>NW_026294402.1:15524903-16124903 GCF_007827085.1 Peromyscus californicus insignis
ACGCTTCGATTTACTTAGTAAAAATGGAATGAGTAATTTACTATATACCACATACCAAAAATATATGGAACCATTGTCTGATATTTTCTATAGAATAGGTATATTATCTATGGCAGGAACGATACAGGGATGCAAATACTGCACCCATAAATATGCAATGTTCTACCTATCAGAACCAGGTGAGGTAGACAACCTCCCAATGCTCTTGATGCACTTAACGTTCCACTTGACAATAGAAGGAGGTATACATGATATGAGATTAATTGGAGATGGATACATGAGATATTATGGAACCATACAATCTAGTGTATATAAAGTGAATGGAATGTACAAAATACACAGAAATAACATGGATGCAGCCCTACATATAAGCACAGCTTTAGCTGCAGCATATGTGGGCCGCGGTAATCACAGAATATATGAAACATATAGAACATGGCTAAAACATAATCCTGATGAAGCAATAATAAGCATTGATAAAGATTTCCTGAATGACCCACAGTGGGAAACAGGAGAACCAATGTATTTACAAAGCATATGTACTAGAATATTGTGTAGAGATTTTGTTATAGATGTGTTAAAAGAATTTGCAGCTTATAGCACTTGGTTGAAGTTATATAATGCATATATAGAGAAAAAACATAAAAATAAACCACCCAGAATGAGAAGGATAAGAATGCTAGGATTAACAAATTAGGATAACATATTGTAAATCCCCAGGCTGCGACCTCATGTGATGCCTTTTATGTTGAAGACATTTCAGGCATCAGGGGATGGAATGTAAGGAACACATGTAAGGCCTAGGGTGAACAACCCTGGTCAGGAGTGATAAGCAATAGAATGATGTAAGTAAACCACAAATGGAGTAGTGATAAGCTATAAGCTATGTGTGGAAGTAGGGATAAGACTAGAAACCTAGCCAGGAAAGAATATAAAAGATGAAGCCTCAGACCCGACCAACAGAGCTCGTCAGGCCCTCGCGCGAGACGACTCTCCTCTGCCAGAGACGTGAGATCCTGTCCCCAGTCCAGACGTGGCTGACCTGAGGAAGGCTGACCCAAGATCCAGAGGAACAGACGTGGCGAGTCCGGACCTGTATACCCGGAGAGGTACTCCTGCTTCCATTTGGAAGACAGGATGAATATTGCTTGTAATCTTACTGTGTGAATAAATGAGTGTTATACCAAGTCTGAATCAAGAGTGATTATTCCTCCCCCGTAACTGGGGTATGTGCTCGCTACACTAGAGTAGGTCAGTTCAGGCTTTCTCTCGACCATTGCCAGTAGTCTATTGTGGAAGTATCTTTGTGGCTTTTGGTGGACCTCTCTAGCACTTTGCTTCTTCCTATTCTCATGTGGTCTTCATTTATCATGGTCTCTTATTCCTTGTTCTCCCTCTCTGTTCTTGATCCAGCTGGGATCTCCCGCTCCCCCAACCTCTCTTTCCCTCGACCCTCGCCCTTCACTACCCCCACTCATGTCCAGGTTGTTCATGTAGATCTCATCCATTTCTCTGTCATTGGGCAATCCCTGTGTCTTTCTTAGGGTCCTGTTTTCTAGGTAGCCTCCCTGGAGTTGTGAGTAGCAGTCTAGTCATCTTTGTTTTACATCTAGTGTCCTCCTATGAGTGAGTACATACCATGTTTGTCTTTCTGAGTCTGGGTTACCTCACTCAGGATGATTTTTTTCTAGATCCATCCATTTGCCTGCAAACCTCATGATGTCATTGTTTTTCTCTGCTGAGTAATACTCCATTGTGTATATGTACCACATTTTATTTATCCATTCTTCAGTTGAAGGGCATCTAGGTTGTTTCCAGACAAAAAAAGGGGAAATGTGGTGATCTTTTATTTATGCTGAAATGTGGTGATATTTTATTTATGCTTTAATAAAGTTTGCCTGGAGATCAGAGGAAGTAGCAAGCCACTTTAAGTAAACAAAGAAATCAGACAGTGGTAGCATATGCCCTTAATCCTATCACATATCGGGCAGGATCTTTGTGTGTTCAAGGCCACACTAGGGAACAGAGCCAAGTGTGGTGACACACGACTTTAATCCCAGTACCAACCATAGATGTCTGGTAGTCTGTACAGATAGACAGAAAGTGACAGAGCTGTATAGAAAGAGGAAATGATGTGGCTTGTGGCAAGCCACAAGAATATGTTATAAGAAGTCCAGCTTTATATTAAAGCTATACCTTCACCAAGCCAAGGTTCAGTCAAGTGGGAAGCCATCTAGCATGGACTATTTGGTGTTAACATACCTCAATATTCAGCTGCACCTTGTCATGAATTTCTTGTGCTCACAATTCCCATGGAATATGTATGTGAACTTCCTGCTTGGGCCAGTACTTGGATAAGGTCATGTAGGCAAAGCCAAGCAGGTGGTAGATGCATAGCTTTTCTTTCTTGTGCAAATGAAGCTCAGTCCATCCCCTTGCCTTGAGGCCTAGTGGCTCTCCAAAGCAATTGACTGAGAACAAAAGAGGCTTTTACATATCAAGGTGGAAGGTAGGGTGGAGCAGCATTCCTGTGGAGGCAGAGATCTGTGTGGCCAGGGGAAAAGGAGACAGGCATTTTCTGTAGAGACAGACAGAATGGCATGACCAGGGAAAAGGGAAGAACACTGAGGTTTCATAGATGGTAAGGCAGAACCTTTGTAGAGTTCATCAGAACCAGGAGTAGAGAGCAAGTAGAGATGGAGGGCAAAGAAACAGAGGACGAAGATGATGCTGGAAGCATAAGAGCTTAGTCATTAGCAGGACTATGAGAGGGCAGTAAAAGAGGGGGCAAAGAGGAACTGAGTGTCAGGATGGAACTGAAGCTATGTAGACAGGATTTCATCCCAGAGAAATAAAGGGGAGGGACAAAAAGCTTACTGTATCTAGATTTATTCCTGCCCTGAATGCCTGATGGAGCTGTAGCTATATAGATAGAATTTTGTCTTAGAGGAATAAAGTTAATAGACCTAAGAGCATAGTGTACATAGATTTTTCCCCCTCAGATATCCCACACTGGATGTAGCATCTTCCCCAGACTCTGGGCAATCCATGGTGGCTGGGCTAAGAGAGCCAATGAGAGAACAGAACAGAAAAAGGCATATAAACATGGGTAGACAGGAAGTAACTCACATTTGGAAGCTGCAGAGTTGGTGAGGTAAGGTTGGCTGGTGGCTTTCCCTATTTCCCTGATCTCTAAGGCTTTCACCCCTATATTTGGCTCCATGTTTTTTATTTAATAAGACCATTTAGAAATTCATCTATACTGCCAGGTATTAAAATGGCTACAACTGCTTGTTTCATCAAATGATTTACCTGGAGTATCTTTTTTTCATCCCTTTAATCTAAAATGATATTTACCCTTGATGATAAGATGTGTTTCTCAGATAAAATAGAAATATGTGTCATTTTTTCTATTCCAGTTTGTTAGTCTGTGTCTTTTGGTTGGGAAGTTGAAAACATTAATATGGACAGTTATCAATTAACAGTATCAATTGATTGCTCTTATTTTTTATATGTTGTGGAGTTTTCCTCTCCATTAATTTGCTGGACAGAGATTATTTATTCCTTACACTTTTTCAGAGATGGTTAACCTTTTTGGACTCATATTTTCTTTCTAGTGCTTTCTGTAGAGCTGGATTAATAGATACTGTTTAATCTTGTTTTTCCATGGAATATTTTTCTTTATTTGTTGATTGTAATAGATAATTTTGCAGAGTATAGTAATCTGGGCTTATATCTGTAGTCTCTAAGAGTGGGTAGAACATCTTCCCAGGCCCATTTTACTTTCAGAGTCTCCATGGAGCAGCCAGGTGTAATTGTAATTGATCTACCTTTATATGTTACATTTTTACACATAACATTTTATATGTTATATTTTTTTCCTTGAAGGCTTTAATATTTTTTCTTTGTTCTGTACATTTAGTGTTTCAATTTTTACATGTCATCAGAAACTTATTTTGGGATGTCTATCTTGTATTCTATATGCTTCTTGTATTTTAATAGACACCTCCTACATTAGATTAGGGAAATTTTCTTCTATGACTTTGTTGGAAATATTTTCTGTGCTTTTGATCTAGATTCACCTTACTCTGTTACTATTATTTATAGATTTTTGTCTTTTCATTGTGTCCTGGATTTCCTGGTTGATTTGTGTCTGAATTTTTTTATTTAACATTTTCTTTAAATGAGCTATCCATTTCTTCTACCTTCTATCTTCAATGCCTGAGATTCTCCCCAGGTTTTGTTAGGCTTAACTCTGAGGTTTTGGTTTGACTTCCAGGTTTTTCATTTCCACTTTTATTTCAGTTTTAGTTTTCTTTGGTGATTATGTTTCTATTTTCTTATCCATCCCTTTTTATTATTTAATTCCATTGTTCATCTGTGTTTTTATAGACTTCATTAAGGGATTTATATATTTATTTCACATCTTTGAACATACTCATAACTTCTATTTTGCATTCCTTGTCTTCTACTTTAGCATTTTCAGGACATACTCTGGTAGTGTTATTTGGTTCTGGTGAAGGCATATTTTTCTTGACTGTTAATGTCTGTTTTGTCCTAGTGTCTAGACACTTGGGAGTTGGGATAACTGAAGTTATTGCATGCATTTGTATCTCTTATTTTTCTTTGTTGTGTATATTTTCCATTCCTTGGTTTTTTGCTTGTTTGTTTCACTTTGTTTTTTTGTTTGTTTGTTTGTTTGTTTGTTTTTGCTTTTGCCTTCTCTGGATGTTAAAAATGTGTTGTGGCTATGGGTTCCCTGGTACAGTGCTTCATAAGGTCTGTATTTAGCAAAGGAAAATAGAGATGGGCCAGGAGAAAAATCTAACAGGAAATATGGGAAAGAGCTAAGGAGACCCTGTCCACACCAAAATGCAAGGTCCCTAAGAGACTTGGAAATACAGTGGGAAAAGGGACTCCTGAAAGTAGTCTGCAGTAGGACAAAGAGTATGTCTGGAGAAACATGGATGAAAGGGTTAGATGGACTGTGGTTCTGAGCCAAGAGTTGGAGTCTCCAGTGAATAGAAATGAGGTGGAAGGAGGGTCATCTGCAAGATGTCACTACAGGGCTGAAAGTAAGAATGGAGAAATAGTAATGGAAGACAGGAAGAAGAGTGGGAATCACCTAACTTAGTTTCAGTGCAGTGTTGTAGCCACTGCGTAGTCCCAGGTAGAATCCATTTCTAGATACCGGTGGCTTACACAAAAGAATGGGGAGAGGCATAACTCTGAAATTCTGAAATTGCACCTCCTGGAATAGACTATTTCTCCACTAACATATTGTCTTTGTGATGCTAATAAAGTTAAATTAACAATTATATCTATGTCACCCTATCAAATGAGTAGCAACTTTTAAAAAGTGGTAGGATTAAAGGGATAAATAAGAATTTACATTTTTTCTTCCTGTGCATATTGTGAAGTACAATTGACACTACATACTGCTTCTAGTATCTTAACAGATCTGGCAAATATTTAGCATTATTCCTTTCTATAGAGGTCATTAAAGCCTTCTGTCTCCATGAGCATCCCAAGAAAAGCATTTGGGACGTCATGGGCCTTTCAGTCAAAAGTATAAGTGAGGGACCCAGAGAATTATTAAGTATTCCCCTAGCTGAAGGTTTGAATAAGCAGAGCTTCTGACTAATTGCTCTATTCTCTCTGTTGCTCAAACAATTCAGTTCCCTTTTGATGTATAGAAACTAGGAGGATAGAAACTTTTTAGTTTTGTTTCTAGTTAGACTTTAACAAAAGCTGACAGACATATTTCCTTAAAATAAGTCTTTTCTTTTTTACCAATTTATTTATTGTATAATTGAGAGGGATTACCCAGAGGTAACATTAGTTTCTTTAAGAACCAAATCTCAGGGGTCCTCACTCTGTGACATGATTTCTTTAAACATTGTTTTGCTTTGTTTTGAGTCTTGAACTCATTTAGACACCAGTGTCATAGAAGAAATGGAGTCATTTATTTATTATTCTCCCTAACTCTAATTGTTTTCAACAGTTTCCTATTTAGTATTCAACTAGAATGATGAATGGGTACTTTGTATCCTGTACAATATGATGTCTAGAATTATTTTACATTGTGAACTATTTAATTAGAAAACTAAACATATGTTATATAATGTACTATATTTGTGAGAGAATACTTCATAATACCACAAAATTTTTTACGAACATGTTATATTACATTAGTGTGCTGCTGATCATGACAGACCATGAACCTATTTTCCCAAGTCTAAATGAAGTTTTATACCCTTCAGAAAACATTGCTCCATCATCATAATCTAAATAATCTGGGTTTTTAACCACTATTTTTGCCTTTTTTCTTTTAAATCAACACATTAATGACAACAGTGCAATGGATAATTTCAATTCAGTATTTCTTCACTGATTTTAAGTCAAGATAACCTGTATAAGAAAGAAAATGTGAAATTCAGTTTGTCTTCTTTTACTTAATTCAAGTTTATCTCTCCTCTGTTCCAAAGATTTTTGTGATACTTCAATGCTTCAGTAATGACTTCATGTATATATTTACACATTTCATATATATCAATTTTTTAAGATTTATTTTTATTATTTCTTGCAGTGTGCATGTATGTATCTCTGTGTGCACATGAGTGCAGGAGCCCATAGAGTTTAGAGGCATTGAATCCCCTGGAGCTGGAGTTAAAGGTTGTTATGAATTGCTGAACATAGGTGCTGGGTATTAAATTCAGGTCCTCTGCAATATCAGCACATATTCTTAACCACTGAACATTATCTCCTGTGTCAATGATTATATATTCTTGCTTATACCTTTGTCATTGTGTAATTTTTTTTTCAGTTCTGAGGACTGAACAAAGAATCATGTGAATGCTCAGCAGGCGCTCTATTACTGAGCTCTAATTCCTTATCCTTGTTTGTTCTTTAGAGTTTAAAATGTTTTAGACTTTAAACATGTTACACTTGATATGTTAATTCATTTCACCTCACTATGACAAAATACCTAAAGAGCAACTTAAGGTTATGTAATAATTCTTTTCCATTCAGTTTCAGAGGTTTCAACACTTAGTTCTTGGACCTGCTTAATTTTAGCTAAAGGCGAAAGTGTGTTTTACGGCATTAGAATATGGCATACAGTATTCAAGCCACCTGGATAAGAAGCTAAGATGCTTCAGAAGATAAAAAAAAAAATGGTCTGCTGCTTTCAGATAGTTCCTCATTATTATTATATTAGGAATATCTCTTACTTACCTCTATAGTTATGTTTACTTTATACATGGAACTATTTGGCATTGGTGTATGTAAATGTAAAGGAATTGTTCCCTTGATGAATATAGAGTTATATTTTGTGTTTCTTCATGTTATTGAAGTCTTAAAATTTTTTGTTGTATATATGGACAACAACTCCCATTTGTTTTCAGATGCCACCAATTTGGCTATAATTTGTATAATTTAGTATTACGGTATCTGTAGAAATAGACAGTGGAACAGAGTTTATCAGAGGCTACTGCATTGAGTAGCTGTGTTGGGAACATGTTTGTAAAAATATACAGAAATCCATTTAGATAGAAGTGAAGTGCTCATCAGAGTTATTTTAATATGGTAAAAACTATTAGTGAGTATTAAATTCTGAATAAAATAAAATGAGGTGATGTGAAGTGTTACACCAAGGAGACAATAAATGTGGTAATTTTTGTTTAAAATTATATATCCTATAGTATGTATGCAACATTTATGCATAACTCTGCATTCCCATTTTAATAAACACCCAAGTAAATTTTAAAATTTAAACAAAGATTATTAAAAGTATTTAAATTGTCAATAAAATTTGGACCCAAAATAATTTATATGATCCCCATATATCCCCTTTGATATCTTTGTTAAGATATCAAAGAGATGTTTGGTAGAATTGGAGCTTAATATACATGCTATACTTTCTCTAGAGAACAACTTCTAACATTTAAAGCAATTAATAGAGTCTGTCCTTGGAGGAAATTAAAATATCTACCCTTGCCTCCTTTATTGCAAACATATACTTAACTGAACATTTCTACTCTGTTACCTACTTTATACCCTAAGGTACTGGAACTGTTTAGATAATGAAAGAAAATAGAACATTTATTTTAATTAGGAGCTTTGACAATTCAAACTTAGACAGTGATAATGACACTAACTTGTAATTACCTAATCTCAATCTTTGTGAAACATATAAGTTTAAGTTTCCTGGTATAGATCATGGAGAAGAGAATGTATTATTGACAACAGTACAAAAGTTGACATTTCTCAATGAGTGCAGTTAGAGTAAGAGAAGGAGATGATGTAGGTACTCAGCTTCACCTTTACAAAAATGAGAATAGCAAAATCCTGTATAGCTTAACACCAGGAAAGTGCAGCCTTTTATGTTACAAGAACTATAGTTTCCATAAACACTGTCTATCCGACTGTCACTGTTGCATTCTCTCACTTTTTTTCAAATCTAGAGAAAATTTCCAATAAGAACTGTTTTCTGGGAAATCTCCACCACTCCTTTCCTGATCTTCAATAAAATGTAAGCTCTTTTAGAATTACGTTATAAAAATTATATCTTATGAAGTAGAGTATATATTTTTCAGACACTTTCAGGCTATTATCTCATATTTGTATAACTACACTTAGTGACTAATAATTCTCATTAATTTTGTGATGATGAGATCACTTTAATATCTATAATATATCTACCATTGATATAATTCTTAATAATATTAGTCTGCTCAATTTTCTTCTCGTATTACCAGTCATTTTAAAGGTTCAGAAAAATATCAAATGAAGTTGAGAGATGTTGCATTGACAAGGTTATAAATTTAACACAAATGCTTTAGAGTTTTCATGTAGTTGTATATGATTAGAACATAGTCATCATCTGTTAGGATATTCATTTCTTTATTTAAATTTATCCAATTAATTTTATAGATATGAATTATGATTCCATACCACTGACTGAGTTTTCTGAGGAATTATGACAACTAACATATTTATCTTGAACCAGTTTATATTCCCAAAGATGCTATCAGTGGCTCATCACATGCTGTCTTTTGAAACTAGCTATCACATATTTCATTTAACTATAAAGACTACTTATTTCTGAGTTTGTTTTCAGGACGGCAATCTGGAACACATCCTTTGTATATACATTTTGAGACTGACATTTTTTAGTCTCCTAATATGTGTTTGTTCAGCACATATAACAGTCACCATTTGAATTCCCTGAAATCATAAGTGATAAGACAAAATTGTCACAACATTGCCTATTATGGATGCTGAACAAACACGTGTTGGAAGTTAGTTGGTGCTTTTATATCGTCAAATGAATATGAATCTACAAATGTAAGAGGGACAGAAAAGAAAGCTTATAGGAAACTCTCCTGATTTACAGACCCTGTGCCTTCCTGCCTTTCATCTATTATTTTCCATTACACTATCCTCTGAATTCTTATCTTAAACAAGACAATTGTTATATACGGAAACAATATATTGTATTTTTCCATAAAAGTATTTATTCTTTCTTAGTGATTAGTGGTGCTCCATTTTTCTCAGAACTAACATATTTCTCTTTCAGACTGAACTCGTAACTATGCACAGGTTTTCTCCATAGATTTGTTCTTTTGTGTATTAGTAGCAACTCAGTAAGCATTCATAATAATGATCTTCACTTTCATGGAGAATTCTCTGACTTCTCTTTGGATGATTAAAATCTTTTCCTTTTAATTTCAATTATTTATTCATACATTTATTCTGTTTACTTTCTTATAATACATTCTCACTTAAAACATAAACATCATACTGTAATGTATACATGTTCTGTTTGATTTTAATGGTATGCATTTGTTTATTTCTCTTATTTATTTATTCCACATGTTTGGGGTTTTTTTTATATTTTTGGAAGAATTCTTCCAAAAACTCTCTCTGTGAGTAAAAAGGAATCATAGGCATAGTCATTAACTGGAAATGCTATATTTTAATCAAAATGGTAACTGAAAGACAGGACTTATTATTATAACTCCACTCATGGCCTACCTCAATTCAAGAGCAATATGCTTCAGTGATTAGCTTGCACAGTAGGCATTGCATATCACAGGAATTACGGTGGAAATTATTTCATATCCTATTATTTTGCTCTTCAATCCTAGCATGTATGCATACTTAATATTTCTGCTGTACAAGACAGATAATTGTAGTACAGAATATATAAACAATTTGCTCAAGGTCATAAAAATCATTTTGCCAGTGTTTTTATATGTCAAGTCATAAAAAAAATAATACTCAAGGGACCGAAATCTAAGCTCCACATTGTACATGGAAAGATATATATCATAAAGCAGAAATTTCTAATCAACTTTCAGAAAAATTATGGCAGCATTCTTTACTGATAATCTTCTTTTTCACAGTCATTTTTAGACAGTACTAAAAATGTTACCAATAGTTGCATGCTAATTTTACTATTGCATATAAACTGTAGGAAAGATGGGATTTCTCTGTAACATTTGTGGGTATATCATGGACTTTAATCCTCTTTGCGACTAATACTGTCTTTTTTTTTTTAATACTGTCTTTTGTTTTCCTCTCATTCCTTTCACTCTTTCCCATTTCATTTTTATGTCACACTTCATTAAAAATATTGATTTTATATATAAAAGGAAGAATTCAACACATGTGTAAAAGGAAAATGAAAGCAAAGACTCAAGAGAGACAACTATAATATAGTTATGATGCATCAAGTAGCAACACACATTTCAAAATAAAAAGTATATGTCCCTATGATAGCAATATAAAATAAAGACATATATAAAATATAAAAGAAAATATATAAATAGCTTCCATTACTTTGGATGAGTTATGTAAAACCAAGCAAGCAAGCAAACAAAAAAACCTCTTGTCTTCAGATATATAAAAAAGAATTAAAGCTAATAAATTGATAATAAAAGGGAAATTTCTGTTAGTTTAACAGATGACTGAAGAATTAAGCATTTTAGGAGAACTGGTTGATCCTTGACTCAGAAAGTCATATTACTCTATGTAAATCCACACAGAGAATAATGATTCCATCCCAGGGACAAAGTTGATAGAATTTGCAGCTGGACATTTACTGAACATTATTTTATTTCCTCCTTTTTTCAGAAGACAGACAAGGTACATGGAAGCTGAGAACTATACAGCCACGCAACAGTTCTTCCTTACTGGCCTTTCAGAAGATCCTGAAATGCAGTTTGTTCTCTTTGGACTGTTCATGTCCATGTTCCTGGTTACCATGTTTGGAAACCTTCTCATTATGTTGGTCACTAGCTGTGACTCCCACCTTCACACCCCCATGTATTTTTTCCTCTGCAACCTGTCTTTTGTTGACATGTGCTTAACCTCCACTACCATCCCCAAAATGCTAGTGAACATTTACATGCACACTATGGAAATCTCGTACACAGAGTGCCTTACTCAAGTGTATTTTTTTAATAACTTTCTTGGAATGGATAATTTTCTCCTGACCATTATGGCCTATGATCGCTTTGTGGCCATCTGCCACCCACTTAACTACACAGTCATCATGAACCCTCGAATCTGTGGCCTCCTGGTTCTTTTGTCTTGGATCACAATGTTCTGGGTTTCCCTGATTCATATGCTGCTAATGAAGCAACTAAAATTCTCTATTGGCACTGAAATCCCACATTTCTTTTGTGAACTCACTGAGCTTCTCAGGGTGGCCCACTCGGATACCCACATAAATAACATTTTTCTGTATCTGGTTACTGCCCTGCTGGGTGTTTTTCCTGTCATTGGGATAGCTTTCTCTTATTTTCATATTGTCTCTGCCTTATTGAAAATGTCCTCCATTGGGAACAAGTACAAAGCCTTTTCCACCTGTGGATCTCACCTCTGTGTAGTCTCCTTGTTCTATGGCACAGGATTTGTGGTTCACCTTAGTTCTGCTGTAGCCCATTCATCCAAGAGAAACACAATCACCTCAATAATGTATACTGTTGTCACCCCTATGCTGAACCCTTTCATCTATAGCTTGAGAAACAAGGATGTAAAGGGGGCCTTAGGAAGACTCCTCAGAAGAGTCCATTTTTGTCCTTGATACATCACTGACATGAAAGCAAAGGTAATTATTGTGAATTTGAATATGGAGAAATTTTTCTTCCTTGGATCTTTTAAATTTCTACTATTCTCTAATGCTTTTCTTTTGTACATGTTTTAATTACTTTCTTCCTAAAAACCAATCAATTCTTTCTTAATTTTTTCTCCCTATATTATACATAAATGTAAAAGTTTGACAAATTTTCTTATAGACATTTCTGATGTTTTGAAGTTGATCTATAGAACTTGTACCAGGAGCTGATCTGATTTTCTCAATGGGTATTCTTGTGGGGAGGTGAGATAGCTCATCAGGTAAAGAGCTTGAAGCTCAAATCTGGGAATCTAAGCTCAAGAATGCTATTTGTGTAAAGGTGGAAGCAGAGAATCAACTCCACAATGTTGTCCTCTGACCTCAACATGCACACTGTAGCATGCATATGCTCATACATACATACATATATATATATATATAACATAAAAATGAATTTAAAATTTTAAATAAATTGCTTAAATAGTAGTATTCCTCATCATAATTTGATTGTATTTGCATCTTCTTAGGAAACAATGTAAGGGAAGTCACTGAACCCATGTAGCTATCACTATAAGGAATGTGCTTTCTGCTTTACACATTTGAATCTACTAATCTGGCAATGTTTCTTTGAGTTGTTTTCTTTCTTTAATGTAATTTCTGAAAGTAAAGTACTAAATTAGTATGGACAGCTGGAACTTGACACTGAGTGCATGTCCATATATCATACATTCACTATAAAAATTTTTGTAAAAACAACTGAATTTTGAACATGAACGATGGAAACTTTGAAAGGATTTTGCCCCACCTTATATTTAGTTATGCAATAACTGGAGACACTCGGAGAAGTTGCTTCATTCTTTTCAAAACTTGATTTTTCCTTTTACCTTCACTAGTTTCCTGTTTTCTATGGCTCTGCCCTCGGGTCTTTTCTCCTTTTTTCCTCTTTCCTTCTTCCTGCATTATGGCTGTTGTTCATTAATTGTTTATGTTTATGAGTGAATATTTTAGTTTACACATCCATTCTACCCTCTCACCAACTGATGAGCATTTCACTCATCTCAACCACTTATCTACTATAAAGCATAAATTCATTTGTTTCAATATTAACTCCGTTAACTATGAACAGAATAAATAGATGATGGTTCAATCACAGCATAGGATTGGCTAGCAAAAGTAATAATCATGTTTTTATAAATATCATACTCTCTTATGTTTGTTTACACAATGAGAAAATTTCCTAATAGTGAACTTGACAAAAATCTTTCCTTATCATACCTTGAGTGTGGCAAATTCTTTGGCAAAATGTATAAGAATAAGAGAGTTGGCTCACGCAGCAATTTTATATATATAAACGTTTGAGTAACACCTATGATTTTTGTTGTACCTGACACTACATACTTTCTAATGTGTAAAGGTTCAGCTCTTTTCAATTTCTTGTCAAACTTGTTATTTTCAAAATCACTAAAAGTATAATGATACAAGAAACTTTGGGTTTCTACCTCTTAGACAGACTCTTCAATTTCCAACTTTTCTGGAATTAGAATAAAAGCAATTAGAAAGAAGCTATCCTTTAAGATAAGGGATGGGGAAAGCCATTGAAGATCTCTCTCTTCTACTTTGTGGCCCAGTTGTGATCTCAAAGGAAGCCCTTTTTTTCACTTTCCCGAAAGGTAGTGGTTAAATAAAACCATCAAGGACTTTTAAGAGCAGAAATGAAAGTGAGAAATGTGGTAGATTGGAAGTAGGTTACTAGTATAGTAGGGAAGGTATTGTAGAGAATTCACACTGTAGATTACAAGAGCAAAGAGACATTATTGAGTACACTAAAAGAGAGAAGTAAGCTGAGCAATAATTCAAGTGTTTTCTGGCAGCATATGGCAATGGGCTCTGTGGGTCTCCATTTTTATGAATAGGGTGAGTTTCTTTTACACAGTGTCCTGGCATGTAACAACACCATGTGAAGAAGAGCAATCCTATTGTCAAGTTTACAGTTCTGGGAGATAAGCATGAGCCCTTGTGCATGCAATTTTCAGGTGTCAAGTTTCTGCCAGGTAAGTGCTAGGCATATAAGCTAGAGTCATGCAAATAAAAACAGTCCTGGTTGATGAAAGTTAAGACATTGTTAGAGATTTTATCATTGGGTGTTAGGTTGCAGATCTGTGGTGTTTGGTCACAAGATTCTGATGGTGGCAGGTTTGTATTCCTGGAATAAACCTGTAATAATTAACTGATGGACACTTGCTTAATTTTCTGGTTCCTTATTTGTGGCCTTACCTCCATAAGAAAAGATACCTCTCAGTGAGTTCATTATGTTGTAGGAACATAGGAAGAAGTAAAGTTAGAGGCAAAACAAAGAAAAATGTCCAAGTTTCATCCAACTAAGAAATGCAGCTTATAGAGATGGCCTGGAATCTGAATATCATTTCTGCACTGGAGAAATCCTTTCCACCTCACAGCATACTATCATAGTACAGTGCTTGTGAGGCATCTTAAGAAAGTTGAATCTGAGATTGTGGCTTTGGGAAACAACTACACTTACATTTTTTGTTTCTGTTAACTCACAGTATCATTTATATACTGATAAAATTGACTGTTGGTGTATTAAAACAAAAGCCACTGGGTGTTCCTTTCAGTGGAATGAGAGTATAACAACAAAAAGTGACCAAAGTCACTTCTATCTGAGAACCATCAAATTCAGAAATTAGCTGTGGGAGTTTTGGGGACAGGAGACAGAATAGATGGTTGTATGCAATTTTATGTGGCAGGTAAGTATAAGAAAATGGCAATAGTAGAAGTGATATGAATGGGATCCATGGCTAATCCTACTTTTCAGTGAGATGGTTGAAGCAAACATCTCAGAAGACACCATAGATATATATCTGCACCAAAGGAACCAGACTCAACACAGACTAAGAGTACAGATAAAATTAAAGAGAGTAAATTGCTCCTGACAGAATTTATGTGTTCTATCTCAGGCTATCTTGTGAATTGGGCATAGGTTATAACAAACTTCCTTTGCCTACAAACTATGTCCTTATGTTGCTAATTGAGCCATACAAAGGAAAAAGGAATAAGTCATATAGCACACAACTTTATTCTCCTTTTTCCAAAGGCATGTAGCAAAAAAGTCACATAAAGAAAATATAATTAACAAAGAGTTATTACTTTCATTTCTACTCCGACAGTAGACCAAGAATGAAAAGAAAGGAAACATGTACTTGCTTAAACATGAGGCTGCACCTTTAAGGCAGTGATTGCTCCTAAAATGATTCTAAAGCCTGAAGATATCATGTCATGACTTTCTGAAACAGAAAGTTTAGAAAATGTAGGGGAAGAACATGAAGGTGTGTGTGTGTGTGTGTGTGTGTGTGTGTGTGTGTGTGTGTGTGTGTGTGTGTATCTTGAAGGAGGTGAAGGAGGGGAAATAATATGCTCAAAATATACTGCATGAAAAAATTTTAAATACTAGCTTTGCTATGGCCCAAGAACAGCTCCTAATGTATGGTATTAACAGTTACTTGATTTGTCCATGCTTTTTGTCACATACACTATTTTAAACAAAAAATATATAATGTGACACTTCCCTCCAGCACCCCAAATCTAATAAAAGTCCAGGTTTTGAATGTAAGTCTTTCCTTCCATTTAAGGCCCTGTTTAATTGGGGTTTTTTTTGTTTATTTGTTTTGTTTTGTTTTTGACACAAGGTCTAACTATGTAGACAAGGCTAGCCTTGAACTCAAAGTTATTCACCTGCCTTCTAAATGTATGCTCCACCATACTTGGACAGTTTTTAATATATTATACCATTTCTGTTCATTGTTCTTTTCCTTCTACCTAGAATCCCAGTTATTACACTTAAAGCAGTCTTTTCAAGAAGAAAACCATGCCTAGTACTAGAAACTTGGTCAAGTATCAAGGGCTAGTGAGGTTATAAATATTGAAGAAAAGCCAAAAGCCACTTTACTAAGCCAGTACAATTCCTAATTGCATTCTAAATATTTCTC
This sequence comes from Peromyscus californicus insignis, assembly GCF_007827085.1. Taxonomy (NCBI): domain Eukaryota; kingdom Metazoa; phylum Chordata; class Mammalia; order Rodentia; family Cricetidae; genus Peromyscus; species Peromyscus californicus. The sequence continues at coordinate 15,541,032 of NW_026294402.1, forward strand.
CTTATACCCACAGATGAGTGTAGGTCTCACCCTCTTCAAAAAAGTGACTACTTGCAAGGAATGATTATCATTACAGAAAATGACAGATGACTTTTTGGCGCCCAGTTCCAACTGATATATTTATAACATAATTCTACCACCTAAGGCTCGGGGAACACTGTGGAAGGGAAAACACTGTAAAAGCCAGAAATTTTCCGTGAGAGTTCATCTCCTAGAAATGTCAGAGAAGCTGCACCTATAAAGTCTCATCAGCATGGCTGCCTAAACAAGACATGAACAAAGATGACACCAATATACATGCTGACATGGAAGGGAGAAATCTCATGGAGCCTCAACCCTAGACAAAGAGCAATCGTCAAATAAGGAATGTCAAGCATGAGAGTAATAATTTTCACTAGGAAAGAGGACCCAGATTAGTTATCCAATGCCAGTTGGTCAGTTCTGACCTGGAATTGTGTATATTTAAGTAAAATTATATAGACTGAGCAGGTTGTACTCATGTGCTTAGGCTGTACTTATATATTTATTTTTATTATATAACTGTCAAGGTATCCTTCCATTCCTTTTTCTTCTTAAAAATGTCTCAGGGAATATGAAGTAGAATTTCTTTCTCTTTATAGCACTGCATTTCTGTAATGATTTCCAATATCTTCAAAGAGTACTCATTGGAATTATTCTAAATGGTGACTCTTAATATTTATTTTTTCCTTGTAGAAACTAACTCCTCTTTAAATTTCATAATAAAATTTCAAAATAAAATAAAAGAGTATTTCCCTAGAAGAAGTACTTCCTCTTCTCCTAGGCACTGTGTACATATCACAAAATAAATACAAACATTCCCACTCTTTTATGTTCTTCATGCCCCAAGGGAGATGAATTCTGTAGAGTATGGAATTAAACTCCACAATTTATTTAATGAGAACATCTGAGAATTCAAATCTTTAGACAAAAGAAACTTTAAAACATGCTACTCCTATTCACACATCCCATCCTTCATCTTTTATTCTCTGGCATAAGCCCTTACAAAAACCCAACTAGGCTTCCTAAGGACAATTAGAATGAACAATAGCAACAGTGAACATGAACAGAGGGAGGTTTTTTCATTCTGATGAGGCGCAGAAATGAGCTAAAAAAGGAGTGATACATACAATACATACTATATTTCTTTAGTTTGTAACAGTGAAATCCTGAACTTGAGAATCTTCAATTCTGACATCACTCAATTCCTGGTCTCTCTCTCTCTCTCTCTCTCTCTCTCTCTCTCTCTCTCTCTCTCTCTCTCTCTCTCTTACAATCTCTGTATATTTAAGTGAGTGCCATACTTCCTTCATCCAATTATTCATTTTCTAAAGCATACATTGAACATGTTATTAAATATGTGACATTAGTTTTATGCCAAGTTTTTATTACTTATTTTAAAGTCAAAATATTTTGTGAGATATTTGATTTATTCATAACTCTTATGAGTTCTATATTATAGTTATGATTTCAATTTAATATACTCCAAGTATCCACTATTAATTCAGTTATTTCCAGTATTCAACATTCAGTCCAATGTTTTATTTTTTATTACTTGATTTTATTCATTTGTTTTACATCCTTTCCACAGTTTCTCCTCCCCTTTCTCCTTCACTGCCTCCACCCACCTCACCTCTGCCCCCTATAATTTACTCCTCATCTGTCTTTCAAGGGTCAGGCTTCACATGGGTGTCAACAAAGCATGGTATATCAAGTTTAGGTAGGACTAAGCTCCTCCCTCATTTTAAGACTTGGTAAGGCAACCCAATATGAGGGATAGGCTCCCAAAAGCATGGAGGGGGCAGGTCACCAAGAGCAGTGGTTCTTGTGACAAGGTAGTATTGGTAAAGGGATGGAGGAGACCACTTCCTAGATAGTAAGCCAGTAATGGTGATTCCTTCATTTCATTTGTTTCAATTTCTGCTTCCAGATTCCTGTATCTAGTTCCATTTATGATGGGTTGTAATTTGTAAGGTGAAATAAACCCCTTTCTCCCCAATTTTCCTTTTAGTCATTGTATTTATAATGCCAATAGAAAGAAAACTAATAAAGGAGCACAAGTGAAGCTGTTCAGAATATGCAGATTAGTTACAGCCTAGATCCCAGAATACTGATGATGTCAGGATTCTTGAGATGCCCACTAAGGACAGCAGCAGATATGAAATAGAGCTGCCTTGATCCTACAAGAGAAGCTGTGTGTGCTGAAGGTGAAAGTGTAAGAAAAGTGGAGTTGTGTGTGTCCTTTGAGGCCATAAGTTCATGACTGAATTCCACTGGGTGGACACTGTGATACTTACATTTTTGGAGTTTTGTTTTGCTTTGATTTTATTATGTGTCTCCTGGCTCATACCTGTTGAAGAAAAAAATAGCCTATTTTTTTCATTTTACAGGAGCCTACAACTGAGAGACTTTGAAATTTTATTTACTTTTATTATTTATTTTATTTACTTTTATTATTTTTATTTTATGTTTATAATTTTTTTCATTATTTTGAGTCAAGATGCTCATATACATTATTATCTATAGATAACTACTTCCAGCATTCATTTCAAACATTATGCACTTGTACATACATTATAAAAGTCTAATATGCTTTTGATTATGATTCTTGAGAAAAGACAGTATTAGAGATGTTAGAAATTTTAAATATACTTTGAAATTTTAAAATGTTTGAATTTTTAAAGACTGGCATTTTTAAATTACAGTATGCTTTGTATTATGCTATAACCATTAAATCTTGAGGATAAATAAAAAATGAAAAGTTAAAGCTTAATACTGATGCATTTGAGTGAACAAGTTAACAAGGGTTCACTTGTGTTGCTTAGATTTTTGTCAACTTTACACAAGCTAGATGGTTCTGGAAAAAGAAAATCTCAACTTAGAAAATGCCAACATTAAAATTTCCAGTAGGGTTATACTTGTGGATTCCTGGGAACTTCCCTAGCACCCAGTTTCTCCCTATCCCCATGATGTCTCCATCTATTGCTATATCTCTTTCATTGCTCTCCCACTCCATCACTGTTCCCAGCTTAGACTACTAGCAATAGTGGAGAGGGTACCTGAACTGGCTTACCCCAGTAATCAGATTGATGAATACCCTAGCTGTCATCATAGAGCCTTTCTCTGGTAACTGAGGAAAGCAGGTGTAGAGATCCACAGCCAATCATCAGGCTGAGCTCCAGGAATACAGTCGAAGAGAGAGAAGAGGGATTCTATGAGCAAGGGGCATCAAGATCATGGTGGGGAAACCTACTGAGACAACCAAACCAAACCAGTGGGAACACATGAAATTTAGACCAACACCTGTGGAGCCTCCATGGGACTGGACTAGGCCCTCTGCATAAGTGAGACAGTTATGTAGCTTGATCTGCATAAGGGCCCCCCTAGCAGTAGGATCAGGGTTCATCCTTAATGCATGAGCTGGCTTTTTGGAGCCCACTACCTTTGGTGGGACACCTTGCACAGCATGTAGGCAGGGGGAGGGTCTTGGGCCTGCCTCTACTGAATGTACCAGGCTCATCTGACTTATATTTAAAAATGTCACTTCCCCTAGTACTTCATGCTTCCTAATAAAGCTCTATTCGAAACTGAGGGCAGAAATTATAACCATAAAACTGCAGGTTAAATTACTTAGAGGCAGTATTTACCAATTTACAGTTTTGGCTTCTTTGTCAATAATTAGGTGTTCATAGGTGTGTAGATTAATTTAATTAATGTAGATTAATTAAAATAATTAAATTAAAATACTGATGTTATTATGAGAGCAGGATGTAACCTCCACAGCATTTTCTAACAAGCATCCAACCTCAGGGGCGTTGGCCATGAAACTAGATTTCTATTCCACAGTCTGCTCAGGAACCTTCAAAGTCCTTATTACTTAAGATATAGACAAACTAGCTGGGCGGTGGTGGCGCATGCCTTTAATCCCAGCACTCGGGAGGCAGAGCCAGGCAGATCTCTGTGAGTTTGAGGCCGGCTTGGGCTACCAAGTGAGTTCCAGGAAAGGCGCAAAGCTACACAGAGAAACCCTGTCTTGAAAAACCAAAAAAAAAAAAAAAAAAAAAAAAAAAAAAAAAAGATATAGACAAACTGGTTCAGTATGGGAATGAATATAGTACAATCCTGACCACCAAAATCTTTCTGGGTGTTTGTTATACAGAAATACAAGGTAAAATTCAAGAGGTTTTCCATAAAATAAGCAATCTTACATCTGTCAGAATGGCTAAGATCAAAAACATTGAAGACAGCTTATGTTGGAGAAGATGTGGAGCAAGGGAAACACCCCCACACTGTTGGTGGGAATGCAAACTTGTGCAGCCACTTTGGAAATCAGTATGGTGGTTTCTCTGAAAACAGAGAATTTATCTTCATCAAGACCCAGCTATACCACTCTTGGGCATATACCCAAGAAATGCTCAATCATACCACAAAGGCACCTGCTCAGTTATGTTCATAGCAGCATTGTTTGTAATAGCCAGAACCTGGAAACAACCTAGATACCCCTCAACTGAAGAATGGCTAAAGAAAATGTGGTACATGTACACAATGAAGTACTACTCAGCAGAGAAAAACAGTGACATCATGAGGTTTTCAGGCAAATGGATGGAACTAGAAAATATCATCCTGAGTGAGGTAACCCAGACTCAGAAAGACAAACGTGGTATGTACTCACTCATAAGTAGATACTAGATATAAATCAAAGGATAGCCAGACTGCAACCCACAGCTCCAGGGAAGCTAGTTAGTAAGGAGAATCCTAGGATGGACACATGGATTGCCCAGTGATGGAGAAAAGGATGAGATCTACATGAGCAAACTGGGGGTGAGGGGCAAGTGATAGGGGAATGAAAGCTTAGGGAGCAGGACATTCGAGCTGGAATTTGAACAGAGTGGAAGAGCAAGGAAAGAGATATCGTGATCAATGAAGACTCCACGGGAATAGAAAGAAGCAGAGTACAAGGGAGGTTTCCAGAAATCCACAAAGATAACTCCACCATAGACTACTGGCAATAGTCAAGAGGATTCCTGAGCTGGCATACTCTGGTGATCGGATGGCTGAATACCTTAACTGTCATCAAAGAACCCTCATCCAGTGTTTGATGGAAGCAGATGCAGAGATTCTCAGCCAGGTCCCAGGCAGAGCTCCAGGAGTCTAATCGATGAGAGAGAGAGAGGAGGGATTCTATGAGCAAGGGATATTGAGAACATGACTGGAAAAAGTACAGAGACAACTAACCAAACTAGTGGAAACACATGAACTGTGGACCAATAGCTGAGGAGACCCCACGGTACTGGACTAGGCCCTCTGGATAAGCAAGACAGTTGTTTAGCTTGAACTGTATATGGTGCCCCCAGGCAGTGGGATTGGGACCTTTCCCTAGTGCATGAGCCAGTTTTTTAGAGCCTAGTGCCTATGGTGAGACACTTTGTGCAGCCTTGGTGCAGGAAGGAGAGGCTTGGACCTGTCTCAACTGAATGTACCAGGCTCTGCTGACTCCCCATGGGAGACCTTGCCTTGGAGCTGGTGGGAATGGGGCGGTTTGGGGGGGAATGCTGAGTGGTGGGAAGAGGGAAGACAGGGGAATCTGTGGTTGGTATGTAAAATGAATAGAAAATCTCTTAATAAAAAATTTATTTAAAAAAAATTTTAACAAATAAAGGAGAAATAAATGCAAGGTAGATGTGGCAATGCACAGCTTCTATTTCAGCACTTATAGTGTAGAGAGATGAACACAATTCAATAACATTCTTGGTTCCCTAGTTACTTTCAGATCAGCTAGGTCTACATGACCGTCTTAGTCTATATTACTAAAACAAAGGAATGTTAAAGAAAATGGATTCTCAAGAAAATGAAATGAAATAAATAACTGTACCCATGATCATACTCTTGAGTTAATAAGGAAGCCAGCAACACTTGTTCACACTGATAATTCCTTTTTATTATTATTTAAAGTCTTCAAGTTTATAATAAACTGGAAAATTTCTGCTAATTATTACAAACTTACACTTATCTTCAGAGTCATATACTAATCAAAAATATAATTTAGTTCTAGGACTTCAATTTGCTGACTGTAGTATGCTGGACTCTGTAGCTGCGACTCCTTGTCCTATAGCAGTTGCATCAGAAAATTCCCATCTGAAATAATATTACTTTGATGTACTGAGGTGGCAGAATCAAACTGGGAACCAGACATTGTGGCTCACGCAGCCTGATTTCATTAGTTTATAACAGAAATCAAACCTGATTCAGTAGTTATGTGTCCATTATAGGAAGGCTCAGTAGGAAATTTGCTTCATTATCATTATGAAATCATGAAGTGGTACGGTCCAATTCAACAATAATTGGCCTAATTTCAACTATGAAGATGGTGAGTTTATAAATGACAGCCTGAATGCCTTCACCTACAACTTGAGAAAATGATCATCAAAAATGCCCTGAGTAGACTCTCTACTAGCACGTCAACACCATAAAACATGAGGCAACCATTCCAGTATAGTTGGGATAAAAGGGGATGGGGCCTAATTGTAGGCCAATTGTAGCCAAATTTCTAAGCAGTCTTACTAAATAAAAAGCACAGAGCCAAATATAGGGGTGAAAGCCTTAGAGATCAGGGAAATAGTGAGAGCCACCAACCAACCTTTCCTCACCAGCTCTGCAGCTTCCAAAATGCCACAACTTTCTGTCTACCCAGGCTTTTATTTCCTTGCTATTCTGTCCTCTCATTGGCTCTTAGCCCAGCTACCTCACTTCCTTGTCACTGCCTGTCTGTACAGACCTAAAGGTCTCTATGGTTGGTACTAGGATTAAAGGCGTGTGTCACCATACTTGGCTCTGTTCCCTAGTATGGCCTTGAACACACAGAAACCCTGCCTGCCAAGTGATCCAATTAAGGATGTGTGCTACCACTGCCTGACTTTTGTGTTTACTTAAAATGGCTTGCTATTTCCTCTGATCTCCAGGAAAACTTTATTTATTAACATACAAATAAAATATCACCACATTTCAGCACAAATAAAATATCACCACAGCCAATAAATCCTGCTAGGTCCCACCTAGCAGTGGTGTGCTTACTTTATGGAACAGGACTTGGAGAGTATTTCGGTTTAGTTTTGTCTCACTCTTCTGGAAGCAACATGGTGGCCTCATTAATGTACACTGTGGTCACACCCATGCTGAATCCTTTCATCTACAGACTGAGGAATCAGGACATTAGCAGTTCCCTAAAAAGGCTCCGCATTTGTGTTGTTTAACAACAGGTCCCACAGACTCAATTTAAGATACAGGTTAGAGAAATTAGAAAAACTACCCACCTAGAGCTGTGAATACTCTCTCATTGGATCCATACTGTCTCTAAAGGTTGGTGACTTTAATCTATCCTCATTTATCCACAACAAAAGGATGTTTTAGTAGAGTGAAAATTGGGGGATTTAGTTATTTTTATTTATTTATTTAATTTTTTGAAAAAAGTCTCTTGTATAGCCCAGGCTGGCCTGAAATTTCTATATCTGCCTCTGCCTCTTGCATGATAGAATTAAGGTTTATGCCACCACACTCAATTGAATTTAGTTGTTTTTAAATTTCCCCAAAATTCAGTTTGGAAGGTACACTAAATTTAATAAGTAGATGATAGCAAAGGTTGCTGAAAATTGTAAATGTGAACAAACTGGGATCCTGAAAATTGTTACAGTCATCTATTTTTCCTATGAACACCTTACACTATAAAGATTGGGAATAAAACCAATTGAAACAAAAAGCAAATGGGAAGAAATTAACAAAATTTATATTGTAACTAAATTTACTTCTGAGTAGAGGAATGATCCCACCACTTTTGTGGACATTCTTTTGTTCATTTTCTCCTCCTCTGCTTCTCTCTATGGTCCTCTTCTTCTTCCTCCACCTCTTTTTCTCTGTCTCCTCTCCTAAATCAAATGCAATATATGAACTGACCTGACACTTTATAAGCACTGAGCTTTGAACTTCAAATATTTTGCAGAGTAATCATCTTGTGTGTCCAACACTACAGTTTGACTTGTCCAAGTATGAGCTCCATTCCAGTGTCTCCTCTTATTTTTTTAGAGTGGTCCTACCTTCCCATGTGAGTCAGGAAGAGGGTGCCTTAAGGCTTTATGCAGCATAATTCAGTATATGTGCATGTGAACTACATTTCTTGATCCTTAGCCATAACTGCTACATTGAAAAATCAGTCAGTGCCCAGGGAAGTAAGGAGAATGTCAAAAGCATTGTTTCTTCATCATCAAGACTAGCACTGAGCATTGAATAGAAGGACACTCTCAATAAGCCCATCCCTAAGAAGTGAAAAAATAATTTTAGTGTGATTATGAAAATGAAGATGGGGATAAAGCAGTATCTACAACATAAACAATTATAAAGGATTTCCAAGTCCTAAGCTCATGAGCTCTGTTGTATATATCAGTCTGTCTGTCTATCTTTCTATCTATCTATCTATCTATCTATCTATCTATCTATGTATCATTAATCAAGTTCTCTGCTTGTCTTCCCTATTTTATATGTGCCATGCTAGTTTTATTTGATATATAAGAATATGGGACTGGAGAGATGGCTCCATGGTTAAGAGCACTGGCTATTCTCCCAGAGGACCCAGGTTCAATTCCCAGCACCCATATGGCAGCTCACAACTTGCTGTAACTCCAGTTCCAGTGGATCCAACACCCTCACATAGGCACACATGTAGGCAAAATACCAATGCACATAAAACAAAAATAAATTATTAAAAAAGACACACAGAAGAGCTGGAAGTCAACAAAGCAGAGCATATATAACTTTTCCCCAAATATGGACAACAAAGATTTTGAACAGTATCACTCCCCACAAAGAGCCTCAGCAGGTTTAGTCTTAACTTCCATTTTAAGAAATAGAAAAAGGGAAAAAATATATAAGAACAGAAATTGTGTGTAAATTATTGTAGTTTTTGAGGACAAAAAATCTGGAATCGTGTTTGAATTTGTGGCATCTGTTCACAGATCATAGACTGTGGGTAAGAGATTGAAGCATTTCTTTTTCTGTTGAGAGCTCAAACCATCAGCATTTTACTTCCTTTTCACTCCAATATGAGAATCCTTCCTCGCTTGTACACTTTTATATAAGATTTTTCCATTGTCAGTCACAGGGAAGATCAGTGGGATAAATGTGTCTTTTGAGTAACAGGGGAAGTAGTTAAAATCATTGGAAGGAAAGAAAGAAGCAGCAAGAGGGGTGCAGTGAGAAAAGGAAATAAATAAAATATGTATGAAAATGCTGTTAATGAAGACCTTCCCTTTTTTTGCTAACTGAATCATACAAAGTAATAAAGTTAGATATTAATGATGAGTCTCCAACTTGTAACATTTATATAAATTTTAAATTATAAAATCTATTTAACAGAAAGCCATGTTGTAACATGGAACAAAATAGGAAAAATACTCTTTCACATATATTAAATAACACTGTATGAAATTGTTCCAAATAAAAGTGTATCAAATAATTTCACACATTTGAAATATTTTATATATTAAAATCACTGACATGAATTTCATAATACTGGAACATCTGTAGTTTTAGCAAACATTAATATATGAGCTTGATAGTTTTATGTAAACTTGACACAAGCTAGTTATATGAAAGGAACCCCAGTTGAAAAAAAAAAACTTAGTAAGATCTGGCTGTAGGGCATTTTCTTAACTAATGATTGATGGGAGAACCCAGTCTATTGCACATAGTGCCATCCCTGGGCTGGTGGTCTTTAACTCTATAAGAATACAGGCTGAGCAATCTATGAGAAGCAACCCAATAAAGAGCGCCCCTCAAGGGCCTCTGCATCAGCTCCTACCATCAAGTTCCTGCCTTTTTGAGTTCCCATCCAGCTTTCTTCAATGATGAACAGTACTGTGGAAGTGTAAGCCAAATATTCACCCAATTTATTTTTGGTCATGGTGTTTCATCACAGCAATAGTAGCCCTGAGACAATGTGTTTAATAACAAAATGGTTATTAACGTTTGAAGTCCATAAAATAGATGTAGAGGAGCCACATAATAGTTTTCAATTATGACAGTCATTTTACATGCTTTAGAAATATTTATCATTGCACCAATACATACAAAATGTCCCATATATTGAAACTAAACCAAGACTATTACCCCCTTCAAGTGCACAAAAATATTATGTATGGATTGATTTAATATTGACATATAACTTGATCATAATAAAAATTAAATACTCATTATCCTAGAAAATATAATAAAATAATAATAATAATCTTTTTAGACCCTTAATTTGACTGACATACACAAAGAGGGACAAACACACACCAGTCCCCTGCCAGCATACAACACTGATAGGTAAGAGACCCTCAGAACGTTTGCCTCCATCATACACTTTTCCCTCACCTCGAGCACTGGCACAGACAGGTGAAATATCCACAAACCTTCTACTTCCAATATTTATTAAATCCATTTATATTAGTAAACTGTACAGATTTTAAATCTGATTCTATAAGTACCATTGACCAGGTAGTTAGGCATCCCTGCTTAAAATGTAAGCATGTTTCCATTTGTGACATTTCTTTACAGATGAAGAGACAAATGAAAATGAATATACAACTTATCAAAATATATGGGATACAATGAACTCAGAAGAAAGTTTACATTTATCTCAGATCTTTGGTATTAAAAATCAGAAATATAGCAAATAAATAGCTTAATTATTCACTGAAGCCTTAGAAAAACAAGAAGAAATCAAACCCCAAATTAGTGAATAAAAGCAAAAAATAAGGTTAGGGAAAAAATTAATAAAATAGAAACAAAAATTAAAAAATGAACTGAAGAGTTGATTCTTGAGAAAATTAAACAAGATTAGCAACCACTTAGCCAAACTAACCAAAAGAAATAGAGAAAAAACAAAAATTAATCAGATTAGATCTACAAAAAGAGACATTACAACATATGCCAGTTAAATCCCTAAGATCATAAGGTCATACTTTAAAATTTTATTTCAATAAATGGGAAATTCTAAAATAAATGGATAAATTTCTAAATGCACATGAACTACCAATGTTTAACAAATGAAAGATAAAAGAGATCTATCACAATGAGATTTAAGCAGGAAAAAAAACAGAAGAAAAGTGGGACATAACAAGAAAAACCAAGGAGATCTAAAGAATCATAGTGACATCTTCTAAAATGCTTTAGTCCAGCGCATTGGAAAATTTAAAAGAAATAGATAATTTTCTAGAGAGGTGCCACTTACCTAAGTTAAGATGAGATCAAACAACAGACATACAAGTTCCTGTGAAACAGAAAAAAAATTAAATTCTGCCAAACAAAAAATACCAGGGACAGATGGTTTTAGCACAGAACTACACCAGTCTTTTCAAGAAGAGTTAATGTCAATATTCCTTAAACTTCCCACAAAATAGAAACAAAAGGAACATTGTTCAATATGTTTTATGAGGACACAGTTGCACTGATACACAAACTACTTAAAGACCTAACAAACAAAGAGACTTACAGACCAATTTCCCTTATAAACATACATGAAAAAGTTCTTAATAAAATTTTTGGAAAACAGAATTCAAGAACACATAATAAATCTTATTAACCATCTAGAGGTTCATGAATTGTTCGATATACATAAATTGATTGATAAATGCAATCAATCATAGAAACAAACTGAAAGACAAAAATCACATGATCAACTAATTAGATGCATAAAAGACCTTTGACAAAATACAATACCCCTCCTTGATAAAAGTCTTGGGGAGTTTATGGATACAAGGAACATACCTCAACTTAATAAAGGCTATTTACAAGCCCACAGACATCAACTTAAATTGAAAGAAACTCAGAGCAATTTTACTAACCGCAGGAATGGAAACACATGAACTATGAACCAATGGCTGAGGGGTCCCCAACTGGATCAGGCCCTCAGAATGGGTAGGACAGTTGATTGGCTTGATCTGTTTGGGAGGCATCCAGGCAGTGGTACTGGGTCCTGTGCTCATTGCTTGATTTTGCTGTTTGAAACCTTGGGCTTATGCAGGGTTCCTTGGCTCGGCCTGGGAGGAGGGGACTGGACCTGCCTGGACTGAGTCTACCAGGAAGATCTCAGTGCTCAGGGGAGGCTTTGCCCTGGAGGAGGTGGGAATGGGGGGTGAGCTGGGGGGAAGAAGAGAGGGGCGGGAGAGGGGAAAACAAGGGAATCCGTGGCTGATATGTAGAACTGAATTGCATTGTAAAATAAAAAATAAATAGAGGTGCAAACACCAAAAAAAAAAAAAAAGATTGTCCACTCTTTCAATCCCTATTGAAAATAGTACTCTCTGAACTGAAAACCATTGGAACAGGTACCAAGGTAAACAACTAATAAATCTGAATTCAGAAAACTGAGAAACTTCTACATGGAAAAGGTCATTATGATTCAGACAAAGGAGCACCCTGCAGAATGGGAAAACATTTTTAACCAAGTACAAATCCAATAGTGTAATTAGCACCCAAAATATATAAAGAGCTCAAAAAATGGATAGCAAGGAAACAAACAACCCAATTAAAAATGGGATATAAAATCCAACACCCCTTCATGATAAAGGTCTTGGAGCGATCAGGAATACAGGGAACATACCTAAACATAATAAAGGCAATTTACAGCAAGCCAACAGCCAACATCAAATTAAATGGAGAGAAACTCAAAGCAATTCCACTAAAATCAGGAACGAGGCAAGGCTGTTCGCTCTCCCCATACTTATTCAATATAGTACTTGAAGTTCTAGCCAGAGCAATAAGACAACATAAGGAGATTAAGGGGATACAAATTGGAAAGGAAGAAGTCAAGCTTTCCCTATTTGCAGATGACATGATAGTATACTTGAGCGACCCCAAAGATTCCACCAAGGAACTGATACAGCTTATAAACACCTTCAGCAACATAGCAGGATACAAGATCAACTCAAAAAAATCAGTAGCCCTCCTATATACAATGGACAAAGAAGCAGAGAAGGAAATCAGAGATACATCACCCTTTACTATAGCCACAAATGACATAAAATACCTTGGGGTAACACTAACCAAGCAAGTGAAGGACCTATATGACAAGAACTTTAAGTCCCTGAAAAAAGAAATTGAAGAAAATGTCAGAAAATGGAAAGATCTCCCATGCTCATGGATAGGCAGGACTAACATAGCAAAAATGGCAATCTTACCAAAAGCAATCTACAGAGTCAATGCAATCCCCATCAAAATACCAACACAATTCTTCACAGACCTGGAAAGAATAATACTCAACTTCATATGGAAAAACAAAAAAACCCAGGATAGCCAAAGGAATCCTGTACAATAACACAACTTCTGGAGGCATCACGATCCCTGACTTCAAGCTCTACTATAGAGCTACAGTAATAAAAACAGCTTGGTACTGGCATAAAAACCGACATGTGGACCAATGGAATCGAATTGAAGACCCTGACATTAATCTGCAAACCTATGAACACATAATTTTTGACAAAGAAGCCAAAACTGTACAATGGAAAAAAGAAAGCATCTTCAACAAACGGTGCTGGCACAACTGAATATCAACATGTAGAAGGCTGCAAATAGATCCATATCTATCACCGTGCACAAAACTTAAGTCCAAGTGGATCAAGGACCTCAACATAAATCCAGCTACTCTGAACCTGCTAGAAGAGAAAGTAGGAAGTAGTCTTGAACGCATTGGCGTAGGAGACCACTTCCTAAATAGAACACCAGTAGCACAGACTCTGAGAGAAACAATCAATCAATGGGACCTCTTGAAACTGAGAAGCTTTTGTAGAGCAAAGGATACGGTCAACAAGGCAAAGCGACAGCCTACAGAATGGGAAAAGATCTTCACCAACCCCACATCTGACAGAGGACTGATATCCAGAATATATAAGGAACTCAAGAAATTAGACATCAAAATGCCCAAGAGTCCAATTAAGAAATGGGCTATAGAACTAAACAGAGAATTCTCAACAGAGGAAACTCAAATGGCCAAAAGACATTTAAGGAATTGCTCAACATCCCTAATCATCAGGGAAATGCAAATCAAAACAACTCTGAGATACCGCCTTAAGCCTGTCAGAATGGCTAACATCAAAAACACTGAAGACACCTTATGCTGGAGAGGATGTGGAGCTAGGGGAACTCTCCTCCACTGCTGGTGGGAATGCAAGCTTGTACAACCACTTTGGAAATCAATATGGCGCTTTCTTAGAAAATTGGGAATCCATCTCCCCCAAGATCCAGCTATACCACTCTTGGGCATATACCCAAGGAATGCTCAACCACACCATAAGAGCACTTGTTCAGCTATGTTCATATCAGCATTGTTTGTAATAGCCAGAACATGGAAACAACCTAGATGCCCCTCAACTGAAGAATGGATAAACAAAATGTGGTACATATACACAATGGAATACTACTCAGCAGAGAAAAACAATGACATCATGAGGTTTGTAGGCAAATGGATGGATCTAGAAAAAATCATCCTGAGTGAGGTAACCCAGACTCAGAAAGACAAACATGGTATGTACTCACTCATAGCAGGATACTAGACATGAAACAAGGATGACTTGTCTGCTACTCACATCACCAGGGAAGCTACCTGGAAAACAGGACCCCAAGAAAGACACAGGGATCGCCCAATGACAGAGAAATGGAATGAGATCTACATGAACAGCCTGGACATGAGTGGGGGTAGTGAAAGGCAAGGGTCGAGGGAAAGAGAGCTTGGGGGAGTGGGAGATCCCAGCTGGATCAACAACAGAGAGGGAGAACAAGGAATAAGAGACCATGGTAAATGAAGACCACATGAGAATAGGAAGAAGCAAAGTGCTAGAGAGGCCCACAGAAATCCACAAAGATACCCACACAACAGACTGCTGGCAATGGTCGAGAGACAGCTCGAACTGACCTACTCTGGTGATGGGATGGCCAAACACCCTAATTGTTGTGCTAGAAACCTCATCCAACTACTGAGGGATCTGGATGCAGAGATCCATGACTAGGCCCTGGGTGGATCTCTAGGAGTCCAATTAGCGAGAATGAGGAGGGTTTATATGAGCGAGAATTGTTGAGACCAAGGTTGGATAAAGCACAGGGACAAACAGCCAAATGAATGGAAACACATGAACTATGAACCAATGGCTGAGGGGTCCCCACTGGATCATGCCCTCCGAATGGGTGAGACAGTTGATTGGCTTGATCTGTTTGGGAGGCATCCAGGCAGTGGGACCGGGTCCTGTGCTCATTGCATGAGTTGGCTGTTTGAAACCTGGGGCCTATGCAGGATTGTTTGGCTCGGCCTGGGAGGAGGGGACTAGACCTACCTGGACTGAGTCTACCAGGTTGACCTCAGTCTGTGGGGAAGGCTTTGCCCTGGAGGAGATGGGAATGGGGGGGTTTGGGGGGAAGGTGAGGGGGACGGGAGGGGGGAGAACAAGGGAATCCGTGGCTGATATGTAGAACTGAATTGTATTGCAAAATAAATTAAAAAAAAGCAACACACATTAAAATAATATTCCACAACAAAAAAAAAATGGGATATAGATTTAAAAAGAGAATTCTAGGCCAGGCGGTGGTGGCGCACGCCTTTAATCCCAGCACTCGGGAGGCAGAGCCAGGTGGATCTCTGTGAGTTCGAGGCCAGCCTGGGCTACCAAGCGAGTCCCAGGAAAGGCACAAAGCTACACAGAGAAACCCTGTCTCGAAAAACGGAAAAAAAAAAAAAACAAAACAAAAAAAGAGAATTCTAAAAAGAGGAAACTCAGGTGACTGAGAAACAGCTAAATAAATGTTCAACCTCCTTAGTCACTAGGTAACTACAAATCAAAACTACTTTCAGATTTAATCTAACCCGTCAGAATGACTAAGATCAATAAAATAAATGACATCTCATGTTGGCAACGATGAAGAGTAGTAAGAACACTCATCCATTTATGCTAGAATACAAACTTGTTCAGATACTGTGTAAATCAATGTGATGATTCCTTAAGATGATAATCAATGTACCCCAAGATTCAGCTATACCACTCTTGAGCATATACCCAAAAGAGACTTCACCCTACCACAGAAACATTGCTCAACCATGTTGATTGCTTCTTTATTTAAAGTAGCCATAAATTGGAAACACCATAGATAGCCCTCAAGAGAAAAATGGATAAAGAAATGTGGTGTCATGCTCAGGGTAACTTTCACTTTACTAAGAGTTACAATTTATTCAGTGTTTCTCCCTGTTATATAGCTATTTCTTCCAATTACAACATTCTCTCCTGGATGAAGAGGGGAGCTCGTAGACTCAAGCTAACAAAACTTACTTTCCTTGGGAAATGCAGAAAGCTTTAAGACTGTAAGGCTGTCATTAAGTGGGGTGGGGGTTAAGGGGGACATGGATAAGAGAGGGACATAAGGGACACAGACACAACTCTCTCCTGTAGAACTCCTACCACAGAGAGTTCTAGTGATACTAGTTTCAATGATCCTTATCTATGCTACAGTATGCTTTTGGTGATGTAATTGCTTCTGAAATTAATCCTCCTTCATCTGTGTTTTTGTAAGCAATACAAACAATCCATTGCTCCACCAATTTTATTTATTTATTTATTTATTTATTTATTTATTTATTTATTTTACATCCCAAGCACTGTTTCCCCTCCCTCCTCTCCTCCCAGTCCCCCCACCCACCTCCAATTTTAGCCACCATCATCACCCTGCACCCATCCACTCCTCCATTTATTTTTGGAAAAGGGCAGGCATTCCATAGATATCAACAAAACATGGTATATCAAGTTGCAGCAAGACTAAGCACCTTGCCTTGTTTCTTGATCCATTCAGACAGCCTATGTCATTTGATTACAGGATTTAGTCCATTGGTATTTAAAGTTATCATTATAATTAATGTGTTAATTGTGGTTCATACATTGTTGGGTTGGTGTGTGTGTGTGTGTGTGTATGTTGTTGTTGTTGTTGTTGTTTGCATTACCAGAGAATTTTTGTGTTCAATAACTATGGCTTTGTATCTCTTTATACAGTCTCTCTGTTACAGTCATTCCTCTCTTCACCTCTAAATAGTTCTTCCTGTATTTTCTTTACATTTGGTATGTTGTATATAGTTTTTGGGCAGTATTGCTGGGCAGATTTGTCTAGGATGGACTTTCCTACAAACCTACATTCAAAATCAACTTCTTAATAGAACTATACAAAACATAACATTAATTCACTCAAGTAACAAGAAAATATTTTTAAATTAAATAGGAATATTAACACTCCCCCTTTTCTCTATAATTTTTTAAACTAAATCTCAAACCTAGTTAGAAAAAAAACACACTTCTCCATTTAAACAGTTCCATTTTTAACACAAAACCAGTTCCATAAGCAGTTCATAAGTCATCACCATTGATAGAATTTATATGCATATGTAAATTCAAACTGTCCTATTGCAATGAAATCACTCCTGTCCATTTCATTTAAGTCCTAAAAGTTCAAAAGAATAAAGTCTGGTACCAGGTCTAAAAGTTTCTCAGAGTGCTCAAAATTAGGGCCTGGCTTGTCAGCTGCCCTTAGGTCTTTGTATAGCAAACAGCTCCAAATACGAGGAGTCCCACATCCAAAACTTTTTTTCAGTTCAAGCAAGCCTCTCTGAAACTTTTGCTTTCAGCTACCACTGTGCTTTGCAGTCTGTTGTCTTTCATAACCAGGCCATTCCTGGTCCCATGTCTCCTGAGGCTAGAGAGTTCTCAGTCACCTCATGCCACACTCCAGCTGCTGTGAGCTGAGCTGTGGCTTTCCCACAGCAACCCTGGCTCTGGGAAGAAATCCAGCCACTAGGAACTGTAGCTTTTTTTTTTGGGGGGGGGGGGGGCTTACCTGCTTCATCGATGATCCAGTGTTCAGCACCTGGAAGTCCTCTGTATGCTCTCCTGTTGCATTGCCAAATGTCGCCTTAGGGCAACTCCATGGATCCAGCCACACCTGCTGCTAGGAGCTCAGTTGTGTCTCAGCAGTTCCTGGAGAGTCCCAGTCTGGCTATTCAGCCTGGAGCGTTCAGCAGTTTCTGCAGAGCCCTGGTCTGGCTGTTCAGCCTGCAGCTCTCACCTCCACAATTTCCTGGGGTCCAGTGCATCTCAGATGCTCACCAGCACTGACACCACTTCTCTGCTCCTGGAAGCAGTCTGGTCCACAGTCTCCTCTCATCTCCACAGTCTCTGCTGCTCACCTCTGCTGGCTGTTCACCTATCCTGCAGTGTGGCATCTCTGCTGGGCTTTCCAAGCAGCTGCCTGAGATTCACCTCTCTCACTGCACCGTGTGTCTCCATTCCGCTCCTCAGCACAGCTTTTTCATGGCAGAACGCTTGCAGACCCGCACTGCTAGTGCTGGCTGTGCTTTTGCTGGCTCTTGGCGTCTGCTGCTTGGAAAGCTATGACACTCCAAGGGTCTCAGCCGTACAAGTTCTGCTGCTGTTTTCTGAAGCTGGCAGTCTCTGAAGCTGCTTCTTGTTGTTATTGGTGGCTTTCAGAACTGCCAAGTTTGCTGTCTGCTATGGACTCTGTTTTCTGTGTCCCAGGTTCCTTCCCCATATAATCCTTCTATTAAATCTTCACTGTGTCCCTAGACATAAAGCCTATATCCTTATGCCTAAAGCTTATGCTACCCTAAACTATATTTCTCAAACTAAATTTATGACTTATTTTACTATAGGTATTTATATTTCTTATTTAAACTTACATTCTATAGGACTGCTTTATAAACCTTAACATCTAGAAAAGATCTCTTAACTATTATCACTTTACATATCACCTATCTCTTAGAAAAGATTTTAGAAGCACTATTTATCACACTTATATTCAAGAGAAAACTATAGAAATATTAAAAAGACTCTCTTAACAAGACAGGAAGTATGCAAATCATTTCTAAAGTTCAGAGTTTATAGTAAAGTTCAGAGTTTATAGTCAGCTTTGATATCATTCTGAAAGTTCTTGAGAGTTTTGAAACAAGAGCCTAATTTGGCAATGGTTCTCTCAACCCTGGGATTTAGTGAGTTCTGTTGCTAAACAGTACTTTATGCATTCCAGATCTTTTGTAAAAATTTTATTAAGAACTATCTCAGTTTACAGCAAACTCAAAAAGGAAGAAAAGAGATGAGGAGAAAAACCTCCTAAGGAACATTCTGTTTCTGAATTGCTCATCTAGCAACTGCACAACAGTCAATTTACCATCAGGAGAAGATAATTGTTTAAATTTCAGTGGGGTTCTGGACCTGCATCATTCAGCAGGGCCCCCTGCTAGACTATTTGTCTTGAAAGCTTAATGTATTTCTAAGTGACTTCACTACCCTTATAGGTAGCTCTTTGTACAATATAGTGTCATTGTTAAGGCTGTAAATCTTGGGGTAAAGCTATTTTTTGTTGGAGACCGACTCCAGACAGCTGTGTCCTGGACTTTGTCAAGCTTTGACAAGAGGTTTCTAGCCTAACTGCAGGATATGCTACTAGATAAGAGGTTCCTGGCCTAACTGCAGGAGATGTGATTAGATAAACTTTCTGGAGCCTGTCAACTGCAGGGGGCCCGGGATCAAAGTGACCTCGCCCCTGACCCCTTCCTTAGGAATTTTCCATTCTTCTCTCCTTTTGCTTCCCCTGCTCCCCCTCCCTACCTGAAGCCCTGCTTATAAGCCTCAATACCCAGTCAATAAACGAGACCTTGACGCGACTCAGACTGACTCTGTCTTCCCTTATTGCGCCTGGTCTCCTTTCTCTCTTGCCCCCATTGATCTTTCAGGAGGTGCCTCCTCGGGTCTCCCCAACAACCTGGCCCGCGGGACGGGTCAATTTTTTTCCAGTCATCTTTTCTGCCAGGTTCTCTAAGCTGTTCCAGAACTGGCAAAGAAGTACCCAGCAGTAGATGGCTTCTTAGCTAGGGACTGTCATTTTCCCCAAGCTTATCACAGCTCCCCTGTACCACAATTCAGACAAATGCCATTGACTTCACTCAGTTATTGCAGAAGCTTCGCCTCAGGGCAAGGATGAAATTACCATATTGAACTGCCATAAATCTCTTAGCAAAAACTTCTTGTGCAGCTATTAGATAATATAAAGCACTTTTTCAAAGGAGACTGTATATCAGATCTGCTGCTGGTCAAATGCAGCACAGCTCTGAGCCCATTTGTTTTAGTATTTATTGGAGCTGACATTCCTCTATTCCACACTTGTTAGTTCTCAGGAGGTAAGATTAAGCTTTCTAACATTGCTTTGAGAAGAAACTTCACTTTTAGCTGAAAAACCCAGAATTTTCTGGTAGTACTACCATTCTTAGCTGAAAACTACATTTCCCGGAAAGCCTTTCTCTAGAGTGTCATGCTATTACTACATTTCTAAGCTACTTTTTTGAAACTACATTTTCCATCATGCCTTTCAAGTATGACAGCAAACTTCCACTTCCCTATATTGGATTAGTTTTCATGGTTTCACTTTTGCAACAGGAGATTTTTTTTCCTTCTCTAAGCTTGCTTTAAGATGCCTGCACAACAGCTTGCCAGGTTTACCTCTCCAATTAGATCTTTCAACTAACCCAGTCCCCAAGTGGGTTGCATCCATTTGCCTGCATGTATTCACGCAGGTACTTTTGTGCCTGAAGCAAAATTCCCTTGGGGCTTGCCCTTCCATGGTACCAGGTCATTGAGGGAAACCGAAAGTAACACTGTTTCACAGCCCTTTCAGAGAGACTTTTTCCATGATAGATCTTTGTCTCATCCCCACTTGTCTCCTACCCCCAGATGCAGAGCCTCAGATGTCTCAGGCTGTGGCTCTGTTCCTCTGCTAACTGCTTCTAGAAGTAGGAGCTTCTCTCCCTGAATCAGCCTCAGACACTAGCAGCTTTCCCCAGGTCCTACACCTTTCTGCCTTGGCTCCACACTCGAGGAAGCTGTTGACAACTGCAGGAACCCTAGTATCCTCAGAATGCACTCAAACTCAGAGGTGCTTGCTAATTGCTTTTCAGGTGTTGGTTGGAAGTAGAGATACAATGTTAACAGAGAGGGTTTGCATCACTTCAGGGTATCTTTGTGCTAGGGCGATTATGAGCAACCTTTTCGTTCTGATAGACATCCACCCAGAAACAAAGCCCTGATGCCTCAGGCTCTGCTTTTACTGCTTTTTACCATGCCAGCAGTTTCCTGCCCCATTTGGCTCTTCGTGGCTCTCCACCAGCACTTTCCCACAGCTATGGCTAGGTTCTAGCTGCAGGGGCATTTCTGGCTACAGTCCGAAGTAACTGCTGTTTTTCCTGGCTTGAAAGAAAGACAGAACTTAGCAGAGAGGTTTTGCCCTGACCCAAGAGGTTTGTTGTTTTTTTCTTAAAGCGAATCGCAGGGGATGGCCTGTACTAATATCTCCAGGTGATTCTTATTTTTGCACTTACAGAAAGGGAATCTGAGAGAGGAAGTTCTGAAAAGCTTTTAGTTTTAGAGAGAGAGATTACCAAGTTTTCCCCAAGAAAGCTTCCAGTTTTTGAGAGAGAAAGACCAATTTTCCCCAAAACTTCTGTTCTCGAAACTTTGGCTTCAATGGCCAAGAGAAAACTAATTCTGATGGTACAGTGTTTCCAGACAATGGTAGTGCCAGCAGAGTGAAAAGTTTTCTTTCACCTATAGCAGGGAAAATTATGTCCCCTGCTGCGTGGGACCAAAGGCTTCCCACAGGAATCTTTTCTCCCTGTCATGCTCTTCTTTGACAGATGTTTTCGTCAGTTTTTTCGTCCCTAACCCCATAGCTAGAAATTAAAGACATAGTTCCTCCATTTAGTTGCTTATCTTATTCTACTTTAAGTTTTACTTTAACTGTATTCCTACTACAACATTTCTATATACCACCTGACTCTAAATTCCTTCCTACACCATTTTCCTATATCCTACTTTCCTTAATTCTTATAGATAGATGTTTAAGAGAGAGAAAAACCTAGATAGAGAGAAGTCTACACTGCAGCCTTGCAGCATTTCACCACCTAGCCTACATACCCAAGAATAAAATACCATTGCCTTCATTTTTCAACTCCTCATCAGCATGCCTACACTCGCAACACCCCCTCATTCCTTTTCCCAAGTTCCTGGGTTCTCTTTTTTTTCTTTTTTTGTCCCTGTCTTTGTCTTTGTCTTTGTCCCTGTTCAGTGGTGCCATCTGTGGGAGACCAGCTTCTACATTTATTTACTCCAGGGACTCTTGAGAAATGAGAGATAAGAGACTTGGATAGAAATAAAGAGGGGAGAGAAACAGAGAGAAATGCAGGATAGCCTCAGGTGGGCCTGGATCCTTATCCACTGGCCCAGAACTTTATTCCAAAGGGCTGTTTATAACAATGCCAAGGGGAGAGGCAAAGGACCTCCCCCTTGCTAGATATAGCCAAGTGTAGACCCTTACCTGGTACTCAGGCCTGTGGTCCAATCAACCTCTTTGCAGTCTTCCTAAGTAAAGCCACTAGGAAACCTAGATGGCTCCAACATTGCATGCGGCCTTAAAGGAGAAGCTAGAGAATATATGTATAGAATGAAGATAGGGGCTTCATCTATGCAGCCATGGGTAATCCAGCAACCCTTATGCATGGAGATCTTCCAGTGAGGCTATTTTAAGGTCAACTGTATCTTCTTCATAACCCTTCGCTCATTGCTCTCGAAGTAAGCTAATAAATTCATTGGGTTCCCTTGGGGAATTTTAACAAATCTTATCTCTATTTGTTATGTGAACCTTAGGAGAAATGGCAGATGTACAATTAGGCTACTTTATGGTAACCTATGCTCCTGAATTTAACATCACTGTCATTGCTCAGTAAGTAAGCCTAGTAAACTAATAGAGTCTACATTTTCCAGAATGGTATATTGGTTTATTGTTGGAAATTTGGGAAGAAAAATAGATGTCATCTACTTCTTTCCTAGGGAAGGAATTTTAGCAATAACAACCAATTATTAAAGGGATTAGTATAGCATAATCTTCATAAAAGTTAAATTGAATTGTGAACATTTTGGTTTTGTTGGAATAAAGAAATAAACCAATTAATTAAATGACTTGAGAACATTAAAATACACTCATGTATAGGTACAAATTTGGTATGTTAAAACATTAACAAAGTGATAAAAAATTTAAAGATTATATATAAGACTTTTTACTGAAAATTCATGCAATGCTTTCTAGTCACAATTTACCCTCCTTCAACTCCTTCCAGATCTTTCCTACCTTCCCACACACCCAACTCCATGCCTTTTCTTTCTCTCTCATTAAAAAACACAAAACAGTCACACAAACAAAGAAACCAGGATTTTAAAAAAATCAAAAATGAAGAAGAAACATACATACAAGAAAAAAAACCACAAAATTAGAAACCATAAAAAACAAACAAAAGAACAGTAAGACAAAACATACACAATAAAGCAATGGTCTACAAAAATGCCATTGACTATGTTTGTGTTGGCCATTGACTGCTTGACATAGGGCCTACCCTTAAGAATGGTTAATAAACCCTGTGAGACTTCACTGGAAAAGAATAATTACTCCATACCATGTTTGTCCTTCTGAGTCTGGGTTACCTCACTGAGGATGATTTTTTTTCTAGTTCCATCCATTTGCCTGCAAGCCTCATGATGCCATTGTTTTTCTCTGCTGAGTAGTACTCCATTGTGTATATGTACTACATTTTCTTTATCCATTCTTCAGTTGAGGGACATCTAGGTTGTTTCCAGGTTCTGGCTATTACAAATAATGCTGCTATGAACATGGTTGAGCATGTGTCCTTGCAGTACAATTGAACATTCCTTGGGTATATGCCCAAGAGGGGTACAGCTGGGTCTTGAGGAAGATTGATTCCCAATTTTCTAAGAAACTGCCATACTGATTTCCAAAGTGACTGTAAAAGTATGCATTCCCACCAACAGTGTAGAGGTGTTCCCCTTGCTCCACATCCTCTCCAACATAAGGTATCTTCAGTGTTTTTGATCTTACCCATTCTGACAGGTATAAGATGGTATCTCAGGGTCATTTTGATTTTCATTTCCTTGATGACTAAGGATGTTGAGCAATTCCTTAAATGACTTTTGGCCATTTGAGATTCTTCTGTTGAGAATACTCTGTTTAGCTCTGTAGCCCACTTTTTAATTGGACTGTTAGGTATTTTGATGTCTAGTTTCTTGAGTTCTTTATATATTCTGGATATCAGTCCTCTGTCAGATGTGGGGCTGGTGAAGATAAGAACCAATTGTAACGATGTCTTCTGGAATGACAGAAACCTTCCACACATAAACTTACCAGCATTTTTGGTTGCCTGCAAAAGATCAAATCAGGTTGGATTCTATCATGAAGTGGGGGAGAGACTCATGAGTCCCACCCTGCCTGAAGAGCTATTGACAGTTTATGATTTCCAGAAGTGGAAGAGTCAGTTTTCTTTTTGTGTGTGGCCTCTTAATAGGTCAACTACTCTCTAGTGGATGGTCCCACACTCATTAGTATATGGACAGCACAAATGTTCTCAGTGAGTTATATTTATATGTTCAAAAAGAAGAAGACACAAAGTTGGGAGGGAGTATAGAAGTGGGTGTAGATCTGAAAAGACTTGGGAAGGAGTCCAGATAAATATTATCTACATATACTGTATGCATATGTAAAGTTCTCAAATAATTAATGAATTTTTTTTAAAAAAAGAATGGTTTATTTATATACTTCAAAACCAAACATGGGTATATTAAATAGTCAATTGACCAAAAAGAATAATTATTCTTTTGCAAATGACTGTCAGTTGCAGAGAGCTTCTTGGTTAGGGGTAGAAGCTTTTGTGTACTTTTTCCTCTCACCACTAGGAACCCATCCAGCTTGAACCTGTGCAGGCCCTGTGTGTGCTGCCCCAGTCTTTGTGAGTCTAATGTGTATCAGTCCTGTTTTCCTGGAAGATACTCTTTGGAGTCATCCATCCCCTCCTGCAATCTTTATGCCTCCTCTTCTTCATAGCTCACTGAACCCTAAGAGGAGGGATTTGATGAAGACTCCCTTTAGGATTGAATGCTATAAAATTTCTCACTCTCTGCATATTGTCCAGTTGGGGGTCTCTGTATTAGTTCTCTACTATTAGAGGAAACTTCTCTGATGATGGCTGAGTAAAGCACTGATTTATGGATATAGCAAAATGCCATAGGAGTTATTTCATTTCTGTGTTCCTTTAGTAGAAAATTAATATGTGGTTTTCCCCTAGGGTCATGGATTATCTAGTCTCAGGTTCTAGGCCTCCTGAGCAGTGACAGTCATGGGCTCCTTATCATGGAGAAGGCTTAAATATGATTGAATAGTGGTTGGTTATTCCCACAACATTGTATCACTATTTTACCAGCATATCAGCACTCCTGTAAATTGCAGGGTTTAAGGGTGGATTGATGGCTACCTCCCTCCTCTGGTTGGGTACAGAGCAATTTCCAGTACCATGAACACCAGTGATTAGAAGTGGAGGCTCTAATTAGGCACCAGCTTGACTTCTTAGCTTTCAAGAATATATGTAAATGTTAGCTTCAGAAACAGGGCCTTACCATCAGGTGGGGGATAGTAACTAGTAGCTATGGCAATAACCTGAGATGTTTGGAGTTTCATTGGTACCCATTTGGGAGAGGATTCAACAAGATATAAGCCATTCCTGAAATTGTAGGTTTCTCATGGTGAAAAGATATTGTCTCTCCCATTATTTGGTGATACTGTTTGTGTGTCCTTCATATGTGTATATATTTTAGGAAGCTTCTACAGTAGTAGGTTTCCATATCACCCCTCAGTTGACCATTAATGTTAGTTTTCCCTTCCCATATTTGCTCCCTTACACTTCTGTTTATTCCCCTCCCCCATTTAATGCTCCTCCTCCCGTCTCTCTCCTGTCTCTCCACAACTGCATATTCTATTTCCCCTCTCTTGATAAATATTCCCCTCCCCCACTCCTTACCTGATACCTAATCTCTAGTTATACAGATTGTAGCACATCTATAAAAGGTTTAAAAGCTAACATCTACATAAAGAGAAAAGTATATAATACCTAAATTTATGGATCTGGGTTAACTCACTCAGGATGATTTTTCCTAGCTCTCTCCATTTACTTGCCAAATTTCTTAGTTAAATTTTTTAACTATTAGGATTAATTTAATATTATTCCACTGTATAAATTTACCACATTTACATTATCTATTCATCAGTTGATGAACATTGGGGCTGTTTTAAATTTCTTGCTATTATGAATACAGCAGCAATGAACATAGGTGAGTAAATATACCTGTAGCAGGATGTAGAGACCTTTGGCTATATACGTAAAGTGGCATATGTATATCTTGATGTATATCTATTCCTAGCTTCCTGAGGAAATTCCACACTTAATTTGCTTAGTTTCTGTAAAAGTTTGCACTCCAATCAGCAATGAGTATATGTTCACCTTTCCCTACATCTTTGCCAGTATGAGCTGTCATTTGTTTTATTGATCTTGGCCATTCTGATTGGTGTAAGATGAAATCTCAAAGTGCTTTTGATTGGCATTTCCCTAATATTGTTCCCTTGCAATTCCCTTTCAGTATCCTTTCTTTTATCTGTATGTTTACTGTTTAGGAAATAACACATAATTTTCTGGTCCAGTCTATATGGTGTCCTGCATGCTTCTTGAATCTTGGTGGGCATCTCCTTCTTTAGGTTGGGAAAATTTTCTTCTATAATTTCATTAAAAGGTTTTCTGTGGGTTTCTTCTGAGTTAGTATCCTTCCTCTATCCCTATTATTCATAGATTTGGCATTTATAGTGTTCAAAACTTCCTAAATGTTTTGTTCCTTGAGTTTTTAGAGTTAACATTTTCTTTGACTGAATTGTCCACTTATTCAACCTTGTCTTCAAAGCCTAAGATCTCTTCCATTTTCTTTTATTTCACCTTGTCTGTCTTCATGCCAATATTCTCTCTTCCATGTCTTGTTGTCAGTTGCTTAGGCTAACTTAAAAGATTTTTGTTCTACTTTCTATGCTTTTCATTTCCAGTTTTATTTCAGTTTGGAGTTTCTTTAGTGGTACCCAGAGAATTAAAGGTATGATGGGAGGATCAGATTCTGCAAGTACGTTACAGTAGGGCAACAAATATGTCTGAAAAGACAGCGATAAGCGGGGGGAGGGGGGGGAAGGACCCTGGATGAGTACCAAGAGTTGGAATCTCTACTGAATTGACATGGGATAAGAGGAACCTGCAAGCAGACTATTTCAAGGCTGATGGCCAAGGAGCAGAGATTGTAAAGGAGAAAAGAAGAGTCAAAATCACCTACCTGCATTCTAGCCCAATGTGACCTCTGGGGGCTCCCAGGTACATAGTGTTTCTAGGTTTTCACCATCTAATTCTTTAGACTATTGATTTTTAAGATATAAACTATGATGCTATGAATTGTATTGGAATTTAAATAATAATGGCTCATTTTCATTTCTAATCTGATTAGTTTTGGTCTTCTCTATTTTATTTTGGTTAACTGGCTTATCTTTCCAAAAACCAAAATCTTCTTTTCATTCAATATTTGTTTTGTTTTCATTTCTATATTTATTTCTGCCATGACCTTAGTTACTTCTATAACCAATATTTATTTTAAATTTAATTATGTTTGTCTAATTACTAAAGGTTCAACACTAAGTCACTAATGTTAGATCTCTTTAACTTTGTAATGTAGGCACTTAGAAATGTTTCTCTATCATGACTGCCATCATTGTGTCTCGTAAGTTTTGTATGTTATGTCATCATTTTAATTCAATTCTATGTGTTTTTTGTTTTCTCTTCTCATTTCCTTAGTGATCCATTCATTGTGCAATAGCATATTGTTTAATCCCCAAGATACTATATGTTTTCATTAGTTTATCTTAACATTTTTAATTAATTAATTTATTTTTTTATTTTAAAATTAATTTAATTTTACATATCAGCCACGGATTCCCCCATCTTTCCTCCTCCCACCCTCCAGCCCTCCCCCCCAATCCACCCCCTACTCCCACCCCCTCCAAGGCAAAGTCTCCCCTGGGGAGTCAGCCCAGACTGGCAGACTCAGTTGAGGCAGGTCCAGTCCCCTCCTCCCTACACAAGGCTGAGCAAAGTGTCCCAGCATAGGCCCCAGGCTCCAAAAAGCCAGCTCATGCACCAAGGACAGGTCCTGGTCCCACTGCCTGGGGGCCTCCCAAACAGTTCAAGCCAATCAACTGTCTGACCCATCCAGAGGGCCCAGTCCAGTCCCACGGGGGCTCCCCAGCTACTGGCTCACAGTTCATGTGTTTCCACTAGTTTGGCTATTTGTCCCAGTGCTTTTTCCAATCATGGTCTCAATATCTCTTGCTCATATAATTCCTTCTCTCTCTTGTTGATGCTGATTGGACTCCTGGAGCTCCATCTGGGGCCCGGCTGGGGATCTCAGCATCTGCTTCCATCAGTCACTGGATGAGAGTTCTATTATCGCTTCTCAGCCTTTTGGCTAAGATCAAGTGTAGTATCTGTTCTTATCAGTTTAACTTACCATTGATTTGTAGTTGTATGCCACTATGGTGTGAGAGAATGCAGGGAGTTACTTCAATTTCTCATACTTATTAAGATTTTCCCTATGTCCTAGTATATGATGAATTTTAGATTGAATATCTTGAACTCCTGAAAAGGACAAGAATTCTGTAGTTTGGTGTTGTGGAATATTATTTCAACTGGGCAAAGATGTGTTACATTTGTTTATGCTGCAGAATAATACTTTAGTTATATAAAGATATATTACATTTTTATACTGCATTTGTTTAATGATGTAAGGATATGTTTAATTATGTAAAGATGTGTTGCATTTGTTTCACCTTTCTTGATAAAGATGCCTGATTTATCTAAATAAAAAGCTGAATGCCCAATAGCTAGGCAGGAAAAGGATAGGCAGGGCTATCAGGCAGAGAGAATAAATAGAAGGAGAAATCTGGTCTTGGGAGAGGAATGAGAGAAAAAAGGAGAGGAGAGAATGAGGGAGATGCCTGGAGCTAGAAGCCAGGCAGCCTCCAGACAGACAGACACAAGAAGCAGTGAAAGTAAGGTACACAAAGGAATAAAGGGAAAAGGCCCTGAGTCAAAAGGTAGATGAAGAGGAACTGGTTAATTTAAGTTAAAAGAGCTAGCCAGAAACAAGCCTAAGCTAGGTCAAGCATTCAAATTAATAATAAGTCTCTCTCTCATGATTTGGCAGCTGGTTGTGGCCTAAAAGAAAAGACCTGGTATACTTTGGTGATAAGATCTTCTATATTTGTATTTACTTATTTTATGATGTTATTTACTGTCATTGATTCTGTTTATTTTTTATCTAGGTCACCCATTCTAGGTATCAGTGCAGAATTGAAATTATCTACTATTAAGTGTTAAAGCTATTGAGTGGATTAATTCCTAGTAGTATTTGTGTAGAATGAGTGCACTAGTGTTTGGTGTGTTTATTAGAGGTCTCTAAAGGATCATAACTGATACAAATAATATATATTTATTTATTAGACTATCTTACACAATATTGTCTAAGTAGTGCAAACCTGGCTATCTCAAAATGGAGAGAGTGAAAATCCAGAAGTTGTTCAGTCCATGAGCTTGGAAGTCTCACCATCCCCAGACTTATGCTGAAGTTCTGGAGGATTCCTATAGAACTGACAGTCTTCAGTCTGTGTTCTAAGCATGAAGACTGTTCTAATACCAGTGAATGAACGCAGCTACAATAGTATTGATGTACTCACCTGCAAACATGAAGGCAGACAGACAAAAAGCAGTCTAGGCTGCTTTCCACTGTCCCTCTTCAGATAATCTGACCAAGAAAATCCCTCCAAATTGCCAAAAGACTTACATTTCAAGATTAGGTTTGGTGGTTAACTCATTATCAACCTGACATCCTAAAGCATCTATTTATATCAAACATGGTTACCAAGTAGAAATAATAACAAGGTAATTATCCCACCTAACATGAAATAACTGTCCCATGTGCAATGTGTACATTATGTAGTTTTAGAACAGGTGGATAATAATTATGAGGAATGCGTGTCAGCTCCTTTCCTGTTGCTGTAAGAAATCACTATGACAAAGACAACTTACTGAAAGAAGAATTTATTTAAGGTTATGGTTTCAGGGTGATAAAAATCCGTCATAGTGGGACATCATGGCAGAAGTGTCAGGGATGGCAGCAGAAGCTAGAAGCTAATAGAGACATTTTTTAAATTCTGGCACAAGTAGAGAGCAAATTGGAACTGGGACAAGATTTTATACTCTCAAAGCATTCATAAACAGTGCCATCAATGTGGGGGAAAGCATTTAAATGCCTTTTATGGATGATATTCTAATTCAAATAATTACATTAACTCCCTGGCCTTCATAGGCTCATAATGCAAAATTTATTTAATCCAACATTAAAAGTCCTCATAATCTTTCATAAATTACAATACTGTTTCAAAGTCTGAAGTCTCTTTTGATATTCAAGGGACCCTTTATTAATTCTTTTCTTTTTAAGATAAAAACATAATTACATTATTTCTCCCTTCCCTTTCCTCCCTTCTTGCTCTTTGTAAAATTTATGGTCACTTTTTCATTAACTGTTGCACACATATATGTATATATGTACACATATATATTCCTAAATACATAAATGTAGCCTGTTAAGTTTGTATAATGTTACTTGTATATATACTTTCAGGACTGACCTGAATGAATAACTAGATGTTATGCTCATCCCTGCTTGGAAAAGACTATTTCTCCTGATTTCAGTATTCCTTGGTTACCTATAGTTCTTTGCATATAGTTGAGGTTTTGTGGCCTTTCCTCCTCTACATTAACATGTCTATTGTTGTTGTCCATGTGCAGCTCATGTTTAAGCAATCACGTTGGTGAGACTAACCTACAATCCTACCCAGCTATGATACCTATGAACCATAACAATGACCAGCATATCATAAAGCTAAAGGTATAGAAGAAGCACACATATGTTGGTGATAACCAACAGGTCTCTAATTACACTTAACATCCACTAAACAAGAGGAAAATCATAAGTAAAATTGGAAACGTAGCCAATGAGCCAGAGCTAGTGAAATCATGGATTTTGAAGGAGAACCTACAACCACCACTTTACTAAACTAGCACAATACCTAAGTACATTCTAAGTATTTGTCATTATACCCACAGATAAGTGTAGTCCTTACCCCTCACCAAAGAAACTTCTCTTTGCAACAGAGACACACATGTCTCAAGAATATAAATCATATGATGATTTCAATAGAATAAAAAAAAAAGACCTTTGACAAAAATATCCCATCCCTTCATGATAAATCCCTGGAAAGTGTAGCTAAAAGTTTTCTCTGGTCCTGCCCATCCCCGCAGACCCTGCAGCCACTTATAAAATACTCACTCAGAGGCTTATATTAATTAAAACTGCTCAGCCATTAGCTCTGGCCTACTACTGACTAGCTCTTACATTTAAACTCAGCCCTTTTCTGTTAATCTATGTGTCACCACATTTTCTGTGGCTTTACCTGTGTACCATTACATACTGCTCCATGGATGGTGTGCTGGTATCTCCTGACTCAGCCTGCCTTTCCCAGAATTTTCCTTGTCTGCTTATCCTGCCTATACTTCTTGCCTGGCTACTGGCCAATAAACACTTTATTTATCAACAAATCAACAACACATTCACAGCATACAGTGCGATATCCACAGCAGAAAAGGCTGTGGATAGAGAGAACATATCTTAATAAAGGCTATATATATCAAACCTATAGCCATTTCATTTGGATTGTTTCAAGTTTTTTTTTCCATTTAAGATAATATGTTTCTGAATTGGGAATCCATCTCCCCCAAGATCCAGCTATACCACTCTTGGGCATATACCCAAGGAATGCTCAACCACACCATAAGAGCACTTGTTCAGCTATGTTCATATCAGCATTGTTTGTAATAGCCAGAACATGGAAACAACCTAGATGCCCTTCAACTGAAGAATGGATAAACAAAATGTGGTACATATACACAATGGAATACTACTCAGCAGAGAAAAACAATGACATCATGAGGTTTGCAGACAAATGGATGGATCTAGAAAAAATCATCCTGAGTGAGGTAACCCAGACTCAGAAAGACAAACATGGTATGTACTCACTCATAGGAGGATACTAGACATGAAACAAGGATGACTTGTCTGCTACTCACATCACCAGGGAGGCTACCTGGAAAACAGGACCCCAAGAAAGACACAGGGATCGCCCAATGACAGAGAAATGGAATGAGATCTACATGAACAGCCTGGACATGAGTGGGGGTAATAAAAGGCGAGGGTCGAGGGAAAGAGAGCTTGGG
Source organism: Peromyscus californicus insignis (assembly GCF_007827085.1). Lineage (NCBI taxonomy): Eukaryota > Metazoa > Chordata > Mammalia > Rodentia > Cricetidae > Peromyscus > Peromyscus californicus. The sequence goes on from NW_026294402.1 coordinate 15,573,421, forward strand.
GGAGCGGGAGATCCCAGCTGGATCAACAACAGAGAGGGAGAACAAGGAATAGGAGACCATGGTAAATGAAGACCACATGAGAATAGGAAGAAGCAAAGTGCTAGAGAGGCCCACAGAAATCCACAAAGATACCCACACAACAGACTGCTGGCAGTGGTCGAGAGACAGCCCGAACTGACCTACTCTGGTGATGGGATGGCCAAACACCCTAATTGTTGTGCTAGAAACCTCATCCAACTACTGAGGGATCTGGATGCAGAGATCCATGACTAGGCCCCGGGTGGATCTCTGGGAGTCCAATTAGCGAGAATGAGGAGGGTTTATATGAGCGAGAATTGTTGAGACCAAGGTTGGATAAAGCACAGGGACAAATAGCCAAATGAATGGAAACACATGAACTATGAACCAATGGCTGAGGGGTCCCCACTGGATCAGGCCCTCCGAATGGGTGAGACAGTTGATTGGCTTGATCTGTTTGGGAGGCATCCAGGTAGTGGGACCAGATCCTGTGCTCATTGCATGAGTTGGCTGTTTGAAACCTGGGGCCTATGCAGGATTGTTTGGCTCGGCCTGGGAGGAGGGGACTAGACCTACCTGGACTAAGTCTACCAGGTTGACCTCAGTCTGTGGGGAAGGCTTTGCCCTGGAGGAGATGGGAATGGGGGGGGGGGGGTTGGGGGGAAGGTGAGGGGGACGGGACGGGGGAGAACAAGGGAATCCGTGGCTGATATGTAGAACTGAATTATATTGCAAAATAAATTAAAATAAATAAAAAAAAGATAATATGTTTCTGTTGGTTTCTTTTATGTAATTTTTATTATGTGGAATTATATTCCTTCTCATCTTACATTTTCCAGGACTTTGATCATGAAGACAGGTTGGATGTGGTCAAAGGCTTTTCATAATCTATTGAGGTGAGCATGGGATTTGTGTGTCTTTCACATGTTGAACAACAGCATAAAGCCAGCTTGGTCATGATGGATAATCTTTTTCATGCAATGCTGTATTCTGTATATTGAGAATTTTTGAGTCCATGTTTACTAGGAATTCTGGCCTCTGGTTTTCTTTTTTGTTGTTGTGCTTTTGTATTATAGTGATACTGGTTTTAGAGGAGTTTAAGATTGCTCCTTCTGCTTCTATTTTTTGAATTTTTATTATTTAAAACTTGTTTTTAATTTAAATGTATTTTGATCATAGTTCTCCTCCCTCATGTCCTTCCAGATTCTTTCCGCCTCCCTACTCACCCAACTTTAAATTATTTCTCAAAAAAATGAAACAAAAACCTAACACAATAACAAATTTTCTGCTGCCATGAGTACAAACCTCCAGCACCACAGAGCTTGAGGGGAGCCTATAGAGTCAGCAGACCTGGACTTTTTTATTTGAGGGAGTAAAACTTAATTTTCTGAGACTGGCAAGTAGGAGGGGCCTAAATTTAACTCTCTGGAGTCAGGGAGAGAGGGAAAACACACACACACTTAGGATCTTTCTTCATTTTCCGTCTCAGTTCTGTCTCTATCTTCCTTTACAGATTATGCCAACAAAATCTTTCAGGCAAAAGAAAAACTACAATGTGGTTACATTCTATTTTTCAAGTAAATGGTTTGAATGATTTGAAATAGTTCATTTCAAGTAATGAATAGATGCAGAAAACATGTCCCCCATTTCCCTTACATGATTTGAAAAGTCATTCCAAGAACCCACATATATTCACATCTAATTAACTTGTTATAGATTAACAGAATGTGAGCAAGCAAGCAGGTATTTTTCTCAGTTAGTTCTTTTACTGGCAGACTGCATATTGCAGTTACAAAGAAAGAATCAATCACTTTATTACTTATCTTGAAAGGTAATCTTATAAGGAATCTTAAAAGAATCACAAACCTAAGCTTTGATATATGAAAAACAATCAGTCCACTCTACTTTAAATCTTTAGGGAGCATATCCACTCATCAACAGTTTTTTTTTTACTTGGGTACTCTGGGAGAGCAGCAAGAAAATTCTCTTAACCTCTCAGTCATCTCCACAACCTTGATAATTTAATGGACCAGGTAATACTTTTGAAAAATCCAAACAATGTGTGGATTAATAGTAAATTATAAAGGAAAAAGAGACAATTATCAATGTAAACACATGGAGAGGCATTGTAAAGAAGCTTGTTTATCCAGTACCTCCTACTGACTGTTGATACAATAATACCACCTCCAACACAACAAGAAGGGGATACTCACTAGGAAACATAATTATAAAACACTTTTCGATGTGTTGTTGTTATTTTTTTAGTGCTGTCACTATCAGTTCTGTCTAGTTAGTTCATAGCAGTGATAAATGACATTCTAGGAATGAAATAGCACTGTATATGCATGTATGTGTGTTCCAACGTTGTTTGCTCCTCTTTGATTGAATGCCTCCATCAGATTGCTCGCCTCAGAGCTCAGGAAACCCTGCAGAAGAGGAGAAAGGAAGAATGTAGGCCTCAGAAGGGAAGAAGTAAACCAAGAAAAGAAGTGTAAAGGAATCCAGGGCCCAAGGAGATGCATCAATTGGTAAATTATCTGCTGCACAAAACTAAGTTCAGATCTTTTGTACCCAAGTAAAAAGCCAGGTATGACAATAAGCTTCTGTAACCTCAGTGCTAGGGGAGGCAGAGAGAGGCAGATCCCCAACTCAGTGGCCAGTCAGCCTAGCCAAATCATTGAGCTCTGGACTCAGGAAGAATTCCCATTTCAAACCATAAGACAGTAAGATAAACACTATCACATCACAGTTGGACAAGATAAACCAACAGAAGTAAAAGAGATCAGGAGAAGGCACAACAATCAGAGACAACTCATTCATATAATCAGGAGTCACATAAAAACACTGAACTGGAAGCCATAAAATATACACAGAGGATCTGATACAGACCCATGCTGGCCCTGTGCGTGCTGCTTTAGTGTCTGTGAGTTCATATGAGCTTTGCTCATGATTTAGAGGATCTTGGTTTCTTGGTGTCCTACATCCCTCTTACAAAAACAGCTGTGAAGTAAGGAATTTGATGGACACATTCCATTTAGGGCTGAGTGCTCCAATGTCTCTCATTCTCTGTGTAATGTCTGGACCCCATACCCATGCACATATGGACAGTAATGACTGGCCTCAGTGATTTATGAAAATAGGGCATGAAGTTGGGATGGAGCATAGGATAGTCTAGAAGAGTTAGAGGGGGAGGAGAGAGTTGATATCTTCAAGGTAATATCATGAGATTACATATATACATTTTATGAAAATGCATGGTAATGGGGATATATCATAACGGTTATGTACCAGAAGTTTACAAGAAACAGCCAATTCATTCAAAAGGCAATAACTCCAACACACCTTGCATGATGGCTTAGTCCTCTACCAGAATCCTTGGTTCTGATAGGTTGATCTTTTTTTTTTTTTTTTTTTTTTTTTTTTTTTTGGTTTTTCGAGACAGGGTTTCTCTGTGTAGCTTTGCGCCTTTCCTGGAACTCACTTGGTAGTCCAGGCTGGCCTCGAACTCACAGAGATCCGCCTGGCTCTGCCTCCCGAGTGCTGGGATTAAAGGCGTGCGCCACCACCGCCCGGCCAGGTTGATCTTTTGAACACTAGCTGTCAGTACTTCCATGGCCTTTTGCTACCAGTAGCTCTCAATAGAAAACTTCAGTTCCTTAGTTGATATTAACATTGTTTTATGAAACAGGTTCTGTCACTGGCCTGGAACTTATCATGGAGGCTAGATTGGGTGGCCAGTGAGCCCCAAGAGTCAAGGAATCCATTTGTCTGTGCCTCCAATGCACTGGGATTATGACTGGCTTTTTATTTATTTATTTATTTTGTTTGTTGGTTGGGTTGGTTGGTTGGTTTATTTATTTATTTATTTATTTATTTGTTTATTTATTTATTTATTTTTAAGTGTGAGTTTTGCAGTCTTTGTTGGCCAATACATAAAGCAGGAATGCTGAATGTCAAAAGCAGAGTGGACTCTTGGCAAAGGTTATATGAGATGACATCTGATTGCTCCAGCTACTTGTAAGGTAGGAAAAGTCAGAACAGGAAGTGTGTGTATGAGATCATGTTAATGGCTTACAATCACAGACCTAAGCAACACCAGACTGGTCTGGCCAGGCTGTGTTTCAATTTTGGGTATGACTTCCATCCAAATGACATATTCCCACAGGGATATTTGAATTTACAGACATCTCTCCATAATTAGGTGAAACTGGACTTAGAAATGACAAGCAATAGCAGCTGAGTGTAGCACATTGATAATATCATGACAATTACCTCTTCCTTGGGGAATAAGCAGCCAACTTAGATCTCTCACTTATCTGACAGATTAAAGCTGACTGATGAATCCAGCTAAATTTCAGGGCATGTAGAAACTCTTGTAAATTACATAACTTGTAGTGTTTAGTACATAAAGTCACAAATTGTAGACTTAAGACATAAATATGTTCTGATGGGATTACTTTATAAATGAGAAAAATTATATTTAGATAAAGTTTACAGAAATATTTGAAGGCTAATGAAAGGCTAAAATTTATGGTTTTTTCTTTTCTACTGTTGGTTTATACTTCCCAGCACTACATAAAAATAAGTTTTAAATTATTTATATTATGGAATAGTTTGATCAAATCAAAAATAATTGAATATGTATCTGCTTTCAGAGAAATCAAATGCATATATATGTATATATACACACATATATATCCATATATATCCATACATATATATGCAACTAAGCCTACTTAAAGAATTAGAGAATCCTACTTTCTGGTATGATGCCATTTGAACTATGTAATATGTCATTATAGGCTGGCATCCATGGTCTCTTAGTGTCTGCATTACATCTGTCCAGGTCCTTCTGGCTTTCAAAGTCTCCATTGAAAAATTGGGTGTTATTCTGATGGGTTTGCCTTTATAAGTCACTTGGCCTTTTTCCTTTGCTGCTCTTAATATTCTTTTTTTTATTCTGCACATTTAGTTGTTTAATTATTATGTGGCGAGGGAACTTTTTTGGGGGGTCTAGCCTGTTTGGTGTTCTATAGGCTTCTTGTATGTTCACAGGCATTTCCTTCTTTAAGTTGGGAAAGTTTTCTTCTATGGTCTTGTTGAATATATTTTCTGTGCCTTTGAGTTGGTATTCTTCTCCTTCCTCTATCCCTATTATTCGTAGATTTGGTCTTTTCATGGTGTCCCAAATTTCTTGGACATTTTGGGTCATGACTTTGTTGGCTTTAGTGTTTTCTTTGACTGATGAATCCATTTCCTCTATTGTATCCTTTACACCAGAGATCCTCTCTTCCATCTCTTGTATTCTGTTGGTTATGCTTGCATCTGTGTTTCCTGTTCATTTACTCAGATTTTCTATTTCCAAAATTTCCTCTGTTTGTGTCTTCTTCATTGTTTCTAATTCCCTTTTCAGGTCTTGAACTGTTTTCCTCACTTGTTTAATTGCTTTTTTTATGATTTTCTTTAAGAGATTTATTGATTTCTTCCAATTTTTTATTTGTCTTTTCCTCTCTTTATAGATTTCTTCCAATTTTTGTTTGTCTTTTTCTCAATTTCTTTATTGATTTCTTCCACTTTTTTGTTTGTCTTTTCCTCTATTTCAATTTTCTTGGAAGGCCCCTAGCATCTTCATGATGCTATTCTTAAGGTTGATTTCTTCTACTTCTTCTACCTTATGATGTTCAGGTCTTGCTGTTGCAGGAAGGCTAGGTTCTGGTGATGCTGTATTGCTCTTTATGTTGTTGTATGTACTTCCTGCCTTGACATCTGCCCATCTCCTCCTCTAATGGGTATAAGAGGTGCCTGTGTCTGAGCAAGTTGCTCTTGGTGCACTCTGTGCTTGTTGTGTCTATGTCTCAGGGGGCCCCTCTGGGTCCTATCTTAGCTCTTGGTCGAATTGGAGCAGGCAGATTCTGTCTCAGGGAGCTTCTCTTGAGTCAACCCAAGCTAGCTGATTCTGTGACTCACTGATCCGCTCTTGGTCTTATCAGGGCTCTTGGTCCAGTCAGAGCTGACAGATTCTGTGTTTCAGGAAGCTCTCTTGGTCCAATGAGAGGTGGCAGATTCTACTTCTCAGAAAGCCACTCTTGGTCTAATGAGGGCTGGTAGATTCCCTGTCTCCTGAGTTTACTCTTGATCCAATGACAGCTCATTGTCCAATGAGAGCTCTCTCTAGGCCCGATGAGAGCTCTAGGCCCGATCAGAGCTGGAGGTTGGTTTCCAAGCCTCAGGAAGTGGCTGGAGTCTTGGACAGATGGGTATGGAGGCAGGGCGTGTAGATTACAGGGTCTGCTAGGGGGTCTTGGTGAAGGGGGGGCCTTTCCGCAGGAGCCCTGCCTGCTGGCCGGCAACTGGGGCCAAGTTGGGTTGGTGTTCCCGGGGGAATGGCTGGGGCCCAGGGATGGGTCCTACAGGCAGGACTCACTGGGTATGAACAGAGTCACTCACCTCCAGGTCCCATGAGAGCTGGAGGTCCTTTTTGAAGATTATAATTACATCATTTCTCCTTTCCCTTTCCTTCCTCCAAACCCTCCCATATACCACTTGTTGAATGATTTGATTTCATTCAAATCATTGGCATCTAACATATAGCTATTTTAAAAGAATGCATAAAACATAAAAATACATTATGGCTGATATGTAAAATTAAATTAAATTATAAAATAAAATTCAAAAAAAGAAATATATTGAACGGTAACTAAAATTTCCCTTGAGTAGAGAAATAGCCATAAGATTTTAGTGAACTATTTTTCTTTTCTTCCTTTTTTTCATTTCTAATATTAAGAACCTCTGAGAGACTGTGATAATGTGAAACAATTTGTGTAATAATGAGCTCTGGGCATTCTATCTCCAAGGTCATAAAAGAGTCAATAATTATCCCAGGCTGTCGACCTTGTGATTTGAAGGCTCGAGTACAATGGGGACACTGACGTGTATTCTCCTCTGGTGGCTGACTAAATCAGAGGGTTATTTCATTATATATTTTTGTCAAGCCTAAGAAATGAGCCAATGCCTTACATGGGAATAAGACAAAGAAGTTACTTTGTATTTTGGTCATGACCCAGCAAGGAATCAGCTTAAACAAGTAAGTGCTGAGTGGGGAGAGGATGATGGAGAAAGAGCCCTTGGAAGCATTGGTTTCTTAACATAAGAGAAAACTTGGTGAAAGGACGCTGACCATAAATTTTCTTCTATGATGAGTGGGGAATTTATGTTCTGCATTGCATGAAGTGGGGCTAACATATAACTCAATTTGATTTCCTTTCCTGTGGACTGTATTGTCACAGATATCTCACACAACAAAGGTAAAAACAAAATCTTTTTTTCCTAAGCATTCTTACAATATTATGAATGTGATTTAAAAAGAGGAAGGTGAATAACCACAGTATTATGTGTATTTCCCATGGTCATCAGATGAGTCCTTCAAAATTGTTTCCTATGAAATCCTGTTGTTACGAAGAAGATGAAGAACAGCAGGTAAAGGAGAGCAGCAGTAGCATCTTGAACTATAACTGAAGGATTTTGAGCTCTGAGTTCTGACCTGTGCATTCTTCATTTGCCTAATCACCTCCACTTCATAAATTACCAGTTCATTTCCTGGAAAACAAAAAGTGCAGCCTCTATATCAGTTGTTCAGGAGAGTATTAAGCTAAAACAAACGTAGTAAGCCATGCTTGAAGTGGATCACCTGATTGTGGACATGAGACATGTTTTTCAAAAGGTTTTGCTTGGTTACTCCCCACAATAAACTCACATGTGCTTCAATTCCTGTAAATCCAGGAGATGCCATGTGTTTCCTTTTGTGATTCCATCACAGTGTGAGGCATTAGCTACTTCCATAAACAGAAGTATAGTCATAGATCACAGGCAAAGGACACAAAGAAATAGACACGTAATAATTCAAGGCAGATCTGCCCTGGCCTCCAAGATATCCTTGAAACTGTCCATATCCTCCTTGATTCTTAAAATATCTCACTGGAACACGACATAAAATCAGATTTTCATTTAATAAAATGGAATACCACTTAGAAGACTGGAAAGAACGTGTCTATAACTCATGACTACTAAAAAACATCATCATATGTTTCAGATAGGCTAAGAAATGATACCAAATGGTTACCCGCTAAACACATACGTACAAGTAACATTGTACAGACTGAGTAGATTGTACTTACATATTTAGGAGTGTGTGTGTGTGTGTGTGTGTGTGTGTGTGTGTGTGTGTGTGTGTGTATAACAAGAATTAATGAAAACAGTGACCATGAATTTCAAAAAGAGCAAGAAGGATTATAAGGGAGGGTTTGTAGGGAGAAAGATAGATGAGGAAATGTTGTAATTATATTATAATCTCAAAGCCTAAAGATAATGAAAAAATATTTATCTAAACTATACAGTGTTTTTCTATGTTTAGCATATGACTTTGAAGATACATTGCATGTACTTTTGACTTGCTCACATGCTGCAAACAGTAATGCTGATAAATTCTATTTCATATTATTCTAAGAGGAGATAACTGAACAAAAACAATTTTGATGGTTGAGAAAAATAAAAAAGTTTATTCCATCATATCAAGAAATAATTTACCAGCTCTTGGGAGACAGAGGCAGGCGGATCTCTGTGAGTTCGAGGCCAGCCTGGTCTCCAAAGTGAGTTCCAGGAAAAGCGCAAAGCTACACAGAGAAACCCTGTCTCGAAAAAAAAAAAAAATTTAACTTTGAATTCACTTAACTTTTTTTATTATTTCTATAAAGCTTAAAAAGCTGTTAGTATCTCTGAGGCTTGGTATATTCATCTGTGATGATTCCTAGTAGATACAGCTGTATTGAATAGTAATAGATAAATAGGAAGCTCAATGTGTGACTAATATGTATTTACAAAGAAAATTTGTAAAGGAAACTTTAACTATTATGAATAATAATAATGAGGTCAATTTTCATAAAATATCCTGTAACCTACAGTTACTATTTTCTATTCATGTAATGAATTTTTTCATTTTGCACCTATATATGAGTATTCTGTGATAAATTGAAGGTAATAATTATACCTATTTCCTTTCTAATTTCCCACAGCCTATACTATGGTTATCACAAAAGATGTTTCAAAAAATATATGTCAACATTAAATAGACCCTGTCTTGGCTCACATTATTGGTCATAATCAACATGACATCAAAACATTAAGTATTATTTCCTATACTTTTGCCTCCTTAAAAAATGTCTCAGGAGAATATAAGCAAGATATTTTTAGCCTTATCTTTGAAGGCATTATAATACTCATTTACTCAAAGATCACAAGACAAATTTAGACAAACATAAGAAATTTTACAAGGCAGAAAAATAAAGGTATGTAAATTTTGTAACTTGGTCTAAGGCACATTTTAGAATATTATATCAGCCTGAGAACCAACACCTTTAAAAGTTGTATTCATCAAAACTCTTATTTACTACTGGTGGGGGCACACTAGTCCAGCCAAAATAAAAATAAGAATAAAGGTTCCTCAAATAACTAACACTAGATTTATCATATGATTAAACTATAGCACTCACAGATATTTACCCAAAGTATTTCAAATCAATACACCACACAGGCACACATCAGTTTTGACTGTAGCACTATTTACAATAGGTTATGGAATCAGCCTAAATATCCAACATAGGAACAGATAAAGAATATATAATATGAATATGATGAATTTTTCAGCCCTAAAATAACAAAATTGTGTTATTTGCAAAAAATGAAGGCAACCAGAGATCAAATTAAGGAAATCAAGCCAGTCTCAGAAAAACATATTTTTTCAATAAAAAAATTATGGCATGTTCAGTTTAACCAGTAATTACAAGCATTTATAATTACTTGCATTTGTGGCATTTGTATTTTATATAGATGTTTAAAATCAAGTACATACATATGAAATCAGAAGTGAAACTGTATAAAGAGAAAAGACTAATGGGATGGGCATTTAGGGGGAAACTGGGGAATTTGTTCAATATGTGCAGTATATACTCATCTAAAATGTCTTGGGTAGCACAAAACTCTGTACAGTGAATATAGGCAATGCACTTTTTAATTGGTATTTCCATGCTGATAGAACTCTTAAAGCGAAAAACACATACTGGTGAGATATTGCCCTCTTTAGAGGCCATGCATATTGTGCAGATAGGCAATATTCTCTAGTCCAAACATAGAATTTCATGATGTCATTGTTTTTCTCTGCTGAGTAGTACTCCATTGTATATATGCACCACATTTTCTTAATCCATTCTTCAGTTGAGGAGTATCTAGGTTGTTTCCAGGTTCTGGCTATTACAAATAATGCTGCTATGAACATAGCTGATCATGTGTCCTTGTGGTATGACTGAGTATTCTTTACCCCAGACTCAGAAAGACAAACATGGTATGTACCCACTCATAAGTGGATACTAGATATAAAGCAAAGGGTAATCAGGCAACAACCCACAACTCCAGAGAAGCTAACTAACAGGGAAGACCCAAAGAGGGACACATGGACCACCCTGGGAAGGGGAAATAGATGAGATTTCCATGAGTAAACTGGGGATGAGGGGTGGGTAATGGAGGGTAGGGGATAGGGGATAGGGGATGAGAGCATAAGAGAATGGGATGGTTGAACTGTGTAGCTGTAAGTTTTCCTGTTCCCACCTGATCTGCAGCCACTCAGACCCAAGTAAACATACAGAGGCTTATATGAGCTTATATTATTTAAACTGTTTGGCCTAATGGCTCAGGCTTCTTGCTATCTAGTTCTTATATCTTAAATTAACCCATTTCTATTCATCTATAAGCTGCCAAGTGGCTTGTGGCATACCGGTACTTTACATCTTACTTCTCATGGCGGCAGCTGGTGATGTCTCCTTACTCAGCCTCCCACTTCCCAGAATTCTCCTCTCTGCTTATCCTGCCTATACTATACTTTCTGCCTAGCTACTGGCCAATCAGCATTTTATTTATCAATCATTCATAGCAACACATTTTCATACAGATATCCACAGCAGAACTGGAACAGGGAAGGAGGGGGAATGCAATGAAAGAGATACCATGATAGAGGGAGATATCATGGGAATAGAGAAAAACACGGTGCTAGAGAAGCACCAGGAATCCCCAAGGATGACCCTAGCCTGGGTTACAAGCAATAGTGGAGAGGGTGCCTGAACTGAACTGGCTTGCTCCAGAGATCAGACCAGTAAATACCTTAACTGTCATCACAGAACTTTTCTCCAATGATTGATGGAAGCAGATGCAGAGAGCCACAGCCAATCACTAGACAGAGCTCCAGGAGTCCATTCAAGGAGAGAAAAGAGGGATTCTATGAGCAAGTGCATCAGGATCATGATGGGGAAACATGCAGGGATGACCAAACCAAACTGGATGGAACTCATGGAAGTTGGATCAATGACTGTGGAGCCTACATGGGACTGGACTAAGCCCTTTGCATGGTGATACAGTTGTATAGCTTGATCTGCTTGGGAGGTCCCCTGGCGGTAGGATCAGAATCCATCTCTAGCGCGTGAATGGGCTTTGTGGAGCCCACTACCTATGATGGGACAGCTGGTGCAGCCTTGAGTCAGGGGGAAGAGCTTGACTTGCCTCTACTAAATATGCCTCCACATGGGAGGCCTTGCCTTCTTGTGGGAGGGAATAGGGGATGGGTTGTAGGTGATAGCTTCTGGGAGGGAAAACTGTTTTCTTTAATGGAGTAACACTGAGTATATCAACTATACCCATATGTTCAAAAACAATTTGCCAACACAAAAATGACTTCATATCTTTTGGGTTGATTTGGTTTAGTTTTAGATTTTATCCTTCTTTTTGTGTTCTTTTGTTTGCTTGTTTATTGTTTTCCAAGGAGTGGGGTGGGTAAGTAGGATCTGAGAACCATTGTGGGAGAAGAAAGAATGTGGCCAAAATACATTTTTTTTTATTTTACAAAATAAATAGATTAAAAGGGTAAAAAGTTCTTTAGGCAGGTGATTCATTATGCCCACTTTAAAAGTGAGGGAAGGGGCTGGAGACACGGCTTAGCAGTTAAGGGCAGTTGTGCTTTGCTGAGGACACTTTTGGTTTGCAGCACCCATGTACATATATGCAAGCAAAATGCTCACACATAAAATGAATAAATATAATGATAATTAAAAATGTGAAAAATGTGCAGAAATGTTAACATCACTTCCTGTACTTTTCTCATTTGCATTTTCCCAATTGAATCATAGTGGGGAACAATTACCAAATTTTACTTTACATAACTGAAATAAGAGAATTATAGCCCACATAATATAAAATATCAGTGACAAACATATATATAATTAGGTATAGGGCTACTGAGAATTAAGCCTAGAGTTGCCTCAGGAACTCAAGTTCTTAGCTATGAGAAGAATTATGATCAGAAAAGGCAATGTAGTGGTATTAACAGATCAAACATGCTAAAAATCAAAGGGAAAAACTTTTATTTCTATCATATTTTAATATTATAATTACATAACTTCCCCCTTACTTCCCTCCAAACTCTCCAGTATACCCCTCTGTGTTCTTTTTCAAATTCATGCCTTCTTTTTCATTAATTGTGGTTATATATTCTTTTAGTAATTTCAATTATTACATTTAGATCTTCTATCCTTTTAGAATTAGTTTTTGTGGAAGGTGATATATACAGATCTAATTTCATTCTTCTGCATGTAGACATCCAGTTTTCCCAGCACCATTTGTTGAAGGTATTTTGTCTCCAGCACATAATTTGAGGGCCTTTGTCAAACATTACATGGCTGAAGTTACATATGCTCATGTTTGGATCATTTATTTAATTCTATTGGTCTATGTGTCTGTTTTTATACCAATTCTATATTGTTTTTATTGCTATTACTATGGGTATATAGTATATCTTAAGATATGGCATTTTTTCCTTGGGATTGTTTTGGCTACCTGGGGATTTTATTATACAATATGAAACTTAGATGGAGAGGTTTGATTGGGATTTCATTGGATCTGTAAAGCTTTTGGTAAAACGGCTATTTCAACAATATTAATTCTACTAATTCAAGAGTATAGATATATTTCTATTTTCTAGTGTCTTTCTCATCTCCAAGGTTTAAAGTTTCCATTTTAGAGGTTCTTCACTTTCTTGGTTAGCCTTCTTCCTATATATTGTATTTTCTTTGAGGCTATTGTGAATGGGAGGAAGTCCATTTCTCTGTATGTTTGTTGGTGGTGTATAGAATAGCTATTGATTTATGGATTTATATGATTTACATTCTGTCACATTGCTGAATTTGTTTATTTCTAGAAGTTTTTTGTTAGCAGTTTTCAAATATCTAATATATAACATCAAGTTATCTGCAATTAGGGATAGATGGACTTCTTTTCCTATGTGTATCCCTTTAGTGTCCTTTTGCATCAGCCAGAACTTAAAGCACAGTATCAAAAGGAAATGGGGATAGTTGACAGCCCTTTCTCATTCGTGACTTCAATGGGATTGCTTCATGGTTTATATAATTGGGATGATGTTGACTGCATGTCTCTCATATGTTGCCATATGTTCTCTCTAGACCTACATTCTCTAGACTTTTATTATGAAGGCATGATGGATTTTGTCACAGGTTTTTCTGCATTTTTTGAGATGATTGTGTGATTTTTGTTTTTAAGTCCATTTTTGTGGTTTATTGCACACATATGTTGAAAATATCTGCATCTTTTGGATAAAGCCAAGTAGATTATGGTGAATAATATCTTTTGATGTGTGTTTGTGTTCTGACTGAAGGTATCTTGTTGAGCATTTTTGAGTCTGGGTACACCAGGGATGTTGGCTTGTAGTGTTCATTTTTGGTGTGTCTTTACCTTGTTTTGGTTTTGTAATGTTGGATTCATGAAAGGAATTAAGAGATACTTCTCCTTTCTCTGATTTTTTTAAAAAATAATTTAAGAAAGTTCTCTCTCTCCTGTAAAAGTCTAGTAGAATTCACCTGTAAATCCTTCTGGCCCTGAACATTTTTACTGGGAAATTTTTTTATTACTCTTTTAACTTCCCCATGGGTATGTTTAGTATGTTCAATTCTGGGCATAATTTTGGTGGTTTGAAGAATCTAGAAATTCATTCATTTCTTTTAGGTTTTCCTATTTAATGTAGTACAGGATTTTTAAATATTAGCTTATAACAATTACTTTGTCTAAGAGGACCATGTTAAGTTAATGTACAAAAAATACAGTTTAAGTAAATGGTTTCTTCATAAAGAATCTAATCCAAAAAATTTTTTACCTGTGTCTTCAGAAAAATATGATATATTCTGCTGTTTTTACTGTAATAGGAATAATTTTTTAAAGTGAAAGGGCATTATTTTCTTCTCTACATCATCAAAAAGTATAGTTGTATTTTACAATGATCCTAAAGTTGTGATTTCTAATTTTCTTGGTTTTAAAACCCTGTTGAGTTTACCTCCTCAAGAATAGATTTGTATGAAAGGAGATGTATAACTTGGAAATCCATATAGAAAGTTGTAGATTATTGGGCATGTCATGATGCTGTAAGCAATGAACCTCAAGTTAGAACATTTTACTTGTAATAAGTAATGCTTAAAACATATGGATTTTCCCCTTTTTAATTATTTCTTTTACTTTTGAGATTAAAATATAATCATAGCTTATCTTATATATTTTTCTAATTAATTTTGTTTATCCAAAGGTGTCCAAACAACACAGAAGCACAAAATGTACCAGTTGTCTCACAGTTCCATCTCATGAGCCTCTCAGATGATCCAGAAATGCAGCCCATCCTCTTTGGACTGTTTTTATCTATGTATGTGGTCACAGTGCTTGGGAACCTGCTCATCATCCTGGCTGTCATCTCTGACTCCTGCCTCCATACCCCCATGTATTTCTTTCTCTCCAACCTTTCCTGGTCTGACATCTGTTTCATCTCCACCACAGTCCCAAAGATGATTTGGGATATTCAAACTCAAAGCAGAGTCATCTCCTATGTGGGCTGCCTAACACAGATGTCTATGTTTATAATTTTTGGGTGTATGGAGAGTATGCTTCTGACTGCAATGGCCTATGACAGGTTTGTGGCCATTTGTCACCCTCTGCATTACACAATTATTATGAATCCTCACTTTTGTGCCTTCTTAGTTTTGGTATCCTTTTTGGTCAGTCTTTTGGACTCTCAGGTGCACAATTTGATTGTATTACAATTTACATACTTCAAGGATATGCAAATCTTTAACTTCTTTTGTGACCCTTCACAACTTCTAAATCTTGACTGTTCTGAAATATTCACCAAAAACATAGTCGCACATTTTATTGGTGTCTTTTTTGGCTTATTTTCAACCTCGGGGATCCTTTTCTCTTACTATAAAATTATTTCTTCCATCCAGAGAGTTCCATCAACAAGTGGAAAATATAAAGCCTTCTCCACCTGTGGGTCTCATCTTTCAGTTGTTTGCTTATTTTATGGAACAGCCATTGGAGTATATGTCGGTTCAACTGTATCAAATTCTCCCGAAAACTGTGCGGTGGCTTCACTAATGTACACAGTGGTCACACCTATGTTGAATCCTTTCATCTATAGCCTGAGGAACAAGGACATTAAAAGTGCCCTCTGGAAGTTGCAGAAAAGAACAAATTAATTACACAACACCTTCCATCATTTCTGAAGGTTGAGTTGCTAGCCCAACTATCTATACCTAAAAACACAACCTCTTTTGTGTTTCGGCTTACATCTCACTTCACTAATACCTAAATGTATATTCCTTCCATTTGTCTTTAATTGAATTGAATAAGAATACCTAGATCTTGTCTTCTCTTAAGCATATATAAATCAATATATTCAGGAAAGCCCACAATTTCTGAGTAAAGACCTTTATAGTTAAATATAGTTAAATAGTTATGTTCCTCTTATATTTTCACAACTAATACCCCTTTTCAAAGCCCATGTATACTTTATTTTAAGATATACGTTTAAGTTACCATATCCAGGGAACATATTGCAGTTTTAAAATACTGATGAAATAATAAATAAGGTTCAACCTCACATATCCAGCAGATAAATGCAAATCAAAACTAAACTGATACTCCATCTCATCCCAGTCACAATGGCAATGATTAAGAAAACAAATAACAGTGAATTACAGCAAGCATATGGACAAAAGAGAACATTTATACATCACCAATGGGAATATAAACTACACCAGTAACTATTTAAGTCATATGGAACTTCCTAAGGCAATTAAATATGGATATTCCTTATGACCCAGCTCTACCAGTCCTGGGTATGTATGCAAAAACTCCAATTCAACATATCATAGAAATAATTTCCAGTCAATGTTTATTGCAACTTTACTCACAATATCTATGTTTTAGAGGCACCTGCATTGTGAAAAATAGAATGAGTAAAGAAAATACAAGAATTTTTATACACAACAGAATGTTCTTCAACCATGATTACCAAAATAGTATCATTTGCAGAAAAAGTGGATTCATCTAGAGATAATCATATTAAGTTAGTTATGCCAGTTTCAGAAAGAAAAAATAAATGTTTTCTGTCATTCATGGTTCCTAGAATTTATACAGATACATAAAATCATGTATGTATAAATGACATGAAGTATCTGGGGGAAAAATAAAGACTAATAGGATGGACTAGGGAGAAAGTAGATGTATGATAGAAATATACTCACCAAATAATGTATACTTGAATGAAAATTTTAAAATAAATTAATTTTGAAAATATTGCTGACTGCATCTCATAATCAAAGAATCTTATTTAGATGGATCTTTATACTATGGTCATTTCCACCCTATCCACCCTTCATTTAGTGCCTCCAACTCAACCCAGATAGCCCCACAAACATAAATATACCAAGTTCAAACCCTTTTTTTATTTAAATAGCTCTCAGCCCCATTAGTGCTGCTCACATAGTATAGAGCGTAAGCCACCTACTGGAGCAGGAGAAATCTACCAGCAGCCACATCCCCAGAGAATAATGATTCTCCTGATCTGGGTGGCTAAGAAATGCCAATAGCTCCACAGTTAGTGGTGGGGATTTGTGAACACCTCCAACACACATGATGGAATGTTGGCTGCCCTAGTAGTATTCTGTAGATCTTATGTAGGTAGCAATAGCTGCTATGAGTTTGTGAGTCAAGTAGATATGCCCTGCCATGTCAGAAGACATCATTTCATATCACTTTACCCATCCTACATCTTTTTCATTGTTTCTGCATCCTCTTCTGAAAATGCTCTATCAGTTTTGAAAGGGGGTTGGTGTTAATAAAAAATATCCCAATTAGGACGGAACACTTATGCTTACTTACCTCAACATTTTCACCAGTTATATATCTCTAAACTGACTGCTGCCCACTTTAAAAAGATTCTTCTCTGACCAAGTTTGAGAGGAGTCAAGACTTTTGGGTATAAACATAAAAATTAGAGTCTAGCAAGTAGGTTCCACCTGAGAGGCCATTTTCTCCCAAACTATGGACTTCTAAGCAGTTTTACGGTATTTTACATGAAATTCCATTTGCTGAAGAGGCCTGAAATCCAGTCATAAAGCAATTAGTCACCCCATAAGAGGTAGGCCACTCTTACACCAGTGAACACGTGATCCTTGCAAGTTGGTATTAGAGCATGAAGGGTCCAGCACTGGGTAAAACCACTAATATCTTTTCTCCCCAGAAACCTGAATAGCACCTTCTGGCACTTTGAAAATTAATGAGCAATGAGGAAGGTTCCAAGGCGGTTTGAAATTGATTTCTCTATGTTCTGAAGCTAAAGTGTGTGGTGTCTTCAGGAATAGCATTTTTCCTTTTAGTTGTGGTAGATAACTAAGAGCAATGGCAAAATCCCTGTGTTGTTTGGTGGACCCCTGGGAACTCCCTGACTAATAATTCATAGAGAGTTTTATCCCACCTGCTTCTTCGATTTTTATTTAATATCCCATGACTTCTGAGAGCAGTATTGTGTACCCACAACGTGTACCTTTTTTATTTTCTTTAATTGTATTTTGAAACTAATTTATTAACCACAGTTTCTATGGGCAATTCCATATCTCCTTAGTCTTTGTTAACTCATCCCTACCCAGCACCTCTCAACTCCTACATCCTTCTGCCATCTTCCATGCTTACACCTCTAAGCACTAATATACCTCTGTCTTGTATCACATGTTTCTTGCTATACCCATCAATAATAACCTTATTATTATTGGATTGCAAGAAAGTAAATTTCCATACAGGTTTTTCTTGCACCTTTCCTTTAGGTTAACACTCCCTCTACCTCCTGACTTCCCAAAGCTTTCCATGACCCTTCCTGGATATGTTATTTCATATTCAATATGCCTTCTTTTCACTTCTGCTCAAACTATGATTGACTATCCAGACTCCTATAATACATTTTCTCACCAATGGCTCATTTTTACTTTCCATGATACCACTTATGCTCCAAGTAAAACACACTAAAACAAAAGACTAGAAGCTAATATCTACACAGGAGAGAAAACATGCAGTATCTGTCTTTCTGGGCCCTAGTTGCTTGAGTCAGTTTTTCCCCAGTTCCATTCATTTATCTATAATTTTTATTATTTTTATTATTTACTATCCCATTGTATATATATATACCACATTTTAGTCCGTCCATGTACTGGTGGGCTTCTACGTCCATTCTGTGTCCTAGCTATTGTGAGCAGAGAAGCAATGAACATGGTTGTATAAGCATCTTTGTAGTAGGATAAGATACTAGTGTATGTATGCTCAGGAGTTCTGTAGCTGGGCCACATACTAGTTCTCTTTCTGTTTTTGTTTTAGAAACCTCTAGGCCGCCGGGCAGCCTTTAATCCCAGCACTCGGGAGGCAGAGCCAGGCGGATCTCTGTGAGTTCAAGGCCAGCCTGGACTACAGAGTGAGTTCCAGGAAAGGCGCAAAGCTACACAGAGAAACCCTGTCTCGAAAAAACCAAAAAAAGAAAAAAGAAAAGAAAAGAAAAGAAAAAAGAAACCTCTAGGCCAATTTCTAAAGTGATAACAGTGGTTTACACTTCCACCAACAGTGAATAAGGCTTCTCTTATAGCCCCCTAAACAGAAGCAAGTGTTATTTGTATTCCCAAGGAAGATAATTCTGACTGGGGTGAGACAAAATCTTAAAGTATTAATCTGCATTTTCCTGGTGACAAGCACTTCTGAACTGTTCACTAGCCATTTATACTTCTTCTTGGAAGAATTTTCTGTTCAGTCCAAGGCCCATTTTTTAAACTTTTAAACATTTTAAGATTTACTTATTTTATTTTATATGTGTGAGCATTTTGTTTGTATGCATATGTGTGTGTGTGTGTGTGTGTGTGTGTGTGTGTGTGTGTGTGTGTCTGCGTCTGTGTATGTGTATATGTATATGTCATATGTATACTGGTGTTCATAGAAGAAAGGATGGATGGCATCAGATCCTCCTTGACCTGGAGTTATGAATGGTTATGGTGCTTGGGTCCTCTGAAAAAGCAGGAAGTGCTCTTAACTGCAGAGTTATCTCTCCAGCTGCCCCACAAACACTCAATGACACATTTTGACTGAGATGTTTATTTTCTTTATGTTATTTTTGTTTTGTTCTGTTTTGAGCTCTCATTATGAATTATCAACACTAATAGATGGATGAAAAGCTGATAAAGATTTCTTCTGTTATGTGGGCTGACTCATCTCACTGAACAGTTTTCTTCTGTACACAGGTGCCATTTGTCAATTGTTCATCTTATTTCCTACACTACTGGAGTGCTGTGGGATGGTCTGTATGGCAAATGTGTTGCTGATTGGTCAATAAATAAAACACTGATTGGCCATTGGCTAGGCAGGAAGTGTAGGCAGGACAAGGAGGAGAATAAAGCTGGGAAGTAGAAGGCTGAGTCAGAGAGACACTGCCAGCCACCATGATGACAAACAGCATGTGAAGATGCCGGTAAGCCACGAGCCATGTGGCAAGGTATAGATGAATGGAAATGGATTAATTTTTTTTTTTTTTTTTTTTTTTTTTTTTTTTTGGTTTTTCGAGACAGGGTTTCTCTGTGTAGCTTTGCGCCTTTCCTGGAACTCACTTGGTAGTCCAGGCTGGCCTCAAACTCACAGAGATCCGCCTGGCTCTGCCTCCCGAGTGCTGGGATTAAAGGCGTGCGCCACCACCGCCCGGCCTGGAAATGGATTAATTTAAGCTGTAAGAACAGTTAGCAAGAAGCCTGCCACGGCCATACAGTTTGTAAGCAATATAAGTCTCTGTGTTTACTCGGTTGGATCAGAAGTGCTGTGGGACTGGCAGGTGAGAGAGATTTGCCCTGACCGTGGGAAAACTCTAGCAACACTGGAGTCCAGGAAGTCTAGACTCTGCCCATGAATTGAATCCAAACCCCCACTTGCAGTAGTTTCATTGTTTCAGGTCTTATGTTAGTTCCTTAATGCATTTGGAGTTGTACTTTGTGAAGAATAGGGGATGGGGGTGAGGAGGTTGTTTTGTTTTGTTTTTTCTTCGTCATGTTGAAATCCAGTTTTCCCAGCAACATCTACTTGAAATGCTGTTTAATTTCCTGTGTGTGTTCTCTGGCATCTTGAAGGAAAACCCGATAGTTTTATTTCTGTCCTCTACTCTATCCCATGAATCTGTGTTTCTGATTTGTCTCTGTATGGTTGGTTCTGTTTTTATTACTATGACTCTGAAGTAAGATTTGAAATTTAAACATTGACAATACTTCCCATCAGATTTATTTTCTTAGCACTGTTTTGGCTGACTATCCCTGGGATTTTTATGTCTAGTGACTCATTTGCTTACATCAAAAAACATTTTTCATATTGCCTTCCACTTTAAATTTTCTCACCATTATTAAAATACTTTTATAGATAACTAGTGAAACAATGTAAATCAAAATAATTTGTGAAATGTTTTAACATTTTAAATTCATTTTTAAGAATTTCACATATGTCTATAATGTATTTGGATCAAATCCAACCAGCAATCCTTCTGTTCCAATTCCCCCATATTTTCCCATCACTTTTCCTTGCTGACTTCCTATACTTTGTTTTTAAACCCAATGAATCTACTGAGTGCACCTATATGGACACAAGGGTAGGGCCATTTACTGGAGTTTGTGTATCTTTTCTGGCAGCACTTCCTTGAAGAGCATATATTCTCATTCTGCCAACAGTCAGTTGCTAATAGCTCCCCAGCTACAGATGAAACTTCATGAGCTCTTCCTCCCTTCGTGCTGGGGCCTGATGTGATCTTGTGAAATGCTTGAGTATGTATTCATATCTGCTCTGGATTCATGTATGCAGCATTTTCATGCAATGCGCAATGCAGACAGTTTCACTTCAGATATCTACTATCTCTGTTTCTGACAATCTTTCTACTCCCTTTCCATAATGATCCTTGAGCCTGGGGGATGGGGTTTTTGATAAAGCTGCCTCATTTAGAGCTGAGCACTCCACAGTCTCTGATTCTCTGCCTGTTAACCACTTATGTTACTATCACCTACTAGAAAATAAGCTTCCCTGATAAGAGTTGAAAGATGACCTAATCAGTGAGTACAAAAGTAAGAACTTAGGAAGTAGTTTATTACTGTATCTATTTAGCAAAATAATACTAGTATGTTCTCCCTTCTATGACTTGTACAGCCATGCATTGGGGGCATAGTTGGCAGTACAAGGCATGAGTTTTATCTTTTAGAGTAGGCTTTAGTTCCAATCATAAAGTGTTTGGTTATTCCCTTAAAACTCATGTCTTCATTGCACAGATGGGCATATCTGACCAAGCCAATCATTGTTGTTGCTGATGGTGTTCTCAACAGGATAAGACTGTTGTTGACTTTTATTCCCTGGTATCACACTTAGCACCTCACAGCACTATGAAAGATAACAAGTCGGGATGAAGTTTCAGGTCAGTGCCAGCTTGTCTTTCTCATGTCCTGAGACTCAACAGTGTTCTATTTTCAACAATGTTTTCCCTTCAAGCTCTAACAGGTACCTAAGATCACTGGCAATAGTTTGAAGTGTTTGAGGAGGTCTATGAGAAACAACAACTTATAATGATGTATCCTAAACATACATTGAGATTTTTTTTTTTAAATTTTGTTTGTATGACTGCTTTGGCCACCTGTATGTTGTGGACCATGTACATGGCTTGTGCCTAAGGAGTTAAGAATAGGAGATTAAATCTCTTAGAACTGGACTTTCAGATGATTGTGAACCAGCCTGTGCATTCTGTGGACTGAACTTGGGTCCTCTTCAAGAGCAGCAAGTGCTGATAACTGCAGAGCCATCTCTCCAGCCTCTGACATGGGGCTCTTTCAATAGTCAGCCCTGGTATTTTGGAAATGTATTGTCCCCTTGCTGTAGGCAACTCCATTTCTACTCCTTTTATGACAAATGTGTTGCTGATTGGTCAATAAATAAAACACTGATTGGCCATTGGCTAGGCAGGAAGTATAGGCGGGACAAGGAGGAGAATAAAACTGGGAAGTGGAAGGCTGAGTCAGAGAGACACTGCCAGCTGCCATGATGACAAACAGCATGTGAAGATGCCGGTAAGCCACGAGCCACGTGGCAAGGTATAGATTTATAGAAATGGATTAATTTAAGTTGTAAGAACAGTTAGCAAGAAGCCTGCCACGGCCATACAGTTTGTAACCAATGTGTCTCTGTGTTTACTTGGTCGGGTCTGAGCAGCTGTGGGACTGGCAGGTGAGAGAGATTTGTCCTGACTGTGGGCCAGGCAGGAAAACTCTAGCTACAGCCCATACCCCATTTAACCCTTCCTGTTTCATTATTTTTCTTTCCTCCTTCATGTCTCCTGTGTTCTATCCCCATTCACTTGAGATTTGTCCCCCAATAATGGATCCTTACTAATCTCCTGACCTCTATGTGTAGTCCAAATGAAACACATATATCAAAAAATAAAAGACCAGAATATATATGAGAGATAATATATACTACTTGTCTTTCTGGGTCTGGTTTATCTCATTCAATATGATTTTTCTCTTTCTATCCATTTACCTACATATTTCATAATTTCATTTTCTTTATAGCTGAATATTATTCCATAATGAATATGTACCATATTTTTTACCATCAATCTTTTGAAGGATACCTGAGTTGTTTTCATTTCTTAACTGCTCTGAATAGAACAATAATGAACACAGCTGAGCAAGTATCTGTGGGTAGGATGAGTCTTGGGTGCAGTAGTTTGAATAAAAATGGTCCCAATAGATCCATAGGGAGTGGCACTATTAGGAGGTGAGGTCTTGTTGGCATAGGTGTGGCTTCGTTGGAAGAAGTAGGTCACTAGAGTGTAAGTTTTGAGATCTTAGAAGTTCAGGCCTAGTGGCTCATTGTCTCTTCCTGCTGCCTGCAAAACCAGACGTAGAACTGACAGCTTTGTCTCCATCATCATTTCTGCCTGCATGCCACCATGCTTCCCACCCTGACAATAATGGACTGAACCTTTCAACCATAAGTTAGCCCTAATTAAATGTTTTCCTTGATAAGTGTTGCCATGACTGTGGTGTCTCTTCACAGCAATAAAATCCAAACCATGACAGAAGTGGGTACTGGGGAATGGAGTATTTCTGTGATAGGCCTGACCATGCTTTTGTTTGGAGAACTGTGGACCTTGGGACTTTGGATTATAAAAACAGCTGAATACTTTAAGTGGTGCTCAATGGGCCACACAAATAGGAGCATGGTGAAGGAAGAGAGTGGTGATAAGAGTGATTTGAACTGTGAGGGCCTGTCTCAAGAGGTTTCAGAAGAGAAGATATTAATATATGGCCTGGAAATCATTCTTGTGATATTTTGGTGAAGAATGTGGCTGCTTTCTTCCCTTGTCTAAAAAATCTGCCTGAAGCTAAATTGAATATTTATGGATTAAAAGCTTTGACAGAAAACCAAAACACCTGGCATTGGCTGTTAGTGTTCACTCTTATAAGATCTATAATGAAAATTGACGGGAGCCATAAGCCTAAGCGACCCTTGACAACCATGCTGCCATATTTAGGCTTCTCTCCTCTTTTCTTATGTCTAGGCCTTGCTTAAGTCTCCATAGCACCAGAATCTCTTCTCACAAATACCAGAACCTCTTCTCAGATATCAAGTGAATGAGCTACAGTTAAGCAATTGGGCAGTTAGGCAAAAGTAGATGGATAACTCCCCAGAGCAACATTCCCTGCTGCCCAAACAGCCCATAATTAAGTCCCTTCCTGCTTGCAACCCCCTTTACCTACATATATATGCCTTAAGAGAAAAAATAAAAGTTTGGAGCTTGATCAGACATCCTGTCTTGCTCTCATTCTTTGTGTCTCTTGTCCCTCTCATTCGCCGGCCCTCCCTTTAGGTCCCCATTGAGGACCCCACTGGCCAGGGCAGAAAATGAGCAAGCTGAGCAAGGAAAAATACAAAATATATAGTTTGAGGAAAAAAGAGGCACCAGGAAGTGAGAAATTGCTAAGTCCTTTGTTCAAGGAGATAAACAGATTAAAGAAAAGCCTGGCATTAAATAAAATAGAGAGTGGTGACCTCAGGGCAAGCTACCACCCAGCTAAGCATCCATGTGAAAAGGAATTAAATGTTTAGTGTTGGATGTAGTGTTGTATACTTTTAATCCCAGCACTCCAGAGTTTGAGGCCAGCCTGGTTAACAGAGTGAGGTACAGCCGGGCGGTGGTGGCTCATGCCTTTAATCCCAGCACTCGGGAGGCAGAGGCAGGTGGATCTCTGTGAGTTCGAGGCCAGCCTGGACTGCCAAGTGAGTTCCAGGAAAGGAGCAAAGCTACACAGAGAAACCCTGTCTCGAAAAACCAAAAAAAAAAAAAAAAAAAAAAAAAAAAAAAAAAAAAAAAAAAAAAAAAAACAGAGTGAGGTACAGAACAGCCAAGCTTAGGCAGTGATGGAAACCATCAAAAACAGAAAGCTGGTGAAGTGAAAATGTATTTGAAAAAGGAGGCTATATCCCAGCCCCAGCAAGTAGCAAGACTTGACAGCTTTAGCAATATGGTTCTGGCTTTACAGGCAAGGATAAAAGAAAAGGGTTTTGGAATCTCCCTTCAAAGCTAAGAAAACTGTTAAGGCCAGGCATGTGTCAAGGGTGTCCCTGTGTGGAGGCCTAGAGAGACCATTGTGTGAAGTTGGAAGGTAAAACCTGGATTGCCTTGGACACCCCAAAACATTGGAGATACCAGAGCCATGGGATCTCTGCCAAGGAGAACTGTTAACAGGGAGTGCATCAGCCCAGAGAAAGAAGTGTGTTGTAGTCAACAATGCTGAAAGGAGTTGGAGAAGAGTGCTTTGGCATCAGACATGAAGATGCAGAGTTTGGAGTTTGCCCAGTTGGTTTTTGGTTTTGATTTGGTCTGGTATTTCTGCACTATGCTCCCTTTCTTCACCATTGGAATGGTAATATATATTCGGTGCCACTATATGTTGGGAGTATGTGATTTTTTTTTATTTTCATTTTAAAGGGTATTACAGTTAAGAGACTGAATGAGTCTCAGAAGAGACTTTGAACTTTGGATTTTTAAACAGTGCTGATACTGTGATAGATTATGTGGACTTTTAAAGTTGGACTAAATGCATTTTTCATTATGTTATGGTTACAAGCCAATGAGGATCAGGTGGTGGAATGTGGTGGTTTGAATAAATAATGCCCTCCATAGGTCCATAGGGAGTGGCATTACTAGGAGGTGTGGCCTTGTTGGAGTAGGTATGGCTTTATTGGAGGAAGTGTGTCGCTAAGGGGTGGGATTTGAGCTTTCAGAAGTTCAAGCCAGTCCTAGTGGCTCACTGTCTCTTCCTTCTGACTGTGTGTCCAGAAGTAGAACTCTCAGCTACCTCTTCAGCACCACGTCTGCCTACATGCCACCATGTTTCCTGCTATGATAATGAACTACACCTCTAAACTGGAAGCCAGCCCCAGTTAAGTGTTTTCTTGCTGCAGGCCACAGGAATATATCATAAGAATTCAGCTGGTTATGGCAAAGTCACTACCTGGAGGGATCAGGGAATTCCTCCAGAGGAAGCCAAATTCCAAGGAGTTTTTTTGGTGTTATTTGGCTTGTTATATATCAACTGTATTCTGTTATGAAAATCATGTGTGCCTTCATAGTTTTCCCAATTGACTTTTCCCTTAGAAGGGCTAACAATGTGGACTGATCACTCTCTGGACATACACATTTCAGGTATTTGGAGAACAGCCTCAGGAAAGGCTTTCTCTGGAATCAGATATCTCCCTTAGCCATTATCAAGGACTAACAGGAGACACTGCCCAGGTGGGTGCCCAACTTCCAAGGACTAACAGTGATAACAGCCCACATGCAAGTCTCCTGACTTAAGGTAAATTCCACAAGGAGACACGCCTAGGTGAGGTGGGCATTAAGTAAATAGCTTTACACAATTTAGCTCGGCCTCTCCCTTTTTATACCCGGGGCTTCCAGGGCACATAGAGGACGGAGAAAAGAAAGGAGAATGGAAGAACTAGATGGGTAAGAACTTGAGAGGAACAAACTGGGGAAGAACTAGATTGAAGGGCTAGAAGAGAGTACTAGAGGAATGAGATGGAAGATGAGGAAGAATCAGATGGGAAAGTCCCAGCTGGGTAAGAACAAGGTGAAAAGGACCTAGATGAGGCAGAATTAAGATGAGAGAATTAAGATAGAACTTAAGAGGGAGCAGTAGATAAACAGAGAGAAAGCAGGCAAGAAAGGAGCTAGGCGTGAGAACAGAACTGAAGCTGTGTAAATAGGATGTTATGCCAGAGGAATTAAAGCAAGTGGACTATAGAGCTCTGGGTGCTGAGATTCTATTTCCCGAAAATAGTCCTCGCAGTTAGTAGCTCTCTCTCCTGAGCCCCTGGGATGTATAATATTAAGGCTGGTCCCGCTAATATTATACAAGATTTTCTGTACAGGAGTGGCTGTGACCATGGTGTCTCTTTACAGCAATAAAACCCAGACTAAAGCAATGGGAATATGTCAAGGAGTGGTATAGTTCAGTCATGTAATAGGTTTATATTTAGCTATCTGAGAATTCTCAACACTGATTTTCAGAGTGTCTACACCACTTTCAATCACAAATGAGGGTTCTCTGTTACACACTTCACCCTCCGAAATTTGTTGTCTGTCTTTCTGGGGATGTTTTGTTTTGCTTTGTTTTGTAGTAGCAGTATTTCTTATTAGTCTTTGTCATTCTGATGAATAAAATGAAATCTCAAAGTTGTTTTGATTTGTTTGTATTTCCCTAATTGTTAGGGATGATGAACTTTGTCAAAGTTGTTTTGATTTGTTTGTATTTCCCTAATTGTTAGGGATGATGAACTTTTTTTTTTTTAGATATTTTTTATTCGTTATTTTTCTTCCTTTAAGAACTCTCTGTTCAGATCCCAGACCCATTTTTTTTCATTTTTCTTTATTAAGAAATTTTCTACTCATGCCACATACCACCCACAGATCCCCCCTCCTCCCTCCTCCCACCCCCCAGCCCTCTCTCCCAAGCCACCCCACATCCCCACATCCCTCAAATCAAAGTCTCCCATAGGGAGTCAGCAGAGCCCAGCACACTGAGCCTAGGCAGGTCCAATCCCCTTCCCACTGCACCAAGGCTACACAAGGCATCACACCACAGGCACCGGATTCCCAGAAGTCTGCCCATGCACCAGGGACGGATCCCGATCCCCCTGAGTGGGTGCCCCCCAGACAGTTTGAGCCAAGTCCAGTCCCATAGGGCCTCCACAGCCACCAGTCCACAGTTCATGGGCTTCCACTAGTGTGGTCCGAGGCCCATTTTTAATGGATGTTTTTATTTTTAACTTTGTTTTCTAAGGTCTTTTATATAGTCTTGTTATTAATCCACTGTCAGATGTCTAGCTGGCAAAAGTTCTCTAACATTCAGTGGCCTCCTCTTCACTGAGTTAATTGTTTCCTTAGCTATACAGAAACATATTAGTTTTTTGAAGTACCTCTTTTCAATTGTTGACCTTAAGTCCTGGGAAAATGGGGTCCTATTGAGAAAGTCCTTTCCTACACCTCTATCACATAGGGTAATACCTATGTTTTCTAACAGTTTCAGTGTTTTACATTTAGATCTTTGAGAACTCTCCATTTAGTTCCATAACCCAAATTTTAATTAACTCATTGGTTTTCTTGATGTTTAGAATATTTTTAGTTTTTTCTATATTCTAGGTACTATCCCTATGTAAGATGTATAATTTTCTTGTTATATATGCTGCCTGTTCACTTAATTGCCTCTACCTTGCACAAGCTTTTTTTGGTTTAATGAAATTCCATTTGTCATGTTGTCTTAATGCCTATTCTACTGGTATTCTGTTCAGAAAGTTCTAGTCTTTACATATAGTTGAAGCTAATTCCCCACTTTCTCCTCTGTCCAGTATGTTAGGTCTTATGTCAAGGTCCTGATCCACTAGAAGCTGATTTTTCTGAATGGTGAGAAATACTTATCTACTTTCCTTTTCTATACATAGCTATCCAGTTTAGCCATCACTATTTGTTAAAGAGGTAGTCCTTTCTACAAAGCATATTTTTAGCCTCTTTGTCAAAAAGTGGCTGTAGAATTGTTGCTTTATATCTGGGTCCTCAGTTCTATTCCATTGGTCATTGTCTCTGCTTTAATACCAGTACTATGGATTCTGTTTTTGTTTTGTTTTTCTTTTTCTTTTTGTGGCTCTCCAGTATACCTGGAAATCAGGCATGGTTATGCCTCCATCCGTTTTTAATATTTTTCTGGATTTTTTTTGCTATCATGGGTCTTTTGTATGTCCATATAAATTTTGGGTTTTTTTTTTCAGTTTTGTGAATAACTTTGATAGAATTTTGATGGATATTTCTTTAAATCTACAGTAATTTTGATAATATGTCCATCTTCACAATATTAATCCTACCAATCCAATAGCACAGGAGGCCTTTCCAACTTCTGGAATGTGGAAAGGCTACTAATTTTGTGTATTAACTTTGTATTCTGTTAGTTGGCTGAATATATTTATGTAAGGCAAATTGCTAAATGGTCTTATTAATAAAAACCTGGATCCAGATATTGGAGTGAGTTCTAAAAGATCAGAGAAGCAGAACAAGTCACAGCCAACCTCACCTCAACAAATCCTCATCCAATCCTGTGTCCACAAATCCTCAGACTGAAAGCATCAGAGTCCTCACCCAAATGAATCTCAGTTGAACTATTGATAAAAGCCTAAAAGCTTAAAAGCCTCTAGTTCCTGGTCCTCATGCCTTATATACCTTTCTGCTTCATGCCATCACTTCCAGGGGTTAAAGGTATGTGCCTTTCCTAAGCAAGACATGAGATCTCAAATCCTGGGATTAAAGGCATGTGTCTTTCCCAAGCAAAGATATGAGATCTCAAGTGCTGGGATTAAGGGTGTGTGCCACCATGCCTGGCTCTGTTTCTAGTGTGGCCTTAAATTCATAGAGATCCACATGGATCTCTGCCTCCAGAATGCTAGGATTAAGGGTGTGTGCCACCACTGTCTGGCCTCTATGTCTAATCTAGTAGCTGTTCTATTCTCTGACCCCAGATAAGTTTTATTAGGGTACACAATAAATTGGGGGATACAATATATCACCACATTTCCCCTTTTTGTCTAAAATAATAAAAGGTTATAACTAATATAAGAAAAACTATATCCAATAAGTACAATAAGTATATACAATATATATACTCAAGAATTACATTAAAATGTCTAGTCCATTAACATTTGATACATTCAGAGAAAAAACTCCATTATATACATTAACAATGTCCAGTCAACTAACATTTGACAAATTCAGACAAAAAAATCATTATTTATCCTATTTTAGTGAGTCTAATACAAAATTTGTATACAATATACAAAAATCCATCCAATGTAAAATATTTAAAACAAGTAGTTATTTTATAAAAATAGAATCAATAATCTACCTTTTTATCTTATCATATCCATATTCGCTCTTTTTTCTTTTCATAGTCAATTCAATAATCTACCTCTTATCTATATTACCTTTTTGCTTTTTCTTTTTTTAAAAAAAAAGCTAACTCTAATCTCCTTTGTTTAGCATTTTTTTCCTGACCATTAACAATAACAACTTCTAACCAACCATCAAAAACAATGACAATATCCATAACTCATTAAAAACCAAAAGCCATCCACCCCACCTCTTGGGAATGTGGGCATCATGTTCTTAAAATTACTTCCTGGTGTCTGGGGGGAAAGGCATCTTTTTTTTAATATATATTTTTATTTTATAATTAACTTAATTTCACATATCAGCCACGGATTCCTCCATCCTCCTTCCTCCCACCTCCCAGCCCTCCCCCACAATCCAACCCCCATTCCCACCTCCTCCAAGGCAAGGTCCCCTGGGGAGTCAGCCCAGCCTGGTAGACTCAGCTGAGGCAGGTCCAGTCCCCTCCTCCCTACACTAAGGCTGAGCAAAGTGTTCCAGCATAGGCCTCAGGCTCCAAAAAGCCATGTCAACATGTAGAAGACTGCAAATAGATCCATATCTGTCACCGTGCACAAAACTTAAGTTCAAGTGGATCAAAGACCTCAACATAGATCCAGTTACTCTGAACCTGATAGAAGAAAAAGTAGGAAGTAGTCTTGAACGCATTGGCACCGGAGATCACTTCCTAAATATAACACCAGTAGCACAGACACTGAAAGAAACAATCAATCAATGGGACCTCTTGAAACTGAGAAGCTTTTGTAGGGCAAAGGACACAGTCAATAGGACAAAATGACAGCCTACAGAATGGAAAAAGATCTTTCCCAACCCCACATCTGACAGAGGGCTGCTATCCAGAATATATAAAGAACTCAAGAAATTAGACATCAAAATACCCAACAGTCCAATTAAAAAATGGGATATAGAGCTAAACAGAGAATTCTCAACAGAAGCTCAAATGGCTGAAAGACATTTAAGGAATTGCTCAACATCCTTAATCATCAGGAAAATGCAAATCAAAATGACTCTGAGATACCATCTTACATCCGTCAGAATGTCTAAGATCAAAAACACTGAAGACAGCTTATGTTGGAGAGGATGTGGAGCAAGGGGAACACTCCTCCACTGTTGGTAGGAATGCAAACTTGTACAGCCACTTTGGAAATCAGTATGGTGCTTTCTTAGAAAATTGGGAATCAAACTCCCTCAAGACCCAGCTATACCACTCTTGGGCATATACCCAAGGAATGCTCAATCATACCACAAGAACATATGCTCAACTATGTTCATAGCAGCATTATTTCTAATAGCCAGAACCTGGAAACAACCTAGATGCCCTTCAACTGAAGAATGGGGAAAGGTATCTTTAGGGGACCCTGAAAAGAAAAAAAATTGAGTTAATTGTCAAGTCCTGGGTGGGTTAACTGTATCATTTGTCCAGTCTCTGCACAATGGGAAAGTACAGAGCTTATATCAAGTCCGTTCTTGAGTAGTTTATGAAGCTGGATCATCTAAGCTAGCCATCTAAAAAATTTCCTGAGTAGTTTGTAATCCAAAGCCAATCTTTAGGTGGTCGTAATCAGCTTAATGGCTTTATCATAGTCCATGTGAAATCATCATTGTGGGATCCCATCATCTTTTTGGAGATTTCAAAGTCACTGTTAGGCATGGTCATGGTTCTCTTCAGAAATTCTTTTTGGGCCTACTCTGTGGTTTGGAGCATTGTTAGTTTTGATTTGTGCTGGTATAGCCATGATGGCCATAACTTCTAGCAAATGAGTGATTACAGAATCAGCCTTTTCAGAACTCAGAGCAGTTGACCATTGAAATCCTGAATAGGTATCAATGGTGTAGTGTACATATTTCAGTTTTCCAAATTCTGCAAAATGAAACACATCCATCTGCCAGATTTCATTCCTATGAGTACCCTTTGGATTACATCCTGCTGGTAGTGGAGTCTGATTGTAAAAAGAACAAGTAGGACATTTCCTTATAATTTCCTTGGTTTCTTGCCAGGTTATGGAAAAATCCTTTTTTAAACCCTTACTATTGACATGATTTTTTTATGAAATTCTGAGGCCTCCAGCGTATTTCCTATTAATAGTTTATTGATCTTATCATTATCTTGTGCTAGAGGTCCTTGCAGACCTGTATGGTATCAGATGTGAGTTATATATAAGGGATACTTCCTGTTCCTGATTATATCTTGTAACTGAATAAATAACAAAGTTAATTTTGACTCATCAGGGATAAATTCTGCAGTATCAATATGTAAGACCACTCTTTCAGCATACTGACAGTCAGTAACTATGTTGAGAGGTTCTGAAAAATTCATTAATACCATCAGAATAGCATATAATTCTGATTTTTGAACTGAATTATAAGGACTTTGAACCACTTTGTTTAAATTTTCTGATTTGTAACCTGTCTTTCCTTGTTTCTTTGCATCTGTATAAAACATAGGGGCTCCAGATATGGGTGTTTCCCATACAGTGCAATGTAGGATCCAGTTAGCTCTCTTTATAAGTTGAATTCTATTGCTTTTGGGATATTTGTTGTTAATCTCTCCCAAAAAAATTACTGCAAGCTCTTTGCCAAGGTTCATTTTCTTCCCATAATTTGTCAATATCATCATTACTTAAAGGTACTTCAATTTCTGCTGGGTCTATTCCTGTTAATTGGTGAAGTCTCAATTTTCCTTTTAAAATCAACTCAAAGATTTTTTTCCACATAAATTTTTAATTTTTACTCTGTTTATTTGGTAGAAATATCTATTCAAATATAATATCTTCCCTCTGCATTAAAATTCCTGTAGGAGAATGCTTAAAGGGTAAAATAACCAAAATGCAATCAAGCTTTGGATCCACATGATCCACATGTGCATCCTGTATTTTCTTTTCCACCAAAGCCAATTCTCTTTCAGCTTCAGCTGATAATTCTCTTGGACTACTTAAGTCCTTGTCACTCTCTAAGATTTTGAACAAATTATTCAGTTCATCATTTTTTTTTACCCAAACAGTAGTCCTTGGATAGGAAATGTCTCCAAATAATTTTTGAAAGTTATTAAGAGTCCATAATTGATCTCTTGCAACTTGTACCTTTGGAGGTTTAATTTTTTGTAGACCTATTTGTATCCTAAATAATTAATAAAATCTTGTAACACAAATCTTAAAAGATCTTATTAAATAAAAAGCCCAGAGCCAGGTATTGGGGTGAAAAGCTTAGAGATCATAAAAGCAGAAAGAAGCCAGCCATGTTCTTACCAGCTTAGAGATCCTACGCCAAAGAGTACTACTTCCTGTAAACTAGTACCTATATACCTTTCTGTTCTGCCATCTCATTTCCTCTCCACCCAGTTACATCACTTCCTCTTCCAGGCCAGTTCTGTCACTTACTGTCTATCTGTACAGAACGCTAGACCAGTTAACCAGTGTTGGAATTTAAGGTGTTTGCCACCACACTTGGCTCTGTTCCCAGTCTGGCCTTGAACTCACAGAGATCCAGACAGATCCTTGCCTCCTGAGTGATAGGATTAAAGGCATGTGCTACCATTACCTGACTTCTATGTTCATTATAGTTTCTGACTTTTTCCTCTGATCCTCAGATAACTTTATTGAAGGACACAGATAAAATATCACCACATTTCCCCTTTTTTTGTCTAAATAAAAAAAGTTATTACTAATATAAGAAAAACTATATGCAATAAGTACAATAACTATATACAATATATACAAGCAATAAATACATCAACAATGTCTAGTCCATTTGCATTCAACAAATTCAGCAAAAATATTCCATTATCTATCCTATTTTGGTGAATCCAAAATGTACCTAATTCACTTTCTATGCTATTACCAACAGAAAACTATCTTTTGATGTCTTTTAAATTTACACACTTTACACCTCTTTAGTGAGTTTCTTTTCCAAATTATTAACAAGAAAAACTATAACTATATAATCTTCAACTCCCTCAAAGACCCATGAAGGAAATAATATTACCTAGTAAAACAAGAAGTGAAAACAAGTGACTTCCAAAAAATGTGTTATGACAGAAACAGCCAGCTGCCTGGACAGTCACCTGAGGTTTCTCTGCAATGTTGGGATATCATCTTCAGCCTACAGACTTAGCATATCTGACAGACTCATTTGTGAAGC
This sequence comes from Peromyscus californicus insignis, assembly GCF_007827085.1. NCBI lineage: Eukaryota > Metazoa > Chordata > Mammalia > Rodentia > Cricetidae > Peromyscus > Peromyscus californicus. The sequence continues at coordinate 15,607,553 of NW_026294402.1, forward strand.
AGGATTTTCTAAAGACCCTTCCTACTTTGTCTTGGCAAGGATCAGCAGTCCTTGGTTTTGTGTCCTGTTTGTCCATTTTAGACAGTATACTGTCAACAGTCGATGCAAGGGCAATTTCTTGTCCAGTGGCTAACTTTTGTCACAGTAAAAGTAAACTCTATATGGAGTTTATTCAATGCCCATCACATTCTCTGAAGTAGATTGGTACTGCCAGGAGATGATATGTCTCATAGTCACGAAAAAAGAAAAATAATCTATGTTATTAAAACATCTTAAATGCCATATTCTGTAGATCTCTGAAGGGTTTGAAGATGACCTGTCTATCTAAAATATATCCCTGTTTGACCTTGAAAACATACCTAATACAACAAGTTCAATTGTAATGACTAACTACTAACTTTCATTTCTTTATATCCAAATAGTTGGTAATAATAACTTTCAAGGATTAGCAAATTGCATTACATTGTTAAATGGACTGTATAGGTACAATATCTTGAATAAGATTAGAAATATATGTACAATATTTTCTAACAAAATCAATCTCAAATTTGTATTAATATACATAATTTGTATACAATATACAGAAATCAAATCCTACATAAAATATTTAAAACTAGTAGTTGTTTTCTACAGGTAGACTCAATAATCTACCTTTTATCTTATCATAGCTATATAAATCAATCTCAAATTTGTAGCAATATACATAATTTGCATACAATATAAAAAATCCAATCTAATATAAAATATTTAAAACTAGTAGTTGCCTTTAAAAATAGATTCAATAACCTACCTTTTTATCTATATCGTACCTATATCCTCTCTTTTTTCTTTTCAGAGTAGATTCAATAATCTACCCTTTATTTGATCATTTCTATGTCTTTTTTTCAAAGTAGATTCAATAATCTACCCTTTATTTGATCATTTCTATATCTTTTTTTCAGAGTAGATTCAATAATCTACCTCTTATCTATATCCTCTTTTCTCTTTTTTTCCAAACAAGAACCTTAAATCTAATCTCCATTGTTTAGCCTTTTTCCTGACCATTAACAATAACAACTTGTAACCAACCATCTTAAACAATGACAATTTTCCAAAACCCACTGAAAGACCAAACCACCCACCCCACCTCTTGGAAATGTGTGGGAATGGGGTGTCATGTTCTTAAAATTACTTCCTGATGTTTGAGGGCAAAGGCATCTTCAGGAGATCCTGAAAAGAAAAATTTGGGGTTAATGGTCAAGTCCTGGGAGAGTTAGCTATATCATTTGTTGTCCAGTCTCTGCATAATGTGAAAGTGCAGGGCTTAGCTCAAGTCCTTGCTCAAGTAGTCTGTGAGGCTGGATCATCTCAGCTAGTCATCTGAAAATTGTCCTGATCTTTGGGTGATGTTTGTTGGCTTAGTGGTACTATTATTGTCCATGCAGAATCATTGTTGTGGGGTCCCATCATCTTTTTGGAGACTTCAAAGTCACTGTTAGGCATGGTCATTATTTCATACAGAAAACTGATAGAGACTCCGACACAAAAAAACATGTACAGGCAGCTAGATAAAGCCTTTTTTCTAGAATTAATTAGTACTCTATATGTCAATTAATATCATGACAAAAGTTAATATATATAAATATTATAAATTTGGATATAAAATTCATACCTTAAGAAAAGTTTAAAGAATCAAAATAGAACCAAAGACTTATGAGATTAGTGGCAATAGAATAGTCCCTTACTTTTGGTTTTCTTCTGTCCCGTATCAGATGGCTCTTCTGACATGATACAGAGATTTTACATTTTCTTTTAACAAGCATGCTTGGGTTTAGTGAAGAGAGAGCCACTCTCCAACTCCAAAGCCTACTGTAATTTTTAATTGAACCAGGACAACATAAAGACCGTTTGTGTTATATGTCTGTAGAGAAGAGCATAAACAAACATTTAGGAAGACTTACAAAATTTTATATGTGATATACCAATAAAGCAATTTACTTTTTTTCTTGGGAGTTTTTTTCTGGATGATGTGGTGATATTTTATTTGTATGTTAATAAATAAAGTTTGCCTGGAGATCAGAGGTCATAGCCATAAACAGAAGTCAGGTGGTGGTAGCACATGCCCTTAATCTGATCATATGACAGGCAGAGTCTCTGTGTGGTCAAGGACACAGCCAAGCATGGTGACACACACCTTTAATCCCAGTACCAACCATAGAGACCTGGAGGTCTGTATAGACAGGCAGTGACAAAGAAGTGATGTGGCTGGGCTTAAGCCAATGAGAAGACAGAACAGGAAGGCAATAAAGGCACAGGTTAGACAGGAAGAAGCTCTCTCTTGGGAAGCTATGGTGAGGTAGTAAGCTAAGGTTAGTTGGTGGCTATTGCTCTGATCTCTACAGCTTATACCTCTGTATTAGGCTCTGTGTTTCCTATTTAATAAGACTGTTTAGAAATTCGTCTACAATTGGCACCAACATGGCAAGAATTCTTTAAAAAAACATTGGTGGCCTTATAGGCCAGGGGTTACAGGCCCTGGCTCAGCCAGAGCTTACAGGCCCCCAAGCCTGGATGGAGCTACAAGCAATCCTGGTGCAAGAGCTGGCTTTTTGGATCCCATTACCTATGGTGGGACACCTTGTATAGCCTTTATGCATGAGGTAGGGGTTTGGACCTGCCCCAACTGAATGTCACAGGCTTTGCTGACTCCCCATGGGAGGCCTTGCCTTTTCAGAGGAGGAGGTGGGAGTGGATTGGGGGGGGGAGGCAAGGGGAAGTGGGAGGAGATCTGAGAGGGGTCCTGTGGTTGGTATGAAAAATGAATAAAAAATTCTTAATAAAGAAAAAATGAATATACTATTAAAAAGAAAAGCTAAAATCAAAAAACAAAGTAATAAACAAATAATGACAAATGTTGAATTAAATGTAGTGAAAAGGAAACAGTTATTCACTGCTGGAGGGAGTACAAACTAGGGCAACCACTACAGAGGTCATCGTGCATGTTCCTGAAAAAGCTAAAAATGTATCTACAATGTGATCCAGCTCTTGGGCATATACTCAAAGGATTTTATATCCTAGTAGAGAAGTACTTGTTCATCTGTGTTCATTGCTGCTGTACTCATAATATCCAGGAAACTGAAACATTCTAGATGTCCATAAAATATATATACAAAGGAATACTGTTCAGCTACTAAGAAAAAAATATGTGAGACTCACAGGTAAATGGACAGAGCTGGAAGCAATCATTCTAAATGAGGAAATCAGAGCCAGAAAAACAAATGTTACATGTTTTCTTCATTTGTGAATGTCAGTTTTCAGACTGTAGGTATGTAGTTTCTTTAAATACCTATAGACTTCTGAAAATAAGTAATGGGTCTGTAGGGGGCTTCATGGGAGGGGAGATAGAACCCAGAAGTATAATGGGATAAATAAATAAATAAATAGATAGATAAATAAGAATGGTTAAATAGAATGGGGAATAGAAGACCAGAGTAGAAGAAGGACTATAGAGCAAATTATCTAAAACTAAAGACCTTATGAAAAGTCATATGTAACCTACTACCGTATACACTTTCTTTTCTTTTTTTTTTTTTTAATTTTCCAGAGCTGAGGACTGAACCCAGGACCTTGTGCTTGCTAGGCAAGCGCTCTACCACTGAGCTAAATCCCCAGCCCTACACTTTCTAAAATGTACACAAATGTGTGTGTGTGTGTGTCTGTATGTGTGTGTCTGTGTGTGAGAAAGAAAGAGGAGGAGAGTGAAAGACAAAGAGAGAGACAAAAGGAGTTATCCTATAACAGGGCAACAATGTCACTACTAGACAAACAAGCTAACAAATAAAAATCCTAGAGCCAAGAATGGGTTACCTCCTTTGCAATTATGGGTTGTCTCTTTTGCAGTTGTTGGCCAGTGAGGTGCCAAATACCCACCCTCACATATCACAGGCTATTTTTCTGTGCTCTTGGCTACCTCCAGAACTTCATGGTAAAATTCTCTTCCTAAAACACTGTGTAATTGAGTCACAAAAAAAAAGAAATGTTTTGTGACTCATGTAGAAGCTGATAGTGACATGGCCAACATTCATAGTGCTATAGAATGCTTGTATTGGATGTTACATGGAAATATTTTAAAAACCTGTATTCCATTCATCTGTAAAATAAATGGATGAATTTTTTATTCAGCCAAATCACCAAAGTCAAACCAAGAAGAAGTCAACAACTTGAACACACTCAGGGCAAATGATATTGAAACAGTAATACAAAGCCTTCCAGGTATTTAAAAATGCTTAGACAAGATGGATTCAGAGCAGAATTCTACTACATAGTCAAAGACTATCTATAGCCAGTCATTCTCAAACTATTCAAAGAAAATAGACACAGAAGGAGCAATTCCAAACTCCTAAGAAGTTGGTATCCCTCTCAAACCCAAACCAGGTAAAGATACAATACAGAAAGAAAATTACAGGCTAGTATCCCCAATGAATGTATGTTCAAAAATGGTCAATAAAATACTTTCAAACAGAATGCCAACACACATCAAAAAGATTATTGAACATGCCTCATTGGATTTAACCCTGTAATGGAAGGATGGTTCAACATATGAAAGTCAATAAATGTAATAAACCCATAAATATACTTACAGACAAAAAGCATATGATCATCCAAGTAGATGAAGTAAAACCCTCTGATGAAATTCAGTATGCATTTATGATGAATCCTAGAGAGCATAGCACTAGAGTAAGCCTATCTCAACACAATAAAAGGAATATATGAGAAATCTATAGCTACCAATATAATAAATGGAAAAAATCTTGAAGCAATCTATTGGAGTCATGAATGAGATAGAGATACCCAGTATCCCTACTCTTTTTCAGTAATGTACTCATTGTACTAGCTGAGCAATAAGGCAAGAGAAGGAAATTAAAAAGACACAAATATGGAAAGAAGTCAAACTGTCCCTATTTTCAGATGATATGATATTATACATTAGAAATCCCAAAATTCTACCACAAAACTTCTAGGAATGATGAAACTTCAGCAATGTAGCAGGATACAAAATAAACTTGCACAAATAGAGAGCTTTCCTAAATACCATCAAGAAACATACAGAGAAAGAGGTCATGACACACTCCCATTCACAATAGCCTCAAAGAAAATAAAATGTCTAGTACTAATTCTAACTGAGGAAGCAACAACTTCTACAATGAAAACTTTAAACCTCTATAGAAAGAGATAAAGACATTAAAAATGTAAATACAGAGTCCAGAGTGCTAGTCATTACACCAGGAGGCCACCATGAGAACATGGGCCACAAAATCAACTAAGCAAGGCTCACAGGGGCTCACAGAGACTGAAGCAACAGTCACAGAGCCTGCATGGGTCCCTGTTAGGTCTTCTGCAAAGATGTTGTTGTTCCTTAGCTTAGGGTTTTGGAAGGACTCCTGACAATGGGAGTGGGGTGTCTCTGACTTTTTCCTGCTCTTGGGACCCTTTCCTCCTACTGGGTTGCCCCATCCAGCCTTAATATAAGTCTTTGTGTCTACTCTTATTGCATCTTGTTATGCTGTGTTCAGTTGATGTCCCTGGGAGGTCTGCTCTTTTCTGAAGGAAAACAGAGGAGCAATGGCTCTAGGGGAGAGGGGAGATGGGGTGTGGGGAACTAGAAAGAATGGAGGGAGGAGAAGATATGGTCAGGACATATTGTATGAGAGAAGAATAAATAAAAAAGAAAATGGAAATACATCTGATGATCATGCATTAACGGAATTAATGTTTTGAAAATGAACATTCTATCAAAAGCTATATACAGATTCAGTGCAATCTCAATCAAAATCCCCATCTTATTTTTCACAGAAATAGCAAAACACTATCCTAAAATTCAAATTAAAGGGCAAAAGAACAAGGATAGGCAAAACAATCCTGAGCAAAAAGAACAGTGCTGGAGAGATTAGCATTCCACATCTTAAGAAATATTACAGAGTAGAGATAATAGAAACAACACAGAACTGCACTAAAACAGACACAGAGGCCAGTGAAACAAAACTGAAGATCTAAACAGAAACACATGTAACTTCACTAACTTGATATTTTACAAAGATGCCAAAAATATACCCTGTGGAGGGAACATTTTCAAAAAATGATGCTAGGAAAACTAACTTTCCACATGAAGAATGAAATGTGACCTATATCAATTACCTTGCAAAACTAATTTCTAATCGATAGAAGATGTAAATGTAAAACCTTAAACATTAAAATTGCTAGAAGAAAGCATAGGCCATATCCACGTGATAAAGGTGTAGGGAAGGACTTTCTGAATAGGATTCCATTTGTCCAAAGAAATAGAGCCAAGAATTGAGAAGTGGGACTTCATAAAACTAAAAAGTTTCTGCACAGTCTAAGAAAATTGTGAAGAAGTCCATGTACCTGGAGAGAGTCTTTGAAAACTATACATTTGACAAAGGATTAATATCCAAAATATACAGAGAACTCAAAAAACAAAGAGTGAAAAATACAAATGATCTGTTCAAAAAATGGTCCTGGACCTGAAAAGAGAGAGAGGGTGATCTCCAAAATACATAAAGAACTATAGAAACTAGACATCAAAATAACAAACAATCCAATTAAAAATGGGCCATAGAGCTAAACAGATAATTCTCAACAGATGAAACTCAAATGGCTGAAAGACATTAAAAGAATTCCTCAACATCCTTAGTCATAAGGGAAATGAAAATACCTGTCAGAATGGCTAGGATAAAAAAATGATGGCAGCTTATGTTGGAGAGGATGTGGAGCCAGGGGAAACACTCCTCCACTGTTGGTGGGAGCGCAAACTTGTATAGCCACTTTGGAAATCATCCAAGTGACTTCTCAGAAAATTGTGAATCAATCTACCTCAAGACCCAATGATACAACTCTTAGGCATATACTCAAGGAATGCCCAATTATACTACAAGGACACTTGCTCAACTATGTTCATAGCAGCAATATTCATAATAGCCAGAACCTAGAAACAACCTAGATGCTCCTCAACTGAAGAATGGCTAAAGAAAATGTGATACATATGCACAATGGAGTATTACTCACCTGTAAAAAAAAAATAATGACATCATGAAATTTGCAGGGAAATGAATGGAACTAGAAAATATCATCCTGAGTGAGGTAACCCAGACTCAGAAAGACAAACCCGGTATGTACTCACTCACAAGTAGGTACTAGATGTAAAGCAAAGGGTAACCACACTACAACCCAGAGTTCTAGAGAAGCTAGGTAACAAGAAGGACCCTGAGAGGGACACATGGATTGCCTTGAAAAAGGTAAATAGATGAGCTCTCCATGAGTGAACAGGGAGCAAGTGGAGCAATAGATAGGAGGGGGTGGGGAATGAGAACATGAGGGAGCAAGATAGTCAAGCTGGGGGCAAATGGAGTAGGGGAGCAATGAAAGAGGTATTTTTATAGAGGGAGACATTATGAGGTTAGGGAAAAACCTGGTGCTATGGAAATTCCCAGAAATCCACAAGGATGACCAAGCCTATACGATTAGCAATATTGGAGAGGGTACCTGAACTGGCCTACCCCAGGAATCAGATTGGTGAATACTCTAACTGTCATCATAGAGCTTTCATCCAGTAACTGATGGAAGCAGATGCAGAGATCCACAGTAAAACACCAACCTGAGCTCTGGGAGTCCACTCAAAGAGAGGGAAGAGGGATTATATGAGCAAAGGGGGCCAAGATCATGATGGGAAAATCTAACGTGACAACTGAACCAAGCTTGTAGGAACTCAACTTTAGACCGATAGCTGTGGAACATGCATGGAAATGGACTAAGCCCCCTACATAAGGGAGATAGTTGTGCAGCTTGGAATATTTGAGGGGCCCATGGCAGGGGGATCAGGATTTATCCTTGGTGCATGAGCTGGCTTTTTGGAGCCCATTAACTATGGTGGGATGCATTACTCAACCTAGATGCAGAGGGGAGATGCTTGGTCCTGCCTCAACTGAATGTCCCAGGCTTTGCTGACTCCCCATGAGAGCCCTTGCCCTTTTGGAGGAAGGGATAAGTGGTTGGGTCAGGGGTTTGGGGGGGAGGCTAGAGGGGAGTGAAAGGAGGGATAAGTAGGGGATCTGTGATTGGTATGTAAAATGAATAAAAAAAATTCTTAAATTAAAAATAAGCAATAGATATGCCAAAGTGAATGATGGAAAGCCAAGAGCCATCAACTCAAAGAACTAGAGGCTACAAAGGAATGCTGAAATTGGGAAAAATATTCTTCCCCAGGGAAAAGTACACAGTTTCGTTTTCCAATACCAAGTGGACAGTCTTGGAAACAAACATTCAATAACATTATACAAACTGAGATGGTTATATTTAGGAATATATTTATATACATGTACATACATGCATGTAATGACAAATTGTGAAAAAATGGTCATGAATTTGAAGAGTGGAAAGGGTATATGGAAGGCTTTGGAGGGAAGAAAGGGAAGGGGAAAATGTTGTAATTATAATTTCAAAAAAATACAGAAAGTAGGTACGATGAGTGTGGTAAGAACACATCAAATATATTCACAAAACTGTCAAAGAATAAATTTAATTATTAAAACAAATTTATGTGCAAATTTCTAAATCAGATAGAATAAGGAATTGTTTTCATCCATGACATTGTGGAAAATAAATCATTAACTAAATCTCTAAAGATTGTTCAAGAAATATAACAAAGAGAGGTTATGTCAAAAATCTCTCATAGAAATTGTTTCCCTGGGAACATCCTTGAAAAACTTAAGATAAAATGAAATACTTTTTGTACTTTGTACTTACAAAAAATAAGTCCAACTTTCCCAGTCAATACAAATACAGACACAAAAGTGTTTGAAAATTACTCCTTATAATCTTATTTGTGTATCAAGGGAGCTAAAGTAATTAGACCCTGGAAAGATAATAGAACAAGTTTTTTTTTTAATGAGGAGCTCTGGTAATTCAACCATTAAGATGCTAGAAACTTTAAATATAGTCCTGTTGCTCTTCACCTATAATTATACAAAAGCAGACTCTGGGGTCAAAAAAAAAAACATATGAGATTCCAAACCACACACCATCAAGATGTGATAGACGTCGTTGTGTCCTGTTGAAGATACGTGGATTAAAGAAATAGGAAGCAAAAGTGAGTGCTGGGCTTTCCCTCTAGAAGAACAATGTGCCAGAATCACTTGGGCTCTGAAGGTGAAGACCTTTAGTAGTTTCACTAATTAGGAGGCCTGCACTTTTCTGAAAAGAAGGGAGAAGGAGTAGAGGTGGGTAAGAGGGGAAGTTGAGGTTAGGGACTAGGGGGAGAGGAGGGAAGGAGATGAAACTGTAATTTGGCTGAGAATAATTAATTAGTTAATTAATAAAAAGGCAATTAAAATATTGAAAAAAGAAATTTTGTCATAAGCCAAAGACACAACAAAAATGGTATATGTGTGTGTGTGTGCGCGCGCTTGTGTGTTAACTAGAATTCCACATTGGACAGATTCCACATTTTAAAATGATATTGACAAATTATAGGCCATAAAAACAATTACTACCAAGTTCTGAACAACAATTCATAATATGGAATACCAAACGTATGTCACAGAAGCAAGTGTAGATAACTGCATCATGGCCTTGTTAATTTTTTTCAATTCTACTGTATACTGACTATTTATTGCTCCTAATAAAGAGGCCAGGTATTTGTATTTAAATCAGTTTAAGCAACTTTCCAAGGATCAGCAGGATAAGCAGGAGAACCAAAATTAGGTTTCAAAAAGTTTTAGTAAAGAATGCAATTTCTAAGACAATCACTATTCTGTTGTTAGGGGCTATCATACACAAAACAATTATCAAAAGTAATACATACCACAAACAATAATTAAGTATATCATTTAATGACCCCAATGCATTCAACAGCATTTAAGCCTCATGAAAATTAAAACAAGTATTTAGAAAAATAGTCAATATTTAGTTAAAACAAGTCTTCAACTCTGAGTTGAAGATTGAAAAGAGAGCAATTCTCAACCTATGGGTCATGACCCCTTTGGGGGTTCCATATCAGATAGTCTGCATATCAGATATGTACATTAAAATTCATATCAGTAGCAAAATTATATTTATGATTTAGCAATGAAGTAATTTTATGGTTGGAGGTCATCACAATATAAAGAACTGTATTAAAGGGTCATAGCATTAGGAAGATTGAGAACCACAGGAATATGAATAAATTCATATTTTATTACTATTTTAGACCTATTAAAACTGAGGAAGTATGGGTATTTTAAAAATATTAATGAAATATATTTTAATGTTATACAATAATTATAATAAAAAGTAAACAAGCTTATGGACACAAGTTAAGAAGGAATTCATAAAGGTTTTTCAATGAAAAACCAAAAGAGATTTCTCCTACATTTAAAAAAAGATTATTATGAGCATTTAATAATTAAATGAATTAAGTCTTGGAAAAAGTGAGTGGAAGGGAACCACAGGAGTTAAAAACATCTGTAGAAGTATGAACTGATTTCTTCCTGGGGTCCACCTGGATGTTTGCTGAACTTTTGCTTCTTTATAAAGGAAAGAAGCCTCTGGCATGGAAGGAGAAAACCACACAGAAGTACTACAATTCCTCCTGCTTGGGCTCTCTGATGATCCACAAGTGCAGCTCCCCCTCTTTGGAATGTTCTTATCCATGTATCTGGTCACAGTGCTTGGGAACCTGCTCATCATCCTGGCTGCCAGCTCTGATTCTCACCTCCACACCCCCATGTATTTCTTCCTCTCCAACCTGTCTTTTGTGGATATCTGTTTTACCTCTACTACTGTCCCAAAGATGCTGGTGAACATTCAGGCACAGAGCAAAGACATCTCTTATTTACAGTGTCTCATTCAGGCATATTTCTTTATGGTTTTTGCTGGAATGGATAACCTCCTTATAAGTATAATGGCATTTGACCGCTTTGTGGCCATTTGTCACCCCCTGAATTACACAACCATTATGAACTCTCAATTCATCAGCCTCCTAGTTCTGATTTCATGGATAATAGTTTTAGCAGTCTCCCTGGTTCATGTTCTACTAATAAAGCGATTAACCTTCTCCAGAATCACTGAAATACCTCATTTCTTCTGTGAGATAACTCAGATCCTTAAGGTAGCCAGCTCTGATACTTTCATCAATAATATCACTGTGTATGTGGCTACTGGCTTACTAGGTGTGTTTCCAGCCTCTGGCATCCTCTTTTCTTACTTTCAGATTGTCTCCTCTTTGTTGAAAATGTCCTCCATTGCAAGCAAATTTAAAGCCTTTTCCACCTGTGGATCTCACCTCTGTGTGGTCTGCTTGTTCTATGGAACAACCCTTGGTGTTTACCTCAGTTCTGCTGTGACCCACTCTTCCCATGGTAGCACTGTAGCCTCAGTGATGTACACTGTGGTCACCCCCATGCTCAACCCCTTCATCTACAGTCTGAGAAACAAGGATGTGAAGGGGGCTCTAGGAAGACTAATCAAAGCAGGCTCTCCTTGATGGATCAATGGCCAAATAACTAAGGGTATATTATAGCTACTTAGATAAATGCTATAAATTTCAATATCATACTCATCTATGAAATGTTGCCTATGTGATTTTCAGTTCAAAGAGAGTGATCAGTTTGTGTATGTTTATATATAATCCCCTTATGTCACTCCTATAGACATTTCTCATGAAATAGTAAGACATAAATATTTGCATTTTTGTCAATTTTATTGAGTTTCCTTGTTTCTGAGATTCAAATATACTTAAAACATTTCCACATTCTTTACGTTTCGTCCAAACTTTCCTATATATTCCTTCTTGTTCTCTTTCAGTTTTAAAGACTCTTTCCCATTAATTGTTGTTACACACACACACACACACACACACACATATATATATAATATATATATATATATTTCCTAAATATATAAATAAAGTCTGCTTGTTCACATAATGGTACTTGCATATGTATATACATATTTAAAGGGCTGACAATTTGGCATTGGGTAACCAATTGATGACTTACTCCCTAGGGAAGACTATTCCTCATTATCTCAGCATTATTGAGTTGCCTGAAGTTCTTTGTGTAGGATTGAGGCCTTCTTTGCCTACGCCCACCATCCTTAGTATATCTATTGGTGCAGTATTTGTTCTGCTCATGTTTAGGCAGTCATATTGGTGAGACTTTATGGGTGCAGATTTTGATATTCCCAGGAGACTCAATCTCACAGCAAACTTCCTATTCCTCTGATGCATAAAATCTTCCACCCCATCTCCTTCACTGATTCCTTAGGAACCTTAGGTTCGAGAGATTTATTGTTGACATGTCTACTGGGAATGGGCTCCATAACTCTACATGTTGATTGGTTGTGGTTTTGTGTAATGGTTTACATCTTTTACAAGGACAACTGCCTTGATGAGGAGTGGGGCCTATGCTTAACTGTGCACAAAGAGACAAATATTTAAAATGTAGTTAGGGATTGTACTGGATTAGTCAAGTGGTGGTTGTAGGTTCTTCCCATATTATAACTTCACCAGCACTGGGTAGTTGGTTTCTAGTACCAGAAGTGATTCTCATCTAGTTCAACCAATATTAAGACAAATTAGAGAGATGTTCTTATGCATGCCACCTCTGAGACTTTAGGGTTATCACAAAATGCTATTTATTGTTGTGAATAATGGGAGTTATAGCTTTGTAGGACTGTTGTTTGATTCTCTCTCTTTTTTTGAATCTTGTATGGAATCTCTTTGTACCACTTAGGTAGTGTACAGGGAAAAGGTTTTCATGTCAGTTCCAGTTCAGGGGCCTTTGGTTTCTGTGTCTGAAGTGTATGGTCTCTTCAGCAATAGGGACTCATCTTCTACCTCTGGGGGTAGCAACTAAGGTCAATAGTAATAGCCTATGATGTTTGGGCAGTGTATTGAACAACCCTAACCAAAACTAAAAGGACAGGTTCTCATGCCTGCGTAAGAGAATGTGATAGGTGGTCTGTGGCTCTTGATGGGAGCATTGGCATCTTGGATGAGAAAATTTTGTTTAACCTATATATGTATATTTATATAGGGACTTATTGTGATGTAAGTATTTTAGTTAGAAGGTGAATACTATGACTCCTTATGACTTTTCAGACATCCTTACAGCTACTTTAATGATCCTCCCTTCCCCTTCTGTAATTATCTCCCTCTTCCTCTCACAAAGAGAGCCCCTTTGACCATGAAGAGCCTGCAATTCCCCTTCCATTGCTAACCCATACCCATCTTAAGGTCCCCTTTTAATTTTAGGATTCTGGAGATACTCTAGGTTATGTACACACATCTGATAATTAACAGATAGAGCATCAGATGAGAAAAACCCAGACAATGGTCTTTAAATACCTGGGTTACCTCATCCAATATGATCTTTAATTGTCCCTTTCATTTAACCATATATTTCATGATTTTATTTTCCATTACATCTGAATAGTTTTCCATAATGAATATGTATCACATTTTCATTATACTTTCACCAGTCAAAAAGTATCTGGCTTTGTTGCATTCCCTAGCTATCAAGAATAGAACAACAATAAACTTGCCTGAGCAAGTATTGGTACATAGGATGTCAAGTTGGGCATATACAAAGGAGTGGTATAGCTTGGTTATTTGATACATTTATTTTTAACTCTTTGAGCATTCCCCACACTGATTTCCAGAGTTACTGAGCCAGTTAATAGTTACAGAATATTTCAGTGAAGGTTTCTTTTTCTCCCACAACCTTTCAGCATTTGTTGTCTATTATTTTTTGTAGTTGTTTTTTATTATCTTTGTCATTCTAAATGTAGCAAAATGACATCTCAAGGTGTTTGCATTCCCATTTCCTTAATTGCTAAGGGTGATGACTATTTCTTGAGCTATATCATATCCATTTGTGTATTCTCTAGAGAAATTTCTCTTCAGGTACCAGGCCTATTTTTTAATAGGTTATTTTGGTTTTTAAGGTTTTATTTTTAATTCTTCATATATTTTGGTTATAAATCCTCTCTCAGATTCATAACTGCAAATATTCTTTCCCATTCTGTGGGCTTCCTCTTCACTCAATTGACTCCATAAATATACAGAAGTCTTTTAATTTAATGAGTCCTGCTTGTCAATAATTGACTTAAGGCTTGGGCAAATAGATTTCTATTCAGAATGTCTTTTCTCACACCTATGTCTTGTAGGTTACTGCCTATGTTTTCTTCTAGAAGTTTCAGAATGTTACATTTAGGTCATCTATCCATTCAGAGTTCCTTCTTGTGTAAGGTGATAGATATGAGTTTAATTTCATCCTTCTGCTTGTGGACATCCAATCAAACACAGAATTCAAAGCTGAAGCAGTCCCATAACAAATGAGGAGACTGATATAGTAACAAATTACTTCTCAATTAAAAGAAATCCAGAGCAAGATGAATTCACAGTAGAATTCTATCAGACATTCAAAGAAGATCTACACCCATTCTAAAAAATTCTAAATCAGACACAGGAGGAACATCCCCAAACTCCTTCTATGACACCACATACACTCTAATATCAAAACCAGGTAAAGGCACAAAACAAAAAAAAAAAGAATATACAGACCAATATCCGGAATGAACATAAATTCAAAAACCCTCAATTTAAAAAAAAAAACACTGAGAACTGAAAGGTGGCTCAGAGTTTAAGGCCTTTGGCTGCTCTTCTGGACTGTCTGCCTGGGTTCAATTCTGAGCACTCACATAAGAGTTCACTAATGTCTGCAACTCAAGTTGCAGGGGTACAATACAAATTTCTGGCCTCTGTGTGCACCATGTGTGAACATGTTGTACAGATATACATACTATCCAAACACCCTTACATGTAAAAAAATAAAATAATAAAAACAAAAATTTGTAAAATGCTTGCAATCAAAAATACAGATGTACATAAAAGATTGCCCATTATGACTAAGTTGGCTTTACATAATTATGTAGGCATAATTCAACATAAGAAATTCAATAAATGCAATAAATCCACTTATGTATATTATCATAACAATAAATGCAGAAATGGTCTTTCACAAAATCTAATATTCGCTCATGATTAGTCCAAGAAAACAAAGAACCAGAATCAACAAACCTGAATATACTAGAAGCTATATATGAGAAACCCATTGCCAACATCATCCTATATGGAAAAAACTTGAAGCAATCTCACTGAAGTCAGGAACTAGACAAGACTGTACAATATCTGTACTTCTTTTCATTATTATGGTAGAAGCACTAGTTGAAGAAATGAGGAAAGAGAAGGAAATTTTTAAAAGATCATTAGAATAAATGGTGGCTGACTACTCAGACAACCATTCAATTTTAGTTGGAAAATGATTCAATACTATCTTAATCTCCTCATTTATTTTAAACTGTTTCAGCTGTTGCATTCCTGCTACAAACATGACAGTACCACATCCACTAAGGTTCAGGGATCAATTATGAAGAAATAACAGGAAAAAGTTTGTAAGGGATAGAAAACAGGGGAAGAGCTTTGAAATGCTATCTTAAGACCAACAGAGATGGCACTAGATCTACACAATACTGGACTTGTGAACAAAATCACAGATCAAAGTGGTGCTCATAGGCCCTTCACCTCCATGATAAACTACTGACTACTGATGGATTCTGGTAGAGGGACAGTCACTAATTTCAGTTGTAAATACCAAAGACTAACTGAATGAGACTCTAATGAATATTTCCAAGTAGTGGCAGCATAGCTGATTCAAAGTAGTGGACACATAGCTTAAGTCAGTGGATTATAGAGCAAAGGGCATAAATGTCAAAAAGCAGCCTTTAGGAAGGAGAAGGGGATAAGGATGTGATATGAAAACAGAAAGGGGGAAGAGTCGGAGAAGGGGATAGGGCTGAAGGAGGGTACAACACAGAGTGAATCAAAACTAAGGACGATGAAGAAACCACATCTGAATTTGCTACTTCATAAGCCACTTCAAAAAGCAATTTTTAAAAGCATTTCAACAGAAGCACCCAATAACAATGTATAATGCAGATTCTGGAAGTCATGGATTATTAGATGAAAACATCAATGATAGTTGTGTGACGTGTTCATAGGAGTTCCTGGACAGGAAGACTATAGAGGCCAACAAATTTGATCAGGTAAGTCCATTATCCTTGGCTTCCCACCAGAATTAGACAGTCAGACACTATTGCTAAATGTACCTCAAAACATGGCTGCAGAACATGGACAAAATACACTGGAACTAATCTGGAAGCTTCTTCCTTGTTGGAAAGCATTCATACTGTAAAAGTTAATATGCAAGTTGCTGAGTGAGAAAAGTCAGAAATGGTCTTTCCTACTGCTGAACCTTGCATTCTCCAGTAATAACTTGCCAGGAAATATGTGCCTACTGATTAAATAGTGGAGTAAGTGTTATGCAAACAACCAAGTCATTTATGATTGAATCTGATTCCTACTCTTCATAAAAAAATTCAGGCCTCTAATTATGCACCTGGCCATAAGACCATGGTTATGGGGGTTGAGCAACTAAGGGTGAACCTATTACATTTTCTTTTTAGTGTAACTATTTTTCCTTAGTATAACTTCAAACCAGATACGGTGGTACTTCTAATAAGTATTCTTTTTGCAAGATATCATTGTCTTTACTTAGTCTTTTGTGCTTCCACATAAATTTTTAAAGATTTTTTTCAATTTCTGTGGAAAAAGGAACTGAAACTTAAATGAATTTCATGAAATCTGTAGATTGCTTTTGGTATACTGACCATTTTCTCAATATTACTCCTATGAATTCTTTAGCATCGAAGAATTTTTCAACTTCTACTTCCTTTTCAATTACTTTTAATTTTTCATTGTGTATGTTTTTCACTTCCTCTGTTTGGTTTGTTCAGAGGATTATATTTTAAAGATATATATATATATATATATATATATATATATATATATATATATGCAAGAAGATAGATAATAGGTAGATAGACAGATATACCGACAGAGGTGTGATAGATGATAGATAGATAGATAGATAGATAAGATAGATGATGCATAAATAGATGATATATAGATAGATGATGTAGAGATGATAGGTAAATAGCTAGATGATGGGGAAAAAGATAGATAGAGAGAAAAACTGATGATAGATGAGTAGATGATAGATTAATAGATGATAGATAGAAATGGATATTGTGTTTGGAGTGTGTGTGTATTTGTATGTGTGTGTGTGTGTGTGTGTGTGAGAGAGAGAGAGAGAGAGAGAGAGAGAGAGAGAGAGAGAGAGAGAGAGAGATTGAAGGCACCACATGTATACATGAATTCAGGTACCAGCACAGACCCGGAAGTGTGCAACTGCTCTTTGAGATGGTTGTGAACCACCAAACATGGGTGTTAGTAACTGAAATCAGATCCCCTGGAAGAGAAGGCAGTGCTCTTAATAGTTCAACCATTTCACCTGTCCCATTCCCAGATATTTTTGTTCATGTATTTTTATGATTGATTTTTATCTCTGACATATAGAATATGTTTTTTTTTTCTTTTGATATGTTCAAAAGTATTTTTCAGACTTCGGTGAATGAATTGTTGCCTGTATTTCATTCTTGATACACCTCATTATTGAAGGAAGTATACAGATTTTTGAAAGCTAATTTTGCTTTTGAAGCTCTGGTGAATGTTTTTGAATGGAAGGAGTTTAGGAGGAGAGACTTCAGAATAGTCAATTCATCAAAAAGTAAGGAGACTGCAACCTGTTCCCTAAGACAGAGCCTGCCAGCACTTGACTGGACTAAGAGAGCCTGCCAGCACTTGATTGGACAAAGAGTCCCAGTTTCAGGCCAGTTAGCAGGCAGTCCTCCTGCAGACAGGTCAGACTACCACCATCTACCATGTACTAAGACTGCAGCTACTCTCTGAGACAGAGCGCACTAGCGCCAAGTGGACTAAGAGCCGCTCCCTGAGGCAAAAAGTCCATCAGCACTGACTAGACCAAGAGCTCCCACTGGATCAAGAGTACCAATCAGACCAAGTGAGGCTCCCTTAGACACAGACACCACTTGCACCAAGTAGAGAAAGAGATGAGTAGATGCCAGTGCAAAAATACAGTCAACAACATAAAAACCAATATGGCTCCACCAGAACCTACATCAGTAAGACCTGAACATCCCAACACAGAAGAAACAGAAGATATTGACCATAAAAATCTCTAATAAATATTAGAGATCTTAAAAGATGAAATGAAAAATTCCCTTAAAGAAATCGAGGAAAAGTCAAACAAAAATTGGGAAGAAATCAGTAAATCCCTTGAAAGCCAAGAGAAAGTAATTAAACAAGTGAGAGAAACAGTTCAAGATTTCAAAACTGAAATGGAGACAATAAAGAAGGCACAAACTGAGGTAATGCTGGAAGTGGAAAATCTGAGTAAACAAACAGGAACTACAGATGCAAGTATAACCAACAGAATGCAAGAGATGGAAGAGTGGATCTCCGTCATTGAAGACACGGTAGAGGAAATAGATTCATCAGTCAAAGAAAACACTAAAGCCAACAAAGTCATGACCCAAAATGTCCAGGAAATTTGGGACACCATGAAAAGACCAAACCTAAGAATAATAGGGATAGAAGAAGAAGAATACCAACTCAAAGGCACAGAAAATATATTCAACAAAATCATAGAAAAAAACTTACCCAACATAAAGAAGGAAATGCCTACAAAGACACAAGAAGGTTACAGAACACCAAATAGACTGGATCCAAAAAAAAGTCCCCTTGCCACATAATAATCAAACCACTAAGCATACAGAATAAAGACAAAAATATTAAGAGCTGCAAAGGAAGCCAGGTGGTGGTGGCGCATGCCTTTAATCCCAGCACTCAGGAGGCAGAGGCAGGTGGATCTCAGTGAGTTCAAGGCCAGCCTGGACTACAGAGTGAGTTCTAGGAAAGGCGTAAAGCTACACAGAGAAACCCTGTCTCGAAAAAACCAAAAAAAAAGAGCTGCAAAGGAAAAAGGACAAGTAACATACAAAGGCAGACCCATCAGAATAACACCTGACTTCTCAATGGAGACACTAAAAGCTGGAAGCTCCTGGACAGATGTTATGCAGACACTTAGAGACCATGGATGCCAACCCAGACTATTATATCCAGCAAAACTCTCAATCAACATAGACGGAGTAAACAAAATATTCCATGATAAAATCAGATTCAAACACTATCTCTTCACAAATCTAGCCCCAAAGAAAGCACTTGAAGGAAAAATCCAACCTAAGGAAGTTAGATATACCCATGAAAACACAGGCAATAGATAATCCCATACCAACAAATACCAAAGAAGGGAAACATACAACACTACCACCAAAAAATAACAGGAATTAACAATAACTGGTCATTAATATCCATCAATATCAATGGTCTCAATTCACCTATAAAAAGACACAGACTAACAGAATGGATATGAAAACAGACCAATCTCCCTCATGAACATTGATGCAAAAATACTCAATAAAATACTGGCATAAAAACCAACACATGGACCAATGGAATTGAATTGAAGACCCTGACAATAATCCAAACACCTATGAACATAAGATTTTTGACAATGAAGCCAAAACTGTACCATGGAAAACAGAAACCATTTTCAACAAATGGTGCTGGCATAATGGGATGTCAACATGCAGAAGACTACAAATAGATTCATATCTGCTGCCATGCACAAAACTCAAGTCCAAGTGGATCAAAGACCTCAACATAAATCCAGTTACACTGAACTTGATAGAAGAGAAAGTAGGAAGTAGTCTGGAATGCATTGGCACAGGAGACCACTTCCTAAATATAACACCAGTAGCACAGACACTGAGAGCGACAATTAATAAATGGGACCACCAGAAACTGAGAAGCTTTTGTAGAGCAAAGGACACCATCAATAAGACAAAATGACAGCCTACAGAATGTGAAAAGATCTTCTCCAACTCCACATCTGACAGAAGGCTGATCTCCAAAATATATAAAGAACTCAAAAAGCTAGACTTCAAAATACTGAACAATCCAATTAAAAAATGGGCTATAGAGCTTAACAGAGAATTCTCAACAGAAGAATCTCAAATGACTGAAAGGCATTTAAGGAATTGCTCAACATCCTTAGTCATCAGGGAAATGCAAATCAAAACAACTCTGAGATACCATCTTACACCTGTCAGAATGGCTAAGATCAAAAACACTGAAGACAGCTTATGTTGGAGAGGATGTGGAGCAAGGGGAACACTCCTCCACTGTTGGTGGGAATGCAAACTTGTACAGCCACTCTAGAAATCAGTATGGCGGTTTCTCAGAAAATTTGGAGTCAATCTACCTCAAGACCCAGCTATACCAACATTTGGCATATACCCAAAGGATGTTCAATCATACCACAAGGACACATATTCAGCTATGTTCATAGCAGCATTATTCATAATAGCCAGAACCTGAAAACAACCTAAATTCCCCTCAACCAAAGAATGGATAAGAAAAATATGGTAGATCGACACAATGGAGTATTACCCAACTGTAAAAAAAAAAAATGACCTCAGGAAATTTGCAAGCAAATGTATGGAAGTAGACAAAGTCATCCTGAGTGAGGTAACACAGACCCAGAAAGACAAACATGGTATATACTCACTCACAAGTGGATATTAAGAGTAGAGTATAGGATGACCAGCCTACAATCTGCAGCCCCAGAGAGGCTAGATAATGAGGGCTCAAAGAGGGATGCATGGATTTCCCTGGGGAGGGGAAATAAAAGAGATCTCCTGGGCAAACTGGGGACAGGGTAGGAGGGAATCCAGGGATGGGATCTTGAGGGAACAGATTGTGTGTGGGCTGGGTGTGGGAGGTGGGTTGGAGGTGGGATAGACAGGAAGAATAATAAAAGAGATCTCGATGTGAGGCCCAGTTTGGGGTTAGAGAGAAACCTGGTGCCAGAGAAATTCCCATGAATCTACAAGGATAACCCCAACTAAGACTCCTAGCAATAGTGGAGAGAGTGCCTGAACTGGCCATCTACTGTAATCAGATTGGTGACTACCTTAACTGTCATCAAAGATACTCTATCCAGTAACTGATAGAAGCAGATGCAGAGATCCATAGCCAAGCACTGAGCTGGGCCCCAATAGTCTTTCAGAGTCTTGCTCAAGAAAGAGAGGAAGAGTTGTTTGAGTCAGGGGGTCATGATGGGGTCATAAAGACAGCTGACTTGAGCTCGCAGGAGCTCATGGACTCTGGACCAACAGTTAGGGAGCCTCCACAGGACCAACCTAGGCCCTGTGCAGTTGTGTATTTCAGTCTCATTGTAAGGTTCCTAGCAGTGAGATCAGGACCTGTCCCTGGCACTTAGCTCCCTTTGGAAACCTATTCCCCATGCTGGATTACCTGCCCAGCCTTAACACAAGGGGATGAGCTCAGTCCTTCCCTGCCTTCATTGATTAGCAATTATACACTATTTCTCTCTCAGCTAAAAACCTTTCTTTGTTATTTTCCAAGAGCTGAGGACTGAACTCAGTACTTGCTGAGCAAAAACTCTACCACTGACCTAAATCCCCAACCCTCAACTAAAATATTTTTATTTCTAAGAATCCTTTCTCACCCACTTCCACATAATAACTTGCTGTTTGGTGGTGGTTTTCTGGCTTAAGTAAGTTTACTGAAACAAAGCTTGTTTTTATCATGAAAATTCTGAACATTTACTTTCAATAATAGTATTTGTTACCTTAATATTTGTAAACTATTTTCTTTATTGAAGCCTTTAGCATTTTTTTTTTTTTTTTTTTTTTTTTTTTTGGTTTTTCGAGACAGGGTTTCTCTGTGTAGCTTTGCGCCTTTTCCTGGAACTCACTTGGTAGCCCAGGCTGGCCTCGAACTCACAGAGATCCGCCTGGCTCTGCCTCCTGAGTGCTGGGATTAAAGGCGTGCGCCACCACCGCCCGGCTCGCCTTTAGCATTTTAATCAAATACATCAGACATTTTCTTCATTAACTAGTGATTTAACAAAATACATGCCCATTAAGGATGTGCCACTATGCTCATAGAATCCCTCGTCCCTCTCTTCTACTTGGCTCCTGGAGCTTAGCCTGGTGCTTGGCTGTGGATCTCTTCATGTGCTTCCATCAGTTACTCAATGAATATGAGGGCAAGCACACAACGAACTAACCCTTTTTGAAACAAATAGACTCTTGTTTCAAAAGAACTATCAAAGCTGATTATAAGCTCTGAACTTTAGAAATGATTTGCGTACTTCTTTCTAATAGTTATAGTGATAATAATTAAGAGTAAGAAGTAGAAAATTATTGTCTTGTTAGAAGATGTTAAATCTCTTCTAGGTATTAAGAAATCTTTTGGCCGGGCGGTGGTGGCGCACGCCTTTAATCCCAGCACTCGGGAGGCAGAGCCAGGTGGATCTCTGTGAGTTCAAGGCCAGCCTGGGCTACCAAGTGAGTTCCAGGAAAGGTGCAAAGCTACACAGAGAAACCCTGTCTCGAAAAACCAAAAAAAAAAAAAAAAAAAAAAAAAGAAATCTTTTAGGTGTTTGCTAAGTTAGATATGCTAATATAGCTATAGAATTTCTTTAAGACATGTATTAATAAATTTTTAATAAGTAAAGACATGCAGTGTATTTGCTAAGGTAGTCCTATAATAAGCTTGTAAGAAGTAAAGATGCTAGTTTTTTAAAATTTTATTTTATTTTACAATTCAATTCAGTTCTACATATCAGCCACAGATTCCCTTTTTCTCCCCCCTCCCGCCTCTCTCCCCTTCCCCCCAGCCCAACCCCCATTCCCACCTCCTCCAGGGCAAAGCCTCCCCTGAGAACTGAGATCAACCTGGTAGACTCAGTCCAGGCAGGTTCAGTCCCCTCCTCCCAGGCCGAGCCAAGCAACCCTGTATAAGCCCCATGGAAACACATGAACTATGAACCAATGGCTGAGGGGCCCCCAACTGGATCAGGCCCTCTGAATGGGTGAGATAGTCGATTGGCTTGATCTGTTTGGGAGGCATCCAGGCAGTGGGACTGGGTCCTGTGCTCATTGCATGAGTTGGCAGTAAGATGCTAGTTTTAAATGTAAGTTTAAGAATATAAGAAGTAAGTAAGTAAAGATACTAGTTGTAAATGTATTTTAAATAAGAATATAAGAAGTAAATATATAAGTAAATGTAAGTTTAAATAAGAATATAAGAAGTAAATATATAAGTATATATGCTAAGGAGTATCTTTAAGAATGTTAGCTTGTAAAAAGAAGTATAAATAAGTATATGTTAATATGTTATATGTGAGTTTGTGAAAAAGTGTAAATGTTTAGTGTGAGACTATGCTTAATGTATATGGTAAAAGAACCTGAGACACAGAAGGTAGTGTCCTAGCAGACTGCAAGCTGGCAGTCTGAGCAGTTTCAAAAGCTCCAGAAGCCACTAAGAAGCTAAGAATGGCGAATGTCACAACCAGT
This sequence comes from Peromyscus californicus insignis, assembly GCF_007827085.1. Classification (NCBI taxonomy): domain Eukaryota; kingdom Metazoa; phylum Chordata; class Mammalia; order Rodentia; family Cricetidae; genus Peromyscus; species Peromyscus californicus. The sequence continues at coordinate 15,631,013 of NW_026294402.1, forward strand.
ACAACAACCACAGACAGGCATCCACAACTGAGACCCATTGGAAAATCAACGCAACACAGAAAAACCTGAGCTAGCAGCAACAATGGTGCAGTTTAAAATGCTCCTGTAACTGAAAATGTCTTCGGCCTGAGAACAAAAGCTGCAGAGGCTGGCAAAAAGGTTTTGGTTGTAAAATGTTTCTTCATATTTGGAAGTGAATGTCTAGGAGCAGAATTTGGATTTGTTTTTTTTTTTACTTTTCGAACTTAAAAAAAATGAGATAAAACTACAGAAAGGTTTTGGTTATAAATTTCTTCATATTTGCAAGGCTGGTACCAGAATTTATTATTTGAGTTTTGTGACTTATGAAATGAACAATACTGATTTCATTGCAATGGGACAATTTTGAATTTACTTGTGGTGATGACCTAGGAACTGCTTAAATGAAGAAATTTATTTTTTTCTACCTAGGCTCAAGATACACTTTTGTGCATGCATATATGCTTTATTAACTGTGTTGATTCATGAATTGTTCGGTGTTAAAAAATAGAACTGTTTAAACAGAAAAGTTTGAGTTTTCTATTAACTAGACTTGAGATTTTGTTTAAAAAAAAATAAAGAAAAGAGAGAAGTAATATTCCTAAGTCTATTTAATTTAAAAACATTTTCTTGTTATTTGAGTGGATTAATGTTGTGTCTTGTTGGTAAGAAATGCAAATGGGTATACTAAGAGTACTTTAAAGTGTAAAGAGTTTTATCAAGAAACTGCTTTTGGATGTTTTGCTAAGTTTTCAAAGTGTTAATGGTTACATTGAGAATATTTCTTTTAAATATGGGTGTGTAGGAATTGTGTAAGTTTGGGTTTTTTCTAACTAGGTTTGAGATTTTGTTTAAAAAATTTATAAAGAAAAGGAGGAGTTATGAGTGAATTAAGGTTGAATATATGTTTGCAGAAATTATATTAACCTATTGATATTAATGCACCCTGGTTTTGTGAAGTTAAGGAAATATTTAAGTTTGATGTGAAAACATCAGAAGTTTTTCCTGTGTTCTGTTAGCAAGAAATTCAAATGATTCTGTGAAGAGTTTAAGTTGTAAGACTGAGAAAGTTGTAACTATACATAGTACCATTTATGTTAATTCAAATGGTTCTGTTAAGAGTTTGCTTTGAGATGTAAGAATGAGAGAATTGTAACTATATATAGCAATATTTATGTTAACCTGTTAATGGTAATGATGAAGCTAAGGGATTATTTAAGTTTGCAATTGCATTAAGAGTTTTTGGTTTAGAAAGGGCTGGATGCAGCTAAAGACTGCTGTAGTCACCTTAGACCCAATACAAAAAAGAAATGCCATCTTTATCATTTTCTACTCCCATACTGGGAGATTTGACAGCTATGGAAATTGCTATGAGCTATTAATGAGGAGTTGTTTGTTTTTTTTTTTTTTTTTTGGTTTTTTTCGAGACAGGGTTTCTCTATGTAGCTTTGCGCCTTTCCTGGAACTCGCTTTGGAGACCAGGCTGGCCTCGAACTCACAGAGATCCGCCTGCCTCTGCCTCCCGAGTGCTGGGATTAAAGGCGTGCGCCACCACCGCCCGGCCTGTTTTTTATATATTAAGAAAGGGGGACCTGTGAGAGCCAATTTTGAGGTTTCCTAGTGGCTTTACCCAGCATGTCCGCATAGAGGATGATTAGACCACCGACCTGAGTGCAGGTGTCTGAGATGGTCTGCACTTGGCTGTGCTGGGGGGAGGTCTTTTGCTCCACCCCTTGGCATTTCTATAAATACCCTAGGGCAGAGATAGTCAGGGCCCAATGGCATAGGTTCCAGGCCCTCTCAAGGCTATCCTGTATTTTCTATCTGTTTCTCTACCCTCTAAATCCTTCTATCTAATATTCCCTGCTGCTCCCACTCAAGAGCACTCTGGGGAATGTGGGGGTGGTGGGTACCCCCCCCCAGAAAAGACTTGATGAAGACATCCCTTTTAGAGCTATGTATTCCAAGACCCCCATGAGTAGTGTGTGTCTGTGTGTCTCTGTACTTGTTTCCATCTGCTACATGAGGAAGTGTCTCTGATGAAGGCTGAATAATGCACTGATCTATGAATATAGCAGAATACCATTAGGAGTCATTTTATTGTTACTAATTTTTTAGACCACTAGTTTTTGGTTTTATCCTAGGTCTCTGGGATATCTACCTCTAGGTTATCTAGTCTCTTGTTCTTGGCCACCCAAATCATGTCAGGTAGAGTGGGCCTTAAATCAAATCAGACATTGGTTGGCAACTTCTACAAGTTCTGTGCCACCATGGCCCTAGCATATCTTGCAGGCAGGACAGATTTTAGGTCAAAGGTTATGTGGCTGGGTTGGTGTTTATGTTTCTCTTTTTGTAGCCTGCAAAGTACTTTCCCATATGAAAGACACTGTAATGTAGGGGTGAAGGCACCATGTGGACACAAGCTCAACATCTCAACATCTCCATGTTCAATGAGTTGTGTATATGTTGTACTTGAAAATTTGGGACCCACAATCAGCTTGCAGACAGCAACCCATTGTCTTAGCAACAACCTGTATTGTTTGGGGATTCCCATGCAATGCCCTTCACCAAAAACTCAATTGAATGCAACCAGTCCTGGTAGTAGAAGATTCATTTGTTGACAAGAGATGGCCAATCGGTACTGATCAAAATGCATATGTCAAAGAAAGAAACTAGATTCTTATTCACACTTGTTGGTACATGTCAAAGAATGGAGTCATGTGAAAAGAAATGTGGGTGCTTGTGAAAAAAATTCCAAGAAAACAAGACAAGAGTCCTGTGACCTGAGTTTCTTCAAAACATGGAGTTGTTCTTCAAATGTGTTTTTTGTGTTCCTACCAGGTGCACTGGATAGGAGTGAGTTTACTTCAAATTATTCATTATTGTTTGCTGATGTTATCTTTATGTGCCTCTATGGAAAAACATGGTTTTGCCATGTGAAGCTTATCCATCACATGTTGATTCTCTGCCATATGCAGCCTGTCTGCCACATGTGGCTTTACCCTTGTGATTGTATATTTTACTCACATGACTCTTCTTTTTTAAATTTTTTTTTAATTTTTTAGTACATTTGTCATCCACCCTCCACCCCCACTCCCGCAGAGTGAGTGTGTGTGTGTGTGTGTGTGTGTGTGTGTGTGTGTGTGTGTGTGCAGATATTTATATATTTCTATATATAGAGCGAGAAGAGGAGATATTTATTTATCTCTTTTCCTTATATCTAGACCAGTAGTTCTCAACTTTCCTATTGCTGTGACCCATTAATACAGTTCCTTATGTTATTGTGACCTCCAACCTTAAAATTATTTTCATTGCTACTTCATAACTTTAATTTTGCTGCTTTTATGAATCATAATGTAAATATCTGTGTTTTCCAATGGTCTTAGGTGACCCCTGTGAAAAGGTTGTTTTAACGCCAAGGGGTCACGACCCACATGTTGAGAACCATTGATCTAGATGGTTACATTTTTCTCAAATATGAATGGCAAAAAATATTTCTAAGGAATACAATTCTTACACATCCCCCCCCCGTGTTGATTGAACTTTTTTTATTATAATACTTAAATGTTTACAAATCCAAAATAGTATACATTTCCCGTTCTTACTCTTTAACATGGCCATAAAGTCAAAACCAACTTAGAAATTATATTAAAACAAAACCACAAATCACAAATCCAAACCACTTAGCCTTAGCATAATTTAATAAAAGATGAGTTGAGCTTTCATTGAAAATGAACAGCAGAATACAGTATGACCTCCGTGTGCCGCTGTTACAGTCATGTGGCTCTGCTTGCATGTGCCGTGACCAGACTGAGGTATCACACCCCTTTTGTTAAAACCACAGCCTGCCTCCTCTTGTGCTGGAATGCATTGCATCATCTCCCTACTAAGCAGCTAGCTTGGAGACAGTTAAAGAAAACTTGAGTAGGAACTTGTAGGTGTGTGAGGATATTTTGGTAAGCATTGGTAAAATGTTTGATGCCATTTTGGAAACCACAGTGGTAGATGCAGAGACTCATTTAGCACTTGGGAAGTATATTTAATGAATCAACTCAGTGGTTTTCCACTCTGGTTTCATGTTTTGAGACATAAGAAAAGCGCTTGGGCAGCCACCTCCACAGCCTGTCAGGATCCCCTGGTTAACATGGCCCAGAGGAGCCGACTGTGACCCTCTGCCTCTGCTCCACCCAACAGTCCCTGGACTGGTTACTGTCCTTGAAGGGTATCTGTCCTATTTAGGTCCTACTTCTTCGGGATCTCTAATGTGAATAGACTTGTGAATTATCAGTATACATAGCACCTTTAAATTCCTGGATAATGGGACAGAAATGGATGTATAGCAAAGCTCTGCCTGTGTTCACTGCCATTGGCTGCCTCAGTAGTCAACTGTGACCCAGCCTGAAATCCTGACTCCTGCTGCTGCCTGGCCTGTGCACCTGCTCCAGCATAGACCTGCGTCCTGCCCTGATGGACCCATCTACTTGGAATGCATACACTACTTTCTAGTCTCATCATAGTGCAATGTACAAGGGAGATTCCAGATGTGCAGTTGAGATGGGAGACTCAGTAGTTCTAACACAGTTCTCTCCCGCGTGTTTCCCTGGCTCCCAGTACCGCCCCGCCCCCTTCACCACCATCACTTACAAGGAGGCTGAAGCCCACTTACAGTGTGGACGTGTCTTCCTTTGATCAGAAGAAGCTCCAGGACCCCGCCCTCTCCACTGCTTGCACTCCAGGCAGTATGGAGTTTCCTCACTAAGCATTTGGCTACTACTACACCAAGGCCCTTCCTCTTAGGACTTGGGCTGTTGGCTGAGCTTCCCAAGAGGATGCTTATTCACTCTGCTCTTGTCTGTGTCCCTTTCCGTCTGTGACCTTTTGTCTTCATCACCCAAACCCCATTTGTCCTGCACCAATGTTAGGATGTCCCTTCACTGTCACTCTCTTGGTTGTGACACTCCATCACAAGTAAATTATCTTGGGTACCCTGAAGATGTTCACATAGCTTGCTGTCCTCCACAGAAATGGGGTCACACTGCACAGGGAGGGTGGCCCAGATGTGACTGTCAGCTTAGCTCCTGAAATTGAGTCTTACTGGTAGCATATAGGGATCCTCTAGACCACTCATAGTACTCTTCTAAAATCCTAGCTCTTGGTGACTAGATGGTCTGTATTAGTTAAGTTTTTACTGCTGTGAAGAGATACCATGACTGGGGCAACTCTTAGAAAGGAAAACTTTTTTTTCATTTTTCTTTATTAAGAAATTTTCTACTCACTCCACATACTATCCACAGATCCCCCCTCCTCCCTCCTACCACTCCCAGCCCTCTTTCCCAAGCTACCCTGCATCCCCACATCCCCCAAATCGAGGTCTCCCATGGGGAATACATGACTCTTCTTAACCCTCAGAATATAAATTGTCTGTTGCCCTGAATAAAATTGAATATTACAGGAGACTTTAGTCTGCCTCATTGATCAGCATCATTCTGCCAAGTACCACTGAATATTAGAGCACTAAATAACACAGCACAAAACTCCAGCTGGATCAAACACCACAACATAAGAGCTGAGGCCCTGAATCTAATACAGAAAAAAGTAAGAAATAGTGTTGGATTTATTGGCACAGAAAAGAATGTTCAGAACAATATCCTGGTAGCACAGGCATTAAGACCAAAAATTCATAAATATGAAATCATGACACAAAAAACTTCTGCACAGAAAAGCACACTGTCACCTGAGTAAAGAGGCAGCCTATGGAATAGTGAAAATTATTTACTATTTATACTTCTTGCTGATGGATAGTATCTATTATACACAAAGAACTAAAAATAATCAAATATCAAGAAAGCAAACAACCTGGTTAAAAAGTATGGAATAAAACTAAACAGGAAGTTCTCAAAAGACAAAATGCAAAGGGCTGTAAATATTAAACATTTTTTAATGTTCAATATGTTTAACAATTATGAAAGGGCAAACTGACACTACTCAGAGATTTCGTCTTACTCTAGTCAGAAAGGTTAAGATCAGATAGGATCAAGAGTGCCAATTGGACCAAGAGCAGCTCCCTGAGACGCAGACACAACCAGTACAGATTGGACCAAAAGCAACTCCCTAAGACACAGACATTTCTGGCACAAATTTGAGGAAGAGATGGGTAGATGCCAGTGCAAGAATACATACAACAACACAAAAAGCAAATGGCACGATCCTGCCCCAGACTTCCCTTCTGGACCAGAGGTAAGTGTCCGGGCTCAGCCTAGACCCCATCCCTGGGCACCAGCCACTCCGGGGAAGACCTGCCCAACTTGGCCCCAGGTTCTGGCCACCGGGCAGGTTCCCTTCTAGCCCTACTGGGAAGGCTCTTCTTCTCCAAGAACCCCAGCAGACCCTGCAATCTCTATGCCCTGCACCACGCCCATCTGCCTGAGACCCCAGCCACTTCCTGAGACTTAGAGACCAGCCCCCAGCTCCCATCCTGCCCTGGACTTCCCTTCTGGACAAGAGCTCCCATCCTGCCCTGGACCTCCCTTCTGGACAAGAGCGCCCATCCTGCCCTGGACTTCCTGTCTGGACAAGAGCTCCCATCCTGCCCCGGAGTTCCCATTTGGACAAGAGAGCTCCCATCTGGACAAGAAAGAGAGACTTCCTGATTCTGTCAGCTCTGTCTGAACCAAGTGCGCTGATAAGACCAAGAACGAACCACAAGGAGATGGGCAGATGTCAAGGCAGAAGTACATACAACAAAATGAAGAGCAATACAGCATCACCAGAACCTAGACCTCCTCCAAAATCTAGACCTGAATATCAAAAATTGGAAGAAGCAGAAGAAAACAGCCTTATGAATAACATCATGAAGAAGGTAGAGGCTTATATAGAGGAAAAGACAAAAAATGGGAAGAACGCTATAAAAAACTAGAGGAAAGGACAAATAAAGCAGAAGAAAACAATAAAGTCCTGGAAGAAAACAATAAAGCACTGAAAGAAAATCATGAAAAAGCAATGAAACAAATGAAGGAAACAGTCCAAGACCTGAAAAGGGAAATACAAAAAATGAAGAAGATACAGAGGGAATGGTGGAAACAGAAATTCTGAGTAAACGATCGGGAACTTCAGATGCAAGTATAACCAATAGAATGCAAGAGATGGAAGAGAAAATCTCTGGCATTGAAGATACAGTAGAAGAAATAGATTCATCAGTCAAAGAAAACACAAAAACCAACAAAGTCATGAACCAAAATATCCAACAAATATTGGGACACCATGAAAAGACCAAACCTACGAATAATAGGGATAGAAGAAGGAGAAGAAAACCAACTCAAAGGCACAGAAAATACATTCAACAAGATCATAGAAGAAAACTTTCCCAACTTAAAGAAGTAAATGCCTATGAAGGTACAAGAAGCCTATAGAACACCAAACAGACTAGACCCCCTAAAAAAGTCCCCTTGCCACATAATAATTGAACAACTAAACGTACAGAATAAAGAAAGAATGTTAAGAGCAGCAAAGGAAAAAGGCCAACTGACTTATAAAGGCAAACCCATCAGAAAAAAAACCTGATTTCTCAATGGAGAATCTGAAAGCCAGAAGGACCTGGACAGATGTAATGCAGACACTAAGAGATCATGGATGCCAGCCAGACTAATATACCCAGAAAAACTTTCAATCATCATAGACGGAGTGAACAAGACATTCCAAGACAAAGCCAGATTTAAACAATACTTATCCACAAACCCAGCCCTACAGAAAGCACTAGAAGGAAAATTCCAACCTAAGGAAGTCAGACACACCCTCGAAAACACAGGCAATAGATAAAACCACAGCAGTAAACCCCAAAGAAGAGAAGTACATACACACTACCACCAAAAAATAACAAGAATGAACAATCACTGGTCATTAATATTCCTTAATATCAATGGACTTAATTCACCTATAAAAAGACATACGCTTACAGAATGGATACAAAAGCAGGACCCATCTTCCTGCTGCATACAAGAAACACATCTCAAATTCAAAGATAGACATTACCTAAAAATAAAAGGCTGGGAAAAGACTTTCCAATCAAACGGTCTTAAGAAACAAGCTGGTCTAGCCATCCTGATATCCAGCAAAATAGACTTCAAACTAAAATTAATCAAAAGAGATCAAGAAGGGCATTACATCCTTACCACAGGAAAGATCCACCAAGATGAAGTTTCAATTCTGAACATTTATGCCCCAAACACAAGGGCACCCACATATGTAAAAGAAACATTACTACAGCTTAAATCACATATAAAACCCCACACATTAATAGTGGGAGACTTCAACACCCCGCTTTCACCACTGGACAGATCAGCCAAATCGAAACATAACAGAGAAATAAAGGACTTAACTGATGTCATGACTCAAATGGACTTAATCGATATCTACAGAACATTCCATCCTAACAAAAAAGAATATACCTTCTTCTCAGCATCCCATGGAACCTTCTCTAAAATCGACCACATACTTGGCCACAAAGCAAATCTCAACAGATACAATACAATTGGAATAACCTCCTGCGTTCTATCAGACCACCATGGTTTAAAATTAGATTTCTACAACAACAAAAACTACAGAAAACCTACAATCTCATGGAAACTGAATAATGCTCAACTGAATCACCAATGGGTTAAGGAAGAAATAAAGAAAGAAATTAAAGACTTCCTAGAGATCAACGAAAATGAAGACACCATTTACCCAAACTTATGGCACACTATGAAAGCAGTGCTAAGAGGGAAATTCATAACACTAAATGCCTACATAAAGAACTTGGAGAAATCTCACACTAGTGACTTAACAGCACACCTGAAAGCTCTAGAACCAGAAGAAGCACAATCTCCCAGGAAGAATAGATGCCGGGAAATTATCAAAGTGAGAGCTGAAATCAATAAAATAGAAACAAAGAGAACAATACAAAAATTAATGAAACAAAGAGTTGGTTCTTTGAGAAAATCAACAAGATAGACAGGCCCTTATCCAAACTAACCAAAAGACAGAGAGAGAACCTCCAAATCAACAAAATCAGAAATGAAAAGGGGGACATAACAACAGACATTGAGGAAATCCAGAGAATCATCAGGTCATACTTCAAAAACCTCTACTCCACAAAACTGGAAAACCTAAAAGTAATGGATAGCTTTCTGGATAGGTACCACATACCTAAGTTAAATCAAGACCAGATAAACTATTTAAATAGTCCAATAACCCCTAACGACATAGAAACAGTCATTAAAAGTCTCCCAAACAAAAAAAAGCCCAGGACCAGATGGTTTCAGTGCAGAATTCTACCAGATCTTCAAAGAAGAGTTAATACCAATACTCTCTAAATTGTTCCACACAATAGAAACAGAAGGAACATTACCAAACTCCTTCTATGAGGCTACAATTACCCTGATTCCTAACCCAAACAAGGATACAACAAAGAAAGAGAACTACAGACCGATCTCCCTTATGAACATTGATGCAAAAATACTCAATAAAATACTGGCAAATAGACTCCAAGAACACATCAAAACTATTATCCACCATGACCAAGTAGGCTTCATTCCAGGGGTGCAAAGGTGTTTCAACATACGAAAGTCCTTCCATGTAATACACCATATAAACAAACTCAAAGAAAAAAACCCACATGATCATGTCACTAGATGCAGAAAAGGCATTTGACAAAATCCAACACCCTTTCATGATAAAGGTCTTGGAGCGATCAGGAATACAGGGAACATACTTAAACATAATAAACGCAATTTACAGCAAGCCAACAGCCAACATCAAATTAAATGGAGAGAAACTCAAAGCAATCCCACTAAAATCAGGAATGAGGCAAGGCTATCCGCTCTCCCCATATTTATTCAATATAGTACTTGAAGTTCTAGCCAGAGCAATAAGACAACATAAGGAGATTAAGGGGATACAAATTGGAAAGGAAGAAGTCAAGCTTTCCCTATTTGCAGATGGCATGATAGTATACTTGAGCGACCCCAAAGATTCCACCAAGGAACTGATACAGCTTATAAACACCTTCAGCAACATAGCAGGATACAAGATCAACTCAAAAAAAATCAGTAGCCCTCCTATATACAATGGACAAAGAAGCAGAGAAGGAAATCAGAGATACATCACCCTTTACTATAGCCACAAATGACATAAAATACCTTGGGGTAACGCTAACCAAGCAAGTGAAGGACCTATATGACAAGAACTTTAAGTCCCTGAAAAAAGAAATTGAAGAAGATGTCAGAAAATGGAAAGATCTCCCATGCTCATGGATAGGCAGGACTAACATAGCAAAAATGGCAATCTTACCAAAAGCAATCTACAGAGTCAATGCAATCCCCATCAAAATACCAACACAATTTTTCACAGACCTGGAAGAATAATACTCAACTTCATATGGAAAAACAAAAAACCCAGGATGGCCAAAAGAATCCTGTACAATAAAACAACCTCTGGAGGCATCACGATCCCTGACTTCAAGCTCTACTACAGAGCTACAGTAATAAAAACAGCTTGGTACTGGCATAAAAATGGACATGTGGACCAATGGAATCGAATTGAAGACCCTGACATTAATCTGCACACCTATGAACATATAATTTTTGACAAAGAAGCCAAAAGTGTACAATGGAAAAAAGAAAACATCTTCAACAAATGGTGCTGGCATAACTGGATATCAACATGTAGAAGGCTGCAAATAGATCCATATCTATCACCATGCACAAAACTTAAGTCCAAGTGGATCAAGGACCTCAACATAAATCCAGCTACTCTGAACCTGCTAGAAGAGAAAGTAGGAAGTAGTCTTGAATGCATTGGCATAGGAGATAACTTCGACACTGAGAGAAACAATCAATCAGTGGTACCTTTTGAAACTGAGAAGCTTTTGTAGAGCAACGGATACAGTCAACAAGGCAAAGTGACAGCCTACAGAATGGGAAAAGTTCTTCACCGACCCCACATCTGACAGAGGACTGATATCCAGAATATATAAGGAACTCAAGAAATTAGACATCAAAATGCCCAACAGTCCAATTAAGAAATGGGCTATAGAACTAAACAGAGAATTCTCAATAGAGGAAACTCAAATGACTGAAAGACATTTAAGGAATTGCTCAACATCCCTAATCATCAGGGAAATGCAAATCAAAACAACTCTGAGATACCACCTTATGCCTGTCAGAATGGCTAAGATCAAAAACACTGAAGACAGCTTATGCTGGAAAGGATGTGGAGCTAGGGGAACTCTCCTCCACTGCTGGTGGGAATGCAACCTTGTACAACCACTTTGGAAATCAATATGGCCCTTTCTTAGAAAATTGGGAATCAATCTCCCCCAAGATCCAGCTATACCCCTCTTGGGCATATACCCAAGGAATGCTCAATCATACCACAAGAGCACTTGTTCAGCTATGTTCATATCAGCATTGTTTGTAATAGCCAGAACCTGGAAACAACCTAGATGCCCTTCAACTGAAGAATGGATAAACAAAATGTGGTACATATACACAACGGAATACTACTCAGCAGAGAAAAACAATGACATCATGAGGTTTTCAGGCAAATGGATGGATCTAGAAAAAATCATCCTGAGTGAAGTAACCCAGATTCAGAAAGACAAACATGGTATGTACTCACTCATAGGAGGATACTAGATGTGGAACAAGGATGACTGGACTGCTACTCACATCACCAGGGAGGATACCTGGAAAACAGGACCCCAAGAAAGACATGGGGATCACCCAATGGCAGAGAAATGGAATGAGATATACATGAACAGCCTGGACATGAGTGGGGGTAATGAAAGGCGAGGGTTGAGGGAAAGAGAGCTTGGGGGAGCAGGAGATCCCAGCTGGATCAACAACAGAGAGGGAGAACAAGGAATAGGAGACCATGGTAAATGAAGACCACATGAGAATAGGAAGAAGCAAAGTGCTAGAGAGGTCCACAGAAATCCACAAAGATACCCACACAACAGACTGCCGGCAATGGTCGAGAGACAGCCCAAACTGACCTACTCTGGTGATGGGATGGCCAAACCCCATCCAACGACTGAGGGATCTGGATGCAGAGATCCACAGCTAGGCCCCGGTGGAGCTCTGGGAGTCCAGTTAGCGAGAAAGAGGAGGGTTTATATGAGCAAGAATTGTTGAGACCAAGGTTGGATAAAGCACAGGGACAAACAACCAAACGAATGGAAACACCTGAACTATGAACCAATGGCTGAGGGGTCCCCAACTGGATCAGGCCCTCTGAATGGGTGAGACAGTTGATTTGCTTGATCTGTTTGGGAGGCATCCAGGCAGTCGGGTCCTGTGCTCATTGCATGAGTTGGCTGTTTGAAACCTGGGGCCTATGCAGGGTCGCTTGGCTCGGCCTGGGAGGAGGGGACTGGACCTGCCTGGACTGAGTCTACCAGGTTGATCTCAGTCCTTGGGGGAGGCTTTGCCCTGGAAGAGGTGGGAATAGGGGGTGGACTGGGGGGAAGGTGAGGGGGGTGGGAGGGGGGAGAACAAGGGAATCTGTGGCTGATATGTAGAACTGAACTGTATTGCAAAATAAAAAAAATTAAAAATAAATAAAGAATAAATTTAATTAATAAAAAACAAATTATAATGCAAATTTCTAAATCAGATAAAATAAAGAATTGTTTTCATCCATGGCATTACGGAAAATAAATTGTTCACTAAATCTCTAAAGATTGTTCAAGGAATATAACAAAGAGAGGTTATCTCTGATATTTATTTCTCATAGAAATTAATTTTTCCCTGGAACATCCTTGTCAATTTTAAGGTAAAATGAAATTCTTTGCACTTACAAGAAATAAGTCCAACTTTCCTAGTCAATACAAATACAGACATAAAAGTTTCTGAAAATTACTCCCTATAATCTTATTTGTGTATCAAGGGAGTAAACATAATTAGATCCTGGAAAGATAGTAGAACAATATTTTAATGAGGAGCTCTGGTAATACAACCATTAAGATGCTAGAAACTGTAAACATAGTCTTGTTGTTCCTTACCTATAATTATACAAAACAAAACTCTGGGGTAAAAAAACAAAAACAAAAAAAACATGAGATTCCTTCAACATTTGCTTTTGTTTGGCCCTTACAGTGTGACAGAACACATATAAGTCTTTGTAAATAAAATGATGAGGGGAACTATCACACCCTCAGACCTACAGAACACATGAGAGGGGCATTAAGGAAGAACAGAGAAATTTCCAAACACACTGTCCTTCCTGCCCATCACTATCTGCTTTAAATCAGTGACTTCTCAAGATCATTTTAAATCAGCTCACCCACATATAGAGCCAGTTCCCATTCTGTTCTTTCTATAAACAACAGTTTTATTCTCTGTTTCTTCTGAGGAGTAACTCCCAACTATTTTCTGTGAGCTAAAATACTTCTAACTCAAAGAAGTCTTTTCATCCATTTTCTCACAATAACTTAACATGAAGCGATTTTTTTGACTTAAATTTTACTTAATGTTAAGTTTTATCATTAAATTACTGAACATTTACTTCCAATAATTACATTTTGCCTTAATACTTTTAAATATCCTTCTTTATGAGAAGCCTTTAATATGTTAATCAAATATATTGAACATATTATTTATTAACTGTTGTTTTTTTATAAATATTTTTATTTTATATTTAATTTAACATATCAGCCACAGATTCCCCTGTCCTCCCTCCTCCCACCCCCCAGCCTTCCCCCCCAATCCACCTCCCATTCCCACCTCCTCCAAGACAAGGTCTCCCCTGGGGAGTCACAAGAGCCTGGTAGATTCAGTTGAGGCAGGTCCAGACCCCTCTTCCCCGCACCAAGGCCGAGCAAAGTGTCTCATCATAGGCCCTAGGTTCCAAAAAGCTGATTTCATGTCCATTCATGATGATGTATATTTGGACAAAAACTCTCACATATGCATCTGATTTTTTGTTGTGGTGGTGTTGTTTTGTGCTTTTAAATTTAGACCAAATTATTTTGTTTGTCTAGGAAAAGTATATCTGGCATTATCTGACCAAAGAAGTCATAAGTAGGTAGATTCAGTAAAGGAGGCCTGCACTTTTCTGAAAAGAAAGGAGGAGGAGTAGATGGGGGGAAAGAAGGGAAGTTGTGGTTAGGAACTGGGGAGAGAGGAGGGAAGAAATGGAAAATGTGGTTTGGCTGAGAATAAATTAACTAATAAAAAAGAAATTAAAATATTAAAAAAAGAAATGCTGGCATAAGTTAAAGACACAATATACCTGGTGTGTGTGTGTGTGTGTGTGTGTGTGTGTGTGTGTGTGTGTGTGTGTGTGTGGTGCTTGTGTGTTAACTAGAATTCCACATTGGATAGATTCCACATTTTAAAATGATATTGATAAATTATAGTCCATAAAAACAATTACCACCAAGTTCTGAGCAACAGTTCACATTGTGGAATACCAAATGTATGTCACAGAAACAAGTGTAGACAGCTGCTTCATGGACTTGTTAAATTTTTTTCAATTCTACTGTATACTGACTATTTAGTGCTCCTAATGAAAGGGTCAGGTATTTGTATCTAAATAAGCCGAAGTAACTTTCCAAAGATCACACAGATATAAGAGGAAGAACTAAAATTAGGTTTCAAAACGTTGTAGTAAAGAATACAATTTCTAAGACAATTGCTATTCTGTTGTTTGGGACTACCATACCCAAAACAATTATCAAAAGTAATACATACTACAAGCAATAATTAAATATATCACTTAATGACCCCAATGCATTCAATAGCATTTAAGCCTCATAAAAAGTTAAAACAAGTACTTAGAAAAATAGCCAATATATAGTTAAAACAAGTCTTCAACTCTGAGTAGAAGATTGAATAGAGAGGAATTCTCAACCCTTTGGGGGTTCCATATCATATAGTGTGCACATCAGATATTTACATTAAAATTCATATCAGTAGCAAAATTATATTTATGGTGTAGCAATGAAATAAGTTTATGGTTGGAGGTCACCACAATATGAAAAACTGTATTAAAGTATCATAGCAATAGGAAGATTAAGAACCACAGGAATATGAATAAATTCAAATTTTATTACTATTTTAGACCTATTAAAAAGGGGACAGTATGAGTATTTTAAAGAATTCATGAAATATATTTTAATGTTATACAATAATTATAATAAAAACCAAACAAGCTTATGGCCACAAGTTAAGAAGGAATTCATAGAGGTTCCTCAATGCAAAAGCAAGAGAGATTTCTCCTACATTTAACAAAAGATTAAAATATTACGAGCATTTAATAGTTAAATGAACTAAGTCTTGGAAAAGGTGAGTGGAAGGAAACATCAGGAGTGAAAAACATCTGTAGAAGTATGGAGTGATTTCTTCCTGGGGTCCACCTGGATGTTTGCTGAACTTTTGCTTCCTTATAAAGGAGAGAAGCCTCTGGCATGGAAGGAGAAAACCACACAGAAGTACTACAATTCCTCCTGCTTGGGCTCTCTGATGATCCACAAATGCAGTTCCTCCTCTTTGGGATGTTCTTATCCATGTATCTGGTCACAGTGCTTGGGAACCTGCTCATCATCCTGGCTGCCAGCTCTGATTCTCACCTCCACACCCCCATGTACTTCTTCCTCTCCAACCTGTCTTTTGTGGACATCTGTTTTACCTCTACCACTGTCCCAAAGATGCTGGTGAACATTCAGGCACAGAGCAAAGACATCTCTTATTTACAGTGTCTCATTCAGGCATATTTCTTTATGGTTTTTGCTGGAATGGATAACCTCCTTATAAGTATAATGGCATTTGACCGCTTTGTGGCCATTTGTCACCCCCTGAATTACACAACCATTATGAACTCAATTCTGCAGCCTCCTAGTTCTGATTTCATGGGTAATAGTTTTAACAGTCTCCCTGGTTCATGTTCTACTAATAAAGCGATTAACCTTCTCCAGAGTCACTGAAATACCTCATTTCTTCTGTGAGATAACTCAGATCCTTAAGGTAGCCAGCTCTGATACTCTCATCAATAACATCACTGT
Organism: Peromyscus californicus insignis; assembly: GCF_007827085.1. Taxonomy (NCBI): domain Eukaryota; kingdom Metazoa; phylum Chordata; class Mammalia; order Rodentia; family Cricetidae; genus Peromyscus; species Peromyscus californicus. The sequence goes on from NW_026294402.1 coordinate 15,647,070, forward strand.
GTATGTTTCTACTGCCTTGCTAGGTGTATTTCCAGCCTCTGGCATCTTCTTCTCTTACTTTCAAATTATCTCCTCTTTGTTGAAAATGTCCTCCATTGCAAGCAAATTTAAAGCCTTTTCCACCTGTGGATCTCACCTCTGTGTGGTCTGCTTGTTCTATGGAACAACACTTGGTGTTTACCTCAGTTCTGCTGTGACCCACTCTTCCCATGGTAGCACTGTAGCCTCAGTGATGCACACTGCGGTCACCCCCATGTTCAACCCCTTCATCTACAGTCTGAGAAACAAGGATGTGAAGGGGGCTCTGGGAAGACTCGTCAAAGTAGGCTCTCCTTGATGGATCAATGCCCAAACAACTAAATGGATATTGCAGCTACTTAGATAAATGCTATGGATTTCAATATAATGCTCATCTATGAAATGTGGCCTATGTGAATTTCTGTTCAAAGAGCATGATTAGTTTGTGTGTATATATATATATATATTCCCTTCTAGTTATTGCTATAGACATTTCTCCTGAAATAGTAAATCATGAATATTTGCATTTTGGTCACTTTTGTTCAGTTTCCTTATTTCTGAGATTAAAATATACTTAAAACAATTTCACAGTCCTTCTCTTTTTTCAAACCCTCCTATATACTCCTTCTTGTTCTATTTCAAATTTAAGACTCTTTCTCATTAATTGTTGTTACATACACATATGTATACATATATATTCCTAAATATATAAATAAAGTCTCTTGTTCACATAATGGTACTTGCAAATGTATATACAAATTTAAAGGGCTGACAATTTGGCATTGGGTAACCAATTGATGACTTACTCCCTAGGGAAGACTATTCCTCATTATCTCAGCATTATTGAGTTGCCTGAAGTTCTTTGTGTAGGATTGTGGCCTCCTTTGCCTACGCCCACCATCCTTAGTATATCTACTGGTACATTATTTGTTCCACTCATGTTTAATCAGTCATATTGGTGAGACTTTATGGATGTAGATTTTGACATTCCTAGGAGACTCAATCTCAAACTTCCTATTCCTCTGATGCATAAAATCTTCCACCCCATCTCCTTCAATAATTCTTTAGGAACCTTAGGTTCGAGAGATTTATTGTTGACATGTCTACTGGGAATGGGCTCCACAACTCTACATGTTAATTGGTTGTGGTTTTGTGTAATGGTTTACATCTTTTACAAGGACAACTGCCTTGATGAGGAGTGGGGCCTATGCTTAACTCTGGATACGGAGATAAATATTTAAAATGTAGTTAGGGGTTGTACTGGATTAGTCAAGTGGTGGTTGTAGGGTCTTCCCAACTCATAACTTCACCATCACTGGGTAGTTGTTTTCTAGTACCAGGAATGATTCTCATCTAGTTCAAACAATCTTAAGTCAAATTAGAGAGCTGCTGTTATGCATGCCACCTCTGAAACTTTAGGGTTATCATGCAATGCTATTTATTGTTGTGAATCATGGGAGTTATAGCCTTGTGGGAATGTTGTTTGATTCTCTTTTTTTTTTGGAATCTTGCATGGAATCTCTTCGTACCATTTAGACAGTGTACAGGGAAAAGGTTTTCATGTCAGTTCCAGTTCAGGGGTCTCTGGTGCCTGTATCTGAAGTGTATGGTCCCTTCAGCAATAGAGACTCATCTTCTACCTCTGGGGGTAGCAACTAAGGTCAATAGTAATATTGATTTTGGGGAGTGTATTGGACAACCCTGACCAAAAGCCAAAAGGACAGATTATCATGCCTATATAAGAGAATGTGATAGGTACTCTGTGGCTCTTGATGGGAGCATTGGCATCTGGGAAGCAAAAATTTTGTTTAATCTATATATGTATATTTATGTAGGGACTTATTATGATGCAAGTATTTTAGTTAGAAGGTGAATACTATGACTCCTTATGACTTTTCAGAATCCTTACAGTTACTTTATGATCCTCCATCCTCCTTCTGTAATTATCTCCCTCTTCCTCTCACAAAGAGAGCCTCTTTGATCATGTAGAGCCTACAATTCCCCCTTTCCATTGCTAACCCATAATTCTACTCCCCCAAATGGTCCCCTTTTAATTTTAGAATTCTGGAGATACCCTAGGTTATGTACTCACATCTGAAAATTAGCAGATAGAGCCTCAGATGAGAGCAAACCCATGACAATGGTCTTTAAATGCCTGAGTTACATCACCCAACAGGATCTTTATTCATTTAACTACATATTTCATGATTTTGTTTTTTGTTACATCTGAATAGTTTTCCATAATGAATATGTACCACATTTCATTAAGCATTCACCAGTCAAAAAGTATCTGGCTTTGTGGCATTCCCTAGCTATTGTGAATAGAAAAACAATAAACTTACCTGAGCAAGTGTTGATATACAGGATGTCAAGTCTGTTGGGCATATACAAAGGAGTGGTATAGCTTGGTCATTTGATACATTTATTTTTAGCCCTTGAGCATTCTCCACATTGATTTCCAGAGTTACTGAGCCAGCTAATACTTACAGAATCCTTTATGAAGGTTTCTTTTTCTCCCACCACCTTTCTGCATTTGTTGTCTAATATTTTTTGTAATTGTTCTTGATTGTCTTTGTCATTCTGAATGTAGCAAAATGACATCTCAGGGTGTTCACATTCCAACTTCCCTAGTTGCTAAAATGATGACTGTTTCTTGAGCTATATCATATGCATTTGTGTAATCTTTTGAGAAATCTCTGTTCAGGTCCCAGGCCTATTTTTTGAATAGATTGTTTTTGTTTTTAAGGTTTTATTGATTCTTCATGTATTTTGAATAAAAATCCTTCAGATTAATAGCTAGCAAATGTTCTCTCCCATCCTGTGGGCTTCCTCTTCTCTCAATTGACTCAGATGTACAGAAGTTTTTTAATTTAATGAGTCCTACTTGTCAATAATTGACTTAAGGCTTGGGCAAATGGAGTTCTATTCAGAATGTCTTTTCTCACACCTGTATCTTGTAGGTTACTGCCTATGTTTTCTTCTAGAAGTCTCAGCATTTTATATTTAGATCTTCCATCCATTTATAGTTCCTTCTTGTGTGAGGTGATAGATATGAGTTTAATTTCATCCTTCTGCTTGTGGACATCCAATCAAACAGAGAATTCAACAGCTGAAACAGTCCCAAAACAAATAAGGAAACAAATAGTAACAAATTACTTCTTAATTAAAAGAAATCCAAAGCAAGATGAATTCATAGCAGAATTCTATCAGACATCCAAAGATCTACACCCATTCTAAAAAATTCAAAAATCAGACACAGGAGAAACATCCCCAAACTCCTTCTATGACACCACATACACTCTAATATCAAAACCAGGTAAAGGCATAAAATAAAGAATATGCAGACCAATATCCCCAATGAATTTAAATTCAAAAACCCTCAATACAAAAAAAAAAAAAAAAAAACACTGAGGGCAGAAAGGTGGCTCAGAGTTTGAGGCCTTTGGCTGCTCTTCTGGACTGTCTGCCTGGGTTCAATTCTCAGCACTCATATAGGAGCTCACAAATGTCTATAACTCAAGTTGCAGGTGTACAATACAAATTTCTGGCCTCTGTGTGCACCAGGTATGAACATGTTGTACAGATGTGCATTCTGCCAAAACAGCCTTACATGTAAAAAATAAAATAATAAAAACAAAAATTTGTAAAATACTTGCAATCAAAATACAGATGTACATAAAAGATTGCCCATTAAGACTAATTTGGCTTTACACTTGAAATGCAGGCATAATTCAACATAAGAAGGTCAATAAGTGCAATAAATGGACGTAAGTACATTATCATCACAATAAATGCAGAAACAGCCTTTGACAAAAATCTCATATTCACTCATAATAAGTTTGAGTGAACAAAGAACCAGAATTAACAAACCTGAACATACTAGAAGTTATATATGAGAAACCCATTGCCAACATTATCCTTATGGAGAAAACTTGAAGCAATCTCACTGAAGTCAGGAACTAGACAAGACTGTACAGTATCTGCACTTCTTTTCAATATTATGGTAGAAGCACTAGTTGAAGAAACCAGGAAAGAGAAAGAAATTTTTAAAAGACTATTGGAGTAAATGGTGGTTGACTGCTCAGACAACCATTCAATTTTAGTTGGAAAATGATTCAATATTATCTTAATCTCATTTGTTTTAAACTGTTTCAGCTGTTGTATTCCTGCTACAAACATGAGATGTATACCATGTAGCTGGAGAGCTTCTCTCTGGGTCCCGCCAAGCACCCACAGTCCTGCAACCCACTTATAAAATAAACACACAGATGCTTATATTATTTAAACTGTTGGGCCTAATGGCTCAGGCTTCTAGCTAGCTGTTCTTATATCTTAAATTAACCCATTTCTATTAATCTATAAGTTGCCACATGGCTCATGGCTTACTGGTATCTTAACATCCTGCTCCTCATGGCGGTGGCTGGCAGTCTTTCTGCCTCAGCCTTCCACTTCCCAAACCTCTCCTCTCTCTTTGTCCTGCCTATATTTCCTGTGTGGCGACTGGCCAATCAGCATTTTATTTATCAATTAATCTTCCACAGCAATACCACATCCACTAAGGTTCAGGGATCAATTATGAAGAAATAACAGGAAAAAGTTTGTAAGGGATAGAAAACAGGGGAAGAACTTTGAAATGCTATCTCAAGGCCAACAGAGATGGCACTAGACCTCCACAATACTGGACTTGTGAGCATAATAACATATGATCTTCCCCTCCGTGATAACCTATTGACTATTAAAGGATTCTGGTAGAGGGACAGTCACTGACTTCAGTTGTAGATCAAAGTTATGAACTGAATGAGACTATAATGAATAGTTCTAAAGTAGTGGACACATAGTGTCCATTACAGAGCAAAGGGCATAAATGTCAAAAGAGGTCTGTAGGAAGGAGGGGATAAGGATGTGATATGAAAACAGAAAGGGGGAAGAGTAGGAGAAGGGGATAGGGCTGAAGGAGGGTACAACACAGAGTGAATCAAAACTAAGGACTATGAAGAAACCACATCAGAATTTGCTACATCATAAGCTACTTGAAAAAGCAATTTTTAAAAGCGTTTCAGCAGAAGCACCTAATAACAATGTATAATGTATATTCTGGAAGCCATGGATTATTAGATGAAAATACCAAAGATAATGTGATGTGTCCATAGGAGTCAGGAATATCATACAGGCCAACAAACTTGATCAGAAAAGTCCATTATCCTTGGCTTCCAACAAGAATTAGACAGTCAGACATTATTGTTAAATATATTGCAAAGGACACAAAGAAAATCTCAACAGATACAAAAAAAATTGGAATAACTTCCTGTATTCTATCGGACCACCATGGCTTAAAATTAGATTTCAACAACAACGAAAATTACACAAACCCTAGAATCTCATGGAAACTGAATTATGCTAAACTGAAACACCAATGGGTCAAGGAAGAAATAAAGAAAGAAATGAAAGATTTCCTAGAGTTCAATGAAAATGAATGTACTACATACCCAAACATATGGACACTATGAAAGCAGTGCTAAGAGAAAAAGTCATAGCATTAAATGCCCACATGAAAAAGTTGGAGAAATCTCACACTAGTGACTTAACAGCACACCTGAAAGCTCTAGAGCAAGAAGAAGCAAAGTCACCCAGGAGGAATAGACACCAGGAAATAATCAAATTGAGAGCTGAAATCAATAAAATAGAAACCAAGAGAACAATACAAAGAATCAATGAAACAAAGAGTTGGTTCTTTGAGAAAATCAACAAGATAGACAAGCCTTTATCCAGACTAACCAAAAGGCAGAGAGAGAGAGCATCCAAATTAACAAAATCAGAGATGAAAAAGGTAATATAACAACTGACAATGAGAAAATCCATAGAATCATCAGGTCATACTTCAAAAACCTGTACTCCATAAAATTGGAAAATCTGAAAGAAATAGACAATTTTCTGGATAGATACCACATAGCAAAGTTAAATCAAGACCAGATAAACAATTTAAATAAGCCAATAACTCCTAAAGAAATAGAAATGGTCATTAAAAGTCTTCCAACCACAAAATCCCAGGACAGGATTATCAACTCAGAATTCTACCAGATTTTTAGAGCTAATACCAATACTATTCAAAATGTTCCACACAATAGAAACAGCAGGAAAATTTCCAAACTCCTTTTATAAGGCTACAGTTACTCTGATTCCTAAGCTACACAAAGATGCAACAAAGAAGCAGACCAATCTCCCTCATGAACATTGATGCAAAAATACTCAACAAAATATTGGCAAACTGACTCCAAAAACACATCAAAACATTATCCACCATGATCAAGTAGGCTTTATCCCAGAGATGCAAGGATGGTTCAACATACAAAAGTCTGCCAATGTAGTAAACCATATAAACAAACTGAAAGAAAAAACCCACATGATCGTTTCATTAGATGCTGTAAAGCCTTTGACAAAATCCAAAACCCCTTCATGATAAAGGTCTTGGAGAGATCAGGAATACAGGGAACATACCTAAACATAATAAAGGCAATTTACAGCAAGCCAACAGCCAACATCAAATTAAATGGAGAGAAACTCAAAGCGATTCCACTAAAATCAGGAACAAGACAAGGCTGTATGCTCTCACCATATTTATTCAATATAGTACTTGAAGTTCTAGCTAGAGCAATGAGACAGCAAAAGGAGATCAATGGGATACAAATTGGAAAGGAAGAAGCCAAACTTTCATTATTTGCAGATGATAGGATAGTATACATAAGTGACCCCAAAAATTCTACCAGGGAACTCCTACAGCTGATAAACTCCTTCAGTAAGGTGGCAGGATACAAAATTAACTCAAAAAAATCAGTAGCCCTCCTATATACAAATGATAAAACAGCTGAGAAAGAAATCACAGAAACATCACCCTTTACAATAGCCACAAATAATATAAAATACCTTGGGGTAACTCTAACTAAGCAAGTCAAAGAACTGTATGATGAGAACTTTAAGTCCCTGAAGAAAGAAATTGAAGAAGATATCAGAAAATGGAAAGATCTCCAAAGCTAATGGATAGGAAGGATTAACATAGTAAAAATTGCAATCTTACCAAAAGCAATCTACAGATTCAATGCAATCCCCATCAAAATCCTAACACAATTCTTCACAGACTTGGAAAGAACAATACACAACTGAATTTGGAAAAACAAAAACCCAGGATAACTAAAAGAATCCTGTACAACAAACCCACCTCTGGAGGCATCATTAGCATCGCTGACCTCAAGCTCTACTATAGAGCTATAGTAATAAAAACAGCTTGGCATTGTCATAAAAACCAACATGTGGACCAATGGAATCAAACTGAAGACCCTGACATTAACCCACACACCTTTGAACACCTGATTTTTGATAAAGAAGCCAAAGTTGTACAATAGAAAAAAGAAAGCATCTTCAAAAAATGGTACTGGCACAACTGGGCGTCAACATGTAGAAGATCCCAAATAGATCCATATCTGTCACCATGCACAAAACTCAAGTCCAAGTGTATCAAAGACCTCAATATAAAACCAGTCACATTGAAACTGATAGAAGAGACAGTAGGAAATAGTCTTGAACACATTGGCATGTGAGACTACTTCCTAAATATAACACCAGTAGCACAGACACTTAGAACAACCTCCTGAAACTGAGTAGCTTCTGTAAGGCAAAGGACACAGTAAATAAAACAAAATGACAGCCTACAAAATGGGAAAAGATTTTCACCAACCCCACATCTGACAGAGGGCTGATCTCCAAAATATATAAAGAACTCAAGAAACTAGACATCAAAATAACAAACAATCCAATTAAAAAAATGGGCTATAGAGCTAAACAGAGAATTCTCAAAGGAAGAATTTCAAATGGCCGGAAGACATTCAAGGAATTGCTCAACATCCTTAATTATCAGGGAGATGCAAATCAAAACGACTCTGAGATACCATCTTATACCTGTCAGAATGGCTAAGATCAAGACTCTGAGATACTATCTTACACCTGTCAGAATGGCTAATATCAAAACCACTGCAGACAGCTTATGTTGGAAAGGATGTGGAGCAAGGGGAACACTTCTCCACTGTTAGTGGAAGTGCAAACTGGTACATCCACTTTGGGAATCAGTTTGGTGGTTTCTCAGATAATTGGGAATCAATCTACTGTTGCTGGAGAGCACAACAATCTACCTCAAGACCCAGCTATACCACTCTTGGGCATATACCCAAGGAATAGTCAATCATACCATGAGGACACTTTCTCAACTATGTTCATAGCAGCATTATTTGTAGAAACCAGAACCTGGAAACAACCTAGATGCCCATCAACTGAATAATGGATTAAGAAAATGCGGTATATATACACAATGGAGAGAAAAAATGACATCATGAAATTTGCAGGCAAATGGATGGAACTAGAAAATATCATCCTGAATGAGGTAATCCAGACTCAGAAGGACATACATGGTATGTACCCACTCATAAGTGGATACTAGATATAAAGCAAAGGGTAATCAGGCAACAACCCACAACTCCAGAGAAGCTAACTAACAGAGAAGACCCAAAGAGGGATGCATGGATCACCCTGGGAAGGGGAAATAGATGAGATCTTCATGAGTAAACTGGGGATGAGTGGTGGGCAATAGAGGGATAGGGGATGAGAACATAAGAGAACGGGATGGTTGAGCTGGAACAGGGAGGGAGGGGGAGTGCAATGAAAGTGATATCATGATAGAGAGAGACATCATGGAGATAGAGAGAAACCCAGTGCTAGGGATGTTGCCAGGAATCCCCAAGGATGACCCCAGCCTGGGCTACTAGCAATAGTGGAGAGGGTGCCTGAACTGAACTGGCTTGCCCCAGAGATCAGACTGGTGAATACCCTGTCATCACAGAACTTTTCTCCAATGAGTAATGGAAGCAGATACAGAGATCCATAGCCAATCACTAGACAGAGCTCCAGGAGTCCAGTCAAAGAGAGAAAAGAGGGATTCTTTGAGCAAGTGCATCAGGAACATGATGGGGAAACATGCAGGGATGACCAAACCAAACTGGAGGGAACTCATGAAAGTTGGGTCAATGGCTGTGGAGCCTGCATGGGACTGGACTAGACCCTCTGCATGGCGAGGCAGTTGTGTACCTTGATCTGCTTGGGAGGCCCCCTGGCAGTAGGAGCAGAATCCATCCCTGGTGTGTAGCTAGAGTTTTCCTGCCTGACCCACAGTCAGGGCAAATCTCTCTCACCCGCCAGTCCCAAGCCGCTCAAACCCGATCAAGTAAACACAGAGACTTATATTGATTACAAACTGTATGGCCGTGGCAGGCTTCTTGTTAACTGTTCTTACAGCTTAAATTAATCCATTTCTATTAATCTATACCTTGCCACATGGCTCGTGGCTTACCGGTATCTTCACATGCTGTTTCTCATCATGGCGGCTGGCAGTGTCTCTCTGACTCAGCCTTCCACTTCCCAGCTCTATTCTCCTCCTTGTCCCGCCTATACTTCCTGCCTGGCCACGGGCCAATCAGTGATTTATTTATTGACCAATCAGCAACACATTTGACATACAGACCATCCCACAGCACTGGTGCATGAGTGGACTTTTTGGAGCCCACTACCTATGATGGGACACCTCGTGCAGCCTTGAGGCAGGGGGAAGGGGCTGGACTTGCCTCTACTGAATGTGCCTCCCCATGGGAGGCCTTGCCTTCTTGTGTGTGGGAGTGGGGGGGGGGTAGGTTGCAAAGGGGAAGCTGGAGGTGTTAGGAGGAGGGAAGAGGGGGATCTTTGATTGTTGTGTAAAATGAATGAAAAAAAATTTCTTAATTAAAAAAAATAGTGTGAAAAAAAACATGGCTGCAGAACATGGACAAAATACACTGGAAGCTTCTTCCTTTTTGGTATGGAACCAAAATAAGACCAAAATGCTTTCACCCTAAAACTAAGGCCTAAGATTTCTCCTTTTAGGTACAGGCCATGCTGGAATCTGGACTGACTGGTTTCAGTAACTCATGGCCTATTCCAGTAACCAGGAAGTGTAAAAGTACAGAGTCACAAGGTAGTCAGGAGGTAATGACTGCCAGACTATGGAATGTCCTCTCCCTGGTTCCCTAGGTAACTGTTTGACCATAGAATGTCCCAACCCTAGTCTCCATAGTGACTGTGTAATCACGAGATGTCCCCATCTGAGGGCAGCCAATGAGAAATGGTGACAGGCAACCACCTCCTTAGAAGGAAAATTGAATCGTGATTTCTGGAATTCCTAGACACAAGCCAATCAGAATTATACCCATATTAGCACCCCTAAATGATGTAACCTTGTGATTTTTGCCTTTAAAAACTGAGCTTGCAGAGAGGCGGGCACTTCCTCCAGCCTCCACTGTGTTGGATGTGTTGGATGAAGTCCCTGCCTAGGCTTGTATTGATCGTGGATATCCCAAATTAAAACCTTGCTTTTGCATTCTGGTATGCTCGTCCTCGGTGGTCTCTCTAGGGGTCACAATCTGGGCACAATAGTTGGCTAGCCTTCATAGTGTAAAAGTTAATATACAAGCAGCTGAGTTAGAAAAGTCAGTAATAGTCTTTCCTACTGTTGAACCTTGTGTTCTACAGTAATAACTTGCCAGGAAATGTGCTAATATTTTATTTATGCTGAAATGTGGTGATATTTTATTTGTATGTTAATAAATAAGTTTGCCTGGAAATCAGAGGACACAGCCAGCCATAAATAAAAATCAGGTAGTGGTAGCACAAGCCCCTAATCTGATCACATGACAAGCAGAATCTCTGTGTGTTCAATGACACACTAGGGAACAATCAAGCATGGTGACACACATCTTTATCCCAGTACCAACCATAGAGACCTGGAGGCCTGTACAGACAGGCAGTGACAAGGAAGTGAGGCAGCTGGGCTAAGAGCCAATGAGAAGGCAGAACAGCAAGACAATAAAGGCAAAGATTAGACACGAAGAATCTCTCCTTAGGAAGCTAGAGTGTGTGGTGAGCTAAGGTTAGCTGGTGGCTCTCACAATTTTTCTGATCTCTAGAGCTTACACCCCTGTATTTGGCTCTGTGTTTCTTATTTAATAAGACTGTTTAGAAATTCATGTACAAGGAAATATGTGCCTACTGGCTAAATAGTGGAGTGAGCATCAATCTACCTCAAGACTCAATGATACCACTCTTGGGTGTATACCCAAAGAATACTCAATCATACCACAAGGACACTTTCTCAACTATGTTCATAGCAGCGTTATTTGTATTAGCCAGAACCTGAAAACAACCTAGATGCCCCTCAACTGAAGAATGGATAAAGAAAATGTGGCACATATACACAATGGAGTACTACACAGCTATAAAAAAAAAAACATTGATATCATGAAATATGCAGGCAAATGGATGAAACTAGAAAGTATTATTCTGAGTGAAAAAAACTAGACTCAGAAAAACAAACATGGTATGTACTCACTCATAAGTGGATACTAGATGTAGAGCAAAGGATAACCAGACTAAAACCCACAGCTCCAGAGAAGCTAGCTAGCAAGGAGGACCCTAAGAGAGACACATGGGTTGCCCTGGGAATGGAAAATAGATGAGATCTCCTGAGTAAACTGGGCACCAGAAGGAGGTAATTGAGGTGAGGGGAGCGGGAATTAGAACATAAGGAAATGGGATGGTCTAGCTGGAACAGGGATGTAGTGGGAGAGTAATGAAATATATATCATGATAGAGGTAGACATCATGGGGATAGGGAAAAACCTGGTGCTATGGAATTTCCCAGTAATTCACAAAGATGACCCCAGCCTATACTACTAGCAATAGTGTAGAGAGAACCTGAGCTGGCCTAGCCCAGTAATCAGATTAGTAAATACCCTAACAGTCATCATAGAATTTTTATCCAGTAACTGATGGAAGCAAATGCAGAAATCCACAGCCAAGCACCAGGCTGAGCTCCAGGAGTCCAGTAGAAAAGAAGGAAGAGGGATTCTATGAGCAGGGGGTATCAAGATCATGATGGAAAAATCTACAGACACAGCCAAACCAAGCTAGTGGGAACACACAAACTTTAGACCAACAGCTGTGGAGCCTACGTGGGACTGGAGAAGACCCTCTGGGTAAGTGAGAAAGTTGTGTATCTTGGTCTGTTTAAGGGGCCCCTGGCAGTGGGAGCAGGATCTATTCCTGGTGCATGAGCTGGCTTTTTGGAGAAAAAAAAGTTACTTTGGTGGGAGACCTTCACAGCCTTGATGCAGAGGGGAGGGGTTTAGTCCTGCCTGAACTGAATGCCCCAAGCTTTGCTGACTCCCCATGGGAGGCCTTACCTTTTCAGAGGAGATGAGGAGGGGGTGGATTTGGTGGAAGGCAGAAGTGAGGAGGGGAATCTGTGGTTGGTAAGTAAAATGAATACAAAATTTCTTAATAAAGAAAAATCTTGAATATACTATTAAAAAAGAAAGGTTAAGATAAAAAACCAAAGAAATAAACAAATAATGACAAATGTTGAATTGCATGTGGGGGAAAAGGAAACAGTTATTCACAGCTGGATGGAGTATAAACTACTACAACCACTACAGAATCATCATGGATGTTCCTGAAAAGGCTAAAAATATATCTATGATGTGATCCAGCTCTTGGGCATATACTCAAAGGTTTTTATAGCCTAGTAGAGAAGTACTTGCTCATCTATGTTCATTGCTGATGTACTCACAATATCCAGGAAATTGAAACATTCTAGATGTCCATAAAATATATACACAAAGGAATATAGTTCAGCTACTAAGAAAAACATATGAAACTCACAGGTAAATGGATGGAGCTGGAACTTTCATTCTGAATGAGGAAAACAGACTCAGAAAGACAAATGTTTTATATTTTCTTCATTTGTGAATGATAGCTTTCAGGTTGTAGATATGTATAGTTTGTTGAAATACCCACAGACTTGTGAAAATAAGTAATGGATCATGTAGGGGGCTTCAAGGGAGGGGTGATAGACCCCAGAAGTATAATGGGGTAAATAAGAATAATGGAATAGAGTGGTTAGTAGAATGGGGAATAGGAGACCAATGTAGAAGAAGGACTATAGAGCAAAATATCTAACACTAATGACCTTGTGAAAAGTCATATGTAAACCTACTACTATATATACTTTCTAAAATACACACAAATGTGTGTGTGTAAGTGATAGAGAGGGGAGTGGAATTTAAAAGGAGTTACCCTATAACTGGGCACCAATGTCATTACTAGACAACACAAGCTAACAAATAAAAATCCTAGAGCCAAGAATGGATTACCTCTTTTGCAATTATAGATTACCTCTTTTGCAGTTGTTGGCCAATGAGGTGCCAAATACCCACCCCCATACATCACAGGCTATTTTTCAGTGCTCTTGGCTACCCTCCAGAACTTCGAGGTAAGATTCTATTCCTAAAATACTGTATACTTGAGTCACAAAATACAGAGAAATGTTTTATGACTCATATAGAAGATGAGAGTGACATGGCCAACATTCATAGTGCCATAGAATGTCTATATCAAATGTTACATGGAAATATTTTGAAAGCCTGTATTCCATTCATCTGTAAAACCTAAAATATATGGTTGAATATGGATGAAATTTTTTATTCAGTCAAACCACCAAAATCAAACCAAGAAGTAGTCAACAACTTGAACATATCCATGGCAAATGATATTTAAATAGTAACAAAAAGTCTTCCAGCTATTTAAAAAAGCTTAGACAAGATGGATTTAGAGTAGATTTCTACTACATAGTCAAAGAATATCTACAGAGTCCTTCTCAAACTATTCAAAGAAAATAGACACAGAAGGAGCAATACGAAACTCCTATGAAGTTGGCACCCCTTTCACATCCAAACCAGGTAAAAATACAACTCAGAAATAAAACTACAGAAATAAAACCAAATTGGGGCTAATATCCCCAATGAATGTAGACTCAAAACTGGTCAATAAAATACTTACAAACAGAATGCAGACATACATCAAAAAGATTATTGAATATGACCACATTGGATTGAACCCTGAAATGGAGGGATGGCTCAACACATAAATGTCAATAAATGCAGTATAACCATAAATGGACTTACAGATGAAAAGCACATGATCATCCTAGTAGATGAAGTAAAAGCCTTTGATAAAATTCAACATGCATTATGATGAATCCTGGAGAACACAGCACTAGAGTGAACTTACCTCAACACAATAAAAGGGATATATAAGAAATGTTGCACAGATTCTAAAAGGTCTTATAATAATAATAATAAAAAACCTGGTACTAGATATTGGGTAAATGCTGAAAAATCTGAGAGACAAAGGAGCAAGCCACAGCCACCACCTCTTACCTCACCAACTCCACAGCCTGAAAAAGTCTCAGTTCCTGTCTCCTCACACCTTGTATACCTTTCTCCACCCAGCCATCACTTCCTGGGATTAAAGGCAGGTGTGCTTCTCAAGTAAAGGCATGAGATCTCAAGTGCTGGGATTATAAAAGTGTGCCACCAGTGCCTGGCTCTGTTTCTCTCCTAGACTGAGTCAATTTCATGTAGTTCAGGGTGGTTTTGAACTCACAGAGATTGAGACAGATCTCTTCCTCCAAGTGTTAGGATTAAAGGTCTGTGCCACCACTGCCTGGCTTTTATGTTTAATGTAGTGGCTTGTTCTATTCTCTGATCTTCGGGCAATTTTTATTAGGGTACAATATATTACCACAGAGAAATCTACAATTGGCATCATTCTTAATGGAAGAAAGCTTGAAGATATCTATTGAAGTCATGAATGAGATAGAGATACCCAGTATCACTACTCTTTTTCAGTAATGTACTCAATGTACTAGCAGAGAAATTAGGCAAGACAAGGAAATTAAAAGGACACAGATATGGAAAGAGGTCAAACTGTCCCTATTTTTAGATGATATATTATACATTAGAATCATAAAATTTTACACAAAAATTCTAGGAATGATAAAATTTCAGCAATGTAGCAGGATACAAAATCAATTTGCACAAATAGCTTTCCTAAATACCATCAACAAACATACAAAGAAAGAGATCATAGACAAACTCCCATTCACAATAGCCTCAAAGAAAATAAAATGTCTAGTAATAAATCTAACTGAGGAAGTGAGGAACTCTACAATGAAAATTTTAAACCTCTGTAGAAAGAGATAAAGACACTAAAAATGTAAATGCCAAGTCCAGAGTGCTAATCATTACACCAGGAGGCCACCATGAGAACATGGGCCACAAAATCAGCTAAACAAGGCTTATAGGGGCTCACAGAGACTGAAGCAGCAGTCACAGAGCCTGCATAGGTCTGGTCTGTGTTACATCCTCTGCAAATATGTTGTTGTTCTTTAGCTTGGGATTTTGGCAGGACTCCTAACAATGGGAATTGGGTGTCTCTGACTCTTTTTCCTGCTCTTGGGATCCCTTTCCTCCTACTGGGTTGCCCCATCCAGCCTTAATATAAGTCTTTGTATCTACTCTTATTGCATCTTGTTATGCTGTGTTCAGTTGATGTCCCTGGGAGGTCTGCTCTTTTCTGAAGGAAAACAGAGGAGCAATGGCTCTTGAGAAGAGGGGAGGTAGAGTGGAGGGGTGCCGAAAGGAATGGAGGGAGGGGAAGATGTGGTCAGAATGTATTGTATGAGAGAAGAATTAATAAAAAAGAAAATGGAAATACATCTGATGCTCATAAATTGGTAAAATTAACATTTTGAAAATGAACATTCAATCAAAAGCTATGTACAGATTCCGTGCAATCTTAATCAAAATTCCAATCGTATTCTACACAGAAATAGCAAAACACTATCCTAAAATTCAAATTAAATGACAAAATAGCAAGGGTAACTGAAATAATCCTGAACAAAAAGAACAATGCTGGAGAGATTAACATTCCACATCTTAAGAAATATTGCCCAAGGAATGTCCAATCATGCCACAAGGACACCTGCTCAACTGTGTTCATAGCAGCACTATTCATGATAGCCAGAACCTGGAGGGAAGAAAGGCAAGAGAAAAAGGTTGTAATTATATTATATATTCAAAAACAAAATTATAGAAAGAAGTTGTGATGAGAGTGGTAAGAGCACATCAAATACATTCAAAAAACTGTCAAAGAGCAAATTAAATTAATAAAAAAATTAAATTTAAATTTCTAAATCAGATAAAATAAGGAACTGTTTTCATCCATGGCATTATGGAAAATAAATTGTTCACTAAATCTTTAAAGATTATTCAAGGAATACAACAAAGAGAGGTTATCTCTGAAATGTATTTCTCATAGAAATTAATTTTTCCCTGGGAAAATCCTTGTCAATTTTAAGGTGAAGTGAAATACTTTGTACTTACAAGAAATAAGTCCAACTTTCCTAGTCAATACAAATACAGACACAAAAGTTTCTGAAGATTACTCCCTATAATCTTATTTGTGTATCAAGGGAGCAAAAGTAATTAGACACTGGAAAGAAAATAGAACAAGTTTTTAATGAGGAGCTCTGGTAATTCAACCATTAAGATGCTAGAAACTGTAAACATAGTCTTGTTGTTCCTCACCTATAATTGTACAAAACAAAACTCTGGGGTAAAAAAAAAAAAAAAAACATGAGATTCCTGAGGACACACTGTCAAGATGTGATACACGTCATTGTGTCCTGTTGAAGATACGTGGATTAAAGAAATAGGAAACGAAAGTGAGTGCTGGGCTTTCCCTCTAGAAGAACAATGTGCCAGAATCACTTGGGCTCTGAAGGTGAAGTGCCAGAACTTTGAAGGACTTTTAGTCTTACAGATTCCAGTCTTTAAATTTGATTCTGCTTCTTTCCTTATTCCTTGGGATCTAGAGATTGTTTTCTACATGGTCTCCAATTCCTCTACACTTTTTCTTATGAGTTGGAGATTCTCAACAGATTTCCTGCACCCACTTATTTACTCATTAATTATTCTGTTATGTACCAGATATTATCTGTCTTGTTAGGATTTTATTGAATTTTCTCTTATATTATAGAAGTATTTCACTGGAATTGTTTAATTGGTTGCATTATACCCTCAGTAACATTACTAACAATGTAATTATTTATGTGACTCAACACTCAATGAAATTTGTTCTTTTTCATATCGACAGTGTCCTAAAATGAATCCAACAATATCATATGATTGAAATTGGACAAGGCTGAATTTACATGTCAATGAGCTCAAAATGCAGTCTAGTATGTGATATCCTGTTGACTGTGCATTGAAATCAGTCATTGCTTATTGGATTGGGTAATTATCAGAGGTTTGCTTACTGATATATTTAACCTGAACAGAAAACACAATTGCTTTTAATTTTTCTCAGTTACATTCTTTCTTTTTGTAATTGTAGGTATGATTTATTCTGACTTACTACTATAGTGAATTATGCTTACCAATATCTTATGTTGATTAGTCTTATATTCTCATAATTAGTATCACTTGTTCATATTATTCAAAACAATACATTATTCAGTTCTGTCTTCATTTGAGGGTGTAATAGACTTAAATTTTCCTTTTGCTATATAGGTGTGGGTCAACATCTTTAATTCATCTTCAACATTTGCATTTGTTTGGCCTTTACAATGTGACAGAACACATATAAGTCTTTGTAAATAAAATGATAAGGGGAACTATCCCACACTCAGACCTACAGAACACATGAGAGGGGCATTAAGGAAGAAAAGAGAAATTTCCAAACACACTGTCCTTCCTGCCCATCACTATCTGCTTTATATCAGTGACTTCTCAAGATCCTCTTAATTCAGCTCACCCACATATACAGCAAGTTCCCATTCTGTCTTTCTATAAAAGTACTTCTTTTTCTCTGTTTCTTCTGAGGAGTAACTCCCAACTATTTCATCTCAGCTAAAATACTTCTAACTCAAAGAAGTCTTTTCATCCATTTTCTCACAATAACTTACCATTAAGTGATATTTTTCTGACTTAAATTTCACTTAATGTTGATTTTTTTATCATGAAAATATTGAGCATTTACTTCCAATAATCACATTTTGCCTTAATACTTTTAAATATTCTTCTTTATGAGAAACCTTTAATATGTTAATAAAATACATCAAATATATTATTCATTAACTGCTGATTTCATGTCCATTCATGATGATATGCTTGGAAACAAACTCTCACATATGCATTTGATTTTCTTTTAATAGTGTCATGACATTATTTTGTACTCTTAATATTTAGACCAAATTATTTTGTTTGTCTAGGAAGAGTATAGCTGGCATTTATCTGATCAAAGAAGTAATAAGTAGGTAGATTCACTAATTAGGAGGCCTGCACTTTTCTGAAAAGAAAGGAGAAGAAGTAGATGGTGGGAACAAGGGGAAGTTGGGGTTAAAGGCTGGGGAGAAGAGAAGGGAAACTCTGGTTTGGCTGGGAATAATTTATTATTTAATTAAAAAGAAATTAAAATATAAAAAAAGAAATTCTGACATAAGCCAAAGACATAACAAATGAGGTGTGTGTGTGTGTGTGTGTGTGTGTGTGCGCGCGCGCGTGTGTGTGTGTGTGTGTGTGTGTGTGTGTGTGTGTGTGTGTATGTATGTATGTGTGTGTGTGTGTTGACTAGAATTCCACACTGGATAGATTCCACATTTTTAAATGATATTGATAAATTATAGGCCATAAAAACAATTTCTGTCAATTCTGAACAACAGTTCACATTATGGAATACCAAATACATGTCACAGAAACAAGTGTATATTACTGCATTATGGCTTTGTTAATTTCTTTTTTCAATTCTACTGTATACTGACTATTTACTGCTCCTAATGAAGAGATCAACTATTTGTATCTAAATCAGCTTAAGTAACTTTCCAAGGATCACACAGATGATAAGAGGAAGAACCAAAATTAGGTTTCAAAAAGTTTTAGTAAATAATGCAATTTCTAAGACAATCACTATTCTGTTGTTTAGAACTAACATATTCAAACCATTACCAAAAGTAATAATTACCATTAACATAAATTAAATATATCAGTTAATTATCCCTAATGCATTTAACAGCATTTAAACCTCATAAAAAGCTAAAACAAGTATTTAGATACATAGTTAATATTTAGTTAAAAACAAGTATTCAACTCTGAGTTGAAGATGGAATAGAGAGAAATTCTCAACCTGTAGGTTATGACCCCTCTGGGGATTTGATATCAGATAGCCTCCATATCAGATATTTACATTAAAATTCATAACAGCAGCAAAATTACATTTATGATGTAGCAATGAAGTAATTTTATGGTTGGAGGTCACCACAATATGAAGGACTGTATTAAAAGTTAATAGCATTATGAAAATTGAGAAACACTGGAATAGAGAATAAATTCATATTTTATTATTATTTTAGCACTATTAAAAATGGGTAAATAAGTATTTTAAAGATGCTAATAAAATATATTTTAGTATTATAATATAAATATAATTAAAAAGTAAACAAGCTTATGGTCACAAGTTAAGAAGGAATTCATAGAGGTTCCTCAATGCAAAGCAAAAGAAATTTCTCCTACATTTAACAAAAGATTAAAATATTACGAGCATTTAATAGTTAAATGAACTAAGTCTTGGAAAAGGTGAGTGGAAGGAAACATCAGGAGTGAAAAACATCTGTAAAAGTATGGAGTGATTTCTTCCTGGGGTCCACCTGGATGTTTGCTGAACTTTTGCTTCCTTATAAAGGAGAGAAGCCTCTGGTATGGAAGGAGAAAACCACACAGAAGTACTACAATTCCTCCTGCTTGGACTCTCTGATGATCCACAAGTGCAGTTCCTCCTCTTTGGGATGTTCTTATTCATGTATCTGGTCACAGTGCTTGGGAACCTGCTCATCATCCTGGCTGCCAGCTCTGATTCTCACCTCCACACCCCCATGTACTTCTTCCTCTGTAACCTGTCTTTTGTGGACATCTGTTTTACCTCTACCACTGTCCCAAAGATGCTGGTGAACATTCAGGCACAGAGCAAAGACATCTCCTACTTACAGTGTCTCATTCAGGCATATTTCTTTATGGTTTTTGCTGGAATGGATAACCTCCTTATAAGTATAATGGCATTTGACCGCTTTGTGGCCATTTGTCACCCCCTAAATTACACAATCATTATGAACTCTAAATTCTGCAGCCTCCTAGTTCTGATTTCATGGATTATAGATTTTATAGTCCCCCTGGTTCATGTTCTACTAATAAAGCGATTAACCTTCTCCAGAGTCACTGAAATACCTCATTTCTTCTGTGAGATAACTCAGATCCTTAAGGTAGCCAGCTCTGATACTTTCATCAATAACATCACTGTGTATGTGGCTACTGCCTTGATAGGTGTGTTTCCAGCCTCTGGCATCTTCTTCTCTTACTTTCAAATTATCTCCTCTTTGTTGAAAATGTCCTCCATTGCAAGCAAATTTAAAGCCTTTTCCACCTGTGGATCTCACCTCTGTGTGGTCTGCTTGTTCTATGGAACAACCCTTGGTGTTTACCTCAGTTCTGCTGTGACCCACTCTTCCCATGGTAGCACTGTAGCCTCAGTGATGTACACTGTGGTCACCCCCATGCTCAACCCCTTCATCTACAGTCTGAGAAACAAGGATGTGAAGAGGGCTCTGAGAAGACTTGTCAAAGCAGGCTCTCCTTGATGGATCAATGCCCAAACAACTAAGTGGATATTGCAACTACTTAGATAAATGCTATGGATTTCAATACAATGCTCATCAATGAGATGTTGCCTGCATGATTTTCTGTTAAAAGAGCATGATTTAAAAAATTTAAAAAAGAGCATGATTAGTTTGTTTGTGTACATTTATGTATATTCCCCTTAAGTCACTGCTATAGACATTTCTCCTGAAATGGTAAATCATAAATATTTGCATTTTGGACACTTTTGTTCAGTTTCCTTGTTTCTGAGATTCAAATATACTTAAAACAATTACACATTCCTTCTCTTTTGTCCAAAACCTCCTATATACTCCTTCTTATTCTCTTCCAATTTTAAAGACTCTTCCACATTAGTTGTTGTTACATACACATATGTACACATATGTATTCCTAAATATATAAATAAAGTCTTCTTGTTTGTATAATGGTACTTGCATATGTATATACAAATTTAAAAGGGCTGACAATTTGGCATTGGGTCAGTTGGTGAGTTACTCCCTGGGAAAGACTATTCCTCATTATCTCAGCATTATTGAGTTGCCTGAAGTCCTTTGTGTAGGATTGAGGCCTTCTTTGCCTACCCCTACCATTCTTAGTGTATTTATTGGTACAGTATTTGTTCCATTCATGTTTAGGCAGTCATATTGGTGAGACTTTATGGGTGTGGATTTTGACATTCCTAGGAGACTCAATCTCACAACAAACTTCCTATTCCTCTGATGCTTAAAATCTTCCACTCCATCTCCTTCACTGATTCCTTAGGAACCTTAGGTTCAAGAGATTTGTTGTTGACATGTCTACTGGGAATGGGCTCCATAACTCTACATGTTGATTGATTGTGGTTTTGTGTAATGGTTTACATCTTTTACAACAACTGCCTTGATGAGGAGTGGGGCCTATGCTTAACTGTGCATAAGTGGCAAATATTTAAAATGTAGTTAGGGGTTGTACTGGATTAGTCAAGTGGTAGTTGTAGGTTCTCCCCAACTTATAACTTCACCATCACTGGGTAGTTGTTTTCTAGTACCAGGAATGATTCTCATCTAGTTCAACCAATCTTAAATCAAATTAGAGAGCTGATGTTATGCATGCCATCTCTGAAACTTTAGGGTTATCATGCAATGCTATTTATTGTTGTGAATCATGGGAGTTATAGCTTGGTAGGACTGTTGTTTGAGTCTCTCTTGTTTTGGAATCTTGCATGGAATATCATTGTACCATTTAGGCAGTGTACAGGGAAAAGGTTTTCATGTCAGTTCCAGTTCAGTGGCCTCTGATGCCTGTGTCTTAATGTGTGATCTCTTCACCAATAGGGACTCACCTTCTACCTCTGGGGGTAGCAACTAAGGTCAATAGTAATAGCCTATGATGTTTTGGGAGTATATTGAACAACTCTGACCAACAACTGAAAAGACAGATTATCATGCCTGTATAAGAAAATGTGGTAGGTGCTCTTTGGCTCTTAAAGGGAGCATTGGTATCTTGGATGAGAAAATTTTGTTTAACCTATATATGTATATTTATGCAGAGACTTATTGTGATGTAAGTATTTTAGTTAGAAGGTAAATACTATGACCCCTTATGACTTTTCATATATCCTTACAGTTACTTTATGATCCTCCCTCCTCCTTCTGTAATTATCTCCCTCTTCCCCTCACAAAGAGAGCCCTTTTGATCACATAGAGCCTGCAATTCCACTTTCCATTACTAACCCATACTCATACCCTTTTAATTTTAGGATTCTGGACATACTCTAGGTTATGTATTCACATCTGATAATTAGGATATAGAGACTCAGATGAGAGAAAACACATGACAACAGTCGTTAAGGACCTGGGTTACCTCACCCAATATGATCTTTAATGGTCCATCCATTTAACTACATATTTCATGATTTTGTTTTTTGTTACATCTGAATAGTTTTCCATAATGAATATGTACCACATTTCATTAAGCATTCACCAGTCAAAAAGTATCTGGCTTTGTGGCATTCCCTAGCTATTGTGAATAGAAAAACAATAAACTTGCCTGAGCAAGTATTGGTATACAGGATGTCAAGTCTGTTAGGCATATACAAAGGAGTGGTATAGCTTGGTCATTTGATACATTTATTTTTAGCCCTTGAGCATTTTCCACATTGATTTCCAGAGTTACTGAGCCAGCTAATACTTACAGAATCCTTTATGAAGGTTTCTTTTTCTCCTACCACCTTTGTGCATTTGTTGTCTAATATTTTTTGTAATTGTTCTTGATTGTCTTTGTCATTCTGAATGTAGCAAAATTACCTCTCAGGGTGTTTACATTCCAATTCCCTAATTGCTAAGGATGATGACTATTTCTTGAGCTATATCATATGCATTTGTGTAATCTTTTGAGAAATCTCTGTTCAGATCCCAAACCGATTTTTTTAATTGGTTATTTTGATTTTTTTAAGGTTGTATTTTTAATTCTTCATGTATTCTGGATATAAATCCTCTCTCAGATTTATAGCTAGCAAATATTCTCTCCCATTCTATGGACTTCCTCTTCACTCAACTGACTTCATAGATGTACAGAAGCTCTTTAATTTAATGAGTCCTATTTGTTAATAGTTGACTTAAGGCTTGGGCAAATGGAGTTCTATTCAGAAGTCTTTTCCCATACCTTTGTCTTGTAGATTATTGTCTATGTTTTCTTCTAGAAGTCTCAGCATTTCACATTTAGATCTTCCATCCATTCAGAGTTCCTTCTTGTGTGAGGTGATATATGCAAGTTTAATATCATCCTTCTGCTCATGGTCATCCAATGAAAAAGAGAATTCTACAGCTGAAACAGTCCCATAACAAATGAGGAAACTAATATAGTAATAAATCACTTCTCAATTAAAAGAAATTCAAAGCAAGATGAATTCACAGTAGAATTCTATCAGATGTTCAAAGAAGATCTACACCCATTCTAAAAAATTCAAAAATCAGACACAGAAGGAACATCCCCAAACTCCTTCTAAGATACCACATACACTCTAATATCAAAACCAGGTAAAGGCACAAAACAAAACAAAAAGAATATACAGACAAATATCCCCAATTAAAAATTCAAAAATCCTCAAAAAAAAACCACTGGGGGCTGAAAGGTGGCACAGAGTTTAAGGCCTGTGGCTGCTCTTCTGGATTTCTTGCATGGGTTCAATTCTCAGTGCTCACAAATGTCTATAACTCAAGTTGCAGGGGTCCAACACAAATTCCTGGCCTCTGTGTGCACCAGGTGTGAACATTTTGTACAGATGTGCATTCTGCCAAAACAGCCTTACATGTAAAAAATAAAATAATAAAAACAAAAATTTGTAAAATACTTGCAATCAAAATACAGATGTACATTAAAGATTGCCCATTATGATGAATTTGGCTTTATACCTGAAATGCAGGCATAATTCAACATAAGAGTATCAATAAATGAAATAAATGGGCTTAAGTACATTATCATCACAATAAATGCAGAAATGGCCTTTGAAAAAAATCTCATATTCACTCATGATTAGTTCAAGAGAACAAAGAACCAGAATTAACATACCTGAACATACTAGAAGTTATATATGAGAAACCCACTGCCAACATCATCCTTATGGAGAAAACTTGAAGTAATCCCACTTAAGTCAGGAACTAGACAAGACTGTACAGTATCTGCGCTTCTTTTCAATATTATGGTAGAAGCACTAGTTGAAGAAACCTAGAAAGAGAAGGAAATTTTTAATGATTGGATTAAATGGTGGTTGATTGCTCAGCCAACCATTCAATTTTAGTTGGAAAACAATTGAATATTATCTTAAACTTCTCGTTTGTTTTAAACTGTTTCAGCTGTTGCATTCCTGCTACAAACATGACATGTGTACCATATCCACTAAGGTTCAGGCATCAATTATTAAGAAATAACAAGAAAAAGTTTATAAGGGATAGAAAACAGGGGAAGAGCTTTGAAATGCTATCTTAAGACCAACAGAGATGGCACTAGATCTACACAATACTGGACTTGTGAACAAAATCACAGATCAAAGTGGTGCTCATAGGCCCTTCACCTCCATGATAAACTACTGACTACTGATGGATTCTGGTAGAGGGACAGTCACTAATTTCAGTTGTAAATACCAAAGACTAACTGAATGAGACTCTAATGAATATTTCCAAGTAGTGGCAGCATAGCTGATCCAAAGTAGTGAGCACATGGCTTAAGTCAGTGGATTATAGAGCAAAGGGCATAAATGTCAAAAGAGGTCTGTAGGAAGGAGAAGGGAATAAGGATGTGATATGAAAACAGACAGAGGGAAGAGTAGGAGAAGGGGATAGGGCTGAAGGAGGGTACAACACAGAGTGAATCAAAACTAAGGACGATGAAGAAACCACATCAGAATTTGCTACTTCATAAACTACTTGAAAAAGCAATTTTTAAAGCATTTCAGGAGAAGCACCCAATAACAATGTATAATGCAGATTCTGGAAGCCATGGATTATTAGATGAAAACATCAATGATAGTTGTGTGACGTGTTCATAGGAGTTCCTGGACAGGAAGACTATAGAGGCCAACAAACTCTATTGGATAAGTCCATTATCCTTGGTTTCCCACAAGAATTAGACAGTCAGACATTATTGCTAAATATACCCCAAAACATGGCTGCAGAACATGGACAAAATACACTGGAACTAATCTGGAAGCTTCTTCCTTGTTAGCTAGCATTCATAATGTAAAAGTTAATATGCAAGCAACTGAGTGAGGAAAGTCAGCAAAGGTCTTTCTACTGTTGAACCTTGCATTCTACAACAATAATTTTCCAGGCAATATGTGCCTACTGGTTAAATAGTGGGATGAGTGTTAATGCAAATCACCAACTGATTAACGATTGAATCTGAGTCCTACTCCTCAAAAAAAGAATTCAGGACTAGAACTATGCACCTGGCCATAAGCCCATGGTTATGGGAGTTGAGGTACTAAGGGTGAGCCTATTACATCGGTTTTTTAGTGTAACTATTTTTCCTAATATAACTGCAAACCAGATGTGGTGGTACTCTATAAGTATTCTTTTTGTGCAAAATATCTTTTGTCTTTACTTAGTCTTTTGTGCTTCCATATTTTTTTTTAATTTTTTTCAATTTCTGCAGTAAAAGGAACTAAAACCTATATGAATTTCACTGAATTTGTAGACTGCTTTTGGTATACTGACCAATTTCTCAATATTAATCCTATGAATTCATGAGACTCACAGAATTTTCCAACTTCTACTTTCTTTTTCACTTTTAATTTTTCATTGTATATGTCTTTCGCTTCCTCTGTTTGGTTTGTTCTGAGGAATATATTTTAAAAAGATATATATATAAGTAAGAAGATAGATAGATAGATAGATAGATAGATAGATAGATAGATGATAGGTAGATAGTTAAATGTTAGATGATATTAGACAGAGAGATGATAGATGATTGATGATAGATGATGATGATTGATAGATAGATGATAGATAGATAGATAGATCAATAAATGATACATAAATAGATGATACATAGATAATGGAGAGGTAATAGAAAAATAGCTAGATGATAGAAAAATATATAGATAAATAGATGACAGAGAGATGATAGATAAATTAATAAATGATAGGTAGAAATGGATATTGTATATGTGGTGTGTGTGTGTGTGTGTGTGTGTGTGTGTGTGTGTGTGTGTGTGTGTGTTTGTAAGAGAGAGTGAATTTAAAGGCACCACATGAATACGTGAATTCAGGTACCAACACAGACCAGGAAGTGTGCAACTGCTCTTTGAAATGGTTGTGAGTCACCTGATGTGTGTGCTGGCAACTGAAATCAGATCCCTGGAAGAGAACGCAGTACTCTTAATATTTAAACCATCTCACCTGTCCTATTCCCAGATATTTTTATTCATGTATTTTAATGATTTATTTTTATCTCTGACATGTTGAATATGTCATTTATTTTTTTCTTTTGATTTGTTCAAAGATATTTTTCAGACTTTGGTGAATGGATTTTTCCCTGTATTTCATTCTTGATACACCTCATTATTGAAGGAAATATACTGATTTTTTAGTGTAAATTTTGTTTCTTGAAGCTCTGCTCAATGTTTTTCAACTGGAGGAGTTTATGAGAAGAGACTTCAGAGACTTTTATGAATAGTCATATCATCAAAAAATAAGTTAGCAATAAAATTACTACTAATGACATTCTGCTATATTCATAGGTCAATGCCTTACTCAACCATCTTCAGAGAAGCTTTTTCCTGAAGCATATGGGAACAAAATCAGAGACCCACAGACAGACAATATGCAGAGAGTGAGAAAACTTGGAATACTCAGCTCTAAGTGAGATATTTCCATCAAATCCATCCCCTCAGGGATCAGTGAACCCTGTGTAAGAAGACACAAAAACAGTGTAAGAGCCAGAGAGGATAGAGAACTCCAAGGTAACAAAGCAGTATAAATAGGATCAACTGAAATATGAACTCACAGAGACTGGGACAGCATGCACAGAACCTGCACCACTTTATCCTTGTACTGGCTGGTTTTGTGTGTCAACTTGACACAAGCTAAAGTCATCAGAGCGAAAGGAGCCTCAGTTGAGGAATTACCTTTATGAGATCCAGCTGCAAGGCATTTTCTTGATTAATGATCAATGGGGAAGGGACAAGTCCCTGGTGGGTGGTACCATCCCTGGGCTGGTGGTCCTGGATTCTATAAGAAAGCAGGCTGAGCAAGCCAGGAGAAGCAGTTCTCCTCCATGGCCTCTGTATCAGCTCGTGTCTCCACATTCCAGTCCTGTTTGAGTTCATGTTCTGACTTCCTCCAGTGATGGACTATGATCTGGAAGTGTAAGCCAAATAAACCCTTTCCTCCTGAACTTGCTTTTTGGTCATGATGTTTCATCAAAGCAATAGAAAGCCTAACTAAGACAATCCTAGGGCTAAAAGAAGAATTGGCACATGCCCCCCCCACGCCCCCACGCCGTCCCTAACCTAGAAACTATCTTCAAATAATAACTACTTGTAAATGAAATTTTAGTTTTCTCCAAGGGAGTCTCAATTTGGAAACAAACTACTCTTAATGGTAGGCTGCATGCCAAGCAATAGATGGCCGATGAATAAATGAACTCAATGGTACCTTTGGAGGTTCCTTGCCTCATAATGCTGTGTCACAACTTTTCCTTGTTTTTACATTATCTTATTTTTCTTTTCTTTTTTCTCTCTTTTAACACTCCTGACTCTTTGTGTATATACCATTGCTTCCAGTTTAGAGTTTTTAAATGGGATTCCTGAGCATGTAAATGCTTCAATATCCATTTCTTGTGTCTTTTCTTGGAGTCCTTCCCTTATGTTCATTTTTGTTGTTCTTCAATTCCGATTTGTTCATTTTTGTTTATCTTTCAGGATTTTGTTTTATTATTATTACTTAGAAATCTATTTGCTTTCTAATGGGAGAAAGAAATGGGGTTGATCTAGACAGAAGGGTATGTAGGGAGTAACTGGGAGGAGTAAAGAATGGGGAAATTATTCTGGGGAAGACCTGCCCAACTTGGCCCCAGTTCCTGGCAATAGGGCAGGACCCCACCCCCACCCCCACCAGGAAGAATCCCCTTCTCCAAGACCCCCAGCAGACCCTGCAATCTCCCCGCCCTGCCCCCACACCCATCCACCAGAGACCCCAGCCACTTCCTGAGACTTAGAGAAGAGCCCCCAGCTCCCATCCCACCCTGAAGCTCCCATCTGGACCAGAGAGCCTCCATCTGGACCAAAGAGAGGCTTCCTGAATCTGTCAGCTCCGTCTGGACCAACAGCGCTGATAAGACCAAGAATAAATCCACAAGGAGATGGGCAGACATCAAGGCAGAAGTACATACAACAAAATAAAGAGCAATACAGCATCACCAGAATCTAGCCCTCCTCCAACAGCTAGACATGAACATCACAAAATGGAAGAAGCAGAAGAAAGCAACCTTATGAATAACATCATGAAGATGCTAGAGGCTTATAAAGAAGAAATCAAAAATGAAATGGAGGAACAGACAAACAAAAAAATGAGAACACTATAAAAAACTAGAGGAAAGGACAAATAAAGCAGAAGAAAACAATAAAGTCCTGAAAGAAAATCATGAAAAAGCAATGAAACAGATGAGGGAAACAGTCCAAGACTTGAAAAGGGAAATAGAAAAAAAGAAGAAGACACAAACAGAGGGAATGGTGGAAACAGAAATTCTGAGTAAACAACAGGAACTTCAGATGCAAGTATAACCAATAGAATGCAAGAGATGGAAGAGAGGATCTCTGGCATTGAAGATACGGTTGAAGAAATAGATTCATCAGTCAAAGAAACCACTAAAGCCAAGAAAATCATGACACAAAATGTCCAAGAAATTTGGGACACCATGAAAAGACCAAACCTACAAATAATAGGGATAGAGGAAGCAGAAGAATACCAACTCAAAGGCACAGAAAATATATTCAACAAGATCATAGAAGAAAACTTTCCCAACTTAAAGAAGTAAATGCCTATGAAGGTACAAGAAGCCTATAGAACACCAAACAGACTAGACCCAAAAAAAAAATCCCCTCACCACATAATAATTAAACAACTAAACGTACAGAATAAAGAAAGAATATTAAGAGCAGCTAAGGAAAAAGGCCAAGTGACTTATAAAGGCAAACCCATCAGAATAACACCCGATTTCTCAATGGAGACTTTGAAAGCCAGAAGGACCTGGACAGATGTAATGAAGACACTAAGAGACCATGGATGCCAGCCTAGACTAATATACCCAGCAAAACTTTCAATCATCATAGATGGAGTGAACAAGACATTCCAAGACAAAGCCAGATTTAAACAATACTTATCCACAAACCCAGCCCTACAGAAAGCACTAGATGGAAAATTCCAACCTAAGGAAGTCAGATACACCCTTGAAAACACAGGCAATAGATAACACCACAGCAGTAAACCCCAAAAAAGAGAAGTACACACACACTACCACCAAAAAATAACAGGAATGAACAATCACTGGTCATTAATATCCCTTAATATCAGTGGACTTAATTCACCTATAAAAAGGCACAGGCTAACAGAATGGATATGAAAGCACGACCCATCTTTCTGCTGCATACAAAAAACACACTTCAAATTCAAAGATAGACACTACCTAAGAATAAAAGGCTGTGAAAAGACTTTCCAATCAAATGGTCTTAAGAAGCAAGCGGGTGTAGCAACTCTAATATCCAACAAAATAGACTTCAAACTAAAATCAATCAAAAGAGATCAAGAAGGGCATCACATACTCATCAAAAAAAAGATCCACCAAGATGAAGTTTCAATTCTGAACATTTATGCCCCAAGCACAAGGGCACCCACATATGTAAAAGAAATATTACTAAAGCTTAAATCACATATAAAACCCCACACATTAATAGTGGAAGACTTCAACACCCCGATTTCACCACTGGACAGATCTCCCAAATCGAAACTTAACAGAGAAATAAAGTTATAACTGATGTTATGACTCAAATGGACTTAATCAATATCTACGGAGCATTCAATCCTAACAAAAAAGAATATACCTTCTTCTCAGCATCCCATGGAACCTTCTCTAAAATCGACCACATACTTGACCACAAAGCAAATCTCAACAAATACAAAACAATTGGAATAACCTCCTGCATTCTATCAGACCACCATGGTTTAAAGTTAGATTTCAACAACAACAAAAACTACAGAAAACCTACAATCTCATGGAAACTGAATAATGCTCAACTGAATCACCAATGGGTTAAGGAAGAAATAAAGAAATTAAAGACTTCCTAGAGATCAATGAAAATGAAGGCACCATATACCCAAACTTATGGGACACTTTGAAAAGAGTGCTAAGAGAAAAAGTCATAGCATTAAATGCCCACATGAAAAAGTTGGAGAAATCTCACACTAGTGACTTAACAGCACACCTGAAAGCTCTAGAGCAAGAAGAAGCAAAGTCACCCAGGAGAAATAGACACCAGGAAATAATCAAATTGAGAGCTGAAATCAATAAAATAGAAACCAAGAGAACAATACAAAGAATCAATGAAATAAAGAGTTGGTTCTTTGAGAAAATCAACAAGATAGACAAGCCCTTATCCAGACTAACCAAAAGGCAGAGAGAGAGCATCCAAATTAACAAAATCAGAAATGAAAGGGGGACATAAAAACACATAATGAGGAAATCCAGAAAATCATCAGGTCATACTTCAAAAACCTGTACTCCACAAAACTGGAAAATCTAAAAGAAATGGACAATTTTCTGGATAGGTACCACATACCTAAGTTAAATCAAGACCAGATAAACTATTTAAATAGTCCAATAACCCCTAAGGAAATAGAATCAGTCATTAAAAGTCTCCCCCAAAAAAAAAGCCCAGGACCAGATGGTTTCAGCACAGAATTCTACCAGATCTTCAAAGAAGAGCTAATACCAATACTCTTTAAATTGTTCCACACAATAGAAGCAGAAGGAACATTACCAAACTCCTTCTATGAGGCTACAATTACCCTGATTCCTAAACCAAACAAAGGTCAACAAAGAAAGAGAACTACAAACCAATCTCCCTCGTGAACATTGATGCAAAAATACTCAATAAAATACTGGCAAACAGACTCCAAGAACACATCAAAACAATTATCCACCATGATCAAGTAGGCTTCATCCCAGGGATGCAAGGGTGGTTCAACATATGAAAGTCCTTCCATGTAATACACCATATAAACAAACTCAAAGAAAAAAACCACATGATCATCTCACTAGATGCAGAAAAGGCATTTGACAAAATCCAACACCCCTTCATGATAAAGATCTTAGAGAGATCAAGAATACAGGGAACATACCTGAACATAATAAAGGCAATTTACAGCAAGCCAACAGCCAACATCAAATTAAATGGAGAGAAACTCAAAGCGATTCCACTAAAATCAGGAACAAGGCAAGGCTGTATGCTCTCACCATATTTATTCAATATAGTACTTGAAGTTCTAGCCAGAGCAATAAGACAACATAAGGAGATTAAGGGGATACAAATTGGAAAGGAAGAAGTCAAGCTTTCCCTATTTGCAGATGACATGATAGTATACATGATGGACCCCAAAAATTCAACCAATGAACTGATACAACTTATAAACACCTTCAGCAACATAGCAGGATACAAGATCAACTCAAAAAAAATCATTAGCTCTCCTAGATACAATTGACAAACAGACTGAGAAGAAAATCAGAGATACATCACTCTTTACAATAGCCACAAATGATGTAAAATACCCGGTGTAATTCTAACTAAACAAGTGAAGGACCTATATGACATGAACTCTAAGTCCCTGAAAAAAGAATTTGAAGAAGACATCAGAAAATGGAAAGATCTCCCATGCTCATGGATAGGCTGGATTAACATAGTAAAAATGGCAATCTTACCAAAAGCAATCTACAGATTCAATGCAATCCCCATCAAAATACCAACACAATTCTTCACAGACCTGGAAAGAATAATACTCAACTTCATATGGAAAAATAAAAAAACCCAGGATAGCCAAAAGAATCTTGTACAATAAAACAACCTCTGGAGGCATCACAATCCCTGACTTCAAGCTCTACTATAGAGTCACAGTAATAAAAACAGCTTGGTACTGGCATAAAAACTGACATGTGGACCAATGGAATCAAATTGAAGACCCTGACATTAATCCGCACACCTATGTGTGGTGGTATTTTACTTGTACTGAAATGTGATTTTAATTGTATGTTAATAAATAAAGTTGTCTGGGGGTCAGAGCTATTAGAGCCATAGCAAGTGCATGGCGGCGGTGGCGCACACCTTTAAGGACCTGGAGGGTGGTACATTCAGGCAGTGACGAGGCAGTCACATGTTTGGGTTTACAACCAATGAGAAGGCAGAACAGCTAGACTATATAAAGACACACACAGGAAGTAGGTCCCTTTTTTCGGAGAGCTCTCTTGGCTGAAGAGGATCCCTGAATCAGGAAGGGTGAGGCTCTTAGCTCTGACCTCTTGGCTTTCTTCTCTGAATCGGTTCTGTGTTTCTTATTTAATAAGACCGTTGGTTACATCTACACCTATGAACATATCATTTTTGACAAAGAAGCCAAAATTGTACAATGGAAAAAAGAAAGCATCTTCAACAAATGGTGCTGGCATAACTGGATGTCAACGTGTAGAAGGCTGCAAATAGATCCATACATGTCACCATGCACAAAACTTAAGTCCAAATGGATCAAAGACCTCAACATAAATCCAGTTACTCTGAACCTGATAGAAGAGAAAGTGGGAAGTAGTCTTGAATGCATGGGCACAGGAGATCACTTCATAAATAGAACACCAGTAGCACAGACACTGAGAGAAACAATCAATCAATGGGACCTCTTGAAACTGAGAAGCTTTTGTAGAGCAAAGGACACAGTCAACAAGACAAAGAGACAGCCTACAGAATAGGAAAAGATCTTCACCGACCCCACATCTGACAGAGGGCTGATATCCAGAATATATAAAGAACTCAAGAAATTAGACATCAAAATGCCCAACAGTCCAATTAAGAAATAGACTATAGAACTAAAGAGAGAATTCTCAACAGAGGAAGCTCAAATGACTGAAAGACATTTAAGGAATTGCTCAACATCCCTAATCATCAGGGAAATGCAAATCAAAACAACCCTGAGATACCACCTTACACCTGTCAGAATGGCTAAGATCAAAAACACTGAAGACAGCTTATGCTGGAGAGGATGTGGAACAAGGGGAACTCTCCTCCATTGCTGGTGGGAATGCAAGCTTGTACAGTCACTTTGGAAATTAATATGGTGCTTTCTTAGAAAATTGAGAATCAATCTCCCCAAGACCCAGCTATACCACTCTTGGGCATATATCCAAGGAATGCTCAATCATACCACAAGGGCACTTGCTCAGCTGTGTTCATATCAGCATTGTTTGTAATAGCCAGAACCTGGAAACAACCTAGATGCCCTTCAACTGAAGAATGGATAAATAAAATGTGGTACATATACACAATGGAATACTACTCAGCAGAGAAAAACAATGACATCATGAGGTTTGCAGGAAAATGGATGGATTTAGAAAAAAAATCATCCTGAGTGAGGTAACCCAGAATCAGAAAGACAAACATGGTATGTAGGAGGATACTAGATGTAAAACAAAGATGACTAGACTGCTACTCACAACTCCAGGGAAGCTACCTAGAAAACAGGACCCTAAGAAAGCCACAGGGATTGCCAAATGACAGAGAAATGGATGAGATCTACATGTGCAAACTGGACATGAGTGGGGGTAATGAAGGGCAAGGGCCAAGGGAAAGAGAGTTTAGGGGAGCGGGAGACCCCAGCTGGATCAAGAACAGAGAGGGAGAACAAGGAATAACAGACCATGATGAATGAAGACCACATGAGAATAGGAAGAAGCAAAGTGCTAGAGAGGTCCCCAGAAATCCACAAAGATACCTCCACAATAAGTTACTGGCAATGAACTCTCAAGCACACCCAAGTGATGTACTTCCTACAGCAAGGTTACCATTTCCCAACACAGGATTTCCAACAGAGGATCAAATGTTTAAATACCTGAGCCTATGTGAGACATTTGTCATTTAAATCACTTCACTGCTTCTTTACCAGTGGTTATCAAGTATCTGTTTAAACTATTTGCTTCATTTTGGTTTAACTTTGGTATATCATACATCCATTTCTTATAGATTTTCCAGTTTTATGGAATATAAATTTTAAAGTATGTCATCATTCTCTGATTTTCTTCAGTGTCTGTTGTAATGGCTCCCTTTTCATCTCTAATTTTATTAACTTATGGGTTTTATTTTATTTGGTTAATTTGGCTGTTTGGTCAATTTTGTTGACCATTTCAAAGAACCAACTTTTCATTTCATTGATTCATTTGTGTGTGTGTGTTTATATTTCATTAATTTCAGACCTGATTTTAATTATCACTTCATGTCTACTATCTTGGGATTTTTGTTGTTGTTGTTGTTGTTGTTGTTGTTGTTGTTGTTGTTTTCTTCCCAGGGCTTCCAAATGCATCACTAAGTTATTAATTTGAGCTCTGTCAGTTTTATATATATGCATTTGGTGTTGTAAACTTCCTTCTTAGGATATCCTTCATCGTGTAATATGTATTTCATGTGTGTTTTTCATTTTCATTCAGTTCTAGGAATGTTTACATTTCCTCCTTGACTTCTTCCTTGATCTACCTAATTATCATTCAGTAGTGTGTTGTTTACTCTGTTGCATAGTTCATTTAGTTTCTGTTTCAATATCCAGCTCTATTCCATTATAGAAGTTATTTTGGTTTTCCTATATATGATGAGATTTGCTTTGTGTCTTAATGTTTACAAATTTTGCAGAAAGTCCCATGATATGCTGAGGTTAATATGGACTTTTTTAAAATTTTGGACAAATGTTCAGCAGATATCTGTTAGGTATGTTTGATTTATGATGTCATATAACTCTAGTACATCCTTTCTCTGATATGTTTTTGTCAGGATGACTGATCTACTGGTGGCATCTGGATATTAAAGTCTCCCACAATTACTGTTTTTAGGTTAACTGAAGCAATTTTGTGCCAGTATACATACTGATATGGAAAGTTTTTATCTAGTATAAATAATAATGTCTCTTATGAATTTGGACACACCTATGCATATATGTTTAGAATTGGTATGTGTATGTTTAGAATTAGAATATTTTCTCAGTGGATTATTTCTTTAATGAGTATGAAGTCATATTCATTGTCTCTTATTAGATTTGCTTTCAAATCTATTTCATCAGATATTAGAACAGATGTGCCCGCTTCTAACTTAGTTTCATTTGCTTGGAATAATTTTTCCATCATTTTACACTAAAGCAGTGTCCATCATTAGTGGAGTTTTCTTGGAGGGAGCAAGAACACATCCATTTAAGAAGGCAAACACTCACACGTATATAATTAAAATAAAAATGTTACCAGTTTCTACCCCAGGCCCATGAGAAGACAGCAGCAACAGCTCTGGACCACTCCATGTGGCTGGGGTGAGCAGGACTCAACCATGCACCACCCCAGGGTTTCTAGCCTCCGGAGCCAGGCAGTCGGGAAACACTATGGTGAGCAAGGACAGGATGGGGAGGTGGAAGAGAGAGAGAAGCAGAGCAGTTCATGGGCTAGGTGGAGGGGCAGATCTGCACCTCGCCTGGGCAAGACAATGGAGCTGGCCCTGGTGGTGTGAGTGTGAGTGAGCTGGACTAGAGGACGTAAGAGCATGAGAACTAGCCTCACTCCTTGGTGCAGGATGCATTGGGTGGCCTGGCTGAAGCAGTGCTGGAGAGCTCAACTGAGTGGTGACAATGAGGGAAAGCTGGCAGGCTGACCAACCCAGCTACCACCCAGGCCCAGAACCAGGACTATGAGTTGACCCACCTCAATATTCACCTCATCTGTGAACTGTTAGAGCATGTAAAAGGAATGAACCTACAGATTCAAAACTGCAGGATCTCCATGACATCGGACAACAGGACACCCAAGCGGTGCCCCAGTGAAAGCCCATTATTGATAACGTAGCAGAAGCCAGAATCCTCGAACCAGACCAATGACTCATGGCAAAGAGCACTTGCAAGTGAGGATGAAAGGACTAAAGGGTGAAATGTGCGACTAAACAGGTCACACCACAGCTTCTACCACTGACAACGATGACATTCTTCTTCCTTGTTGTTGTTGTTGTTCTGTTTTGTCTGTTTTATTTGTTTTTTATTTTTCCTTTAAATTTTGTTTTGTTTTGGGGGAGGTTGCAATGGTGGGTGGTGGAAGTGGGGTGTGATACAGGGAGATGGATGCAATTCAGATGTTGTAAAATCTTCAAAGAATTAATAAGAATTAAAATCTGCAAAATGTCAATAGAAATTTGATAAAAAGAAAAAAATATTTACCAACATAAAATCTGCTCTAGCCATTTATCAGAGACACCTCTCTATGCAGTGAATAGTTGTGAATACATAGACTCACAGTTGCTTCTGGTGCTAAGGATAGTTAGGGACTCAGTTCTAAACAAGACATTGACCCTACCCATTCTAAGGCTCAGATAACATTGTATAATAGGTGACAGGAAATTTATAAGATCTGGGCAATAGAGTAAATTTCAAAGGTCATCACTTACACCCAACATGACCATTGTAATCGCAAACTCACAACAGTGGTGGCTACCACACTGTCTTTATGAACACTCAGTCATGGATGAGGAGTGGCTCATGGGGTCCTACTCTTCACTGCATAAAATTGGATCAGACAAGTTTAATTAATAAATAACAAATTAATATGAAAAAATAAGTGAGAAAAAATACAGACTTGTTTTCCTCCATAACATTATGGAAAATAAATTCTCCATTAAATCTCCAAAGATTCTTCAAGGAAGGTATTAAACAGAGGTAACCATGGGAATTTACTCATTAAAATTAATATTCCTCTAGGGACATCCTTGTAAGCTTTAGGACAAAATTAAATACTTTCCACTTACAAGAAATAAACCAAACTTTCTGAGTCCCCAACAGCCAGCCAACAGGCGAGAGACCTGCTGCCATGCTGCATCAATACCCCTGACACCTACTGGACTCTGTAACCTCTATGATCTACTCTGCCACCCAAAGCCACCGAACCCATCATCCTCCCCTTGGCCAACCATCCACTGTATCATCAGCACCTCTTATAGGTGCAAGAACCATCTATACCAGTTGGAAGGACAGGTGAGTGACTGGTCCCCCAACTAAACTGCCCCAATCTCTAGACCCCAATCCCTAGGGCACATCCCATGCCCCTCACCCCTCTCAACCCCAGCCAGGCAGAGGGGCCCTGCCCCCAGGTAGATCTCCACTGCTCTGGAGCAGTCCCCAGCAGCTAGCTAACAGGTAAGAGACCTGCAGCAGGCTGTACTGACACCCACTGGGCTCTGTAACTTCTATGACCCACTCTGCCACCCAAAACCACTGACCAAATCATCTTCCCCTTGCCAAACTATTAACAGCAACATCAGCAGCCCTCATACAAGCACCATCTAATCCAGCTGGAAGAGCAGCAGCCTCTGTAGGCTCAAGTACCACCCACATCAACTGGAATAATGGAAGCCCCTATAGGCACCAGCACCACCTACACTAGTTGGAAGAACAGTCTCCTTTGGCACAGATACAATCCACACCAGTAGGAATAACAGACTCCGCAGGCAAAAGTAAAGCCCACACAAGCCAGAAGAACTGGATATGCTGCATTTAGGCACCCAAACCCCCACAAACCTCAGCTGAGACAACCTACTGGACCCGAGGAAAAGACAACCATCAGAACCCTTGGCCACTCATGCCAGAAGAAAATAAAGGAAACAGACAATAAAGGAACAAGAAACCCATTCATCAAAGACACCAAAATAATCAATACCTGTACTTATAACTATCCCAAACCTAGATGGGGAAATGGCAGTTTAAGAATACATGCAACAACATAAAGGGCAATATGATAGCACCAGAACCCAGTGGTCCTACAACAGCAAGACCTGAACATCCCAATGCAGAAGAAGAAGAAAATGATCTTAAAAATAACTTTATGAAGATGATAGAGGCCCTTAAAGAGGAAATGAAAAAAATCTCTTAAAGAAATCAAGAAAAAGACAAACAAAAAAATGAAAAAAAAATCAATAAATCCCTTAAAGAAAGTCAAGAAAAAAAAACAATCAAACAGGTGAAGGAAACAGTTCAGCCTTGAAAACTGAAATAGAGACAATAAAGAAAACACAAACTGAGGGAATTCTGGAAATGAAAAATCTGGATAAGTGAACAGGCACTACAGATGTAAGCATCACCAAGAGAAAACAAGACATGGAAGAGAGAATTGCAGGCATTGAAGATACAATTGAGGAAATAGATTCATCAGTCAAAGAAAATGTTAAATCCAAAAAGACCCTAAAACAAAACATCCAGAAAAATCTGGGACACCATGAAAAGACCAAACCTACGAATAATAACTACAGAAGAAGGAGGAGAATTCCAGATCGAAGGCACAGAAAATATATTCAACAAAATCATAGAAGAAAACTTTCCCAACCTAAAGAAGGACATGCCTATGAAGGTATAAGAAGCTTACAGAACACCAAATAGACTGGATCCAAAAAAAGTTCCCTCACCATATAATAATCAAAACACTAAACATATGGAATAAAGAAAGAATATTAAGAGCTGCAAAGGAAAAGTCCAAGTAACATACAAAGGCGGATCTATTAGAATTATACTAGACTTCTCAATAAAGAATCTAAAAGTCAGAAGGTACTGGACAGATGTTTTGTAGAAAATAAGAGACCACAGATGCCAGCCTAAATTACTATACTCAGCAAAACTCCAGCCCAAGGAAGTTAGCTGCATGCATGAAAACACAGGCAATAGACAATCTCACACTAGCAAATCCCAAAGAAGGAAAATACTACCACTACCACCACCAAAACCAAAAAACAACAGGAATTAACAAGCACTGGTCATTAATATCTCTTAATGGTAATGGACTCAATTCACCATAAAAAGACACAGGCTAACAAAATAGATACAAAAACTGGATCCATTCTTCTACTGCATACAAGAAACACACCTCAATTTCAAAGACAAGCATTACTCAGAGTAAAAGTTTGGGGAAAGATTTTCCAATGAAATGAAACTAATAAGCAAGCTGATGTAGTTGCCCTAATAGCTAACAAAATAAACTTAAAACTGAAATCAATCAAAAGAGATGAAGAAGGACATTTCATATTTATCACAGGAAAGAATCCATGAAGATAAAGTCTCAAATCTGAATATTTATACCCCAAATACAAGGGCACCCAAATTTGTAAAAGAGACATTAGTAAAGTTTAAATCACACATCAAACTCCACACATTAATAGCAGGAGACTTCAACACCCAACTCTCAACAATGGACAGGTCTGCCAGACAGAAACTTAACAGAAAAATAAGGGAACTAACAGATGTTTTTATTCAAATTGATTTGAGGTATCTACAGAACATTTTACCCCAACACAAAAGATTATACCTCCTTCTCCACACCTCATGGAATCTTCTCTAAAATTGACCACATACTTGCTCACAAAGTAAATCTCAACAGATATGAAAAATCAGAATAATCCCATGTGTTTCATTGGATCACCATGGGAAAAGTTAGAGTTCAACAATACAACTACAGAAAGCCTAAAACTCATGGAAACTGAACAAGTCTCAACTGACTCTCCAGTGGGTCAAGGAAGAAATAAAGAAATGGAAGTCTTCCTCAAACTCAACGAAAATGAATGCACAACATACCCAAACTTGTCAGACACAATGAAAGCATAACTAAGAGGAAAATTTACAGCACTAAGTGCCTACAAAAAGAATTTGGAGAAATCTCACACTGGCAACTTAACAGTGTGCTTTAAAGCTCTAAAACAAAAAGAAGCAAACTCACCCAGGAGGAGTAGATGGCAGGAAATAATCAAATTCAGGCCTAAATCAATAAAATAGAAACAAAGAGAAAAGTACAAAGAATCAATGAAACAAAGAGTTGGTTCTTTGAGAAAATCAACAAGATAGACAAACCCTTATCCAAACTAACCAAAAGGCAGAGAGAGAATATCAAAATTAACAAAATCAGAAATGAAAAAGGGGATATAACAACAGACACTGACGAAATCCAGAGAACCATTATGTCATACTTAAAAAACCTGTACTCCACAAAATTCAAAAATCTAAAAGAAATGGACAATTTTCTTAATAAGGTAACACATAGCAAAATTAAATCAAGACCAAATAAACTATTTGAATAGACCCATTACCCCTAAGGAAATAGAAGCAGTCATTAAAAGTCTCCCAACCAAAAAAATCCCAGAGCCAGATGGTTTCAGTGCAGAATTCCATGAGAATTTCAAAGAAGAGCTAATATCAATACTCCTCAAATTGTTCCACAGAATAGAAACAGAAGGAACATTGCCAAATTCTTTTCATGAGGCTACAGTTACCCTGATACTCAAACTACACAGAGATGCAACAAAGAGGGAAAATTATAGATAAATCTCCCTCATAAACATTGATGCAAAAATACTTAATAAAATACTGGCAAACTGAATCTAAGAACACATCAAAAAATCATCCACCATGATCAAGTAGGCTTCATCCCAGAGATGTCTGGATGGCTCAACATAAAAAAATCTGTCAATGTAATCTATTATATAAACAAATTGAAAGAAAAAAATCTACATGATCATTTCATTAGATGCTGAAAAAGCCTTTGACAAAATCTAACACCCCTTCATGATAAAGGTTCTAGAGAGCTCAGGGATACAAGGAACATACCTAAACACACTAAAACATATAAACATATACAGCAAGCAAATTAAGTGGAGAGAAACTCTAAGTGATTCCACTAAAATCAGAAACAAGACAGGGTTGTCTACTCTCTCAATATCCATTAAATGTAGTAATCAAAGTTCTATCTAGAGCAATAAGACAACAAAAAGAGATCAAGGGGATACAAATTGAAAAGGAAGAAGTCAAACTTTCACTATTTGCAGATGATATGGTAATATACGTAAGTGACCCCAAATAGTCTACCAGGGAACTCCTACAGCTGATAAACACCTTCAGCAGTGAGGCAGGATTCAACATTAACTCAAAAAAAGTAGCCTTCCTATATACAAATGATAAATGATCTTAGACTAAATCAGAGGAACAACATCCTTTACAATAACCACAAATAACATAGAATATTTTGGGGTAACTCACACCAAACAATTGAAAGACCTGTATGACAAGAACTTTAAGTCTTTAAAGAAAGAAATTGAAGGAGAGATCAGAAAATGGAAAGATCTCCCATGCTCATGGATAAGTAGGATTAACATAGCAAAAATGGCAATCTTACAGAAAGCAATCTACAGATTCAATGCAATTCCCATCAAAATCTGACCACAATTCTTCACAGACCTTGAAAGAACAATACTCAACTTCATATGGAAAAACAAAAGACCAAGGATAGCTAAAACAATCCTGTACAACAAAGGAGCTTTCAGAGGCATCATCATCCCTGATTTCAAACTCTATTATAGAGCTATAGTAACAAAAAATAGTTTGGTATTGGCACAAAACAGACACGTGGACCAATGGAATCCAATTGAAGACCCTGATATAAATCCATATGCCTACAAACACCTGATTTTTGACAGAGAAGCCAAAATTGTAAATAAAAAAAAGAAATAATCTTCAACAAATAGTGCTGACATAACAACTGGATTTCAACATGTAGAAGAATGCAATTCTATCCATATCTATTACCATGCACAAAACTCAAGTCCAAGTTAATCAAAGACCTCAGCATAAATCCAGTTACACTGAACCTGATGGAAGAGAAAATGGGAAGTAGCCTTGAACACATTGGCACAAGAAACTACTTCCTAAATATAATACTAGTAGCACAGACTCTGAGATTGACAATTAATAAGTAGGACTTCCTGAAATGGAAAACCTTCTGTAACTCAAAGGACAAAATGGCAGCCTACAGTTGGAAAATATCTTCACCAACCCCACATCTGACAGAGGGATAATCTCCAAAATACATAAATAACTCAAATAATTAGACATCAAAATATCAAATAATCCAATTTAAAAGGAGGTACAGATCTAAACAGAGAATCCACAACAGAAGAATCTCAAATGGCTGAAAGTCATTTAAAAAAATGCTCAACATCCTTAGCCATCAGGGAAATCCAAATAAAAACAACTCTGAGATACCATCTTACTCCTGTCAGAATGGCTAAGATCATAAACACTGATAACAGCTTATATTGAAGAGGATGTAAAGTAAGGGGAACACTCCTCCACTGCTGGTGGGAGTGCAAACTTGTACAGCCACTTTATAAGTTAATATGGTGGTTTCTCAGAAAATTGGGAGTCAATCTACCTCAAGACCCAGCTATACCAATATTTGGCATATACCCAAAGGATGCTCAATTATGCCACAAGGACACTTGTTCAACTATGTTCATAGCAGCATTATTCATAATAGTCAGAACCTGGAAACAACCAAGATGCCCCTCAACCAAAGAATGGATAAAGAAAATGTGGTACATTTACATAAAGGAGTATTACTCAATTGTAAAAAAAACAGTAACCTCAGGAAAGTTGCAGACAAATATATGGAACTAGACAAAATCATCCTAAGTGAGGTAACTCAGACTCAGAAAGACAAATATTGTATGTACTCACTCATAAGTGGATATTAAGAGTAAAGTGTAAGATAGCCAGCCTACAATCCATAGCCCCAGAGAGGCTAAACAATAAGGAGGGCCCAAAGAGGGATGCATGGATTTCCCTGGGAAGGGGAAATAGAAGAAATCTCCTGGGTAAACTGGGATCAGGGGAAGAGGGGATGGAGGGATGGGATTCTTGAGGGAGCAGTTTGG
This sequence comes from Peromyscus californicus insignis, assembly GCF_007827085.1. NCBI lineage: Eukaryota > Metazoa > Chordata > Mammalia > Rodentia > Cricetidae > Peromyscus > Peromyscus californicus. The sequence goes on from NW_026294402.1 coordinate 15,690,252, forward strand.
GTGGACTGGGTGTGGGAGGAGGGTTGGAGGTGGGGCAGAGGGGGAGAGTAATAAAAGAGACATCCTGATGTGGGGCCATTTTGAGGTTAGGAAGAAACCTGGTGCCAGAGAAACCCCTAGGAATCCACAAGGATAACCCAGGCTAAGATTTCTAGAAATAGTGGAGAGAGTGCCTGAACTGGCCATCTACAGTAAACAGATTGGTGACTATCTTAATTGTCATCAAAGATACTCTATCCAGTACCTGATAGAAGCAGATGCAGAGATCCATAGTCAAGCACTCAACTGAACCCCAGGAGTCTTTTGGAGTCTTGCTCAAGAAAGGGAGGAGGGATTGTTTGAGCCAGGGGGTCATGATGGGGGAATCCCACAAAGACAGCTGACTTAGCTCGTGGGAGCTCATGGACTCTGGACCAACAGTTAGGGATCCTCCATAGGATCAACCTAGACCCTGTGCATGTGTGTGATAGTTGTGTATCTCAGTCTCTTTGTATGGCTCCTAGCAGGGAGATCAGGACTGGTCCCTGGCACTTAGTTGGCTTTTGGAAACCTATTGCCATGCTGGGTAACCTTGCCTTGACACAGGGGACATGCTCAATCCTGCCTCAACTTGATGTGGCATGCTTTGCCCAAGCCCATGGGAGGCCTGCCCCTTTCTGAATGGAGATGGAGGAGGAGTGCAAGAGGAGGGGGGTAGATGGGGAGCTGGGGGAGGGGTACTAGAAGGAGAGGAGGGAGAGGAAACTGTAGTCAGTATGTAAAATAAATTTTAAACTGTTATTTAAATAAATAAACAAGCCAAAGTTTCCTTATGAACACATGCACAGATACAAAATTGTGGGGCTGTTTTTCCTTCCTGCAGTACTCATATCTCAAGGGAAAAATGATGTAGGTGCCTGAAGAAATCAATATAACAATTTATTTAATGAGGAGCTCTAGCAATTCAGCCATTAAGATGCTAAAAACATTAAACATATTCTAATTGCCTCTCACCTATAATTATACAAAACCAGCCTCTGTGTAAAACCACATGAAATTCCTGGGGCCACACAGTGAGGATATGATAGATGTCGTAAGTGAGGCTGTGTGTCCCGATGAAGACCAGGTGGGTTACAGAAATAGGAATAGAAAGTGAGTGCTGGGCTGTCGTTCTAGAAGAAAGACAATATGTCACAATCATTTGGTCTCAGAAGGTGAAGTGCCTGTACTTTGAAAGTCCTTCATTTTCACAAATTCCATTCTTTAAATGTGATTCCACTTCTTTCCTTACTCTGTGGTCTGGAAATTTATTTCATGCATGGTTTCCAACTCTTCTTCACCTCACAAAGATATAGTCTCCCAACAGATTTCTTACATCCCTTTATTCATTAACTATTCACCAACAATCTATCAAGTCCCAGGAATTGTCTATGTTGTTACATTTTACTGTATTTTTCTTTTACATTATCTAAGTATTTCACTAGCAAATGTGGAATGACAACAGCCCACATTTAACTTCTATACTGTAGTAATTATTGATTCACTAGTATGTCCTAAGTGGCATTATTGATGTTGATGTTGTACATTTTTATGAAGTTCAACAGAGAAATGTCCTTTTGGTTCTGTGATGGTTATTCTTGGTTGTCAAGTTGACTATATCTGAATGAACTACAATCCAGAAATGGAAGGCACACCTGTGATCCAGATCTTGAGGCAGGAAGGCAACAGCCTTTGATCCAAATCTTGAGACTAGAAGACAAAGGCTTTTGATCCAGATCTCAATGCAGGAAGACAACACACTTTTAACCCAGATCTTAAAGATACACCTTTAATCTGGGCCACTCTGCTGCAAGCCTATATAAGGACAATGGGAAGAGGGAAGGTTTTGTTCTACTTTGCCTGCTTGCCCTCACCTTGTCAGAACATCCATTCCTTCACTGGCAGTGGAGCCTACTTCTTTGGGAATTCCAGCATGTACAGAAGACCAGTTGAGACACCCAGTCTTGTGGAACTGAGCAACTACTAGATTCTTGGACTTTCTATTCACAGCTAGCCATTGTTGGATTAGTTGGGCTGTACCTTGTAAGTTCCAATAAATTCCATATATATACAGAGAGAGATTCATTCCATAAGTTCTGTGACTCTAGAGAACCCTGACTTATACAGGTCCTAGTAACAGCACTGTTGAATGGTTCTTACATCGGGAAACCATGAAGTTAGATGAGACTAAAGTGACATGTTAATAAATTCAACACATGGTATAGTGTTCTAATTTCCTCTTGATAGTGGTTTAAAATCAGCCATTAATTATTGGATTAGGAAATTATCCTTGATTTGTCTGTTTACTGGCATGCTAAGCCTTAGCAGCAAACACAATGGTTTTGAATTTTTCTAAACAATTTTCCTTTGTTATTGTAGATGTGATTTATATTCACTGACTTCTTGATATATTGAATTATGTTTACCAAGATCCTTATGATGCTCAGTCTTCTATTTTCAGAAGCAGTGTCAACTGTTAATTAATATTTTTAAATAATTCAGAAATGTATTCCTTAAAATACACTATTCACATATGTTTCTATATATAAGCTCTAGGGTTATAAGCACAAATCCTCTTACTGCTTATCTAGCTAACATGTGAGTCAACATCTTTAATATATCCTAAATATTAGTATTTGTTCAGTAGCTAGAGTGTGACAAGATCCACATAAGTATCTGGAAAGAAAAATGGTGATGGCAAACTATCACACCCTCAGACCTAGAGATAAACACATGAAAGGAACATTATAGAAGACAACTTTCCTGACACGTTGCCCTTCCTGGTCATCACAATCTGCTTTCCATCACTGATTTCTTGAGATCTATCCAAAATCAGCTTACCCCCTAATAGATCAAATGCAAATGCCCATTCTCTTCTCTTTCTGTAAAATGTTCTTTCTTCCTTGCCTTCACTGATGAGAAATTATACACTATTTCTCTCTCAGCTAAAGCATTTCTTTGTTATTCCCCAAGAGCTGAAGAATGAACCCAGGGCCTAGTGCTTGCTGAGCACAAACTCTACCACTGACCTAAATCCCCAACCCCCAACTAAAATATTTTTATTTCTGATAATCCTTTCTCACACACTTCCACACAGTAACTTGCTATTAGGTGGTGTTTTTCTCACTTAAGTCAGTTTTACCGAAACAAAACTGGTTTTTATCATGAAAATTCTGAACATTTACTTTCTTTTTTTATTAAGAGATTTTTCTATTCATTTTACATACCAACCACAGATTCCCCTGTCCTCCCTCTTCCCATCTCCCAGCTTCCCCCCATCCCATTTTTACTATGCTAATCCTGCCTATCCATGAGCTTGGGAGATCTTTCCATTTTCTGATATCTTCTTCAATTTCTTTCTTCAGGGACTTAAAGTTCTTGTCATACAGGTCCTTCGCTTGCTTAGAGTTACCGAAAGGTATTTTATATTATTTGTGGCTATTGTAAAGGGTGATGTTTTTCTGATTTCTTTCTCAGACAGTTTGTCATTTATATATAGCAGGTCTACTGATTTTTTTTTAGTTAATCTTGTATCCTGCCACATTACTGAAGGCATTTATCAGCTGTAAGAGTTCCTTGGTCAAATTTTTGGGGTCACTTAAGTATACTATCATGTCATCTGCAAATAGTGAAAGTTTGACTTCTTCCCTTCCAATTTGTATCCCCTTGATCTCCTTTTGTTGTCTTATTGCTCTAGCTAGAACTTCAAGTACTATATTGAATAAATATGGGGAGAGTGGACAGACTTGTCTTGTTCCTGATTTTAGTGGAATCGCTTTGAGTTTCTCTCCAATTAATTTGATGTTGGCTGTTGGCTTGCTGTAAATTGCCTTTATTATGTTTAGGTATGTTCCCTGTATTCCTGATCTCTCCAAGACCTTTATCATGAAGGGGTTTTGGATTTTGTCAAAGGCTTTACAGCATCTAATGAAACGATCATGTGGGGTTTTTTCTTTCAGTTTGTTTATATGGTTTACTACATTGGCAGACTTTTGTATGTTGAACCAACCTTGCATCTCTGGGATAAAGCCTACTTGATCATGGTGGATAATGTTTTGATGTGTTTTTGGAGTCAGTTTGCCAATATTTTGTTGAGTATTTTTGCATCAATGTTCATGAAGAAGATTGGTCTGTAATTCTGTTTCTTTGTTGCATCTGTGTGAGGCTTAGAAATCGGAGTAACTGTAGCCTCATAAAAAGAATTTGGTAATGTTCCTTCTGTTTCTATTGTGTTGAACAATTTGAAGAGTATTGATATTAGCTCTTCTTTGAAAATCTGGTAGAATTCTGAGTTGAAACCATATGGTCATGGGCTTTTATTGGTTGGGAGACTTTTAATGGCTGTTTCTATTTCTTTAGGGGTTATTGGCCTATTTGAATTGTTTATCTGGTCTTGATTTAACTTTGGTATGTGGTATCTATCCAGAAAATTGTCCATTTCTTTCAGATTTTCCAATTTGATGGAGTACAGGTTTTTGAAGTATGACCTGATGATTCTCTAGATTTCCTCATTGTCAGTTGTTATATATCCCTTTTCATTTCTGATTTTGTTAATTTTGATATTCTCTCTCTGCTTTTTGGTTAGTCTGGATAAGGGTTTGTCTATCTTGTTGATTTTTTCAAAGAACCAACTCTTTGTTTCATTGATTCTTTGTATTATTCTCTTTGTTTCTATTACATTGATTTCAGCTCTCAATTTTATTGTTTCCTGGTGTCTATTCCTCCTGGGTGACTTTGTTTCTTCTTGTTCTTTCAGGTGTGCTGTTAAGTCACTAGTGTGAGATTACTCCAACTTCTTTATGTGGGCATTTAGTGCTATGAATTTTTCTCTTGACACTGCTTTCATAGTGTCCTATAAATTTGTCAGCCCTGAAAACATATGTGCAAGTAAGATTATACTGACTGGATTTAGGAATATATATGTAGGTACATATACCTACATGTATAGAACAACAAAAAATGAAAAAGAAGTCATGAATTTGGAAGAGAGAAAGGAAGATATGCAAGAGGGTTTGCATTGAGGAAAGGGAGAGAAGAAATGTTATGATAATAATATATCAAAAAGCTAAAACAACAATATAAAATTAAAAATAAGCTTATGATCACAAATGAAGAAATTTACAAAAGTTACTTGTTGCAAGGGCAGGAGATTTCTGCTATGTAAAATAAAAAATTGAAAAATTATGAGCATTTAACAGTGAAAAAAACTAATTCCTGAACAGATGGAAAAGATGACAGAAGTGAATCCAGGCAGATGAAAAACATCTTTAGAAGTGTGAAGTGATGAATTCCTGGAGCCCACCTAGATGTCTGCTGAACTTTTGCTTCCTTACAAAGGAGAGAAGTTGCAGCCATTGTAGCCCCAGAGACTGTGCAGCAGCTTCCTGCCCCACCCCCTCTCCAAGCCAACCATCTGCTGCTGTATCACTGACCATCCAAGCCATCGCCCACCCTGCACCAATTGGGAACAGTGACCACCAGAGTCATACACCCCCTCCTGGACCAATTGAGAAGAAGAACAACCACAGGAGCCACAGGTCCCACCTGCACCAACTCGAAGAAGAGCGACCTGGAGCTCCACATATTCAGATTAAAGGAAGAAATGGGGAGATGACAGTGTAAGAACACATTAAACAATATAAAGAGCAATATGATACCACCAGAACCTAGTGATCCTACAACAGCAATCCTGAACATCCCAAAGCAGATGGTCCAGAAGAAAATGACTTTAAGAAAACTTAATGAAGATGATAGAGGCCTTATGAAAGAAAATGAAAAATTCCCTTAAAGAAACAGAGGAAGACACAACCTGTCCCTGGGAGCCCCCACCCACTTCTGTCCCAGTTGCTGGACAGCAGGGAAGACTCCTGCAGGCAGCTCCCCCACTAAAACCCCCCATCAGACCCTGCAATCTACAAGACCCATGCCCTACCCGAAACCTACCCATCCCCCTGCGACCCTAGTGGCTTCCTGAGACACAGAATCCACCAGCTCTCATTGGAACAAGAGCTCTCATTGGACCAGAAGAAGCTTCCTGAGACACAGAATCAACATATGAAAGTCTGTCAATGTAATCTACCATATAAATAAACTGAAATGAAAAAAAAAACACATGATCATCTCCTTAGATGCTGAAAAAGCCTTTAACAAAATCTAACACCCCTTCCTGATAAAGGTTCTAGAGAGATCAGGGATACAAGGAACATACGTAAACATACTAAAGGCAGTATAGAGCAAGCCAACACCCAACATCAAAGTAAATGGAGAGAAAATCAAAGTGATTCCACTAAAATCAGGAACAAGTCAAGGCTGCCCACTCTCTCCATATCTATTAAATATAATACTCGAAGTTCTAGCTAGAACAATAAGACAACAAAAGGAGATCAAGGGGATAAAAATTGGAAAGGAAAAAGTCAAACTTTCACTATTTGCAGATGATAGGATAATACACATAAGTGACCAACAATTCTACCAGGAAACTCCTACAACTGATATACACCAATGTGGCAAGATACAAGATTAACTCAAAAAAATCAGTAGCCCTCCTATATATAAATGATAAATGGGCTGAGAAAGAAATCAGAGAATCATCACCCTTTGCAATAGCCAAAAACAACATAAAATATCTTGGGGTAACTCTAATCGAACAAGTGAAAGACCTATATGACAAGAACTTTAAGTCTTTAAAGAAAGAAATTGAAGAAGATATCAGAAAATGGAAAGATCTCCCATGCTCTTGGATAGGTAGGATAAACACAGTAAAAATGTCAATCTTACAAAAAGGAATCTACAGATTCAATGAAATCCCCATCAAAATCCCAACACAATTCTTCACAGACCTGGAAAGAACAGTACTCAACTTCATATGGAAAAAAAAACAGGATAGCTAAAATAATCCTGAACAATAAAGAAACTCCTGGAGGCACCACCATCCCTGACTTCAAGCTCTACTATAGAGCTATGGTAATAAAAATAGCTTGGTATTGGCATAAAAACAGACACGTGGATCAATGGAATCAAATTGAACACCCTGACATAAATCCACACACATATGAACACCTGACTTTTGACAAAGAAGCTAAAATTATACAAGGGAAAAAAGAGGCATCTTTAACAAATGGTGCTTGCCTAACTTGATGTCAACATGTAGAAGAATTCAAATCGATCAATATCTATCCCCATGCACAAAACTCAAGTCCAAATGGATCAAAGACCTCAACATAAATCCAGCTATACTGATCCTGATAAAAGAGAAGATGGGAAGTAGCCTTGAATAAATTGGCACAGGAGACCACTTCCTAAATATAATACTAGTAGCACAGACACAGAGAGCAACAATTAATAAATGGGACCTCCTAAAACTGAAAAGTTTCTGTAGGGCAAAAGATACTGTAAATAAGACAAAACGACAGCCTACAGAATGGGAAAAAATCTTCACCAACACCATATCTAACAGAGGGCTGATCTCCAAAATATATAAAGAATTTTTAAAAACTAGACATCAAAATAACAAACAATCCAATTAAAAAATGGGCTACAGAGCTAAACATGGAATTCTCAATGGAAGAATCTCAAATGGCTGAAAAACATCTGAGGAAATGCTCAACATCCTTAGTCATCCACCTGTCAGAATGGCTAAGATCAAAAACACTGAAGACAGCTTATGTTGGAGAGGGTGTGGAGCAAGGGGAACACTCCTACACTGTTGGTGGCAGTGCAAAAATACAGCCACTTTGGAAATCAGTATGGGGGTTTCTCAGAAAATTGGGAATCAATCTCTCTAGACCCAGTTATACCACTCTTGGGCATATACCCAAGTAATGCTCAATCATACCACAAGGACACATGCTCAACTATGTTCATAGCAGCATTATTCATAATAGCCAGAACCTGGAAACAACCTAGATGCCCCTCAACCAAAGAATGAATTAAGAAAATGTGAAAAACAATGACTTCATGAAATTTGTAAGCAAATGGATGGAACTAGAAAGACACATTCTGAGTGAGGTAGCCCAGACTCAGAAGGACACACATGATATGTACTCACTCATAAGTGGATACTAGATGTAAAGCAAAGGATAACCAGACTGCAACCCACAGCTCCAGGGAGGCTAGCTAGCAGGGAGGACACTAGGAGGGATTCATGGATTACCCAGCGAAGGAGAAATAGAGGAGATATACATGAGCAAACTGAGGATGAGGGAGGGGTAATGGAGGGCAAGGGGTGGGGGATGAGAACAAAGGAGAATGGGAGGGTCAAGCTGGAACAGGGACAGAGTAGGAGAACAAGGAAAGAGATACCATGATAAATGAAGACATCATGGGAACATGGAGAAACAAGGTTCTAGGGAAGTTCCCAGGAATCCACAAGGATGACCCCACCTTAGATTACTGGCAATAGTTGAGAGGGTACCTGAACTGACCTATTCCGGTGATTAGATGGGTAAATACCCTAACTATCATCAGAGAGCCTTCATCCAGTGATTGATGGAAGCAGATGCAGAGATCCACAGCTGAGCACCAGGCTGAGCTCCAGGAGTCGAATCGTCGAGAGAGAGGAGGGATTCTATGAGCAAAGGACATCAAGATCATGGTGGAAAAACATACAGAGACAACTAGCCAAACTAGTGGAAATGCATGAATGTGGACCAATAGCTGAGGAGCCCCCATGGTACTGGATTAGGCCCTCTGGATAGGCGAGACAGTTGTTTAGCTTGAACTGTTTAGGGAGCCCCCAGGCTGTGGGACCAGGATCCATTCCTGGTGCATGAGCTGGCTTTTTGGAGCCCAGTACCTATGGTGAGACACCTTGCACAATTTTGATGCAGGGAGGAGGGGCTTGAACCTGCCCCAGCTGAATGTACCAGGTTCTGCTGACTGTCCATGGGAGACCTTGCCTTCGAGGAGGTGGGAATGGAGGGTGGGTTGTAGGCAGAAGACTGGGGTGCAGGAGGAAGGAGGAGAGGGGCATCTATGGTTGATATGTAAAATGAATAGAAAATTTCTTAATATGAAAAAATAATCAGAGACTCACTCCTTTACATATTCAGGAGTACCATAAAAGTGCTAAACTTAAAGCTATAATATATATGCAGAGGATGTAGTGAAAACCCATGGAAACCCTGTACATGCTGCTTCAGTCTCTGTGAGTTAATATGAACTTTGCCCAGTGGTTTTAGAGGGCCTTGTTCTCCTGGTGTCCTCCATCACTTCTGTCTCTGCCATGCCTTCTGCCTCCTCTTCTGAGGGGTTACCTGAGATCTGGGGAGAGGGGTTTAAGGGAAATATCTTGTTTAGAACTGTGTATTGTGTATCCCAAGGTCTCTCTCTCTCTCTCTCTCTCTCTCTCTCTCTCTCTCTCTCTCTCTCTCTCTCTCTCTCTGTGTGTGTGTGTGTGTGTGTGTGTGTGTGTGTGTGTGTGTGTGTGTGTGTTTAATATCTGACTGTGGGACTCTGTGCTCCCATCTGCTGCAGGAGGAAGTTTCTCTGATGATAACTGAATGAGGTACCTATCTATGAGAGTAACAGAATATCATTAGAAGTCATTTCATTGTTACCTTTGTTTAGACTAGGGGTATTTGGGTTTACCCTAGCTCTCTTGGCTATCTAGACTCTGGTTCTTGGTCACCCAAACAGTGTCAGTTATGGGTTCCACCTCTTGGAATGGGCCTGATGTCAAATCAGACATTTGTTATTTGCTCCCACAAGGTTTGTGCCATAGCATATTTTGTAGGCAGGACAGATTGTAGATCAAAGGTTTTGATATTGCATTGGTGTTTGCATTTCTCTTTTGGTAGTGTGTAGAGTACCAGCATGTCATGGAACTAGAACATGGGGGTGCGGATTTTATGTAGGCATCAGCTGGGTCATCTCCATGTTCAATGAGTTGTGTAGGTGTTGTCTTCAGCAATAGGGCCTTGCTGTCAGTTTGTTGAAAGCAACCTATTGTCTTGGCAACATCCTGGGTTATTTGGGGATTTCCAAGGGATTCCATTGGCCAATAACTCAAATGGATGAACCCCAGTCTCAGTATGGGAAGCTTCATTTGATAACTAAAGATGGCCAGTAGGGATTCCATCTCCCTCATTATTTGGAAATTTCATTATGATTGCCTTCATATATTATAGTAAGTTTCCACTGCACTAGTTTTTCATACCACCACTAAAATACCCTTAAATTCTAGCTGTCTCTCCCCTTATTCTCTCCCTCAATCCCATCTCTCTTCTCTCTTCCCACCTGATCCTCCTATTCTCTTCCATCCCACCCCTCCTCTCTGCTCCAATCCACCCATAAAATCTATTCTACTTTCCCTTCCCAGGAAGATCCATGTGTCCCTCTAATCCCTCCCATTGAGCCTAATCTCTCTGGATCTATGGATAATAGCTTGGTTATCACCTATTTAATGGCTAATATCCATATAAAGCAAATATATACCATATTTATATTTCTATGTCTGGGTTACCTCACTCACAATGATTTTTTTCTAGTTCCATCCATTTGTCTGTAAATTTTCATGATGACATTTTAGGAACTGTGTAATACTCTATTGTGTAAATGTACCAAATTTTCTTTAACCATTCTTCTATCAAGGGACATTTAGGTTGCTTCCAATTTCTGGCTATTATGAATAGAGCAGCAATGAACATGATTGAACAAGTGTTCCTGTGGTAAGATGTAGCGTTCTTTGGGTATATGCCCAAGAATGGTACAGCCAGGTCTTAAAGTAGATCAGCTCTCATCTCCCTGAAGAACTGACATGCTGATTTCTGTAGTGGCTACACAAGTTTGCACTCCCATCAGCAATGGATGACTGTTCCCCTTTGCTCCACATCCTTGCCAGCATGAGTGTCACTTGTATTATTGACCTTAGCCATTCTGGCAGATACAAGGCAAGCTCATAATGTAGTTTTGATTTGCATTTCCCTGATGGCTAATGATGTTGAACATTCCTTTTATGTGTTTCTCAGCCATTTGAATTCCCTCTATTAATAATCCTCTTTAGAACTGTACCCAATTTTTAAATTAGGCTATTTGGTGTTTTGATATTAAGTTTATGTATTCTTTATATGCTTTTTATATAAGCCCACTATTGGATGTGGACTTGTAAATTTTTTCCTTTTCTGTAGGCTGCCTCTTTGTCCAAGACATTCTTTACTGTGCAAAAGCTTTTTAGTATCATGAGATCCCATTTGTTAATTATTGATATTGGTGCCTGCATTAATGGTATTGTGTTCAGAAAGCATTCTCCTATGCCAGAGAGATCAAAGCTGTTCCCCACTTTCTCTTCTATCAGATTCATTGTACCAGGTTTTATGTTGAAGACTTTGATCAACTTGGACTTGAGTTTTGTGCAGGGTGATAAGTACAGAACTATTTACATTCTTCTATATGCAGTCATCCAGTTAGACCAGTACCATTTGCTGAAGATGCTTTCTTTTTTCCAGGGTATATTTCTGGCTTATCAAAAATCATGTGTCCATAGGTGTATGGGTTTATGTCTGGGTCTCCAATTTGATTCCATTGATCAGCCTGTCTGTTTTTATGCCAATACCATGCTGTTTTATTACTATAGCACTGTAGTACAGTTTGAAATCAGGCATGGTAATACCTCCATCAGTTCTTTTATTATTCAGAATTATTTTAGATATCCTGGGTTACAGCAGGCTCTCTTTTGGGCCACCAACCAGCTCCCAAATCATGACACAGAGACTTATTATTAGTTATGAATGCTCAGCCTTAGCTGAGGCTCTTTTCTTGCTAGCTCTTATAACTTCACCTGTTTCTCTTCATTTTGACTCAGGACTTTTTACCTTTCTTTCTTTCTTTCTTTCTTTCTTTCTTTCTGTCTGTCTGTCTGTCTGTCTTTCTTCTGTTTATCTTACTTTCCTGCTGTCTCCAAGGCTGGTGGCTTCCTGGCTTCTAGTCCCAGGTGTGTTCCTCTCATTCTCCCTTTTTCTCTCCTCCTTCTTCTCTTTCGAGCCTAGATTTCTCCTCCTACTTATTCTGTCTTCCCACCAACCCAGCCTACCCCTCTCCTGCCTAGCTATTGGCCTTTCCGTTTTTTATTAGACCAATCAGGTGCCTTAGGCAGGAAAGAGGAAACAAATGCAACACATCTTTACATAATTCAACAAATGCAGCACAAACAAATGTAACACATCTTTATGTCACTAACAAAGACAGCAGAAACAAATGTGGCACACTTTAACATAGTTGAAGTAATATTCCACAGCATAAACAAATGTAACACATCTTTGCCTAGTCAAAATAATATTCCACAACACTTGAGTTTTTGTGTTTCCATAACAAGTTGATAATTGTCCATTCAAGGTCTATGAAGAGTTGTGTTAGAATTTTGATGGAGATTGCATTAAATCTGTAGATTGTTTTTGATAAGATGACCATTTTCACTATATTAATCCTACTGATCCATGAACATGAGAGATCTTGTCATCTTCTGATGTCTTTTTCACTTTCTTCAAAGACTTCAGGTTTTTACCATACAAGTCTTTCACTTCTTTATACATATGTACCCCAAAGATCACGTTGTTTGAAGCTTTTGTGAAATGCTTTACTTATCTGATTTCTTTCTCAGTCTGTTTGTCATTTGTATATAGGAGGGCTACTGATTTTTGTGAGTTAATTTTGTAGCCAGCTACTCTGCTGAAGGTGTTTATCAGCTGTAGGGGTTCCCCAGTGGAATTTTTGGGGTCACTTATGCATACTATCATATCATCCACAAATAATGATTTACTGACTTCTTTTTTATAATTTGATACCAAATTTTTACTTTCTCTATATTTTATCATTTTCTCTATATATTTTATACTAATCACAGACAGACCATTCACCATTTAACCCTTGCTCAATGTATTTGTATCAGCTGGAAATCAGCTTAGATAACAACATTAAGTTTCAACCATTATAACTAACTGCTATACATCACAGGTAAAATGAGGGAAACAGACAGAATGCAAAATTGTCACTATGTCAATCCAATCCATAACATTTTTCTATATTTCCAACTGCCAGGATATTTCTCCAGGTTATGTAGATGGTTCAGTGAATAAAATTTTTACAATGTAAATATGAGGATTGGAGTCCAGATGCTCAACATTTATGTAAAAAGCTGAGCAGATGTTGAGACCACCTATAACACTCAATGATCTAGAGAGTGAGCTGCCTACCTTGATTAGCTGATGAATAAACTTTATGTTCAGTTGAGAGACTCTGCCTCAGAAAATAAAGTATAAAGCAATGGAGAAACACAATGTCAACTTGCACCCTCCATAAGCATGCACATATATGTAAAATATGTACATGCCAACACACATAAATAAACACATACCCATGTACAACACAAACTCATACACACACAAATAAAATACATTTTTCCTGGGCTGTGGCTCACACCTAGATTCTGATAAATGCTAACTACAGACTCCTCCACTAAACCACTAAACCCCTAAAAAAGGTTTAAGAAACCCCAAGGTCTTGAATATTGAAACAAAGGAAGAAAATTTTTAACTCTCCTTTGTGTCTTAAGAGGAATAAAATTAAATCCCTATTTCAGGCTTCCTCTCGAGACAAAGTGAAGAAGATTAAAAGAGAAGTAAAGATGTAGACAGCTGCAATCACATCCCAGACTGGGATCAAGGAGATATCAATGCTGAGTTATCGTGTGTCTGTCTGTGATCTTGGCCTGTGGTCTACAGCCGTTTATCCTATAGCTGATGCAGCAGGTGCCACCCACTGATGTCTGAAGTACATACCAGACTCCTACTTGAGAAGAGCACAGTGAGCAAGCTAAATCTTCCTGGAGTATCAGGTAACTGAAGTGGCTGGTTTGTTAAAACCACCTGTGGGGTTGGGGGACCAGTAAAGATTGCAACTAAGTGTGACAACCTAAGTTCAATCCATGGAACCCACATGACTAGAGGAGAATACTAACCCCTTCAAGTTGTTCTCTGACCTCCACATATACCCTGTGGCATGTGTGCTACTCCCATACACACAATAAATAAATAACAATCTGCCAGAATCCTCTTGGCAAGGTATTCTGTATTCTGACATCTCTGTGTTGTTGTTATTGATGTTGCTGTGGTTTTAGTTTGGGATTGGTTTGTTTCGGTTTGGTTTTTGAGATGGAGTCTGACCATATAGCCTTGGCTGGCCTAGCACTCACAGAGATTCACTGGCCTCTGCCTCTAAGTGTTAGGATGAGAAGTTTGCACAACCACACCTGCCTGTATTATGAGATGGTTTCATTCATTCCTACTGAAACACCTAGAGTAGGTTACAATAAAAATGATGTGTAAAATAACAAAAATGGGGTATTATAGCTTTGAGAAGACTGTACATGCAAAATGGACACATAGAACATGTGGTTCAGAGCATAGGAGCCTTTATCTAGGATGTTTCAGATTTGGGATTTAGCTCAGGTTCAGAGTGCTTGCCCAGGTTCAGTCTCCAGAGCTAAAACCAAAATAATCGATCTTTCATGATGTTGCAATTACAAACATTCCTTTTATATCTTTATCATTGCTTCCATGATCCTTTGAAATTCCTAGAAACACTTTAAAGGGACACATTTTTCTGCTAGCATGTAAAGACCATCTGTGTTAAATAGAACTAGTGTGAGAGGATTGAGTGAAATTTCCAGGATTCCCACCTTAACAGAGAATATAATTATGCTCTTCCTAGTTGAAATCTTGCAAGTCAATATCCTGCCATCTAGCTATACAAATTATCATATTTGTCCCATTGCTAAAAAATCATGTTTTCCTGGAAGTCCCTCCTCTACGTACCATCCCTTCAACACCCGTGAGTTGAACTGCTTCTGTGCTGAATCATGACCAAGGATGCCAGGTATAATGTTCTTTACTTTCCAGGAGCTCAGGCTCCATCCTCAGGAGTGATAGTGATGCAGTGTCTCAAAAATGCTCCAATTCAGACAACCATGGGAGGTAGAGAAATATGGTGCCCTGTGGGTTGGAACTAGTAAACTGAAAGCTGAAAGGAAAGGCTTATTGTTCGCAACTATATGACCTTGGAGGATATATCTTGTAATTACTCAGTTTAATCCAAGTTTTCTCAATTTCTAGTGAATTCCTGGTAATAATGGAAGAAGAAGAAAAATAGAAAATGAGTGTTTATGAAAATTTAAGGTTCCTCTCACCTCATGAGTAACTCATGTATAATATTCATTTCTTCCATGCTTTTTCTGATACCTCAGTTGTTTCTATTGTCATTGTTTGTAATGGCAAAACATTAGTGAGATAGAAAAATAAGCATTTTTAAGTATTGCTATGTGTCTACTTCATTGGTAATAGTTACATTCACATTGTTATGCAACATTACCATCTCCAGTACATTTTTGTCTTCACTAATTGAAAAATTCGTATACATTTTTAAGCTCTTCTTCCTCCCTCTCCACAACTTTTCTAACTACGATTCTATTATGAAATGAAAGAAGGAATTAAAGTCATCAAAATCCAAAATCAATGTAACTCAGAATTAGGATGCATGAGTCTAGACGTTTTGCTCTGCTGCATTTACCAACCCACATTCCAAATGGGTGCCACGGGCCCTGAAATTACAGTGTTCTGCTGTGGAGTCTTTTCATTGCTCTTTTAATGTCCTTGTTCCTCAGGCTGTAAATGAAGGGATTTAGCATAGGTGTGACCACAGTGTACATCAGTGAGGCCACCGCAACATTTCTTGGAGAATATGATACAGCTGAACCAAGGTATACTCCAATGGCTGTTCCATAAAATAAACAAATGACTGACAGGTGAGAACCACAAGTGGAGAAGGCTTTATACCTCCCTCCTGATGATGGTATTCTCAGAATGGAGAAAACAATTTTATAGTAAGAAAAGAAAATTCCAGAAATAGGAAGTAAACCAGATATGGCACCAACAAAATACATGACTATGTTATTAATTAATGTGTCAGAGCAGGCAAGATTAAAGAGTTGTACAGGGTCACAGAAGAAATTGGAAATTGCTACATCTTTGAAGTACATGATTTGCAAGGCAATGAGGTTGTGAGCCTGAGAATCCACAAGACTGACAAAAAGAGACAGGAAAACTAAAAAGCCACAGAGGCGAGGACTCATGATGAGTGAGTAATGCAGAGGGTGACAGACAGCCACAAACCTATCATAGGCCATCACGGTCAGAAGCATGCCATCCATACATCCAAAAAGAATCAAAAATGACATCTGTGTAAGGCAGCCCACATACACGATTTCTTTACTGTTAGTTTGGATGTTCACAATCATCTTTGGGACTGTAGTGGAGATAAAACAGATGTCAGCTAAGGACAGGTTGCAGAGGAAGAAGTACATGGGGGTGTGGAGGTGGGAGTCACAGCTGACAGCCAGGATGATGAGCAGGTTCCCAAGCACTGTGACCAGGTACATGGACAGGAACAGTCCAAAGAGGATGGGCTGCAGTCCTGGATCATCAGAGAATCTCATGAGATGGAATTCTGAGACACGTGTTAGGTTTTGTAGTTCTATATTGTTTGGGCAGCTTTTAAAAATTAAAAGATAGTTAGAAAAAATTATAGAAGTTTATCATCACTCAACACTGTGTCTGTATTTAGGATTAAAACAACTCTCTTGTGAAATGATCAGGTGACTACACATCTTTGGCAATATACCTGATTTTCTACAGTCTCACTGTTCTTTAACTTACTTTTGTTGACAATTTCATACATGTATACAGTATATTATGATTATAGTCTCCCATCACCCTTATCGATCCATCTCTGGCCCATGATGATATCCTTCTTATATCAACTAGTGCCCTTCTACTTTCATTCCTTTTGTGTAGGCCTTGTGCAGGTGGTCACAGTTGCTGCACGTGCATGCATGCAATGACCACGCCATGTCCAGAAGACAGCATTTCATAGCACTCTCCCTATCCCCCAGTTTTATATTCTTTCCGCCTGCTCTTATGCGATACTCCCTGAGTCATGGAGAATGTGACATAGATGTCCTGCTTGGGACTGAGCATTCAACAGTCTTTTCAGCACTTGAACCAGTTGTGACTCTGAATTAACTGTCACCAAATGAAAAAAGAAGTTTCTCTGACCAAGGCTGCAAGCAGCACTGGGATAAAGGCACACACAGACTTACTTCCCATTGGCCTCATGTTATTCATCTCTTTCTACATTCATTTACGTTAGAGACACTCTTAGGAAGAGTGTGCAAGGTCAAGAATGTTATATACCATACTCTGATCACAATACAATACAAACAAAAAATATAATAAAAAATCCTTCCCATGCTGAGAAAATACAATTCTAACTAAAGGAAATTAAGACATGACCAAAAATACCTATGGTATTCTAAGATGATACATGGATTGTCTTGATATGATAGTCTGTAAGACTAAAGATTTTAATATGGACTATTAACAAAATTTCTATAAGATTCGAAATAGCATTGAAAGTTCATAATCACAGAGAATTTTTTTATGTTCCAGTTTAACTCCTGGAGTTGCTTAATTCTTTGATTTTCTATTTCATTATTCCATGAAAATAAGGGCTTACTCAAATTCATAGATTGTCTTCAAACAGCTTCAGTCCCTGACCTTGACTCTGCTGGACTTCCACTTTGACAAATATGCATATAACCCTAAAATGTCCTGACCACATAAGGCATTAGTGAGCAGCATGCCTGAGATAATTAAATAATAATGAGCTTTTAAGAAATATTTCCAAAATATTTTATTTTATAGAATTTTGTGTTAACCCCATACAGTCCTATAAAAATATCCTTTGTGTAAGATCACCTTTGCTATTTTCCCTATATAGTATCCACTCTTTTATTTCTGATCATAAATTCTTACGTACACAAATGAGAAACACAACACCTGGTGTATCCAAGAAGGAGGTTTTCCATCTAGTTGAAAGAACTCCATGCCAGTTCTCCCTGCCCAAACAAAATCCATTGCCCAGTAATGTGGGGGGGATGCCTACAGAACTGAGAACCACTGTGAAAGGAGAGCAGACTCTGAGAGTTCCTAGAGCCCGACCCAGTCCTAAAAGTTAGCTCAGTCATCAGAGCAGAATATTTTCATGCTGTTATCCTGCCCTCCATCCCAACAGCTATCTCTTGATGACAAAGAACCAATGGCTGAGGGGTCCACACTGGATCAGGCCCTCCGAATGGGTGAGACAGTTGATTGGCTTGATCTGTTTGGGAGGCATCCAGGCAGTGGGACCAGATCTTGTGCTCATTGCATGAGTTGGCTGTTTGAAACCTGGGGCCTATGCAGGATTGTTTGGCTCGGCCTGGGAGGAGGGTACTAGACCTACCTGGACTGAGTCTACCAGGTTGACCTCAGTCTGTGGGGAAGGCTTTGCCCTGGAGGAGATGGGAATGGGGGGGGGGCGTTGGGGGGAAGGTGAGGGGGACGGGAGGGGGGAGAACAAGGGAATCCGTGACTGATATGTAGAACTGAATTGTATTGCAAAATAAATTAAAATAAATTAAAAAAAAATAAAAAAAAAAATTAAAAAAAAAAAAAAAAAGAAGCAGTGTTCCTGACAGTCCCTCTACCCTCCCACCATCTCCATTAGCACTTACTGGACTAGAATGTGTTGCTGCAGGGGCATTACCAACTGCTCCTTTCTGCATAATATTCACGAAAGCCACAGGCTATATGCTTGAAAACAAGATGGGCTCAAGTTAATGAAGGTGTCCAAAGGAGGTAAGAGACATTGATTGAAGCTTGCAAAGCACAAGTCTGAAGGTACTGGGTAATTACTTCAACTGTGTGACCTTGGGGGCTCAATGCACACAGCTCCTAATTAGCCTATTGGTCCACATTATCCCTTGCTTTGGGGACTTGTTGCTATTAATGGTAAAGGTAAAAGAGAAAATGTGTTTGGAAATTTCAGGAAAGGCTTGCCCACAGACCTTCCTAGCTTTTGTTAATAGAATATTTGTGTAAAACTAAGATTACAATTTTTTAGTCTACTTTTCAAGACAGGGCTACATTGTGTAGCCCTGGCTATCCTGGAACTCTCTATGTATAACAGGCTGGCCTCAAACTCATAGAGATCTGTATGCCTCTGCCTCCCAAATAATGGTATTAAAGGTGTGCACCACTATGCCCCACAAGACTATTGTTTTTAATTCAGCTTGGGGGTTTGGGCATCTGTCAATGCATTCTATTGCTTAGGAAATCCGAGTAGAAGCATATCATCCATACTAATAATCACATACTATTTCCACTTCTCACTTTTTGTCTCTAAAGAGAAAGTCTTGTTTCCATTACCTTTCCCTTTATTCATGCTAGTATTTTTTCCAACATATTTTCATTGATTATTTGGGAATTTCATATCATGGAATAACACTCACTTCCCAGTCTGACCCACCACCCCTGTGACCACCCCCTCCAAAAAAAGGAGAAAGTTCAATTTGTGTTGCCCATATACTCACTGGAGCATGGTGAAACTCCCAGGGGCCAGACAGTTAAAGAAAATTGCTTCTTCCCCAACTGCACTTTTTTTTTTAATTTTTTTTATTTTTATTTTGCAATACAATTCAGTTCTACATATCAGCCACAGATTCCCTTGTTCTCCCCCCTCCCGCCCCCTCACATTCCCCCCAGCCCACCCCCCATTCCCACCTCCTCCAGGGCAAAGCCTCCCCCGCGGACTGAGATCAACCTGGTAGACTCAGTCCAGGTAGGTCCAGTCTCCTCCTCCCAGGCCGAGCCAAGCGATCCTGCATAGGCCCCAGGTTTCAAACAGCCAACTCATGCAATGAGCACAGGACCCGGTCCCACTGCCTGGTTGCCTCCCAAACAGATCAAGCCAATCAACTGTCTCACCCATTCAGAGGGCCTGATCCAGTTGGTGACCCCTCAGCCATTGGTTCATAGTTCATGTGTTTCCATTCGTTTGGCTATTTGTCCCTGTGCTTTATCCAACCTTGGTTTCAACAATTCTCGCTCATATAAACCCTCCTCATTCTCGCTAATTGGACTCCCAGAGATCCACCCAGGGCCTAGCCATGGATCTCTGCATCCAGATCCCTCAGTAGTTGGATGAGGTTTCTAGCACAGCAATTAGGGTGTTTGGCCATCCCATCACCAGAGTAGGTCAGTTCGGGCAGTCTCTCGACCATTGCCAGCAGTCTGTTGTGGAGGTATCTTTGTGGATTTCTGTGGGCCTCTCTAGCACTTAGGTTCTTCAAGAGCACTTGTTCAGCTATGTTCATATCAGCATTGTTTGTAATAGCCAGAACATGGAAACAACCTAGATGCCCTTCAACTGAAGAATGGATAAACAAAATGTGGTACATATACACAATGGAATACTACTCAGCAGAGAAAAACAATGACATCATGAGGTTTGCAGACAAATGGATGGATCTAGAAAAAATCATCCTGAGTGAGGTAACCCAGATTCAGAAAGACAAACATGGTATGTACTCACTCATAGGAGGATACTAGATGTGGAACAAGGATGACTGGACTGCTACTCACATCACCAGGGAGGCTACCTGGAAAACAGGACCCCAAGAAAGACACGGGGATCTCCCAATGACAGAGAAATGGAAGAGATCTACATGAACAGCCTGGATATGAGTGGGGGTAGTGAAGGGCGAGGGTCGAGGGAAAGAGAGCTTGGGGGAGCGGGAGATCCCAGCTGGATCAACAACAGAGAGGGAGAACAAGGAATAGGAGACCATGGTAAATGAAGACCAACTGCACTTTTGCCAGAAGCCATCAATTGTGAAGAGCTACACTGCAACGTCCTTATCACAATTTTTAAGAGTTCTTTGATGACTTTCTGTCTAGACTGTTACTTTTGGGGTGGGGAGCAGTTGTCACAGAAGCCTTCTATGTCCCTCTTTCCCAACTAAGAGTCTGCAATCATCGATACCACTGCAAAAGTAGCTTCCTTACCACTTACAATCAGTGAGAGCATGGATCATGGACTTCCACAGACCCTAATATGGTAGTTGGTGGCAGCATGGACCACAGACCATGGCCACGGTAGGACCATGGATTAAGACCTTCATGTTAGTATTTTATGTATGAGAGAAATATGTGTTTTTACTAATTGGATTGAGTCTTCAGTTCTAGCATTTCCTCTCAATGGAATTATATAGGACAAAACTTTTGATGTTTATATATTTATTTTATAACATAAAAAGGCAACAGGAAGCAAGCCATTTTCCCCTTTTCAGATGAATCACAATAATTAAATACATGACATACTATGTTTTTATATAGGTTATACTATATAATGTTCAAATTGGGATGAGTATGTCCATTTGCTTAATTTGATCATCAAAATCCATTCTTCTGGCTTTTAAATAAACACACACATGTACACACACATTTGAATCAACATTTCTAAAATCTCCCTCTCCCTCTTGCCTACTTTTCAAGGCCTTTTTAATCATAACTTCTATGAGATCAACTTCTTGCCTCCAATGCATGAATTATATCACAGTATAAATGTCTTCTGTTTTGGTTTCTTGTACTTCCAGTTTCATACATGCTCTCTCAAACAGCAAAATGGTAGTAAGCACCCCATCCTCTGTATGCCCCATATTTCCCATTTCCCATTGTATGTCCTTTCCCATTCATCAACAGAATCATGGGGTGTTTCCATTTCCTAACTCTTCTAAATAGTTTTACAATAAAAATGAAAATGTAAGACCATCAAGGAGACTCAGTGGATAAAGGAACCTGATGCCAAAACTGAAAACTTGAGTTTGAGCCCTGGAATGAATAGGGTAGAAGGAGAGAATTGCCTTGTAAAAACTATCTGCTGACCTACACACAGGCAGTGTGGAACAAGTGGGCACAAAACACATATTCCTACATGTGCACATATATGCACAAAATAAATAAAATGCAGTTAAATTTTTAAAAATAATGCAGATGTCTCTTCCACAAACACATTTCATTTCCTTTGAATATATGTCTAGTTATAGAACTGTGGGATCATTTAATAGTTTTGTTTTCAGGAACTCTAGGACTAAAACATTATTTTTCAGTCTTCTGATTAGTTTTATTCTACTTCCAGAAATCGTTTCCCATTACTTCTTCAACCATCTTGTAATTGGAAGCAAATCACTAGGTTTATTCACACTAAATGAGAGGAGTGAACAAGGCCATGAGAACCATGAGGTAGGTGTCTTCAGAGGATCTACACTGCTGTCCACTTAATCTTCTATCAGGGATCCAAACACACTAATATCCAGGTCTCAAAACATGCCTTTCCATTGCAATTCTCATCATTATCATATCAACAAAAAGTTCCTGAGGACAAACTGGAAAATGGATATAATTTTCACTATGCCGGTTATTTCTACTGATACCCAACCAGCTTCTCAGAGCATTGCTTCTGGCCTACAGTTGTGGAAGTGCCCTGGTTTCTCTTCTACTAGAAGAGTTTGCACTGACACTGTGATAAACCATGGTCACCCCATAATCAAAGTTCGTCAGTGTCTCCTGTGATTCTGATCTCTCCTCATGAGTTGGAATAATCACCTTCCTCTAGAATATATTTTATTTAGGTCTCTTTTCATTCTGAGCACTTCATCACTTTCAAAAATTGTGTTTGCTGCTTGTTGAGTTATTTCTCATGGATAAGTTACAGTGTATGTAAATAGTGATATGTTGCAATATTCAACACTAATATTGCAGATAGGTATAGTCTGTCTTGAGTAACATAAAATTTAGGTTGCTTTTCTTGATACAAATATAGTTGATACATACAAATAGATATGATAGAAGGCATTCTTGGTAGCTATACATGGAGCAAGAATTTGAGAGCTAGAGAGATGTCTCAACAGTTAAGTGCACTTGCTGTTCTTCCAAATGAACTGACTTCAGTTCCCAGCACCCACATGGTGGCTCATAACTATCTTTAATTCAAGTTCCAGGGGACCTGATGCCTGCTGGCCTCTATGGTCACTGTACACATGTGATGCACAGACAAACATGCAGGCAAACAGACATACACTTAAATATACAAATACATATATGCATACAATAACAATTAATGAAAAAGAGGCCATGAATTTGAAGACAATCAAGGAGGGATATGTGGGAGGATTTGAAGGGAAGAGAGGACATATTATAATGTCCTAAATAAATTGTTAAGAATTAAGCCAGCTGTGGTGGTATGTAGCTGGAAGTTTTCCTATGTCCTGCCTGGTCCCTCAGTCACTCAGACCCAAATAAACACACAGAGGCTTATGTTATTTTTAAACTTTGGCCTGGACAGGCTTCTTGATAGCTAGCTCTTATATCTTAAATTAACCCATTTCTATAAATCTATACCTTGCCACGTGGCTTGTGGTTTACCGGTACTTTACATCTTGCTTCCTCTGTGTCTGGCTGGCAACTCCTGACTCAGCCTTCCTCTTCCCAGAATTCTCCTTGTCTGTTCACCCTGACTATACTTCCTGCCTGGCTACTGGCTAATCAGTGTTTTATTAAACCAGTGTACAAGGGCATTATCCCACAGCAGTGGTACATGCCTTTAATCCCAGAACTCAGGAGGCAGAGGCAGGTGGATCTCTGTGAGGTTGAGACCAGCCTGGTCTACAAAGTGGTTTCCAGGACAGCCAGAGCTGTTATACAAAGAAACTCTGTCTAGAAAAACAAAAACAAAAACTAAAAATTAAAACTAGGCCGGGCGGTGGTGGCGCACGCCTTTAATCCCAGCACTCGGGAGGCAGAGCCAGGCGGATCTCTGTGAGTTCGAGGCCAGCCTGGGCTACCAAGTGAGTCCCAGGAAAGGCGCAAAGCTGCACAGAGAAACCCTGTCTCGAAAAACCAAAAAAAAAAAAAAAAACTAAAAAAAAAAGGAATTCTTGCTGACAATCTTTTCAGACCCCTTACAGACCCCCAATTTAGTAAACATCATTGGCTCCTTTGGTGAAATTTTACACTTTGGGACAATTTAGTATACCTCATACAATAAACCTGTTGGTTGTGAAGCAGTGTTTCCTATGATATATGCATCACATGATGAGCTTCACAACATTCCTGAAGTACGCTTCCTTAGTAATGAGGCATAATAAAGGAAGGAAAGAGAGTCTCTTGCCCCTTCACATTCAGTGAGCAGTGAGAGCTGAGGTTCTGGGCTCAGGAACAAAGTTAGATATGTACCTCCTGATTAAATGCCTCTAGGAGGAAGAGATAAATATTATGAAAGAATTAAGACATGGGATGAAATTAACTTTTGTATCACCTAAAGAATTTTGCATGACCATGAGCACCCATGATTTTCTGTAAGTGCCATGGGATTATTATTATACACCTTTTCTGCCTAGTACATTACACAACCCATTAAACCACAATATTCTCATCCAAGCTTTCCCAAAAGACTGTCATAAGTGCAGCAGATCTCTTCATGCAGATCCTGTCCATTTACTCAAAAATGTAAAAAGATCTTGGTTTTTCTCCCAGCAGCAAGATGTAACAATGTGCTAAAGAAATTCTGTGTCCACAGTCAACCGATGTTCCCAATGTATTCTTACTTTTCTCATCAAGTTCATTTCCCTCCACAATGTGTTTTCTTTAGACTTTTTATGTGTGTTTTCAGCTAATTAACTCTGTTTAATGAAACAGACTTTTGGCCATAGTAACAGCAGCAAAATGACAGAAAGCCCTAGACTTCAGTCCTCCACAGAGACACTGACAATAACATACATGTAGCAAATTTCCTTGTGGGAACTCCATGAACTGGTTAAGAAAGATCAGCATTTCAAGGAAGTGCAAAACCAATAGCAGTATCACAGTGAACAAGAGAGTTTGTTTCATTTGCCCACCAGAGAGGCTCCCACTCCCAAAAACCAGATGGTAAAATTGGGAGAAAGATTTCAACTCCGAGGTTCTATCTTGGAATGAATAATTAAGGCAAAACACTTGTCTAAATTTTTATCTTTATCTTTTCATTGTGTTCCTAAAGAACTAGTTTTAGTGCTGCACAACTTGAAGCACTGAAATTAATGACAATACCTTTGAAATGACAGTACCAGGCCCATAGACAAAACTTCTAAGACATTTTATAAAGCATCAGAGAGAATTCAGTACCAGGGACAGACAATGGTTGAAACAAAGGATGGTGGGCTCTTGAGAAGACTCCTTGATTAAACAGCACACATACACATTCCTAGAGAAGATAATCACTGGGTAATGTTTGGGAATCACCCAGAGTTTTTAGCCTGTCCATTGATAAAAAGCCTTTCCCTATATGAAGCCAACCTGTAAAACTTGTAAGACTTGACATTTATTAACCTCAACAACAAAATACAAGACATACAAAGGGACAAGGAAACATGGCCCAACCAAAGAAATAATTTAAATTATATGAAAGCAACTCTTCAAATTTCTTTTAACAAATAGTGATCTATGGTTTATTCAACAACAAATTCAAACAGACAAAGGGTGGTCAATAAATGGAGGTGCTACACAGACAAAAGTTAGGAAAATGGTGTATGAACAAAATGGTACAATCACATATAGATTATTATAATACAACAATTTTAAAGTTGAAGAACACAATAACCCAATTGAAATGATCAGTAAGGTGTTCATAATAGATTCTACTAAGCACAAAGAAGAATCAATGACCTTAAGCACAGATTATTTGAAACCGTTGAATCAGTGAAGCAAACGAGAAAGAATGAAGAAAAGCAGAGATATATTAATGGAATTATGTGATATAATAAAGCTGAAATGTTTACATTAGGGAAATTCTAAAAGGGTCATAGAGAAAGACAAACATTTTTAAAAACTGAGATGTATAACTTCCCAATTTTAAAAAATGAACTAGCCATATGTATTTTAAAACTCTATAAAGTCTAACAATGTTACCACCCAAGCTCACAATTAGTGTCAATATCATAGAGAATCCTGAAACCAGCAATGCAATTTTCATTTTATACAAGGAAGTGACTATAAATATATCAGTATATTTTTCAGGATAAACCTTAGGTGCCTTTAAAAATTTGTGTTCAGTCACACACCTTTTCAGGAAAACAAAAGCACTGAATAGGAAACATAGGCATCAGTACTTTTAAAGGTTTTTATTTATATCTTTTTATTTTATGCATATGAGTGTTGCCTCCATGTAAATTTGTGCACTAAATGCATGTAGTACCTACAAAGGCCAGAAGACTGTGCAGGATCTGCTAGAACTCGAGTCACAGATGGTTGTAAGCCACAGTGTGGGTGTTATGAATCAGATCATTTGAAAGATCCCCATAAGCACCAGTAATTTTTATAAATGCCTTGGGCAATTTCATAAATACAGGCTTGACTACCATTAACCTACATCCTCACAGACAACATGTATAAATCTATTGAATAAAAATCAAATTCTTAATATATAATGTTTTTATTTTGTTCTCTGAGAACTTCATAAATGCATACAGTGTATTTTGGTCACATTCACCCTATATGCCCCATTCAACTCCTCCTAGATCAACTTCCACTCCCTCCCAGTTTCTTGTTCTCCTTTTTAACACACTGAGACCAATAGCATTGCCTATTCATGTCTGGAAGTGAAGTCATCCACTGTAACAAGGTCAACCTTCCAGAGAAGTAAAAGCAAACACTTGTGGAGCATTTCTGAAGAGACACATAAAGAAGGGTAGAAAAGTACCATTTTTGTTTCTATAAGAGAAAATTGTATATCATACATATTTCACCCATCATGATGATACCTTTTAATAAGCACATAATCCCTAGTGCTTGGTGTATGCCTCTACCCATTAAGAATGGCAGGAAGCTAGTTAGAGCACTTTCTTATAATATGGAAGGGAGGAAGAATTTACTGCTTTCCTGCTTTCTAAATATATGAGAAAGAGGGTTGACTTCAATTGTGTGGTTATTAAAGCAATATTAAACAAATGAAGATTGCCATGGGTATTGTAAGAATTGGGAATTCTGTGAGACAGATTTACAAGAGATACAAAATGAATGGCACAGGTCCTGATATTAGATTGTTTTTCTGAGGAGCTGCCACATGGCCCTCTTGATGTCCCTGTTTCTTAAGCTGTAGATAAAAGGGTTGAGCATGGGAGTGACCACGGTGTACAGTACTGATGCTACTGCACCCTTCCGGGGAGACAATGAGACAGCTGAACTGAGGTAGACTCCAAGGCCAGTCCCATAAAATAAGCAAACAACTGACAGATGAGAGCCACAGGTGGAGAAGGCTTTGTACTTCCCACCAGGAGATGGCATTCTAAGAATAGAGGAAACAATTTTATAGTAAGAGAAAAAAATTCCAGAGATAGGAAGAAAGCCAGAGATGGCACCAACAAAATACATGACTATGTTATTAGTAAAGGTATCAGAACAGGCAAGGTTGAGAAGTTGAGAAGGATCACAGAAGAAATGAGAAATGTCCACACTCTTGAAGTAGGTAAGTTGTAATACTATTGAATTATGCAGCTGAGAGACCAAAAGGCTGATGAGAACAGACACAAAAACCAACAAGCCACAAAGACGAGGGTTCATAATGACCTGGTAGTGCAAAGGATGGCAGATAGCCACAAACCTATCATAAGCCATCACAGCTAGAAGCAGACTGTCCAAACACCCAAAAAGCATGAAAAAGGACATTTGAGTCAGGCATCCTGAATAGGAGATGGCTCTGGTGTGAGTCTGGATGTCCACTATCATCTTTGGCAGTGTGGTGGAGGTGAAACTGATGTCAGCCAATGATAAGTTAGAGAGGAAAAAGTACATCGGACTGTGGAGGTGTGAATCAGAGCTGACCGTCAGGATGATGAGCAGGTTCCCAAGCATTGTGACCAAGTACATGAACAGGAACAGTCCAAAGAGTATAGGCTGAAGCCGAGGATCATCTGAGAGTCCCATGAGATGGAATTCTGAGACACGTGTTATATTTTTCTCTTTTATATTACTTGGACACCTTTTGAAAACGAACAAGAGGATTGGAGAAAAAATAAATAATTAAACCAATACACAACAATGCCTCTAAATATTCAATGGAAGCAGTTTGCTGATAAATTCTACACATTTAATTTCAGGTTCATAAACAGCTCTCAATATTTCTCAGTTTTTATATATTTGATACTAGAATAATTTCATTATTGATCATTTTCTGTTACTTGTCTCATTCTATGTATATTTACTTTAGAGAAACCCAAATGAAATACTACTTTTGAATAGCAAAACCATTCCCTACAAAACTATTACCACAGGAAAATACTCTTTTAAGATAAAATATATAATAAGAAATATCCTTTCCTGATGAAAGTAATATTATTTATATTGAAAGTAATTAATGCAGAGATTGGAGTTATAGGACTTTAATTCCAGCACTTGGGAGGCAGAGGTAGGCAGATCTCTATGAGTTTGAGACCAGCCTGGTCTACATAGTGAGTTTTAGGACACCCAAGGCAATAGTGAGAGCTTGTCCCAAAAAGAGAGTAAGTAACAGCCCTATTTTATGCACATGTGTGCAAGAATTTCCCAGATGGAACTTGAGAAGAAAAGATTTAGTGGGAGAGAGAAGGGAATAAGAGATGAAAATGGGGAGGAAGTAAAATAAATAAAATCCATTGAGCAAATAAATGTATGACACTGTCAAGCAGTTTTAAAATTTTAAAGAACTAATTTTAAGGCAAAAATAAAACTTTAGTTAGACATTGTCAAATAATGTCAAATTCATCAAGGTATGAAAGATGAAAGTTTCATAAGTTGCATTGAAGTTAAGCGGGACCAATAAGATGGTAAAGGCCACATTGCTCATAAGATTTCATTCTTTAAACATGAAATAAAAGTAAAATTTGCAAAGCATCTGATATTCTTTAACAGAACATGTTATTTAAGAACCAAAATTGGGTCCTGACTCAGTCCATGTTCTTTATGGAATATGGCATGTTTATAGTTTTAAAATTAAAACAGCTATATATACAGGCCCATTTTAGGATATGGGAACCTTAAGTACAAACCTTGACACATTATTCATTTAAAGCCCAAAAGTGAAATATAATAGGAATGAGCCTGGATGTCACAGAGAAAATTAGATGTCAGGGTTTTTCCATATAACAAATCCTATTCATCTACCTATGTTCAAATTTGCATCAATAAAAGCTTTATGAAATAAGGTCATTCTCTCAACTCATTATAATAATGTGTCTGATATCAATATAAATGTGAAAGTAAACGATAACTCACAGCACTGTGATAATGTATATTTTTTAAATTTTCTATAGATAGTTCCACATGCATTATCTACTTCAGCATCATATCTATAAGCAAACAAGAATTATTTTTAAAAATAATTCTCTCCAACATAGAATGCTAAACAGTATAATTGCTGAACTATGTTATGTAGATTCTAAATTAAAGTTAAAAGTTCATAATCAGAAAACATTTTATGTGTCAATTATCTTCACAGATTTTCATCATTTTTGTATCTTGACTCTAATCCTTAATGGAAAAACATTCACTAAATGTGTGGCCATCCTGTTGCTGAAAATACTATGCAATCTGGTCTCAGGACATGGAGAAATCAAGTTGGTACTGGCCAAGAAGATTGCTCCCTAATGGCTAGCTTGCATAGTCCAGGATTATGCAGGTTGCTGTGGTGGGAGGGGGTGTCAACAACAGTCTTACCCAGCTATGAATCCTATGAGCTACAATAATCACCGTACGACTAGATATTCCTGTGGGTGTTGTTGTGGCACAAATGTTATGGGAGTAAATTAATGGCTTTCTGATTGGATTTAAGGTCTCCTCCACAGCGCAAAAAAACATATGCCTGGTACTAGAAATCTGGCCAAGAACCCATTATTGCAGAGCTCACAGGCCCCAGAGGTGAACCTGCTAGTAGTATTTTGTAAAATGGACATGGTATCAAATTATCCTCTAAATTTGTATCTCTATGTCCATAGATTAGTGAAGCTCTCAGAGCTCATCGAAGAACTTTTTGTGCAGAGGATGGTGATTAAGACAAAAATTCACAACTGTCAAAGTGCAGAAAATAAGTTTCTTCAGGGTGCTCAGCCACAAATGAGACATCTGTATTACACTCCCTCCCCAAGGGTCAGGGACCATTGCAGAAGAGGGAGCAAAAAGATTGTAATACCCAGGGATTGGTGGGGACCAGACTAAAACAGTGTCTTCTGAACAAGACAGAACCACTGCACTCATGGACTCACAACAACTGTTGTCTGCACAAAATCAAGAGTCAAAATTCCAGAATAGAGGAAACAGGGACTCACAGACCTCTTTCCCAACCCAAACTGAGGAGCTATTGACAATCACTGGCTTCTGGAGGAGGAAAAGTTGGTATTATTTCTTTTTTATTAAAAATAGATTCTCCTCATACAGTACATCCCAACCATAGCTTTTCCTCCTCCACTCCGCCTTGCTCCTCCACATCTCCCCTCTCCTCTAGATCCACTCCCTGTATGTTTCCTTTTCAGAACAGATCAGGCCTCCAAAAGATGACAGCCAAACAGGACAGAACAGGATGCAATAAGACAAGAAAAAGCCCTCCTATTGAGGCTGAACAAGGCTTCTTCAAGGGTGTGTATTGACTAGTCTTTATGTCAACTTGGCAATGTAGCTAGAGTTTTCCTCTCCGGGTCCCACCAAGCCCCAGCAGTCTCATAGCCCACTTATAAAATAAATATATAGACACTTATATTATTTAAACTGCTCGGCCATTAGCTCAGGCCTACCATTGTCTAGCTCTTACTCTTATACTCAGCCCATTTCTGTTAATCTATATGTTGCCACGTGTTCCATGGCTTTACCTATTGCCTTTACATGCTGCTCCCTGGGCAGCAGGCTGGCATCTCCTGACTCAGCCTTCCTGTTCCCAGAATTCTATTCTCTGCTTGTCCCGCCTATACTTCCTACCTGGCTACTGGCCAATCAGCATTTTATGGCACAAGTTCAGCCATCTGGGGAAAAGAAACATCAATTGAGAAAATGCCTGCCACATTGGCCTGTAGACAAGTCTGTGGGACATTTTCTTGATTAATGATTGATGTGGGAGGGCCCAGCCCATAGTGGGTGTAGTGTTAATCCCAAGACAGTTATCCTGTGTTGTATAAAGAAGCAGTGTGAGCAAGCTATGAGAAGTAAACCAGTAAGCAATATCCCTCCATAACATCTGCTTCGGTTCCTGGCTCCAAGCTCCTTTCCTGACTTTCCTTAGTGATGTCCTGTAAGCTATAAAGTAGAATAAATATTTCCCTCCCCACGTTGCTTTTAGCTATGGTCATTACTCCAACAATAGAAACCCTAACTAAGACAAGTTTAGTTCCTGGTCAGCTAGCTAATCATGCTCCAATAAATGACCCAATACCTACATATTAGACATGTTGGGTTATTAAAAAGAAATCAAGGACATCAAGTTAAGGTAGGAGGGTAGAGAGGTAGGGTTAGATCTGAAAGGAATTGGTGGAAGAAGTAATGGTGGTTATCTTAGTTAGGTTTTCTATTGCTGTGACGAGATACTGCAACCATGGCAACTCTTATAATGGAAAACATTTCACTGGGGGCTGGCTTGCAGTTCAGTGGTTCCACTGTCATGGTGGGGAGCAAGGCAGCATGCAGGCAGACATGGTGCTGGAAAAGTAGCTGAGAATTCTGCACCCAGATCCTCAGGCAGCAAGAAGGAAGAGTGAGCCACTGGGCCTAGGTTGAGCTTCTGAAACCTCAAAGCCCACCCCTGGTGATACACTTCCTCCAACAAGGCCACACTTCCTGATAGTGCAATTTCCTATGAGCCTATGGGGGCATTTTCATTCAAACCAACACAGGTAGATATGATCAAAATACATTAAATACATGTTTAAAAATTAATGAAAGTATTATATTTAATTTTTTAATAAAAATGCAAGAAATATATTAATAAATACATAAATAAAAGTCATTTAAATATTAAAAAATATTAGTTTTCTCCAATGTAATTTCACTGGGTATAATAATCACACTTAAGGGTAGAGCCCATGTTCTGCAGTAGACAGCCAACATGAAACAAAATCAATGATATTTTTTGAGACTTTTTGTCTCATATTACTTTGGGCATTTTTCATCTTATTGATCTTTTTGCTTATATATTATGGTTTCTAGTTTTGTGTTTTTATGGGGGGTGTATTTCTTGTGAGGTTTTTTTTATTCTGGTCTAGTTTTATTTGCCATTTGTTTTCTAAAGAGAAAGAGAAAATAATGGTATGGAATTGGGTGGATGGGGAATCGGGTGGGTGAGTGGAGAGATCTAGAAGGTGTTGGGGGAAAGGAAACCATGATCGGAATATATTATATCTACGCCTTGGTGAGTGACATTATTAGGGAACAGAAAGTCAGTCTTTTTATTTTTTTATTTTTTGAGATTATAATATATTTAGATTTCCCCCTTCCCTTTTCTTCCTCCAAGCCCTCCCATGTACCCCTCCCTTACTCTCCTTCAAATTCATGGCCTCTTTTCACTGTTATTGCATGCATATATGTATACACATAAACACACATATATATGTATATGTGTGTGTTCCTAAATTTAACATACTCAGTCTGTGTATTGTTACTTATATGTACGAAAACATACATACAAATCTTCTTTTATTTTTCTGTTATTGCTGTGGCTATTTTATCTTTTTTATTTCTATTTTACTTCATTCCTCCCTTCTTTTATATTTTTCTTTTTATACATTTATACATTTACATTTTTCTTTTTTCTTTCCCTTCTTTATAGAACTTTTATGGGCATTGCTTAAATCATGATGACTAAATTAGACAAAGCCATCCAAATACATGTAAAATTTACCATAGTTTTCCTCCTGTTCTCTTCTCTCCATAGTTGTACGTCTCTTATTTAATATCTAATTTTTGAGCAAACTCTGTCCTTTATGCTTTGCCTTTCCCTTCTCTTCTCTTTGCTTCCTTTCTTCTTCCCCACCCCATTCACTTCTCCTTTTTTCTCCTCTCTTCCCCTCTGCTCTCCTCTCCTCCTTTTCCCCCTCCTCTTTTTTTGAGACAGGCACTCCCATATTATTTATGCTGGCCTGAAGCTGAAGATTTCACTGCCTCGGCCCCCTGAGTCCAGGGATTGCTTTAGGTTGTCTGATTGCATTTCTCTTCTTGTTTCTCTTCTCACTCTATCTTTAGCTGGAGCTGACTCATCTACTCACTTTATTGTTTCCTCCCTTGTATATTCTTTTCCCTCTTCTACTTCTCTAACAGTAATAACTTACCTTACTCTTCTTATTTTCTTTTCATTCTCACACTTTTAAATGATATATGAGTATGCATAGTACTAGTCTCATTTCTTTATTCAAAAGTTACTAAAATTGAAATTTTCAATTCACTATTACTATATTTTCATAGATGTGATAGCTTGTTCACTTAGCATTCTATACTTGGAATAGCACTGAGAACCATGGATAGTGCCCTAAGTATGCCATGCCATCTGAAGACTTGTCTACTGAACTACAACCTCATCCCAGCAGGAAGAAATTTCTTCTCACTGTTACTGCAACAAAATTCTACTTGACCATTGGAAATACTTCAACTAAAAGAATACAGAAAGTTTACAAAATCCAGCCAATGACATAATCTAAGGAGCACATGCCCAAATGCAGAAACATAAAACACATGATAAATCAAAACAACACAACCCTGAAAATTACGAACTCCACAGAATGGGTTTCCAATGAGAGGGAAGTATATGAAATCCCAGGCAAAGAATTCAGAAAACGATCACAAGAAGATTCATAAAAATCATAGAAGATGTGAATAAATTCTTGAATAAATTAACAGTATAGCTAACTGAATGAAAGCTAAATTCAATATATGAAATAATTTTCAAAAATGAAATAAAAGAGCTGAAAAGTCAAATTGAAAATTTGAAATGAGAAGCTCAGTAAGTTAAATTTTAAAACCCTTAAAGTCTCACCAATACAATGGATCAAGTGGAAAACAGGATATCAATGGTTGAAGACAGAATAAGTGAATCATAAACATAACAAAAAAGTATAAAAAGAACATAAAAATCTGAAGAACACTATTAAAAGGCAAAACTGATGAATCATGGGCATATAAGAAGTGTAAACTAAATGTGTAGAAAATACATTCAATAATATTAGAGCAGAAATTTTCCAGATTAATAGAGAGTGATGCACCCTGCCTAGATGGCCAGGAACCCGAGGCTGGACAGCCCAGAGACCCAGGCTAGAACCAAACATGACTAGGAAAAAAGAAAATTCAATGAAATTATTACTAATGATGTTCTGCTATACTCATAGATTGAGGCTTAGCCTAGTTGTAATCAGAAAAGTGTCATCCAGCAAATGAAGCAAGCAGATACAAAGAGCCACAGCCCAACACCAGATGGAGTCAAGGGAACTGCACAATAGAGGGAAAGGAAGGAGTGTAGGATCCAGAGAGGTTGAGGACACCATGAGAAGAAAGCCCACATAACAACTAAGCAGGTCTCATACGAGATCACAGAGACTGAAGTGACAATCACAGAGCGTGTATGGGTCTGAGGTAGGTCCTTTGCATATAAGTTATGATTATGTAGCTAGGTGTTCTTGTATGACTCCTAATAGTGGGATTGGGGATGTTGCTGACTCTTTTGCCTGCTCTTAGGATCCTTTTCCTCCTACTGGGTTGCCTCACACCCAGCCTTGATATGAGGGATGTTGTAGATGTATCCAACCTTCTTATTAAATAAGAAACACAGAACCAATGCAAAGAAGAAAGCCAAGAGGTCAGAGCTAAGAGCTAAAACCTTACCCTTCCTCCTGCGGTGGTCCTACCTCTCTGAACCAGAGCTACCCCTGTGTTAAAGTCTTTATATAGAGTTCCTGTCCTGCCTTCTCATTGGTTGTAAACCCAACCACATGACCGCCTCCTCACGGCCTGTCTGTATAGGCCTCCAGGTTTTCCATGATTGGTATTAAGATTAAAGGCATGTGTATCCAATAATGGCTGTATCCCTGAACACACAGAGACTTACCCAGCTCTGCCTACCAAGTGCTGGAATTACAAGCGTACGCCACCACTGCCCTGCTTTCCTATGGCTTGCTAATAGCTCTGACCCCCGGGCAACTTTATTTATTAACATACAAATAACATTTTAATACAAATAAAATATCACCATAGGTTGTGCTTAGTCTTATTATAACTTCTTATGCCATGTTGATTGATATCCCTGGGAGGCTTGTTATTTTTTTTAAAGGAAAATGGAGGAGGAGTTGATCTGGCATAGAGGAGAAATGAGATGGGGGGAGACTGGGAGCAGTAGAGGAAGGGGAAATTGTAGTCAAGATGGAGTGTATGAGAGAATTTTTGCAGAAAGCAAGGAAGGAAGGAAGGAAGGAAGGAAGGAAGGAAGGAAGGAAGGAAGATAGATAGATAGATAGATAGATAGATAGATAGATAGATAGATAGATAGACCCCAAATCCAAACTGCAAAGACAGGAACAAAATTTCCTCATATCATATACTTTAAAAACTAATTGTACAGAATAAATAAAGAACATTGAAAGCTGGAAGAGAAAAGAAGTCAAACTTAAAGGCAAAATCATTAAATTAACAACAGATTTGAAAAATTCCAAAACCAAGAGATAAAAAATGATGTATTCAAGGTTTAAATGACAATCACTGCAATCCAAATCTGTAGCCAATGAAGCTATCCTTCCCGGTTAAAGAACAAAGAATCCTTCTATGATAAATGCAAACTAAAAGAATTTATGATCACTAAACCAATATTTCAAAAAAGATATGAAGAGAATACTCGGTAGAGAAAATTCAAATGACTGAGAAACACTTAAAGAAATGTTCAGTATCTTGATCAAACAGGAAAATACAAATCAAAATTACTTTGAGATTTCATATTGTACCTGGCAGAATGGCTAATATCAATAACACAAGCTCATACTAGCAAGAATTAAAATGAGCAGAACACTCATCCATTGCTGGTGGGAGTGCAAATTTGTACAACCTCTATAGAAATCAGTGTAGCAGTTCCTTGGGGAGATGGGAATTGATCTACCTCAAGATCCAGCTACACCATTCTTGGGCATATACCCAAAGGACCTTCACTTTACCACAAAGACACTTGCTCAACCATGTTCATTGCTGCTGTATTCACAATAGCCAGAAACTGGAAACAATCTACATGTCCCTGAATGGAAGAATTGATAAAGAAAATGTGGTACCTTTATACAATAGAGTGTTATTCAGCTGTTTAAAAAATCACAACACAAAAATTGCAGGCAAATGGATGGAACTAGAAAAAAATCATTGTGAATAAAGTAACCCAGAGCCAGAAAGATAAATATGGTATGTATTCTCTTATATGAGGTTATTAACCATTAAGTAAATTAACACCCATAGTCACAGGGAGGTTTTATAAATAAAGGAAGGGACTAGGGAGACACATGGATCTCCCTGGGAGGGAGAAATAGATTTTATGGGTGCACTGGGTGAATAAGAATGGGAGGGACAAGTGGGAAGGGAGAGAGGAAATGGGGTTATGGTATGGAATGCAGGGAGACACAGCTAGAATTTGGGTGCATTTGAAAGGTGTTATGGAAAATAAGCACAGCAGAAACTTCCTAAAATATATGAAGACAATCCTAACAAAGTTTCCAGAAAATGAAGGAGACAGAATTCCAGCTGACCATCTCTTGCCACCAAGCAAAACTTCCAGTATAGGGACTAGGTTACATCAATTTAGTTGTTGGCCAATGGGGCCCCTTGGAAATTCCCAAATAACCCAGACTGTTTCCAGGACAAAAGTTTCTCTCTACAAACTAATAGCAAGACCCCATTGCTGAAAATAACACTCACACAACTCAATGAAGATTGAGAGGTCAAGCTAGTGCCTACATAGAACTTTAACCCCTACCTTCTAGTGTCTTTGGTAAGGGAAGATGCTCATAAGGCTGCCAAAAGAGAAATGTAAACACCAACCCAACCTCAAAACCTTTGACCTACAAGCTTTCCTGCCTGCAAGACATGCTGGGGTAACGGTTTCACAAAGCTTGTGGATATAACCAAGCAATGTCTGATTTGATTTAAGGCTCAATCCACAACATGGAACTCATACCCAACACTGCTTGGATGATAAAAACCAGACATTAGATAACCCAGAGATCTAGGGTAAAACTAAATACTACTGTTCTAAAAAAGGAAAAATAAAATGACTCCTAATGATATTCTGCTCAACTCATAGATCAGTGCGTGATTCAGCCATCATCAGAGAAGGTTCCTTCTGTGCAGGATATTAGATCACACTGTGAACCCCAAGACTGCATTAATTAAATAAAATCAACCGTAGGTCAAGAGGAGGAGCAAGCAACAAGTTGATTGGAAATAACCATAGAGTGTGAGGGGAAGTTGGGAGGTCAGAGAAAGAGAAGCACAAGAAGTAGAAGGGAGGAACATTCAGTTGGAGTTTTGTTTTTAGACAAAGTAAGAGAGAGCCTCTTTCTGAGATGATGGCTGAGGAGGAAGGTCAACTGGCTGCTTTCTCTGCCTCTCTGAGCTAGAAGGTTTTTACCTCAGCATCTGGCTCCCAAGTCTTTATTGGTAAAATAAGAGGATAGAAACTTCATTAAAACAGCATTTGTCTCCCTACAGGGAGGTGGCTGAAGAGGTGGCAGGACCGCAGGATGCAAAGCCCACCCGCACCCCCGCCCCCGGAGCCCATGGCCTTAGCAGCAAGGTCGAGGCAGCAGCTGAGGCGATGCAGTCAGCAGCTGAGGCAGTGGTAGGATCAGGTGTAGCCACTGAGAAGCAGATATAACAACATACTCCTGCAGTAGATGGGAACAAATACAGAGACCCACACCAGACATAACGAGAGAGAGAGAGAGAGAGAGAGAGAGAGAGAGAGAGAGAGAGAGAGAGAGAGAGAGAAGCCTTGGGAACACACAGCTCTAAATGCCATATCTCTGTCAAATCCCCCCCACCTAAGAGTCCAGGGAACCACAAGGAAGAGGAGGCAGTAAGAGTGTAAGATCCAGACGGGATAGAGAGCACTAGGAGAACAAGGCCCTTAAAATCAACTGAGAAAGCCCATATGAACCCATAGAGACTGAATTAATCAGCATAGGGCCTGTACAGGTCTGAACCAGGTCTGCTGCATACATATTATAGCTTTCAATTTAGTATTTTTATGGGACGCCTGAGTGTGTAAACGGGCAGTCCCTGATTCATGGGCCTTCTCTTAGAGCCCCCTTCTCCTTCTGTTGGTTTGCCTTGTCTAACTTCAATGTGATGGGTTTTGTTTTATCTTTTTATAAGTTATTTTGTTATGTCTGATTGTTATCTATTAGAAGCCTGTTCCTTTCTAATGAGAGACAGGAGGGAAATGGATTCTGATGGGAAGGGAGGTGGGAAGGAACTAGAAAGAGTTGAGGGAGGAAAAAACTGTAACCAGGATATATTTTAAAGGCTATTATAAGAATAAAAACAAAAATGAAATAAAATAGGGCCAATGAGATGTCTCATTGGTTAAAGGTACTTGTTGCCAAGCCTGACAAAGTTTGATCCCTGATACCAGTATGGTAGAAAGAGAAAACTGATTCGTGCAAGTTGTCCTCTCTCTCTCTCTCTCTCTCTCTCTCTCTCTCTCTCTCTCTCTCTCTCTCTCTCTCTCTCTCTTTCTCTCTCTCTTTCTCTCTCTCTCTTTCTCTCTCTCTCTCTCTCTCTCTCTCTCTCTCTCTCTCTCTCTCTCTCACACACACACACACACACACACACACACAATGCACATCCAGACCCACACAAGTCAATAAATGTAATTTTTAAATAAAATAAAAATAACTTTTGACAAAGAGAAAAACAAAAAAGAACCTGAAAGTGGAAATAGAATTAGACTCAATAAAGAAAATCCAACCTGAGGGACTTCTGAACTTGAACAAGAGACACCATGATAAATGAAGACCCCATGGGAATAGGAAGAAGCAGAGTGCTAGAGAGGTCCCCAGAAATCCACAAAGATACCTCCACTATAGACTACTGGCAATGGTCGAGAGAAAGCCTGAACTGACCTACTCTGGTGATCAGATGGCCAAACACCCTGGCTGTCATGATAGAACTCTTATCCAGTGCCTGGGCAGAAATGCAGAGATCCATGGACAAACCCCAGGTGGAGCTCCATGAGTCCAATCAGCAAGAGAGAGGAGGGATTGTATGAGCAAGAGATATGGAGACCATGATTGGAAAAAGCACAGGGACAAATAGCCAAACTAGTGAAAACACATGAACTGTGAACCAATAGCTGAGGAGCCCCCATGGAACTGAACCAGGCCCTCTGGATAAGTGAGACAGTTGATTAGCTTGAACTGTTTGGGAGGCCCCCAGGCAGTAGGATCAGTTGTGTATCTTGATCTGCTTGGGAGGCCCCCTGTCAGTAGGATCAGAATCCATCCCTGGTGCATGAGCAGACTTTTTGGAGCCCACTACCTATGATGGGACACCTCGTGCAGCCTTGAGGCCGGGGGAAGGGATTGGACTTGCCTCTGCTGGATGTGCCTCCCTATGGGAGGCCTTGCCTTCTTGTGGGTAGGAGTGAGGGTGGGTTGGGAGGGGAAGGCTGAGGGAGCGAGAGGAGGAAAGAGGGGGATCTTTGATTGGTGTGTAAAATGAATGAAAATTTTTCTTAATAATAATAATTTTTAAAAATAAAAATAAAATAAAATAAAAATATACCTCAAAATCCAGCTACAGTGCTCTTAGGTATATACCCAAGGATACCTCACCTTACCATAACCATAGCATTGCTGCTCTATAGTAGCCAGAAATTGGAAACAACCTAGATGTCCCCCAACAGAAGAAAGGATAAAGAAAATATGGTACATTTACACAATGGAGTGTTACTCAGCCATTAAAAGAAATGAAATCATTAAATTCACAAGCAAATGGATGGAACTAGAAAAAAATCATCCTGAGTGAGGTATCTCAGACTCAGAAAAACAAACATGATGTGCATTCAAGTCCATGTGGATATTACCCTCTAAGTAAATGATAATCAAGCTACATTCCGTAGAACCACAGAGGTTAAGTATAAAGTAACGGACTTTGGACATTAACCAAACTTGACATCTCTTGTTACCAAATGAAGCTTCCAGTACTGGGAGTGGGTTATATCTAATTAAATTGTTGACTAAAGGAATTCCATGGGAACCCCAAACAATCTAGGCTGCTGCCAAAACTATAGGTTACTCTCCACAAACTGAGGGCAAGGATCCTGAAGACAACACCTAACGCAACTCATTGAACACAGAGAAGTCGAGCTTGTAGTACCTACCTAGAACCTTCACCCCTGTGAGCTAGTGTTCTTGGTAATGGAAGGTACTGTACACACTACCAAAGAAAAAACATAACACTAACCCATCCACAAACCCTTTAATCTAAAAGTGTCTGGTATGCAAGATATGTAAGTGAAATGGTGGCACAAAGCTTGTGAGAGTAACCTACCAATATCTGACTTGATTTAATGCACCCTCCACAAGCTGAAACCCATACTTGACACTGTTTGGGTGATCAAGAATCAAAAACTAGGTAGTCCAGGAACCTAGGGGGAAACCAAATGCTACTATTCTACTAAAGGACCACAGCAATAAAATTACTCCCAATGACATTCCGCTATACTCATCTATCACTCCCTTGCTCCGTCATCAGAGAAGGTTCCTCTTGCAGCAGATGGGAACAAGCGGAGACCCACAGTCAGATAATACACAGAGTGTGAGATACTTTGGAATCCTCATCCATAAACAGAATGCCTCCATCAAATCCCTCCCCTCAAGGGTCAGGGAACCCTGTGGAAGAGGAGGCAGAATGAGTGTAAAAACCAGAGGAGAGAGAGGACACCAAGGTAACAAAACCTTTTAAACACCATACAACCAATGTACACAGGAACTCACACAGACTGAGGCAGATTGCACAGGGCGTCCAAGGGCCTGTACCAATGGGGTCCTAAAGCTCAAAGGTGAAGTTAACACAAGCCCCCATATTTAACAGAAATTATCCCCAATGACATCCACTTGCAAATGAAAATTTGGTTTTCTCCCAGGCAGTCTCACCAGGTAGTCCACATGCCCAGAAGTAGATGGCCAACAGATAATGATTTGAATAGCATCTTCAAGACATCTTTGAAGGTTCTTTGTCTCATTGTGTCATGTCAGGAGATTTTTGCTTTTTTTAACCCTACAGGTTCTTTGCATATATATTCTTCCTATTTTATGTTTTTATGGAATTCCTGAGTATGCAAACAAGAGTGCCTCTGAGTTTATATATGTTTCTTGGGCCTTTTCATGGGCTCTTTCACTTCTGTTAGTTTTGTCCTATTCCAATTTGTTTGCCTTTTTTCTATTATATTATATTGTATTGTATTATATTATATTTATTATATTATATTATATTTATTATATTATATTATATTTATTATATTTATTATATTATTTGTTATATTATTATATATTCCCTTAGAAGCCTGTTTGATTTCTAATGAGAGACAGAAATGAGATGGATCTGGATGGAAGAGACAAAAAATAATTACTTGATGATGCAACTCAAAAACTTGGAAAAACAAGAACAAACCAAACCCAGTGAACAGCAAGAAAAAATAAAAATCAAAGTAGAAATTAATTAAATAGAAGAAACAAAGTAAGCAATACATAGAATCAACAATCTAAGAGTTGGATCTTTGAGGAGATAACAAGTTTAACAGATATATGGCCTAACTAACCAAAATCAAAAATAAAGAGTCAAATAAAGAAAATCAGAAATGAACAGGGAACATGACAGCAGACATCAAGTAAATTCAAATATTAAAATGAGGTAAGGACTTCCATAAATGGGGAGGTGGACTGTGAAGGGAGGGAGACTGGAGAGGCAGGAAGAGGGAAGAGGGGGATCTGTGATTGGTATGTAAAATGAATAAAAAATTTCTTAAGAAAAAGAAATCAACATAAAATATATATATATATATATATTAAAATGGAATAATTTAAAAACCAATAAGTTGTAAAACCTAAAAGAAATTGATAAATTTCTAGATTCAGCCAAACCATCAAAATTAACCCAAGAAGTCAATAACCTAAACAGATACATACTAAATGAGGACATTGAAATAGTAATAAAAATCCTTACAACTAAAAAAAGTACAAAGCCATTTGGATTCACAGTAAAATTATACCAGACTTTCCAAGATCTACAGCTAACATTCTTAAACTATTTTAAAAAATATAAACAGAAGGATCACCTCTAAATGCCTTCTATGAATCCAGAGTCACTGTAATACTAAAATCAGTAAAGACACAGCAAAAATACCCTACAATCTGATATCCCTTTTAAATATAGACTCACAATTGCTCAGTAAAATACCTGCAAAGAAAATTCAAACATATGTTTAAAAGGTTGTATTTTTAAAAACGGCAAGAAGGAGTCACACCATACAACAACTATAAAATGGAAATATATCCATGTTCATGAATTGATAGAATTAATGTTGTAAAATGGCTATTTTACTAAAAACTATTTACAGATTTAATGCAATCCCAATCAAATCTCCATATCATTGTTCATGAATATATAGAGAAAAACTATCCTAACTTTCACATGGAAACACAAAAGACCCTAGACAGCCAAACACTACAAAGCAACAATGCTGGAGAGATTACCATTCCATAGCTCAAAATACATTGTAGACGCAGTGGAGGCGGCAAGCGGCCGGCGTGCTCCAATCGCTCGGAGCTAACCGCTGTTTGGCGGGCCTCCGCGGCCCGGCGCACG
Source organism: Peromyscus californicus insignis (assembly GCF_007827085.1). Classification (NCBI taxonomy): domain Eukaryota; kingdom Metazoa; phylum Chordata; class Mammalia; order Rodentia; family Cricetidae; genus Peromyscus; species Peromyscus californicus. Next base: position 15,733,067 of record NW_026294402.1, read on the forward strand.
CCCCAGGCGAGCGAAGATGGTGGGCCGGAACAGTGCCATCGCCGCGGGCGTGTGCGGTGCCCTCTTCATCGGGTACTGCATCTACTTTGACCGCAAAAGGCGGAGTGACCCCAACTTCAAGAACAGGCTTCGAGAACGAAGAAAGAAACAGAAGCTTGCTAAGAAGAGAGCTGGGCTTTCCAAGTGACCTGACTTAAAAGATGCTGAAGCTGTTCAGAAATTCTTCCTTGAAGAGACACAGCTTGGTGAAGAGTTATTAGCACAAGGTGAATACGAGAGGGTGTGGACCACCTGACAAATGCAATCGCTGTGTGTGGACAGCCTCAGTAGCTGCTGCAAGTGTTACAGCAAACTCTTCCACCACCAGTGTTCCAGATGCTTCTGACCAAGCTTCCAACCATTAGTCAGAGAATTGTAAGTGCTCAGAGCTTGGCTGAAGATGATGTGGAATGAGCCAGATATCAACACGATAAAATCTCAGTTAAAAGTGATTTAACCATTAGTTTGGAAGCTGATCGGCTCTGGGGAATAAGGGCAAATATGCTTGTCATGAACTGAAGTCTACTTCATGAACTGAAGAACTACACTGAAGTTTACCAAAGTGAATGTGTACTTTGAGTAGATTCATTGTCTGTTCTATTTATTTTTTCCAGTGAGAAGTATTTTGATAGAACTTTTCATTTTATAAATACACTGAGTTAACCAAAATATCATGGATTTCGTTTATTCTTAAGACATGAATTCAAATGTAAATACAGTAGAGTATTAGGCAAAAACTCACAGTGATGAATTTTAAAACATTGGAAGAGACTACGGAGGATAGTTGAATAATGCCCATTTTTTTAAAAGCTCTAGTACATTTTACTGTAAGTCATCAAATTGGATAGAAACTTGTGTTTGTGAAAACTGAGCATTAAAATCTTGCAGAGACTCTTTCTGTTTACTTTTGGACATGTGAAGTGTGCTGTTGTGCTGTTAGCAGTCCTATTCCCTTCCCGTGTTTCCTAAAAGCTTCAGTCTACATCAGTGGCTTAATGTCCTCTGGGGACTAACCCCTAATATTTCAGGCACCTGGCTGCAGAAAGCACCAGGATTCGACCTGGGTGAGCCTTGCCTGCTGTCCGCTCACTCTGCTCTTTATAGACTGAGAGATCCAGTCTGCTCATCTCTTGGGTGGCTCTGTTCAGCGTGGAGTTTAATTGGTTCTGTTGAGTGTCTTTAGATCTGTCTCCAGCTGATGGCTGATGATTATTTCAGAACAACCAGGCATTGCACTTGTTTATATTCTGAATTTGCATGTTTACCTGACTTAGTATTTCTCAATTAAACCTCTAAGTAAAATAACTTCTTTGTCAGTTAAAAAAAAAATACATTGTAGAGCCATAGTAATAAAAACAATATTGTAGTGGCACAAAACAGACATGTAGACCAGTGGAGTAACATCCACCATGAAGAAACATAACCTCAGCCATTTAATATGTGAAAAAAGATGCCAAAAACATATTCTAAGGAAAAGAAAACATATTAGGCAAATGCTCCTGGGAAAACAAGATATCTACAAGCAGAAGCATGAAATTGGAGATATTATATATATATATATATATATATATATATATACACACACACACACACACCCTTGAACAAAAACTAACTCAAAATTGATCAAAAACCTAAATATGAACCTGAAATAATGAATCTCTCAGAAGAAAATACAGACAGGACACAGATGCAAGAAAGGGCTTTCTCCACAGGGCTCCATTGTCCAAGATTAAGGCCAAGTGGCAAGTGGAACTTCATAAACTAAAAATCTTCTGCATGACTAAGCAAACAGATAATCAGGTGAAGAGGAAACCCGTAGAACTAGACAGAGTCTTTGACAACAATACATCTGAGAGGCAATTAATATCCAGAATATAAAAAAAAAAACCAAAAAAAAAAACTCATTCAAAGAAATGGACCTGGGACCTAAACAGAGAGTTCTCAAAAGAACAAAAAAAATAATAGCTAAGAAATATCTCAAGTAATTTTCATTGTCCCCAGTAACTAGGGAATTGCAAATCAAAATAACTTTGAGATTTCACGACATACCAGTCAGAATGGCAAAGATCATCCATAAAATGTGGAATAGGATGCACTAGAAAAAGACACTTTCATGGTTAGTGGGACAGCAAACTGATGCAGCCACTATGGAATCAGTATGGAGAATTCTCAAAAATCTGCCATATGATCCAGATATTGACATATGCCCAAAATACTTACTATCCTATCTCACAGTTACTTGCTCAGCTGTGTTCGTTGCTGCTCTATTCACATTATCTACAGAATGGAGACAAACTAAATGCTCTTAAACTTTGAATGGATAATAAAAGTATGGTACATATGCAATGTTCAATACTATTCAGCTGTAAAGATAAATGAAGCCATGGTATTTGCAGATAAGTGGATGGAATTTGAAGATATTACATTGAATGGGGTAACACAGATACAGAAAGATAAATATCACATATTCTCTGCCCTCTCAGTCTCCCAGGTCCCAATCTTCAGATGTGAGTACATAACCTGGAGTAGCTGCAAAAACCAGGAAAGCTAAAAGGGATCATCATGTGGATGGAAGAGGCAGGGGACAATGGAGAGGACAGTATCGGGGTACAAATGATGTGAAGAAGGAAATGGAAAAAGGAGAGAGCTCTGATTAAGGAGTGGGGAGAGATATAAACACAGAAGGAGGGGGGAGAATAACAGTAAGAATGTCTGAAAAAGTCATAAGGAATCATATTTCTAACCATCTACCTAAAAATACCTATAATACACATAAGTCAGTATATAAATATACATACATAATTTAAATGAGAATTTCAAATCTAGACTGATAATGATCCCTTCAAGAGCCAAAGACCATTAAACAAAAAAACCCAACACCAAGCATGAGAAGTTCTCTTCTGAGTTGTTGGTCAATTTGTCCAAGACTCCCAAACATTACAGGCTACTGCTATTGCCCTTGATCCCCACCCCTCAAAGATGGAGGTAAGTCCCTATTGCTGAAGACAATCATGAACTTCAGAGATAGGGCTCAGAGGCCTCTGAGCTGGAACTTTATCTGAATACCTCCTCCCTAAATCCTAGAAGGTGCCATGCAAAGTTACAAGGAAGGAAGCAACCAATAGTCCTATCCAGCTTTAACATCTGTGAACCACAACAAAAACACTATGGCATAATAACCGTAGGAATGTAGTGGCAACACACACACACCTTGGTGATATGCAGGCAATCGTGGAGTTGGCTTGGCCAGGCTGCCTTGAGAGGCGTGCATGATAGGTCTTTCAGGTTAGAGTCCATGGCTTCTGGAACACAATGTGCTTTCCAGTTCCTGAAAGACTGATGCACTCACTCCCTTGGGCACTGAAGCATTCAGGCCACATTTTGTTTCTCTGTATGTTCCCTTAGTAGTCAAGGAAGCACAGAACCCTGACAGGACAATTGGTCTGAGACATTAAACTTGTGTACCCCGTACGGCTTGCAAACTTCACTGTGTCCTGGCAACTACAACTGTATTGATCCTTGCAATTGCCATTATATTCAGTTTATGATAAAGGTATAAAAAGTCTGATTGCTCTCAATAAAATTGTCACAACTTTGGTTGTGCTATGGCCCCCTCCAACCTGGTCTGATTTCATTCCTCACAGCCATATCAGGTGACTTTGGTTGGTAAGTAAGCACGAGCATTTACAGTGATAACCAAAAACTATCTAATTGCATATAAGACCCACTCAACAAGAGAGAAATCAAACCTGCTATTGGAAACCTAGCCAACTGCCCATGGCTAGTGAAGTCATGGATTGTGGAGGAGAACCTACAGAAAGCACTTTACTAAAGCAGCAGAATCCCCACCTACATTCTAAATATTTGTCTTTATACCCACTGGTAAGTGTAGTCCTCACCTCTCTTCAATGAAAATTTTCTCTGCAGCAGTCAGAAAAACACAAACAAAATGCAGAGTTGTGAAATCCTGTCAAAATGAATGTAGCTACAACACTACTCTGGCACCTAGGACTCTGAGATCATTGCAGAAGTAGAAAGATTTTAGTACCAAAGGAACAGAGAGTTTACTGTGAGATTGTATCTTCTAGTAATACAGAAGCTACATCCATAAATTCTCATTTAAGTAACATAAATAAAATAGACTCAAATAAATGATATTTTTCTGTTCTCTTGTTCCTATGGGACATCCTTGAAATAGATGACAGTCAATATAGGAATATTCTTGTATGTTCATAATACTGGCCACACTCACTGTTCGTGAAAACAAAAAAGACTATTCAATATTAAATGGAGACACAAAAGATGGTCAGTGCTTAGGAAAATTGATAGGTTAATAAACCTTAATCTGCTTTTTTACACATTAATAAATGTATCAAATTATCAAATTGAACACATAAATATGTGTATAATTGTGTTATTTTAAAAAATTCATTGTCTTCTGAGTTAAAAGTTTGTATTTGGGGCACTCTTTCATCTGGCTGTTCTAACTCCACATAATTTGTTTACTTTGAATTTGGTTTGTTTTGCCCTGGTTTGCTTTGGTATTTATTATTATTATTATTATTATTATTATTATTATTATTATTATTATTATTATATTACTGGAAGTCAAGCACAGAAGACAACACTATTAAGTCAATTCTCCACTTCCAACTATATGTGGGTTCTTGAAATCAAACTCAGATCATCACACTTGATGACAAGTTCTGACAAACAGAGCCATCTCACAGTCCCTGATTTAGTTTTTTGAAATAGGTTCTTGCTATACAGCCCAAGATGCCCTCAAATTGTCAATTCTCCTGTCTCGGCCTCCCGAAATGTTGGGACTACAAGCATGTACCACCAATTCCACACTTATTCCTTTGATGATTAAGCAACAATGCCACCTAATTTCTGCTGCATTCACTTTCTCCCAAGGGTCTTACCAGACTGTGTCATCTCTATGCTGGAGCATGATAAAGGAGTGACGGTCCATCATTTCTCCCATGCCTGGTAAGTGTTCAAGAGTCAGATTCTGTCATCAGACCTGGAAAGAAGATAGACTTGGGCATGCACTCATGATGGAAATATTGTCTCTGAAGTAGAAAGATATGACAGAGCCAAGTGGTCTAGTACCAAAAACTAAACAGCTGGAAGGGCATTGGCTTTTTATTTACAGTTACATAGACTTGAGAGTTCAATGCACAGAGCTTATAATTAGCCAAATTGGTTCATGTTAACCCAATCTCTGAAGACTTGTTACTTCTAATTGAAAAGGGGCATAGAAAAAGTCAGTTCCCTTTGTAGGGTCTCAAATTTTCATTTCTCAGGAGGGAACTCATCTGTACTCCTCTTTTCTGACTTTCGGTGTTCAGAGTTTTTTTTTTTTTAAGTTGCCACGTGGCTCGCGGCTTACCAGTACCTTACATCTCGCTTTCCATGGTGGCGGCTGGCAGTGGATCTCTGCCTAAGCCTTCCACTTCCCAGAATTCTCCTCTCTCCTTGTCCTGCCTATACTTCCTGTCTGGCTACTGGCCAATCAGTATTTTATTTATTTACCAATCAGAGCAGCACATTTAACATACAGAACATCCCACAGCACTTCCCCTTTTCTTTTTTTCAAAAAGGAAGGTTTTCATTTTCACATAGTAAAATTACAGATAACAAAACAATTATCAAGCAAGAATTACAGTTACAATATCTAGTCTATAATATTGTTTATAATAGTTTATAATATCTAGTCTAGTTGTATTTGGCAAAATTAAAGATGACATGCTATCTATCCTATATTTGTGAGTCTAAGGTTTCATATCTAACTTATCTTTTATCAAAACTAAGGAAAATTATAACTATGTAGTCTTCAACTACACCAAAGACCTCAGAAGGATATAATATTCAGTGTTCAAAATCTTAATGTAACTGAACAAGTGCTCTTGTGGTATGATTGAGCATTCCTTGGGTATATGCCCAAGAGTGGTATAGCTGGATCTTGGGGGAGATTGATTCCCAATTTTCTAAGGAAGTGCCATATTGATTTCCAAAGTGGTTGTACAAGCTTGCATTCCCACCAGCAGTGGAGGAGAGTTCCCCTAACTCCACATCCTCTCCAGCATAAGGTGTCTTCAGTGTTTTTGATCTTAGCCATTCTGACAGGCGTAAGGTGGTATCTCAGAGTTGTTTTGATTTGCATTTCCCTGATGATTAGGGATGTTGAGCAATTCCTTAAATGTCTTTCAGTCATTTGAGTTTCCTCTGTTGAGAATTCTCTGTTTAGTTCTATAGCCCATTTCTTTTTTTTTCTTTATAATTTTTTTAATTTTTTATTTTTATTTTGCAATATAATTCAGTTCTACATATCAGCCACAGATTCCCTTGTTCTCCCCCCTCCTGCCCCCCTCACCTTACCCCCAGCCAACTCCCCATTCCCACCTCCTCCAGGGCAAAGCCTCCCCCGAGGACTGAGATCAACCTGGTAGACTCAGTCCAGGCAGGTCCAGTCCCCTACTCCCAGGCCAAGCCAAGCGACCCTGCATAGGCCCCAGGTTTCAAACAGCCAACTCATGCAATGAGCACAGGACCCAGTCCCACTGCCTGGATGCCTCCCAAACAGATCAAGCCAATCAACTGTCTTACCCATTCAGAGGACCTGATCCAGTTGGGGACCCCTCAGCCATTGGTTCATAGTTCATGTGTTTCCATTCGTTTGGCAACCTTGGTCTCAACAATTCTTGCTCAAATAAACCCTCCTCATTCTTGCTAATTGGACTCCCAGAGATCCACCCAGGGCCTAGCCATGGATCTCTGCATCCAGATCCCTCAGTCGTTGGATGGGGTTTCTAGCATGACAATTAGGGTGTTTGGCCATCCCATCACCAAAGTAAGTCAGTTCGTAGCCCATTTCTTAATTGGACTGTTGTGCATTTTGTTGTCTAATTTCTTGAGTTCCTTATATATTCTGGATATCAGTCCTCTGTCAGATGTGGGGTTGGTGAAGACCTTTTCCCATTCTGTAGGCTGTCGCTTTGCCTTGTTGACTGTATCCTTTGCTCTACAAAAGCTTCTCAGTTTCAAGAGGTCCCATTGATTGATTGTTTCTCTCAGTGTCTGTGCCTGAGTGAGGTAACCCAGACTCAGAAAGACAAACATGGTATGTACTCACTCATAGGAGGATACTAGATGTGGAACAAGGATGACTGGACTGCTACTCACATTACCAGGGAGGCTACCTGGAAAACAGGACCACAAGAAAGACATGGGGATCACCCAATGACAGAGAAATGGAAGAGATCTACATGAACAGCCTGGACATGAGTGGGGGTAATGAAAGGCGAGGGTCGAGAGAAAGAGAGCTTAGGGGAGCGGGAGAACCCAGCTGGGTCAACAACAGAGAGGCAGAACAAGGAATAGGAGACCATGGTAAATGAAGACCACATGAGAATAGGAAGAAGCAAAGTGCTAGAGAGGCCCACAGAAATCCACAAAGATACCCCCACAACAGACTGCTGGCAATGGTCGAGAGACAGTTCAAACTGACCTACTCTGGCGATGGGATGGCCAAATACCCTAATTGTCATGCTAGAAACCCCATCCAACGACTGAGGGATCTGGATGCAGAGATCCATGGCTAGGCCCTGGGTGGATCTCTGGGAGTCCAATTAGCGAGAATGAGGAGGGTTTATATGATCGAGAATTGTTGGGACCAATGTAGTTAGAGTTTTCCTGCCTGGCCCACAGTCAGGACAAATCTCTCTCACCTGCCAGTCCCACAGCCACTCAGACCCGACCAAGTAAACACAAAGACTTATATTGGTTACAAACTGTATGGCCTTGGCAGGCTTCTTGCTAACTGTTCTTATAGCTTAAATTAATCCATTTTTATAAATCTATACCTTGCCACGTGGCTCGTGGCTTACCGGCATCTTCACATGCTGTTTTTCATCATGGCAGCTGGCAGTGTCTCTCTGACTCAGCCTTCCACTTCCCAGCTTTATTCTCTTCTGGGTCCCGCCTATACTTCCTGACTAGCCACTGACCAATCAGTGATTTATTTATTGACCAATCAGAGCAACACATTTGCCATACAGAACATCCCACAGCACTTCCCCCTTTTTTTTAAAAAAAAAGGAAGGTTTTAACCTTAAAGTAAAATTACATATAATTTGGGAATTTGGGCATAGCTTCTTTTACTACTTCCTGCTGGAGCGGGGCGCTGTATCTTATGGGGACACAAAGAAAATTTTAGAATTATGGAATAGTCCATGAGGGTGTATCATCTGAGCCAGTTGTCTTCAAACCATTCTGGATGTTGGATCATCTGGGCCATGGTGCCATCGGAGACCTTTCAGGGGTCTTGGCTGGTCAAACCTGATGTATCTTAATCTGGAACAAATCCATAGCCTCTGGCTTTCTGTGGGAACAAAAGCAGAGTCTCCTTTCCAAAGCAACATATCCTTATATCCAAATTTTGAAGTCAAGATATCTTTAAAATATACATATTGGTTTAACTCAACATCTTTTACGATCAAATGTTTTTCTGCAGTTAAAAATCCCAAAGACAACACAATCCAGATTCTCTGTGTAATATTCATCTTTACATGGCTTATTTTTTATATTAATTTTACTGTCTCTTTAAAGACTTTATTTTTTAAAACTATGTATTTGTTTCTATAACTGTATATATCACCTTTTTTGTCTCTTTCAAGCCTACGTATATTTTACACACATTGTAAACTATTACATCTGAATCTGTCTTATTGTGAATCTGTTGCTTTAAACTGCAGCAGCTGTGGCTGCTGGCTCCGCCCACCTCAGCTTCCCAACATGGCGGTGTTATGTTTTCCACCAGCTCTGGGAGCTATCGTGGGTCTATGCTTTTATCCAAGCAGCGTGTAGCCCAGAAACCTCTTTTTTTTTTGTTTTGTACTAGCAAAGTCTAAATCCACCATGCAGCTTAATGTGCCACTTGCAGAGGCCTCATTCCTGCCATACTGCAGGTTGAGCGCGCACACTAGGAACCCACAAGTAGCTCAAACCGGCAGCTGCCGCTCATTTGAGAGAGACAATTAGGAACTGTTTTTAGTTCTGTTTTAGAATCTTTTCTCAGGTTTTAGGTGGAAACTCTTGCCACCATGTTGGACGCCATTTGTAGCTAAAGTTTTCCTGCCTGGCCCACAGTCAGGACAAATCTCTCTCACCTGCCAGTCCCACAGCCACTCAGACCCGACCAAGTAAACACAGAGACTTATATTGGTTACAAACTGTATGGCCTTGGCAGGCTTCTTGCTAACTGTTCTTATAGCTTAAATTAATCCATTTTTATAAATCTATACCTTGCCACATGGCTCGTGGCTTACTGGCATCTTCACATGCTGTTTTTCATCATGGCGGTTGGCAGTGTCTCTCTGACTCAGCCTTCCACTTCCCAGCTTTATTCTCCTCCTTGTCCTGCCTATACTTCCTGCCTAGCCACTGACCAATCAGTGATTTATTTATTGACCAATCAGAGCAACACATTTGCCATACAGAACATCCCACAGCAGGCCAAGGTTGGATAAAGCACAGGGACAAATAGCCAAACGAATGGAAGCACATGAACTATGAACCAATGGCTGAGGGGTCACCAACTGGATCAGGCCCTCTGAAAGGGTGAGACAGTTGATTGGCTTGATCTGTTTGGGAGGCATCCAGGCAGTGGGACTGGGTCCTGTGCTCATTGCATGAGTTGGCTGTTTGAAACCTGGGGCCTATGCAGGGTCGCTTGGCTCGGCCTGGGAGTAGGGGACTGGACCTGCCTGGACTGAGTCTACCGGTTGATCTCAGTCCTCGGGGGAGGCTTTGCCCTGGAGGAGGTGGGAATGGGGTGTGGGCTGGGGGGAAGGTGAGGGGGGTGGGAGGGGGGGGAACAAGGGAATCTGTGGCTGATATGTAGAACTGAATTGTATTGCAAAATAAAAAAAAATCTTAATGTAAAATTCAGACTTACAAGGGAAGAATGTTCATGCCATCAACTGTTCTTATCACATGTCATTTAAAAGTAACTAATGAGAAACAATGCTGCATGAAATGACATTACTATTGTGAAACACATTGGCAGTATGTAGACTGTGGTATCAGCAGAAACATTATATGTGTAAAACAAATACACACAGAACAAGAGTCTACTTCAGTGAGTATAAATCCTCATCACCTTCATGATAGTAGAAAATCTAATCAACATACCTCCAGTTGGCTCCTTAGCCATTCTTGAGATTGGCACAATTTAGATATTGTATTAGTCAATTTTCTGTTGCTAATAACCCAACACATATAATGAACTATAAAAAGCTGCTTGGTATGGTAGTACATGACTGTAATCTCATCATGTAGGATGAGGGAGCAGAAGGATCAAGAGGTCAAAGCCAGCATGGGCTATATAATGAGCCTCTTTCTCATAAAATAATAAATATAATAGAAAATAATATAATATAATATAATATAACATAACATAACATAACATAACATAATATAACATAACATAATATAATATAATAGCAATGAGATAGCTCAGTGGATAAAAATACTGCCTACTGAGCCTAATAACCTGAGTTCAATCCCTAAGACCCACATGGTGAATGGAAAGAACCAACTCCTGAAGGTTATGACCTGTACATGCTCACCATGGTATGTTTGTGTACACACACACACACACACACACACACACACACACACACACACACTGTATAAACAAATTTTTTTTAGTTTATTCATATGTGTGTTTTGCCTGTATGTTTGTCTGTCTACCACTCACATGCCTGTTGCATTCAGAGGCCATAGATACCTTGGAACTAGATTAGCAAACAGCTGTGAGTGCCCATATACTGGGAATTAAATCTAGATTATCTAGAAAAGCAGCCAGTACTCTTAACCAATAAGCCATCTCTCCAACACGTGAATGTAATTTTGTTGCTGTTGTTTATTTCTGAGGTTATATTTTAATTACAGCATTTCTCCCTTCCCTTTCCTTCTTCAAAACCCTCCCTTATGCCCCTCCCACTCTACTTCATAGTCATAGTCTCTTTTCATTGCTAATTGTTATTGCATGTATATATGTATTTCTATACACACATATATAAGAATATATGTATATATCAAATATACATATATACACAAATTCATAAGTACATATACATATATACATATATTACTAAATATAACCTGTTGAGTCCATATAATGTTTTCAGGGCTGATCATTTGGCAATGAACAACCATTGGTGTGCTCTTCCCTGGGGAGGAGCACCTCCCCCGGCCCTGATTTACTCAGTTGCCATTAGTTCTTTGTGTAAGGTTAAGGCCTCATGGGCTTTTCCAGACTCAATTTGGCATGTTCATTGGTGTCCTTGTTTAGCTCACATTTGGGTGATCAGGTTGGTGACACTTTATCTTTATAGCTGCTGATATTACTAGGAAATACAATCTCACAGCAAAGTTCCTTACCACACTCTGACTCTTAAAATCTTTCCACCTCTCTTCTACCATGCCCTGCTCCCAACCCCAGCAGACTTCTGCCACTGAGGAGCAGACCACACCAGTCATGATGGGAGTGACACTCCTGCCAGAGGAACTATACCCCTCCATATTTTCTGTCCTCCAGGACTCTTCTGTAAGACCACACTTATTCAACATAGTAATTGAAGTTCTAGCTAGAACAATAAGACAATTAAAGGTGATCAAGGGGATACAAATTGGAAAGGAAGAAGTCAACTTTCATTATTTGCAGATGATATGATAGTATACATAAGCGACCAAAAATTCTACCAGGGAACTTCTACAGCTGATAAACTCCTTCAGTAAGGTGGCAGGATACAAGATTAACTCAAAAAAATCAGTAGCCCTCCTATATACAAATGATAAGTGGGATGAGAAAGAAATCAGAGAAACATCACCCTTTACAATAGTCACAAATAATATAAAATACTTTGGGGTAACTCTAACTAAGCAAGTGAAAGACCTGTATGACAAGAACTTTAAGTGTCTGAAGAAAGAAATCAAAGAAGATATCAGAAAATGGAAAGATCTCCCATGCTCATGGATAGGTAGAATCAACATAGTAAAAATCTTAACAAAAGCAATCTACAGATTCAATGCAATCCCCATCAAAATCCCAACACAATTCTTCACAGACTTGGAAAGAATATTACTCAACCTCATTTGGAAAAACAAAAAACCTAGGATAGCTAAAAGAATCCTGAACAATAAAGCCACTTCTGGAGGCATCACCACCCCTGACCTCAAGCTCTACTATAGAGCTATAGTAATACAAACACCTTGGTATTGGCATAAAAACTGGCATGTGGATCAATGGAATCAAACTGAAGACCCTGACATTAATCCACACACCTACAAACATCTAATTTTTGACAAAGAAGCCAAAACTGTACAATAGAAAAAAGAAAGCATCTTTAACAAATGATGCTGCCATAACTAGATGTCAACATGTAGAAGACTGCAAATAGATCCATAGCAATCACCATGCACAAAATTCAAGTCCAAGTGGATCAAAGACCTCAATACAAAATCAGTTGAACTTGGCAGAAGAGAAAGTAGGAAGTAGTCTTGAACACATTGGCACAGGAGACCACTTCCTAAATATAACACTACTAGCACAGACACTGAGATCAACAATTAATAAATGGGACCAACTAAAACTAAGAAGCTTCTAAAAGATGAAGGACATAGTCAATAAGACAAAATGACAGCCTACAGAATGCAAATAGATTTTCACCAACCCCACATTTGACAGAGGGCTGATCTCCAAAATTTATAAAGAATTCAAGAAACTAGACATCAAAATAATAAACAATACAATTAAAAATGGGCTACAGAGCTAAACAGAGAATTCTCAACAGAAGAATCTCAAAGGGCCAAAAGACATTTAAGGAATTGGTCAACATCCTTTGTCATCAGGGAAATGCAAATCAAAACAACTCTGAGATACCACCTTACACCTGTCAGAATGGCTATGATCAAAAACACTAATGACAGTCTATGCTGGGAGGATGCAGAGCAAGGGGAACACTCTCCACTGTTGGTGAGAGTGCAAACTTGTACAGCCACTTTGGAAATCAGTATGGCAGTTTCTCAGAAAATTGGGAGTCAATCTACCTCAAGACCCAGCTATACCACTCTTGGGCATATAACCAAGGAATGCTCAATCTTACCACAACAACACATACTCAACTATATTCATAGAAGCATTATTTGTAATAGCCAGAACATGGAAACAACCTAGATGCCCCTCAACCAAAGAATGGATAAAGAAAATGTGGCACATATATACAATGGAGTACTACTCAGCAGTAAAAAACAAAAACATCATGAAATTTGCAGGCAAATGGATGGAACTAGAAAATATCATCCTGAGTGAAGTAACCCAGACTCAGAAGGACAAACATGATATGTACTCACTCATAAGTGGATACTAGATATAAACTAAAGGATTACCAGACTACCACCCACAGCTCCAGAGAAGCTAGCTAAAAGGAGGACCCAAAGATGGATGCATGGATAGCCCTAGGAAGGGGAAATAGATGATAATTCTATGAGTAAACTGGGGATGAGGGGGACCAATGGAGGGTAAGGGGTAGGGGATGAGATCATAAGGGAATGGGATGGTCAAGCTGGAACAGGGATGTAGTAGGAGAGCAATGAAAGAGATACCACGATAGAGGGAGGAGACATCATGGAGATAGGGAGAAACTGGGTGCTAGAGAAGTTCCCAGAAATCCACAAGGATGACCCAGCTTAGACTACCAGCAATAGTGAAGAAGGTGCCTGAACTCGATTACTCCAGTAATCAGATCAGTGAATATCCTAACTGTCATCATAGAGCCTCCATCAAGTAACTGATGGAAGCAGAGACAGAGATCCACAGCCAAACACCATGCCAAGTTCCAGGAGTCCAGTCGAAGGGAGAGAAGAGAAATTCTGTGAGCAAGGGGCATCAAGATCATGATTGAAAAGCCTACAGAGACAACCAAACCAAGCTAGTGAGAACTCATGAAATTTAGAACAACACTTGTGGAGCCTCCACAGAACTGGACTAGGCCCTCTGCATAAGCGAAACAGTTGTGTAGCTTGATCTGCTCAAGGGGCACCCTAACAGTAGGATCAGCATCCATCCCTGGTGCATGAACTGGCTTTTTGGAGCCCACTACCTATAGTGGGACACTTCACATAGCCTTGAGGCAGAGAGGAGGTCTATGACCTGCCTCTACAGAATGGACCAGGCTCTGCTCACTCCCCATGGGAGGCCTTACCTTCTTGTAGGAGGGAATGGAGTGGGGAGGTTGAAGGGGTGGGAGAAGGGAAGAGGGGGATCTGTGATTGGTATGTAAAATGAATAAAAAATTTTAATAAAAAACGAAAAAAGAACTTTTCTGTTCATTTTACATCCCAACCACAGGTACCCCTCCTCCTCCTCCCACCCCCCCTCCTCAGCCTTTCCCCCATCCCACCCCTCGTTCTGACTTCCTCCAAGGCAAGAACTCCCATGGGGAGTCAGCAGATCCTGGTACATTCAGCTGAGGCAGGTCCCTGCCCCTCCGCCTGAACCAAGGCTGTGTAATGTGTCCCACGGCTCACTCATGTACCAGGGATGAATCCTGATCCCACCCTTAAGCAGGTCAAGCTAAACAACTGTCATGCCTATGCAGAGGGTATAGTCCAGTCCCATGGAGGCTCCACAGCTATTGGTCCACAGTTTATGGGTTCCCACTAGTTTGGTTTGGTTGTCTCTGTACATTTCCTCATCATGGTCTTGACGCCCCTTGCTCATAGAATCCCTCTTTTCTCTCTTTGACTGGACTCCTGGAGTTTGGCCTGGAACTTGGGTATGGATCTCTGCCTCTGCTTCCATCAGTTACTGGATGGAGGCTCTATGATGACAGTTAAGGTATTCAGGAACCTGATTACTGGGTAGATCAGTTCAGGCACCTTCTTCATTATTGCTATTAATCTAAGGTGGGATCATCCTTGTGGATTCCTGGGAACCTCCCAAGCACCCTGTTTCACCCTGTTCCCTTGATGTCTCCCTCTATCATGGTATCTCTTTCCTTGCTCTCCCACTATGTTCCTGTTCCAACTCAACCATCCTATTCCATTATGTTCTCATCCCCCATCCCCTACCCTACATTGCCCCCCTCAGTCCCAATTTGCCAATGGAGTTATTTTTTTAATACTGTAAATATGCATTTGCTCATGTTTAGGGTGTTGTGCTTATGCAACTCATTTTAAAATGTAATGTATAACTAAGAAATACAGGTTAGTGGTCATCTATAATAATCAAACTTGTAGTCATATTAGGTATGTTTTCAAGGTTAAACAGACATATTTAGATAGACAGATTGTCTTCAAACACTTCAAAGATCTACGGAATATGGCATTTAAAATGTTTTAGTAACATAAAGCTTTTCTTGACAGGGAGACATGTCTGTTCCTGGCAGCATGAATTTACTTCAGAGAAAATGATTGGCATCAAAGAAACTCCATACGAAATTTGCTTTTTTTGTGGCAAAAGCTAGCCACAGAAACTGCCCTTGCCACAATTGCTGACAGTATACTGTATACACTGGACCACCAGAATGCAAAAAAAGTGACTGTTGAACTTTGCCAAGACAAGGTAAGACAGTCCTTCAAAATCCCTGCTTCACAAAAACATCTGTCAGATATCTGTAGGCCAAAGATAGATGCCCCAATGTTACAAAAGAACTTTGGGTGACTGTCCAGGCAGCCAGATGCCCCTGTCATTAGGTAACATTATACCCTTCTGGGGTCTTTTATGGAGTTAAACACTAAATAATTAGATTAAAGTTTTTCTTAGTTATGATAAAAGATAAATTATGTATAAAACTTCAGACTCACAAAGATAAGATAGATAATAGAGTATTTTCTCTAATTTTTCCAAATACAAATGGACTGGATATTGCAACTTTAATTCTTAATTGTTAACTGTTTCTGTTATATGCAGTTTTACCATGTTAAAGTTAAAATGTTCTTTTTTAATTGGACAAAAAGTGGGAAATGCTTTGGAATAATCCTTTTGTATACTTTGTGAATATGTATTACTCTCTTTGGTTAAATAAAGAGCCAACTGGCCAATAGCTGGGCAGGAAGAGGTTAGGTGGGAGAGCTAGACTGGGAGAACAATGGGAAGAAGAGAGGTAGAGTTACCAGCCAGATGCAGAAGAAGCAGAAGATGAAGATGCCATGCTGAAAAGGGGTACTGCCATGTGTAGAGCATAGATAAGAAGTATGGGTTAATTCAAGTTGTAAGAGCTAATTAGTAGTAAGCCTAAGCTATTGGCCAATCATTTATATTAATAAGAAGTCTCTGTGGTTATTTGGGGAGCCAGTTATCCTGATGAAAAACCATGCCTACACGTGTCTAGTTCTTTCTTTCTGAAGACACATAAACTTTTAAAGGTAACATATATATCTGCACTAACACAAGTATGGAATGTGTAGTGTGCACAAGCCAGGTAAAGATGATTTTTTTGTTTTATGCTTGTGTAGGTAAAAGGCATCTGTTAACTTTATAAGTTTGTTTAGACTATATAACCAAGCCTCTATCCATGCCATATGAAATGATGGCATGTAATAATAAGTCATGAGGACTCTGTAGCCAACATGATTTCTCATGTCTCATCCAGTCTCAAAGCTGTTCCCATAGTAAAGGGATCAGCATATACATCACCTGTCCTGTAGGCTTTTTTGATTTCTTTTTTTTTCTGTGTCTGTAGTCAAGATTTTCAGGAGCTCTCCCCCAATCAAATATAATCTTTATTAATTTTAAAGAAAACTATAACTTTTTATTTCCTGTAGAAACAAAGGCATAACTTCTCCCCCAATGCAACATATTTTTTACTTCCATTCTAAAGTGAAGACATTCTTAAAATATATAGGTTGGTTTAATTTAGCAGTTTCCATAACCCAATGCCTCTCAGCAGGTATTTTTTGTACATTAGCAATTTAAAAACTCAAAGTCAACAAAGTATCACACAGGATCCAGACACCCTGTGTATTTCCCATCCTTACACAGCTTATTCTTTTTATATCACTTTATTCTTTCTTTAAACACTTTACTTCATTATTTTTAAACTATTTTTCTATGACTATATTCATTTTCTTTTCTTTCTTCAACATCTAAGCACATTTTTAAAAGATTTATTTATTTATTGTGTATGCAGTGTTCTGCCTTCATGTATGGCTGCAGGCCAGAAGAGGGCACCAGATCTCATTACAGATGGTCGTGAGCCACCATGTGGTTGCTGGGAATCGAACTCAGGACCTCTGGAAGAACAGCCAGTTCTCTTAACCACTGAGCCATCTCTCCAACCCACTTCCATCTCTCCAACACCCATCTAAGCACGTTTTTAAATACACTGCAACCTGTTTAATGGGTTTTTCAGCCTGAACCTGACTTTTTGCACTTCTTCAGCCTTCTCTATGTGAGCCAAGTCTTAAATGGCAAGGCTCCCCCCACATGACTCTGCACCTGGCTCCGTCCCTCTTGGTTCTCTGACACCCTATCCTCATGCCAGCACCAGTGGGAGATGCATTTACTGCCCCAGCTCCGGAAATTGGTTATGTCTGCCTGAAGCAAGAGTTTGTGCCCAGTGCCAGCTACTCAAGTGCTTGGATGTGCAGCAGGGCTTGTTAAAAGAGCCATTCCTCTGTACACCAAACCTTCCCAAGAGACCACTTTTTCAGGCCTATGTGGATATTCAAGCCTCCATGTTGGACACCATATGTAATGAGTCTTTTCCTGTTCCACCAGCCAGTTCCCAAATAATGACATGAAAATTCTTTTTAATTATGAAAGCTCACCTATAACTTAGGCTTGTCTCAACTAGCTCTTATAACTTAAATTAACCTGCTGTGGATTAATCCCTCTGTACACCATGAAAATGTGTTGCTCTCATTGTTAGTAAAAAGCTGATTGACCAATAGCTAGGCAGGATTTTAGAGGCAGAGAGAGTGCTGGGAAGAAGAAGGGCTGAGTCTGAGGAGTCACAAGGAAATGCAGAGGAGACATAAGATAAACATTCCATGCTGAAAGAAGGTACTGCCACATGGCAAAAGGTAGGTAAGAAAGACAGATTAATTTAAATTGTAAGATCCAATTAGTAGCAAGTATAAACTATTGGTCAAGCATTTATAATTAATAAGTCTCTAAATGGTTATTTGGGAGTGACTGATGGGACACAGAAAAACTCCACCTACATTAACCCATTTATATTGTTCTATGTTCTGCCATGTGGCATTACCTCTCTTCCATCATGTATCTCCTGTTTCCTCTCCATGTTGCCTGGCATCTCCCACATACCTATATTCCTCCTCCTCTTCCTTTCTCTGCCCAGCAATCCCACCTGTACCTCCTGCCTATCTGTTGGTTGTTTAGCTTTTTATTGCACCAATCACAGCAGTACACCCTCACACAATGTACAAATATCCTGCAACAGAAAACTAAGCTAGTCAAAGTTAATTAA
Source organism: Peromyscus californicus insignis (assembly GCF_007827085.1). NCBI lineage: Eukaryota > Metazoa > Chordata > Mammalia > Rodentia > Cricetidae > Peromyscus > Peromyscus californicus. Next base: position 15,751,609 of record NW_026294402.1, read on the forward strand.
ATCCAGTTCTAATAGATATAAATTCTGACACTAAATTAATAATGATTTCCCCTTACCACATAACTCAAATATTCATTCCTTTACCCTCAGCTGTTATTTACCATTCTTTGTTTTTTTTCATTTTTAACAAATATTTTCCACCTTTAGAAGGAATAACTCATTCAGATCACCATGCAGGGTCATATTGCCTGCACTAATACGATTCTAGTAAGTGCCTTCCTTTAAGTCTACCCTATTCATACAGTGTAAAGTTACACAGATATAGAATGTGTAAACTATCATAAATACTTGGTAATAATGGACATTCATGGTTAACCCAAATCTGCTAGAAGAGTGGAGGCATGTTCTACTCAGGCCCTTAGAAATTCAGATGTAACTGTTAAAAGTTATAGCTACTTTCTTGCTTTGGAATTATCCCTTCTTCTTGCACCCACAGTTTCAACTCTGATCCTGAACCACTGAATTAGGTAGGTAAAAGGAAGCTGAATTATTCATAATAACCAGAACCTGAAGACAACCTAGATGCCCCTCAACCAAAGAATGGATAAAGAAAATGTGGTACATTTACACATGGAGTATTGCTCAGCAGTTAAAAAAAAAAAAAGACATCATGAAATTTGCAGGCCATTGATGGAACTAGAAAAGAATCATCCTGGGTGAAGTAACCCAGAAACAGAAATACAAACACGCTATGTATTCACACACAAGTCAATAGTAGATATAAAGCAAAGGATACCCAGGCCACAATTCACAGCCCTAGAGAAACTAGGTAACAAGGAGGGTCCTAACAGGGATGTATGGATCACCCTGGGAAAGGGAAATAGATGAGGTCTCCTGGGTAAACTGGGGATGGGAAGGTAGAAGGGAGAGGATGGGGAATGGGAACAGGAGGGATCAGGATGGTCAAGTTGGGGGAGGGATGGAAAGGGAGAGTGACAAGGGAGACATCTTGATAGAGGGGGCCAGTATGGGGTTGGGGGAAGGCCTGGGGTTGGGAGGTTCCCAAGGGTCCATGGGGATGGTCCTATCTAGGACTCCTGGCAATGGTGGAGAGAGTGCCTGAACTAGCCTTTTCCTGTTGTCAGATTGGTGACTACCCTAATTGTCATCATAAAACCTTCATCCAGTAACTAATGGAAGCAGAGGCAGAGGTCAATGGCCAGGCATTGGGCTGAGCTCTGGGAACCCAGGTGAAGAGATGGAGGGGGGATTATATAAGCAAGGGGGTTCAAGATCATGATGGGAAAACCCTGAAGACAGCTGACTCTAGTTCATGGGAGCTCACGGACTCTAGACTGACAGCTAGGGAGCCTGCATGGGACCAACTTGGGCCCTCTGCATGTAGGTGACAGTCGTGCAGCTTGTTCTGTTTGTGGGGCCCCTAGCAGTGTGGCCATGGCACATGAGCTGACTTATTCAAACCTATTCCCTATGATGTGATGCCTCTCTCAGCCTTGATGCAGTGTTTGGCGGGGGAACTTTCTCTGTCTCAACTTGATATGCCATGCTTTGCTGACAACCATGGGAAGCCTTATGCTTTCTGAAGAGTGGATAGGGGAGGTAAGAAAAAGGTGGTGGGGGGGGCAGGAGGAGAGGAGGGAGGGGAAACTGTGATTGGTATGTAAAATAAACAAAAACAAATAAGTTTTAAAAAGGAAGCTGAAAGAATTATATCCTGTAATTCCAGAACTTGAAAAGCTATGGCAGGGAGCTTTCTACAAGTTCAAGGCCAGTCTGAGCTATATATTGAGATCCAATCCACCCTGGACTTTGGAGAAAGACTCTGACAAAAAAAAATTGATGTAAGAAAAATATTGTATATCTGTCCCAATCATCCCTTTACCTCCTCTTGCCTGGATCCAAAAGAAAACTGCTGGTGGCCATGGCCCTGTCAGAGCAGCAGCAGGTAGCAATTGAAGTTCAGGTGTCAGCTCACCAAAGAAAAACTCTCTGATGAGTATATCTTGGTTAAGCAAGGCTTGCAAAAATACAGACTCCAGAATGTCTTTTGCTTTGTACCTTTGGTTTCTGATATAATGTATATGTATGTGGGGAGTCACCTACTACCTGTATCGTAGCATGTTTGTCTCATGATTATGTCCTGATCTAGTGGGCATTTATCACGAAGATGCTGTATAATTTTGATACAGTCGGGGCCTGTGAGTCACACCTAGAAGCTGCTTCTGATCACAGTTCAAAAAAAAAATAATAGTAGGAGCCAGAATGGCTCAAATTCCTTTAATTTTATTTTAATTTTATTGCTGAAGTGCCACTCGGTGATAGAAAGCTTCAAAGGAGCTTTAGATTAGACCAGATGCCTTGCTAATGTTTTTTTTTAGATAAACATTCCCTATTTTAATTCACAAGGACACATAGCTGTACTGTCTGGCTAGGTTGCAAATACAAAAAACAGCCCAATTATTAGATGGCAAGTGATTAGTTCTTTGCATCCATTCCTGACCTCAGTTTGTGAAAATACATCCTGACTAGTCAAGGTTACAGAAAATAGTTTGACTCTGTAGCCCTTATTAGGGTTGTAGGTGTTCTTGGATAATTAAAAGTTATTCACAGGGCAGAATATACACTTTTAAGTTTTAGGCATTTTTGGCCATTAGTATCATGGCAAGTCCTGGCAGAGCTGATATTATAAGATACACAGTAACCTGGTCTGAACAAGAGAATGTATGACTCCCTTAGCTCTTTGTCCAAAAACTGAGCACTCACCAGGCATCTTGGATAAGATTACCTCTCAAGATAGATAATATATATTGCCTGAGAGTCATCAGGATGTCTCTGTTTTTAGTCATATCGTTTCCCTTGGAATGTGATATTTTTATGACTTTTGTATTGCCTGAGAGATTCTGTTTGAGTATTTAAGCAGTGGAGGGAAAGGGAACGAAAGAGAGAACAACGTGAGGGAACAGCTTGACGAGAACCAGATGAGAGGATAAAGAGAAAAAAGCCATCAAGAGAATATGGGAGCATTTTCCTTCCCTAAAACCCCCACATAGAAAAGTTTCAACTTCATCACACTGTGCATTTCCCTTTGAGCCCTGTGCTACTGGAGGCTGGTCCTCCAGACAGCATTAGAAAACGGAGTATCTAGTTTGAGTTAACTTTTGTTCCACTCAGACTGAGTATGAATATGAACTTAGAACAACTGCAAAACAGCCTTTCTTCACGGGCGTTAGATAACTAGTGTTGCAACTGACCATTTCATCTTTCTATTAAATGTACTTTAGCTTCAGTAGCTCTCCAAAGCAGGTCCATGTTCAATGGCTTATCTTTGAAAATGCACTTTGAAGATATGGCTTAGTAGGAGGTCTTCGTGTCATCGGGGGAATTCCATAAAGCAAGATTCCCACCTCTTCATTTTCTTTTTTATGTTTCCTAGCTATGCATGATTGGATTGGCTTTGCTACTACTCCTTCCATAATGTGCTTCCTCACCACAGGTGCAAAAGCAATAGGGTAAGCCATAACCTGCAAAACTTTAGGTCAAAACCTTTTCTTTTCATAAGGTCATTTTTGTAGTTGTTGTTTGCTTTAGTAATGGGAAGCCAGTGTACATAAAACTGTCATACTAAGATTCCTTGGTATGAAGAATAGGATTTTGTATTCAAATTGGTATCAAATCTTTTGTTCTGTTTCTTTGACAGTACTATGAATGTTTATGTATACCATCCAATAAACAAAGGCTACTGATTAAGTCCAAGTTTCCAGCTATGTGAAGGGCTTTCTCCTGCAAAATCTGCTAACACAGATGGGGGAAATCTCACAAGGTCCTGCCTCTAGACAAAACATTAAAGGTTACGAATAAAGGAGAATTAGCTTTTCCTAATAATGAGTCCCTCAAGTTAGTTATCCAATACAAAGTGATCAGCATTGAAATCATACACACACAAACCACACCAAACTAACCCAGAGCCGGTTGTGTGTGCGTGTATGTCTGTGTGTGTGTGTGTGTGTGTGTGTGTGTGTGTGTGTGTGTGTGTGTGTGTGTAACAATAATAATCACAGAAAAAGAAGCCATGAATTTGAAAGGAACAACCTGAATGGGGTGTGCATGGAATGGCTTGGAGATAAAGGACATGAGAGGGGTTAGAGGGAGAAAAGAGAAAGGGGAAAGTGATGTAATCATTTTAATTTAAAATTTGCTAACAAAAATAAATGCATAAGAAAAAAGAAAGCAGGCTGAGCAAGCTATAAGGAGAAAGCCAGTAAACAGCATTCCTCTATGGTTTCAGCATCAATCCTGCCTCCAGATTTCTATTCTGACTTGCCTGGCTGGCTAATGGACTATGAATTGCAATCCTAAGACAGATGGGCTTAAATTTTCATAGTAATTTCTTTTGGTTGTTCTTCATATTTCCTTTTTGCTTAACCATATGGCCAGACCACTGGCCCACATCTTTGCATTTGGTAAAAATTCAAACAAATGGCAAATAGAAAGCATTTTATCTCACTGAAGTGACTGTTTTTGTCTTATTCAATCAGAGCAGCAGCCTTCTATCCATTCATGGTGGGATTGACATCCAAGAGCAAAGCAGTGCTTTGTAGGTGAACTGAGAAACAACCACAGAACATTATACAAATAGTAACAATGAAATCAAACAGATGTTTAATACTTCTCAGTAGCTACTTTCACATCTGCAGTAATATCTTGTATAAATCATTTCCATCTTATTATAGAGATTTTCTAAATACTGCCCCTAATAGAGTACATCTCTGACATTGCCTTGAGATATTATAGACATTTCAAGTTTCAAGATTATTTTATATCCCTTAGTCATAGGGGATAATATGTTCAGAATGTTATAACAAATCTCATAGATTAAGTACTTTACATGTACTAAAAATTTGTTTCTCACAATTCTGGAGATTGGGAAATTTAAAACTAAGAAATGATAGATTTGATGTCTACTGAGGGCCAATTTTCTGGTTCATAGATGGTGCCTTCTCACTATGTTCTTTTATAGTAGAAGAGGCAAGATAGCTCCCCGGAGTCTTTTGTTTCTATAAGAAGCTTTATTTCTGAGGGTACCATCAAGAATAAATCTGAATGCTTCCCAAATCCTCCCTTCTTAATAAAATCACATTGGTTATAATGTTTTAACATATAAGTCAGGGGAACAAAAATGTTCACATCATAGACCATTTCAATATGTAGGAGCAAGATAAAATTTTCTCTCAAGTGGAAATTTTCAGGTCTGAAATCTCAGCAGTGATTTCTGAGTGGTGACTACAGATTTTCATGGTAATTTGCAGCCTGTCTACTAGTAACATATATTCAAGCATGTGCCTAATCAATATAGCATTTATAGCCATAGTACTATATACTTATACATGGACTTAAGTTCTATAAATGATTTCATAACTTATCAAACAATTCTTGAGTTGGTATTTAAATGACTGTATTGACCTACAGAAATGTAAACATTGTACTGAAATGAAGAAATGAGTCGTATAAAAAGAAGGGAGAAGGATAGAACTGAAGGTCACAAAGGAGGCATCACAAAGTCTCAGGTAAAAGTACTCACTGTACAATTTTGATCAAGACAGAGGAACAATCTGAATAAAAAGTCTACATGATTAAGAGGCAGAATTTCTTTAGCCCCCTGCTTTACTTCTGTCAGCTCAGAAACCTAAAACCAGTGATCTTATCACTTAACAAAAAGCATTCTCCCAAGTGTTTGTAAGGCCTTCTTAATGTCTTTGTTCCTCAAGCTGTAGATAAAAGGGTTCAGCATGGGAGTGACCACTGTGTACATTACTGAGGCCACCATGCCCTTCCAAGAAGAGGAAGTCTCATCAGAACTAAGGTACACACCGAGACCTGTCCCATAGAATAATGAAACCACTGAGAGATGAGACCCACAGGTAGAAAATGCCTTATATTTTCCATCTGTTGATGGGATTCTCAGAATGGAGGAGACAATTTGAGAATAGGAATAAAGGATCCCTGAAAAAGGAACAAAGCCAAGAATACAAGTCACAATATAAAGAAGGATATGATTGAGCAGTGTGTCTGAGCAGGCTACAGTGAGAGCCTGAGCAAGTTCAAGTAAAAGTGTTTAATTAACTGATTGGTGCAGAAGGACAGCCGCAGAATCAACAGACTCTGGATCAGAGAGTATGAGAAGCTGATGAACCAGGACACAAGAACCAGCAAGCCACACAGCTGGGGGTTCATGATGACTGGGTAGTGAAGGGGGTGGCAGATGGCCACAAATCGGTCATAGGCCATCAGAGTGAGGAGAAATGTGTCCATGCCTCCAAAGACCATGAAAAAATACATCTGGGTAATGCATCCTGCATAGGTGATGGACTTGCTCTGTGTTTGGATGTTTACCAACATCTTAGGGATGGTTGTAGAGATGAAACAAATGTCAGAAAAGGACAGGTTGGAGAGGAAGAAGTACATGGGAGTGTGGAGGTGGGAGTCAGAGCTGACAGCCAGGATGATGAGCAGATTCCCAAGCACAGCGACCACAAACATGAGCAGAAACAGTCCAAATAGCATGGGTTGATGCTCTGCAACTTGGGAAAACCCCACAAGCAAAAATTCTAACATATTTGTTTGGTTTCCTGCTTTCATGTTGTTGACATCAACTAGATAACTATGGAAGAGAAAGAGTAGGAAACATACCATGCAGTCTCTAAATTCTGTCTTTTTATTTTTTGAGATGAAAGACTGCATAAAGGTTTTACTATGACAGAATTTAGGAGTCCAACATTTTCTCATCCATTATACTGATTGTCTCAGGGTGTTAATCAACCCTTTGGGAAACTTGTCCATTTTTTTTCATCTCCGCTTAGAACTACTAACTCTACAAAGTTAAATTTCATGAAGACCAGACAACCTCTGGAATTTTTCAGACCAAAGTAGTTTCTAAAGGGCTGGTAATCCTTTCTCTATGATGGATCCACTCTGATCTCCAATCTCACTTCTCAACACTTTTTGGTGGTTGCACTAAATTCTGATCATTCAGAAAGATTTCAGTTTGTGAACAAGATTATATCCTCTCCTGTATCCATTCCTTTTGAAATCTCTTTTGTCTCTTTAAAAACTTTATCTTCTTAGTGTCTTCTTGTTTTTGTATATGTGATACAGTTCTTGGCTGTCCAGGTGACTCTCAATCCCATCATGTCTCAATACCAGCTGATTCTTTGACATAGAGGAAGATTTTCATACTGTTTTGGCAGCTGAACTAATGAATCAATGAACATAAGAACAAATAACTTTCCACTTCTGTAGCATTCCACTATAATCTGGGCATCTGTCCCTCCAAAATCTCCAACAACTCTAGCTCTGAAGAAGACTACTATAAAGAGACAAGATAAGTAAGAAAGGAGGAAAGGTATAGGAAAAATATGTTTCCTCTTATTACCCAGGCCATTCAATCAATTCTAGGCAGTACATTCATTCCCCCAGCACTTACACCTGTGTGTCCCAATAAGTTATCCTATTTTCCCTTGCATCAATACTTTTGTGTAATTTCACCAGGTATCTTCCCCTGTAGAAGCATCAACAATAGTCTTTTCATGAGTCATCAGCACATGGCCCTCTGGTTTTTTTCCTAAATCTCTTTCAATTAGAATAAAGGTAATTGGAAGAATAAATATGGAAATTTAATATTAGAAGACATTTATGAAGAATCGAAATAGTGGTTGTTATTAGAATATAAATGAAAACATTCATCGTCTAAACTTCCATCTTTGAAAGTCCTCAACACTCATATTCTGCATCCTTTCATTTGCATATGAAATTACTAAACACTCTCCTGAGTAAAAAAAACAAAAACCTCTATATAAATAGGATTAAAGTAAGAAGATATTCAGCCAGGAGCATGTTTTTATTTCCAGGATAATCAAATATTTCTTTTTCAAACAAAATTTTAAAATCAGAATAATGAAAATGTTCAGTAAAAATTGTCATATGTGTGACAAAGAGGAAGCAGGAAGAATCAACCTTAATATGAAATATAAAGCAGAGGGTCTGGATACTACAAGCTTTGATGGTGGTCAAAAGCCACATGGACTGGGGTTATGGCTCAGTGATAGAATGCTTACCCAGAATCTGCAGGACCCTGGATTTCATCTAAGTACCACAAAATAATGTGTTGTTCACTCAGTGTTTGCCTATCTCATGAAGTCCTACCTACAGTAAAAGCAACAACCAAATTACTACTTAAAAGAATTCTGACATTATAAATAACATCTTCTTAAGTTGCTCACATGTAAGAAACCATCTACCTATTCTGTTCCTAGTATCTAGTTCTTCTGGGAAATTTTGTTTAGTTAAGTACCAAAGACTTAAGTTAGGCTATCTGGGATATTGAGCAATCTGGGCTGATGACGTCAGAGAAGGAGTTCAGGAGGAGAGGTAGCTGACAAAAGGATTATTTAGCTGGAGGAATGAGAATAAGGATTTTTAGCAGGAAAAGGAAAGGTCCAGAAGCAAGAATCAACCAAGGAAGCAAGTGTTCTTAGCAAAATGCTATTGCTTCGGTGCACAGTGAAATGGTGAAGAATGACGTCGCACGTCGCAGCAATAGTGCAGGATCACAACTCCCAGAACACAGAGTTAAACATATATTAGTAATGCATAGATGATACATAAGACTGTGAAATGACTGAAACTGAAGAAATAACATGTTATGAATTATGATTTTCCTGTGGCTTGGAACCAAAGATAGGTTTAAGACGGAGACACAATATGGAACACTCACATCATTAGAAATTAAGGGACAAACTCAAGCTTTCTTTAATAGAAAATAAATAAGAAATAAAGGCTGGGACAAGTAGAAGAATGATGTCAATGTCTTGTTAACTGAATATTCTTGAGAATGAGACCCACTCAAGTAAAAGAAAAATAATGAGGAGCAATGATTCTCTAATGTTTCCAAATCTAAATAGTAAGAGATAAAGAGTACTGAATATTGAGTTTGCCCATGTCTTCCATATTTCTTCTCTCACCCGCATTATTCCAGTGGTTATGTACCAAAGTTCTTAGTACTCGCTCTCCAAACATCTATATATCCACTGTTCTGAAAGAGCAATAAAATGCAAGTGGACACAAGCATAAATTCCTCTGCACCTACATAAAGGAGTCTCAGCAAATAGAGAAAAAGGAATTGGTGTTAGAACAAAATGTCCCATCCCTTTCTCCCCAGTGCAGTTCTGGGCATCACCTCATGCCTGATACTCATCTGTTTTGGCATGTTTGCAAAGATCCTGATGCAATTTCTATCTTCTACAAGTATTTAGTGCACACCATGAAGGATAGTAATTGAAAGTATTTTGTGAATTCTGCTTCTCTGAGAAATGGTTAATAAAAGCATAATCCCCCATCCTTTTACCTGGCAGAGGAGATGCCATGTTCAAAAGAGTGGTTTTCTCAGAGCAAGAATAATCATTGGATAACCATTGTACTCCAGATGTGCTGACCTCTGAGATTTCCCCAAATGTGGAAAACTCAACTGCATAATTTGTGGTAGTAAGACACTGCAGGCATTCAGCCTTCCCTAAATAAAAAATTATATAAAGCATCTTGGTCTCTGAATCCATTCTCAGCTTCACAGTGTATACCTTCAACAGAAATATATTGTCTGCAGATATATTCAGGTTTTAGAAACTAATTTCTTCGCTACAAGTAAGCAGACTCTTCTTTCTTGAAGAGAAAATATAGTAAACATCATGTGCAAAGGTAAACTAGGGGGCAGAAGGGAGGCTAGTCTATCAGGAGAAGCCTGAGATAGTCCCAAGCAAGTGAGAGTGAAAGAAAAGTCAAAAATGCTTATTCTAGGCTGTTGGGGTAATATTATCTTTTATCTAAGAACTAGAAGAGAACAACTTCCCTGTGAATTATATACAGTGTAGTCAGTTACCAAGCTCTACCACAGACAATTCACAGTGGTAACTAAGTCAGCAAACTGTTTTGTCCAGGAAAGTATTCTGGTATCAGACTGTCATGGGATACCTAAAAAAAAAAAAAAAAAAAGACCACAATCTCCTTTGCTATCTACCCACAATAATAGATATTCAAAGTAAATGGTCACTGTGAAAATGCTGCAACTTAAAACAAATACTCTAATGACTCTTCTTTCCCATCAATTACTCATAATGGCACCCTCCGTGTTAAATAACAGGGTTTTCCCTTACCTGTGCTTAACTGTTAATACTCTTCCTACCAACCACTTCATTCTCCATTTCATTCAACATCTGCTGGACTATATAGACTTGGCAATACATACTCACCATGGACCAACTCCTTTGAATCTTAACTGTTCAAAGAACATTGGTTATGAAAGGTAGAAGGTCTTCCCAAAAGAGAAAAGGGGAAGAACCAGACGTGTAGGAAAAAACCTGGATAATTTCTTCTAGAAAGATATGAGTGTGTTCTGTCTTGGTGACTATAAGAGTTACAGGTATGCCCTGGAAGTTGTGTCCCTCTGAAGCTTATTATACAAATTGATCAATTTTATGTTCATTCCCTGATTGATTTGGCTCCTCAAGGGCAGAGACTACACAGGAAAGAGGCTCTGACATCCCAATTTCTTATCCCTGGGAGAATGTCAGTGGGCATATCTATGATTACTCTCTCCTGTGTTCATTCTCTGAGAAGAGTCACCATAATTTCCCAAAATTACCTGCTGATGATAAGTGTCAGAATTTTCTGACTTATACTTTCCTACTTTCACTAGCTTTGGAATTCTCCGGAATTAACTTGATGTTGATTCCTTTCAGCATATGTGAAGGAGTAATGTAGCTGGGTCATACAGTAGATTTTTTTTTTTTTTTTGAGCATTCTTCATACTGATTTCTGCACCGATTTGCATTCTCACTAATCCCACTAACAGTGAATAAGAATTCCCCTTTTCTCACACCTCTCCAGCATTTGTTGTCAGTTGTTGTGTTGATCTTAGCCATTCTGACTGGGGTGAGATAGAATCTAAAAGATTTTTTATTTGCATTTCCCTAGTTGAAAAGAATGGTCAAAATATTTTGAGGTATTTCTAAGCCGTTGTGATTTCTTCTGTTGAGATCTCTCTGTTTAGACCACTAGCCCATTTTTTAGTTGGGTCATTTGTTTCCTTGACTTTTTTTTTTTTAGTTCTTTGTATATTCTGGATATTAATCCTCTGTCAAGTATATAGCTGGCGAAGATTTGCTCCTGTTCTGAGGGGTTCTTCTTTACTATATTGAGTGTCTCCTTCACTTCACAGAGTTTTTTAGTTCTACTAAGTCCCACTTGCCAACTGTTGCCCCTAATTCCTGAGCAAATTGAGTCCCACTCAGGAAGTCTTTTCCTGTACCTATATCTTATAGGGTGTTGCCTATATTTTCTTCTAGCAGTTTTAACATTTCTGGTTTCAAGTTGAAGTCTTTGATTTGCTTGCAGTTAATTTTTGTTCAGGGTGATAGATATGAATCTAATTTCATTCTTCTAAAAGTGGATATCCAGTTTTTCCAGCACTATTTGTTGAAGATGCTATCTTTTTTCCAATGTACATTTTTAAACTCTATCAAATATCAGATCACTGGAGTTTCATATACTCATGTTTGAGTCTTCTACTTAATTCCACTTGTCTGCATGTCTGTTTTTATAGCCATACCATTTTATTATTGTTGTTATTACTATAGCTCTATAACATGTCTTAAAGTCTGGAATGTTAATCCATCCAGTAATATTCTTATTGCTCAGGATCTTTTCTGATCTTTCCTATCAGGGTCTTTCTGGTTCCATATGAATTTTATAATTTTTTTCTATTTAAGTGGAAAATGTTGTAGGCATTTTAATTGGGATTGCATTGAATCTGTAAATTTTTTGTAGGATGGTCATCTTCACAATGTTAATTATACTGATCCATAAACATGAAATGCCTTTCAATTTTCTATCACCTTTTTCGATCTCTTCTGTGATTTGAAGTTTTCATTGTAAAGGTCATTCACATCCTTGATTAGATTTCAAGAATTTTTTTTGTGCTATTGTAGCGGGAATGTGTCCATGATCTCTTTCTCAGTGTGTTTGGTATCGGTGTATAGAAAGGTTACTGATTTTTATAAATTGATTTTGTGACCTGCCATTTTTCTGAAATCATTATTTATAGTTTTCTGGTGGAATTTTAAAAATCTTTTATGTCATCTGCAAATAGAGATAATTTGATTTCTTCTTTTCCTATTTATATCCCTTGAATTTCTTTCTCTTGCTTTATTGCTTTGTCTAGTCTCCCATCACTATATTGAAAAGAAATGGTGATAGTAAACAGCCCTAGCTCATTCCTGATTTTAATGAGATTGTTTCAATTTTTTCTCCATTTTATAAAATGAAATATGACTTCATCATATATATGCTTTATTATATTGAGATACATTCCCTCCATTCTTATTCTTTTATGAGGAAGGTTAAGTTTACCATGAAGATTATGTCAAATGCTTCCTGCATTTGTTGAGATGATCATGTGATTTTTGTCTTTAATCATTTGCTTGATTTATCATATTTATTGACTTACATATGTTAAACCATCCCTGCATTTCTAGAATAAAAGTAACTTGATTGTGGTGGAAGATCTTGATATGTGCCTTATTCAGTTTGCTAGTATTTTATTGAGGATTTTTGCATCTATATTCTTCAGAAATATTGTTCTGTTGTATTGGTGGGGGTGTGTTTATCTACTTTGCATACTGGAGTAATACAGGCTTCATTGAATGAGTTTGGGAATGATACTTGTATTTTTATTCTCTTGAATAATTTAAGAAGTATTGGCTAGACTTCTTTGAAAATCTGGCAAATGTTGTGACTATCTAGACCTGGAGTTGTTTTTACTCAGAAGGTTTTTATTAGTATTTTAATCTCTACATTTGTTATGGCCCTGTTCAGTCTGTTGATCTCTGCTTGGTTTAACTTTGGTGGTTTCAATGAATCAAGAAAATCCATGCTTATCTTTCAGGTTTTCCAACTTAATGGAGCACAGGTTTATAAAGTATTCCTTTGTAATATTCTGAATTTCTTTTTTATTTTATAATTTAATTTAATTTTACATATCAGCCACGACTCCCTTGTCCTCCCTCCTCCCCCTTCCCCTACCCTCCCCCCAGCCCACCCCCCAATCCCATCTCCTCCAGGGCAAGGACTCTCCTGAGGATTCAGCTCAGCATGGTGGATTCAGTCCAGGCAGGGCCAGTCCCCTCCTCCTTTCACCCAGGCTGAGCAGAGTGTCCCTGGATAGGCCCCAGGCTTCAGCCAACTAGCTCATGCACTAAGGACAGGTCCCAGTCCCACTGCCTGGGGGCCTCCCAAACAGTTCAAGCTAATCAACTGTCTCACTTATCCAGAGGGCCTGATCTAGTTGGGGCCTCCTCAGCTATTGGTTCAAAGTTCATGTGTTTCCACTAGTTTGGCTATTTTTCCCTGTGCTTTTTCCAATCTTGGTCTCAACATCTCTTGCTCATACAGTCCCTCCTCTTTCTCACTGATTGGACTCCTGGAGCTCCACCTGGGGCCTGGCCATGGATCTCTGCATCTGCTTCCATCAGTCACTGGATGAGAGTTCTAGCACGACAGTTGGGGTGTTTGGCCATCCAATCACCAGAGTAGGTCAGTTCGGGCTTTCTCTCGACCATTGCCAGTAGTCTATTGTGGAGGTATCATTGTGTATTTCTGGGGAACTCTCTAGCACTTTGCTTCTTCCTATTCCCATAGGGTCTTTATTTATCATGGCCTCTTTTTCCTTGTTCTCCCTCTCTGTTCTTGATCCAGCTGGGATCTCCTGCTGCCCTAAACTCTCTTTCCCTTGACCCCTGCCCTTCATTACCCCCCCTCATGTCCAGTTTGCTCATGTAGATCTCATCCATTTCTCTGTCGTTGGGTGATCCCTGTGTCTTTGTTAGGGTCCTCTTTACTAGATAGTCTCCCTGGAGTTGTGAGTAGCAGTCTAGTCATCCTTTGTTTTACATCTAGTATCCACCTATGAGTGAGTACATACCATGTTTGTCTTTCTGAGTCTGGGTTACCTCACTCAGGATGATTTTTTTCTAGATCCATCCACTTGCCTGCAAACCTCATGATGTAATTGTTTTTCTCTGCTAAGTAGCACTCCATTGTGTATATGTACCACATTTTTTTTTTTTTTTTGGTTTTTCGAGACAGGGTTTCTCTGTGTAGCTTTGCGCCTTTCCTGGAACTCACTTGGTAGCCCAGGCTGGCCTCGAACTCACAGAGATCTGCCTGACTCTGCCTCCCGAGTGCTGGGATTAAAGGTGTGCGCCACCACCACCCGGCTTATGTACCACATTTTATTTATCCATTCTTCAGTTAAAGGGCATCTAGGTTGTTTCCAGGTTCTGGCTATTACAAATAATGCTGATATGAACACAGCTGAGCATGTGTCCTTGTGGTATGATTGAGCATTCCTTGGGAATGTGCCCAAGAGTGGTATAGCTGGGTCTTGGGGGAGATAGATTTCCAATTTTCTAAGAAAGCTCCATATTGATTTCCAAAGTGGCTGTACAAGCTTGCATTCCCACCAACAGTGGAGGAGAGTTCCCCTTGCTCTACATCCTCTCCAGCATAAGCTGTCTTCAGTGTTTTTGATCTTAGCCATTCTGACAGGTGTAAGATGGTATCTCAGAGTTGTTTTGATTTGCATTTGATTAGGGATGTTGAGCAATTCCTTAAATGTCTTTCAGCTATTTGAGCTTCCTCTGTTGAGAATTCTCTGTTTAGCTCTATAGCCCATTTCTTAATTGGACTGTTAGGCATTTTGATGTCTAATTTCTTGAGTTCTTTATGTATTCTGGATATCAGCCCTCTGTTAGATGTGGGGTTGGTGAAGATCTTTTCCCATTCTATAGGCTGTTGCTGTGTCTTGTTGACCGTGTCCTTTGTTCCTCAAAAGCTTCTCAATTTCAAGAGGTCCCATTGATTGATTGTTTCTCTCAGTGTCTGTGCTACTGGTGTTATATTTAGGAAGTGATCTCCTATGCCAATGCTTTCAAGACTACTTCCTACTTGCTCTTCTATCAGGTTCAGAGTAACTGGATTTATGTTGAGGTCTTTGATCCACTTGGACTTAAGTTTTGTGCACGGTGATAGATATGAATCTATTTGCAGCCTTTTACATGTTGACATCCAGTTATGCCAGCACCATTTGTTGAAAATGCTTTCTTTTTTCCATTGTACAGTTTTGGCTTCTTTGTCAAAAATTTTATGTTCAGAGGTGTGCGGATTAATGTCAGAGTCTTCAATTTGATTCCATTGGTCCACATGTCAGTTTTAATGCCAGTACCAAGCTGTTTTTATTACTGTAGCTCTATAGTAGAGCTTGAGGTCAGGGATCATGATGCCTCCTGAGGTTGTTTTATTGTACAGGATTCTTTTGTCTATTCTGGGCTTTTTGTTTTTCCATGAAGTTGAGTATTATTCTTTCCAGGTCTGTGAAGAATTGTGTTGGTATTTTGATGGGGATTGCATTGAATCTGTAGATTGCTTTTGGTAAGATTACCATTTTTACTATGTTAATGAAACAAAGAGTTGGTTCTTTGAGAAAATCAACAAGATAGACAAGCTCTTATCCAAACTAACCAAAAGGCAGAGAGCATCCAAATTAACAAAATCAGAAATGAAAAGGGAGACATAACAACTAACACTGAGGAAATCCAGAAAATCATCAGGTCATACTTCAAAAACCTCTACTCCACAAAACTGGAAAACCTAAAAGAAATGGATAATTTTCTGGATAGGTACCACATACCTAAGTTAAATCAAGCCTAGATAAACTATTTAAATAGTCCAATAACCCCTAAGGAAATAGAATCAATCATTAAAAGTCTCCCAACCAAAAAAAGCCCAGGACCAGATGGTTTCAGTACAGAATTCTACCAGATCTTCAAAGAAGAGTTAATACCAATACTCTTTAAATTGTTCCACACAATACAAACAGAAGCAACATTACCAAACTCCTCTATGAGGCTACAATTACCCTGATTCCTAAGCCAAACAAAGATGCAACAAAGAAAGAGAACTACAGACCAATCTCCCTCACGAACATCGATGCAAAAATACTCAATATTCTGAATTTCTTTGGTGTCTGTTATAATGTTTCCCTGTTTGTTTCTAATTTTGTTGAATCATCTCTTTCTTTTGGTTAGTTAAACCAAACATCTGCCAATTTTCTTTACCTTCTCAAAGAGCACTTGAATTCATTGATTCTTTGTATTGCTTTCTTTGTTTCTTCTTCATTAATTTCTACTTTGATTTTTATTATTTCTTGCTGTCTACTAGGTTTGGGTTTGGTTTGTTCTCATTTTTCCAAATTTGTGAGTTGTATCATAAAGCCACTCACTTGTAATCTAATTTTTTAATCTAGGAATTTAGGGCTATAAAGGTTCCCTTAGAACTGTTTTACTGTGTCCCAACTGTTTTGATGTGTTGTTTCCATTTTCATTTAGTACCAGGAATATTCTTCTTTCTTGATTTCTTCTTTGATCCATCCATCATTTAATAATGAGCTATTTAATCTCTGTGAGCTTGTATATTTGCTAAATAGGCTACATGTAATTATTTCAATTTCTTTGTATTTTTAAGTGTGTGTGTGTGTGTGTGTGTGTGTGTGTGTGTGTGCCACAGCATGTGATTTATTTTAGACAAGTTTAACACCATGTGCTGCTTAGTAGAATATATTTTCTTTGGTGTTTTGGTGAAATATTCTGTAGGTATCTGTTTATGTTAGGTCCATTTGATGTATGATGTCATTTAATTCTGAGGTTCTCATTTATTTGTTATCTAGATGATTTATCTACTGAAGAAAGTAGGGTGTTGAAATAACCTACTGTTGTTGAGTTTGTTCATCTGTGTCTTTAATTTAATTGCTATGCTTTTTATAAAATCAGGTTCACCAGATTAGTGCATCTATGTTTAGTTTTCTTGATTAACTTATCCCTTGATTAGACTGAAGTACCCTTCTTTGTCTCTTCTGGTTAATTTTAATTTGAAGTCTATTTTGTCAGATACTAGGATAACCATTCCTGATTGCTTCCTAATCCCATTTGTTTGGAATGCTTGATTTCCATCCTTTCACTTTAAGGTCATGCTTCTTTTAAAGCTAAGATGGATTATTGTAGACAACAGAAAGATGGATTTTGTTGCATAAATCATCTAGCCTACTTGTTTTAATTAGAGAGTTGGTCATTAATATTTAAAGTTATTGTTGAATGGTATATGCAGATTGCAGTCATTCAATTAGTTTTGTTGTTGTTGTTGGGATTTGTTTGGTTTTTTTCTGGTTTGCATTCTTAGTCCTGGTTTGTGTTTCATTACTTATAGTTTCATTTGTTTTCCTTATAGAATCTCTTAGCTGGGTCACTTCCTCTCTTAGGTTCAAAGTATTGCCGCCAGTATCCTCTTTAGGGTTTTTGCTGCTGCTGCTGCTGCTGCTGCTGCTGCTGCTGCTGCTGTTACTGCTGTTGCATATTCATTTTTTAGGTGGGTTGAATAATGGAAGGTTTTTCTTTCTCCTTCAACAATGGCATATAGTTTTACACAATGGTCTGGGTTGGCATGCATAGCATTTTAGAACTTGGATTGCATTGCTTTAAGTTCTCTCAGATCTCAAAGTTTCCATTGAGAAATCAGCTGTTGTTCTGATGCATTTTCCTCTATATGTGAACTGTTTTTCTCTTGCAGCTTTCAGTAATTTTATTTGCTTTGTATATGTAATATTGTGACTATGGTATGCCTTGAGAAGTTTATTTTCTAGTCTTGTTCATTAGTGTTCTTTGTGTTTCTAGTATCTGTATGGGTTATGTCTTACCATAGTTTAAGGAGGTTTTCTTCTAGGATTTATGGTCTATGCCATTGGCCTGGGATTATTCTTCCTCATCTAGGCCTCTAATTCAAATACTTGGTCTTTTGATGGTATCCAAAATTTCCCAATTACTCCTTTCCTGTGCTTTAAAATTTTTTTTTTATTTTTTGTTTGGTTGGTTCATTGGTTAGTTTTTTTTTTATTTTGTTGTTTTTGTCTAGGTCTTCTACTTTATCTTCAAGTCCTAATATTCGATCTTCTCCTTGATTAATTATACTTGTAAGGCTTTTACATGAGTTTTTTAATTGGGGTATAATTTTTTCAATTCCATCTTCATTTTAGTTTGTGTTCTCTTCAATGTTTCTAGCACTATATTGAATTAAGTTTCTAAATCCTGAATTATCTTCATTGTTTCATTAACCTGTTATATTTGTACATTTTTGTACATAACTTGGGTATTTATTATTATCCTCTTGAACTTCAATTATATCTTCTTTAAATTTCTTAAATTATTTGATAAAATTCATGATTTATTCTTTTAAATTTTGTGACCTTGGGTTTACCTATGTCATTTTCAATAGTGAACACTTCTATAGGACTACTGGGTTTGATGGAAGACATCCTGTCTGAACAATTCATTTTGCTTTTTTTGTGATTTGACCTTGGCATGTAGATTTCTTTCTTTAGTTATATGTTTAATGTGAAAATCTGGTATGCCTTATATTAAGCCAGTATATGATCAGCATGACCATAACTGGAGCTGGGTAAGCAATACTGGTAGATGAGCTGTTTAATTAGAGCTAGGAAAGATGGTCCCCAAACCATGGGTGTGAAGCAAGGCCTATGGGTATAGAGATTGCAGCAGTTGGAGGGAAGAATGGAAGAGAAAAGCAACATCTCACTAGACAAAGGTGCCTCATGAATAAAGTGGATTCCCATATCACAAAGCTAGAGCTAGGCTTTGTGGGTGTGGAGATGGTGACAGGCAGAGTGAGAAAATGGATAAGGGAAGAAGTGACTTACCTAACAAATATGGCTCTTGAGCAAAGAGGACTCATGGCTACATGTCTAGAGCTAAGCTTGTGGATCTACAGGTGGCAGGCAGGGATATGAGGAAGGATGGCAAATGGAAGAAGTGACTTACCCATAAAAGCTGACTAGCAAATTGTTTGTGACTGTATTAAATAGGTTTGTCTTCTTGATTTCATTTTCAGTCTGCCACTGGCATATTGGAAGGCATACATTCTTTGTATCTTGATTTTTGTATCCTGCCACATTGGATATTGGGCACCATATATAGGCAGAGTTTTCCTGCCCCACAACCATTTTCAAATAAACACACTGAGGCTCATATTAATTATAAATGCTTGACCAATAGCTCAGGCTTGTTACTAGCTAACTATTACATTTAAATTAACCCATATTTTTTATCTATGCTTTGCCACGTGGCTTGGTACTTTTTCTTAGTATGGCATATCCATCTTACTTCTCCACATCTCACAACTCTCTGATTCTGTCCTTTCTCATCCCAGAATTCTGTCTGCATCAGGCTGTCTCACCCAAACTCTTCCTGCCCAGTTATTGTCCAGTCAGCATTTTATTAACAAATGAGAGTAATATATAGTCACAGTTTCCAGAAGAATTATTCCACAGCACTAAGAGTTTTTCAGTGGCATCTTTAGGGTCTTATGTATAGAATATTATCTGCAAAAAGAAATGTTTTTACTTCTTTGTATCCATTATTTCCTTCTCTTGTGCTGTTCTAGCTAAGGCTTCAAGCACTACATTGAACAGAAGTAAAGAGAGTAAACACTCGTTTGTTCCTAATCTTAATGGAATGCTTTGAGGTTTTTCTTGACTTAATATATTGGCTATATATTTTTCATATATATAATATTTCCTTATATATGGCTATATAATATAGTATATTAATCATATTATATTTAGGTATTCTCCCTCCATCCCTAGCCTGTGACTTTTCTCATGGAAGGATGTTGGATTTTGTCAGACTTTCTTTGAGTCTATTAAAATGATAAAATGATTTCTATCTCTTAATTCATTTATGTGATGAATTACATTTATTATAGCTGTTGAACTATGCCTGCCTCTCTGAAATTAAGCCAGTTTGGACATAATTAATGATCTTTTTGATGTGATATGTGTTCTGCCCAGATCAAGACCCCCAAGGAGACCACTGGAGACCCAAGATGTCCAGAATGCAATAGCAAGGTTTATTGACATGGTGCACGTGTGTGCTTAGTTCAAGCTAGTAGGGAACCCTCGTCCACCACACCCAATGCCTCGAGGCAGGGAGGAAAGTTACTCTTTCTTGGGGAAGTTAGTTTTTATAGGCAAAACCCACAAAATTTCTTAGAGGGGAGGGGGTTAGTACAGGTCCATCCTTGATTGGTCCAGTTTTTCCCAGGCCTGGACTTTGTCTTATTTCAGCTTATCTGTTTGCCCTGTCAGGAGTTTTACAACCCATCTCCAGGGTCTGGTCATGTTATCTCCGGAAAGGGGCATCTCATGGTTAATTGGTCACCACCAGACATCCTAACTTTGTTTTTTTAAAAAAAAAAAAAAAAACACCTGACTTTACCCTCTCCAGGAAGAAGGAACTGACTCAGTTCTGTTTATTTTTAAGATATCTCTTCCCTCAGCTCTTTTGGGTTTCTGGGGGAACTGTGTCTGGGACTTTGGTGGGGGTCTTTCAATATGGAGTCCAGTTTGTGAGGATTTTGTTGAAGATTTTTGCATCTATGTTCATCAGGAAGTTTTTTTTTTAATGTCTTTATGTGGTTTTGGTACCAGGTATAAGGATTTGGTCCTTATTTATGTCCTTTAATTACGTCATCAGCCTTCGCCGGCTTCCCAGCCTAAAAAAGCGGTTGAGCCCTCTGTGGGCTCTCTCTGTCCCCTCTCCTTTGTGCTCCTTCCCCCCCGTCGGTCCCCCTCTCTCCCTCCCCCCTTCTCTCTCTCTCTCTCTCTCTCTCTCTCTCTCTCTCTCTCTCTCTCTGTCTTTCTCTGTCTCCCCCCCAAAAAAAGCTCTAAAACGGTAACCATGGCTATGATTCTTTCAATCAGCATGCTCCTCCGCGGGCATGTCCGCCACGGGTGGTGACCAGCCACAAGGGGCAGCTCGGCGGCATAACCAACATTGGTGTCATTCAGACTCGGATACACCACCGAACACCGAGGACCTGCTGACTGCTGCTGCTTGCCGCCTCTTCCCCCATCCAGCGAGAAAGCGAGCGCGCGTCCCTCGCCACCTCCGCTGGACCCCCACACCGCCACCACCATGATTCTTCACCACAGTAAGTCCGCTGTTCTCGCGTGCGGCTGTAGTCTGAGCTATATTATTTGTGACGGACACCCCGGGGGTTGTCCTCGAGCTGCACCAGCAACAGCACATTTTCGTTTCTGACGAGAAAGTAAATGCTGTCTTGGTCTACCGGGTGGATCAACTGTGGTGCAGCTGCAGCCCTTCACATCCCTTAACGAAGAGGATGGTGAACTTGAGCTGATTCATGGATCTCTCTCCACTCTTTGGTGATGCCCAAGATTGTAGCCTGATCCCGGTTTGTTATTTTAATTTTTTATTTTTTCTCTCGGCTACAGCCATGCAACAAAAGGGCGGATATATTGGTGGATAGGGGCAGGCACCAGTAAACCTGGCCTCATAGCAGCGTAAATCTGGCCGCATAACAGAGTGGCGGGAACTTCTGCCAGAGAACGGGCAAATAAGAGTCACTTTATCTCCAAGCTTTCTGCTAAAGTTCTGAAACCCTGCTCCCTCCCCACTTCTGCATCTGCCACGTGCAACCTTTTCTGTCTGACTTCCATCGGCGGTGGGCGGGCTCAAATGGGAGGGCTTGGGCGGCTTCTAGGACTTGCTCTAACTCACCTGAACACCACCCACTCATTCTCAAACTGCCTTGAGAAGCACAGACGGGTCTAAAAGCAGCTAAGATCCATACAAATAAATTTACAGTAGTCAGGATGACTCTTAAGCCAAAAAAAACTGCTTATAGCCTCAGACAAGTCTTCCAAAAAGTATCAGTTTATAGTCTGCCTACTGGCAGATCTTCCAAAAGCTGTCCTTAAGCCATCAATCAGCAGGAAAAAAAAAATTCAGGACATAGAGTAAAATCCGTGTCTTGTTCCCCAGACCTCCCCGACTAAAACTTAAGCATCTGGAGAGCAAGGCTCCTGACCCCACAGGCAAAAGAGTCATCTGTGGCATTTAAGGTGTGCCAGGGAAGAGATAAAAGCCTGAAAACAAAATTGCCAAGTGCTGGCACTCGCTGACTCCCAAAAGCTGTTGGGTCCATTTTAAGTGAGGAAAAGGCCACGGGCTAGAGAATGCCCTGCCAGGCCATCGACAGCCTTGTTAAAAGTGCCACCTAGAAAGACAGAGTCAGCTGACTGCCCCCAGGCACCAAGATGCATGGGTACATCAAGCTAAGACCTTCTCCTCTGCGGGCATGGCCACTGCGGGCGGTGACCAGCCACGAGGGGCAGCTCCTTGGCGGCATAACCAACACCAGGGGTTCATAACAAGTTTGGAAGGTTTTTTTTCTATTTTATGGAATAACTTGAAAATGGTTTGTATGAGTCATTCTTTGCGGTTCTAATAGAATTCTGCATTGTTTACATATGGGTTTGGAATTTTTCTAGTTGGGGCATTTTATTAATCCTTCAATCTCATTGCTGGTTATAGCTCTGTATAGATTATTTCATCTTGACTTAATTAAGAAATGGCACATGCATCTAGAAATTCATACATTTCTTTCAAGTTTTCCAATTCAATGAAGCTATGTCCTCATGATTTTTCGAATTTTATTAGTAACTATTGTAATATCTCCCCTTTTTAATCTTTATTTTTATTAACTTGTGTTTTTCTCTCTCCTTTTTATTAATTTGGTTACAGGTTTGTTGGGAGATTCTCACAGAGCTACACCTGGTTTGATTCTGAGTGTTAGCATCTAGCCTTAATCTGCCTTTTGTGATTGCTACCTTTTGTTTCCCAGTACCCTCTATGTGAATCTTGTCTGTAAGTTTCCTGAAGGTGCAAAGCCTATGCAAATTTGGTTGAGGAAGAATCCGGTACAGTGAAGGTATTCTTTGGTTGAGAATTTGCATTTGGCATTGTCCCTTTGGAGAGCTTAGATAACAGGTTTTTTGGTGCAGAGATTAACTTGCTAAAGGGTATAAATTAGAGAACAATGAAAGGGTCCTTGGCTAAGCTACAGTGGACTAGTCCATAGAGATGGATCCCCCTG
The DNA here is from genome assembly GCF_007827085.1 of Peromyscus californicus insignis. NCBI lineage: Eukaryota > Metazoa > Chordata > Mammalia > Rodentia > Cricetidae > Peromyscus > Peromyscus californicus. Next base: position 15,774,697 of record NW_026294402.1, read on the forward strand.
CAGCTGGGAAAAGCTAAAATCATCTTTGAGGTGCCTCTGTGTCTTGATTTCACAGACCTGCATGAACCTACACTCACATCCAATATACAACACAGGTTTGTCTTTTGCAGCACAAATTCTAATTGGTCTTAATAATAAAAACCCCAAGTTAAATATAGGAGTAAATGCTGAAAGATCAGAGACAGAGGAGCAAGTCACAGCCACCTCTTACCTCACCAACTCCTCAGCCAAAAAAGGGGCTGAGCTCCTGTCTCCACCTGCCTTATATTCCTCTCTCTGCCCAGCCATGTCACTTCCTGTTTCCTTCTCCCTAGCGCTGGGATTAAAGGTGTGTGCCACCACTGCCTGGCCTCTATGGTTAACTAGTCACTAGCTCCACACTCTTAATCTCCAGGCAAGCTTTATTTGTTAGAGAATCACCACAGTCTTTTGTTTGTTTGTTTCCTTTTCAAAGAATCAGTTCTTTACTTATATTTTTGGTTGTTTCTATTTTGTTAATTTCTATTCTTATTTTGGTTATTTCTTCCCATCTGAGTACAAGTGAGTACATACCATGTTTGTCTTTCTGGGTCTGGGTTACCTCACTTAAGGTGATTTTTTTTTCTAGTTCCATCCATTTGCCTGCAAATTTCATGATGATGTATCTTTTAGATCAAAAAGAAGTCCATTTTTATTTCAAATAAGAATAAAGTCTTCCAAAATTGACTTCTATACCTCTAATGAGCTAATCTTTTTATATATTTTAATTGATTCTTTGGGAATTTCACATCATATACCCTGATCTCACTCACTTCCCAGCCCTTCTATGTCCACTCCCCTGCCCTTGTGATTTCCCCTACTCTGAACAAAAAAGAGTCTGATACTCACTGGAGCATGGTGAAACTTTCAGTAGCCTTCTCCTTAAATAGAACTGAGTCTGACCCCTCCTAGATCCCCACCAGAGGCCATCACTTATGGAGAGTTACTCTTCAGCATCCTTATCACACTTTTAAGAGTTCTTTTCAATGGCTTACTGTTTAGGCTGTTACTTTTTGGGGGGATGTCCCGTAAGCCTTCCATGTCCCTCTTTCTCAGCTGTGTATCTGCAGTTCTCAATGTCTGCAAAAGTAGCTTTCTTGCTCTTTATAATCAATGGAAGCACAAATCCTGGTCTTCCACATGGTTTCTGGTAAAAGCATAGACTGTGAATATGGCTCAGCTGCAGTAGGACCACAACCAAGGCATGGCCAGCAGCAGCAGCAGGGCTGCACCATGGCTTCAGATGGCAGTACAGGCCATCCAAATCAATATTGCTCCAGGTGGGAGCATGGCCCATGGACATCAACATGGCTTCAGACAATAGCACAGACTATGGAAATCCACACGGCCTTCAGGGCAAAAGGGGTCATGAACATCAACACAGACCCCAGCTGAAATAAGGTCATGAACCCAGACATAACCCTCATTAGCAGCATGGGACTGGACATCACCATGGCCTTGTGGAAGTGCAGGTCACTCAGACTGGTGTGAATGTTCAGTGGCAGCATGGCCCATGGATATCAACATGGCTTCAGATGGCAACATAGTCCACAGACATACATATGGCCTTTAGTGGATGAAGCTTCTCTGATGATGATTGGGCTAGGCATTGATCTATGAGTACAAAAGAATATCATTAGGAATCATTTCATTGACATTTTGCCAGCCATGATTGGTTCTATCATAGGTCTCGGGGATATCCAGCCTCTGGTTCCTGGCCATTCAGGCAGTGTCAGGTGAGAGCTCCCTCTCATGACATGGGCCTCAAATTGGCCCAGTCATTGGTTGGCCATTCCCACAAGTTCTGTGTCTCCATTGCCCCAGCACATCTTGCAGGCAGGACAAATTATAGGTCAAAAGTTTTGTGGCTGGGTTGATGCCCCAGTCCCACCACTGGAAGCCTTGCCTTGTCTCAGAAGATATCCAGTTCAGGGTCTATATCCACCACTACTAGGATTCTTTGCTAGGGTCAACTTCATAGATTCCAGGGAGGTTTAATTGCATCATTCTCAAAATGCCCCCAATTCTAGTCCTCTCTCCCCATGATCTTTCCCTCCAACCCCTCACAGCCAGATCCCTCCTATTCCCCATCTACCTCCAGTCTACCCACAAAATCTATTCTACTTCCCATCCCTAAGGATCAATGGATCACCCTTGTTACTTAGCCTCTCTCTGTCCATGGATTGTAGCATGATTATTCTTTACTTAACAGACAATGTCCACTTACAAGTAGGTACATACCATGTTTGTCTTTCTGGGTCTGGGTTACTTCACTCAGGATGATATTTTTTTCTAGTTCCATACATTTGCCTAAAAATTTCATGATGGTATTTTTTTAGCAGCTGTATTATACACCATTGTATAAATGTACCACATTTTCTTTATCTGTTCTTCAGTTGAGGGAGATCTAGGTTGTTTCCAGTTTCTGGATTTTATGAATAAAGCTAATATGAACATAGCTGAGCAACTGACCTTGTGGTAGGATGGAGCATCCTTTGGATATATGACCAGGAGTGGTACAGCTGGGTTTTAAGGTAGATTGATTCCCAATTTTCTGAGGAACTGCCATATTGATTTCCAAAGTATCTGTGCAAATTTGTACTTCCACCAGCAATGAAGGAGTGTTCCCCTTGCTCTACATCTTCACCAACATCAGCTGTTACTTGTGTTTTTGAGTTTAGTTATTCTGACAAGTATAAGATGGAATCTAAGAGTTGTTTTGATTTGCATCTCCCTGATGGCTAAGAATTTTGAACACTTCTTCAAGTGTTTCTAAGCCATTTGAGTTTCCTCTATTGAGAATTCTTTGTTTAGATCTTACCCAATTTTTAATTGGGTTGTTTGGTTGTTGATACCTAGTTTCTTGAGTTCTTTATATATTTTGGATATTAGCCCTCTATCATATGTGAACTTGATAAAAATGTTTTCCCATTCTGTAGGTTGTTGTTTATCCTATTTTGTCCTTTGCCTTACAGAAGATTTTCAGTTTCATGAGGTCCCAATTATAAATTGTTTATCTTAGTGACTGTACTATCAATGCTCTGTTCAGGACATTGTTTTTTGTGCCAATGCATTAAAGGCTATTCCCCTTTTTTTTTTCTATCAGGTTCAGTGTGTCTGGATATATGTTGAGATCTTTGATCCATTTGAACTTGAAATTTATGCAGGGTGATAAATATTGATCTATTTGCATTCTTTTACATGTCAACATCCAGTTGTGCCAGCATCATTTGTTGAAAATGCTTTCCTTTTTTCATTGCATCTTTCTGGTTTCTTTATCAAAACCAGGTATCCATTGGTGTATGGATTTATGTCGGAATCTTCAATGTGATTCCCTTGATCAATGTGTCTGTTTTTATGCCAATGCCATGTGGTTTTTATTACTATAGCTCTGTTTTATATCTTCAAATCAGAGATGGTGATACCTCCAGAAGTTCTTTTATTGTTCAGGATTGTTTTAGCTATCCTGGGTTTTTTGTTTTTCCATATGAAGTTTAGTGTTGCCCTTTCAAGGTCTATAAAGAATTATGTTGGAATTTTGAAGGGAATTGCATTGAATCTGTAGATTACTTTTGGTAGGATGGCCATTTTTATTATGTTGATCCTACTGATCCATGAGCAGGAAAATCTTTCCATCTTCTGATATCTTCTTCAATTTCCTTCTTCAAAGACTTAAGGTTTATGTCAGAAGTCTTTCACTTGCTTAGTTAAAATTACCCCAAGAAATTTTATATTATTTGTGGCTACTGTGAAGAGTGTTAATTCCCTGATTTCTTTCTCAGTCAGTTTGTCATTTGTATGTAGTAGAGCTACTGATTTTTTTTAGTTGATCTTGTATCTAGTCACTTCACTGAAGTTGTGTATCAGTCTAGGAGTTTCCTTCTAGAATTTTCTGGGTCACTTATGTATACTACTATATCACCTGCAAATAGAAATATTTTTATTTCTTCCTTTCCATCTTGTATCCCCTTGATCACCTTCGACTAGTTGTCTTATTGCTCTAGCTAGAACTTCAATTGCTATATTGAATAGACAGATGAGATTGGACAGCCTTGTCTTCCCAATTTCAGTGGGATTGCTTTGAATTTATCTCCATTTAATTTGATTATGGCTATAGGCTTGCTGTAAATTTTTTTTATTATGTTGATGGATGTTCCTTGTATCTCTCTCTTCAAGACTTTTATCAATAAGGGGTGCTGAATTTCGTCAAAAGCTTTTCAGTATCTAGTAAGATCATCATGTGTCTTTTTTTCTTTCAGTTTGTTTATACATTGGATTACATTGTCTTAATTTTGTATGGTGAATTATCCCTGAATCTTCGGAATGAAGGCTGCTTTGACATGGTAGATGATCTTTTTGATATGTTCTTGGATTCAGTTCTCTAGTGTTTTATTGAGTATTTTTGCATCTATGTTCATGAGGGAAATTGATATGTAATTCACTTTCTTTGTTGAATTTTCACGTGGTTTGTGTACCAGGGTGAGTGTGGCCTCATAAAATGAATCTGGCAATGTTCCTTCTGTTTCTGTTTTGTGGAATACTTTAAGGAGTATTGGTGTTAGCTCTTCTTTGAAAGTCTGGTAAAATTCTGCATTCCTTTTATTGTTGGGGACTTTTAATGACAGCTTCTATTTCCTTAGGGGTTATAGATCTATTTAAAATGTTTGTTTTTGATTTAACTTTGCTTAGTGGTATCTATTGAGAAAATTATTCATTTCTTTAAGATTTTCTAAGATTCTTTGAATTTCCTAGGTTTCTGTTGTTAGGGCCCCCTTTTGTTTTGTATTTTGTTAATTAGGATATTCTCCCTGTGTATTTTAGTTAGTTTTGATAAGGATTTGTCTATCTTGCTGATGTGCTCAAAGAACCAACTCTTTGTTTCATTGATTCTTTGTATTGTTCTCTTTGTTTCTATTTTATTGATTTCAGTCCTCAGTTTATTTCCTGCTATCTACTCCTTTTGGTTGTGCTTGCTTCTTTTTGTTCTAGAGCTTTCAGGTGTGCTCTTAGGTTGCTAGTATAAGATCTTTCCAATTTTTTATATAAGCACTTAGTGCAATGAACTTTCCTCTTAGCAGTACTTCCATTGTGTCCCATAAGTTTGGGTATGTTGTGCATTCATATTCATTAAATTCTAGCAAGTCACTGGTTTCTTTATTTCTGTCTTGACTCAGTAGTCATTCAGTAGAGAGATTTTCAGTTTCCATGAGTTTGTAAGCTCTCTGTTGGTTCTGTTGTTGAAATTCAGCTTGAATCCCTGATGGTTTGATAGGATGCAGGGGGTCATCTCAGTTTTCTTGTATCTATTAAGACTTGCTTTGTGACTGAGTATGTGGTCAACTTTGGAGAAAGTTCCCTGGGGTGCTGAGAAGGTATATTATTTTGTGTTTGGGTGAAATTTTCTGTAGATAAATGTTAGGTCTATTTGATTCATAACATCTTTTAGCTCCAGTATTTCTGTTTAGTTTTTGTGGGGGTGACCTGTCCAATGATAAGAGTAGGGTACTGAAGTATTCCATTATTAATGTGTGAGGGTCTATGTGTGATTTAAGCTTTAGTAATGTTTCTTTTACAAATGTGTGTGCCCTTGTGTTTGAGGCACAGATACTAAGAATTGAAACATCATCTTGGTGAGTTTTTCCTTTGATAAGTATGAAATTTCCTTTACCATCTCTTTTGATTAATTTTATTTGGAAGTCTATTTTGTTAGATAGTAGAATGGCTACACCTGTTTGTTTCTTAGTTCCATTTGCTTGGAAAATCTTTTTCCAGTCCTTTACACTGAAGTAATATCTATCTTTGATGTTGAGGTGTATTTCTTGTATGCAGTAAGATGGAAGAATCCAGTTTTTGTATCCATTCTGTTAGTCTGTGTCTTTTTTATTGGGAAATTGAATCCATTGATATTGACAGATATCAATGACCACTGATTGCTAACTCCTGTTTTGTGGTTAATGATGATGATGGTCGTGGTGGTGGTGATTGTGTGTGTGTGTGTGTGTGTGTGTGTGTGTGTGTGTGTGTGTGTTTCCATTCTTATGGTTTTGCTGATGAGAAATTATTTCTTGTATTTTCAAGGGTGTAGTTAACCTCACTGCATTAGAGTTTTCCTTCTAGTGCCTTCTGTAGTGCTGGATTTGTAGATAGATATTGTTTAAACTTAACCTCAAGGAGTATCGTGTTTTCTTCTATGGTGATTGAAACTTTGCTGGGTATAGCAGTCTGGGCTACCATATGTGATCTCTTAAAAGTCTGCAGGCCCTCCTGGCTTTTAGAGTCTCCATTGAGAAGTTGGGTGTAATTCTAAAAGGTCTGCTTTATGTTACTTGCTCTTTTTTCCTTGTAGCTCTTAATATTCTTTCTTTGTTCTGTGTGTTTAGCCTTTTGACTATTATGAGACTAGAGGACTTTCTTTTCTGGGCCAATTTATTTAATGTCCTGTAAGTTTCTTGTACTTTTATAGCAATCTCTTTCTTTAGGTTATAAAAATTTTCTTCTATGATTTTGTTGAAAGTATTTTCCAGACCTTTGAGCTAAGATTCTTCTCCTTCTATTCCTATTAGTCTCTTGGTCTTTTCATCGTGTGCCAGATTTCCTGGACGTTTTGTGCCAGGAATTTTTTTAGATTTAACATTTTCTTTGACAGACGTATCTATCTCTATTTCTATTGTTCCTTCAACACCTAAGATTTTCTCTTCCATCTCTTATATTCTGTTGGTAATGTTTACATGTGTAGTTCTGTTTACTTACCTAGACCCATTTCCAGAATTCCCTCAATTTGTTTTCTTTATTGCTTCTATTTCCATTTTCAGGTCTTGAACAGTTTGTTTTTTTCTTTTACTTCTATTGTTTATTCTTTTCCCTTGGGTTTCTCGGCTTTCTTTAGGGGATTTATTCATTTTCTCCAATTGTTTGTGTTTCCTGGATTTCTTTAAAGAACTTATTCATTTCTTCTTTAAGAACTTGAATAATCTTCATAAAATTGGTTTTAAGGTCTTTTTCTTGTTCTTCAGCTGTACTAGAATTATTCAGGGCTTGACGTAGTAGGATAGCTGAGATCTAGTGGAGATAGATTGCCTTAGCTATTGTTGATTATGTTCTTAATATAGCCTATAGGCATCTGGGTTTGGGGTGATTATAGGTCTAGGTGCCAATTTATGAGTTTTTCTTTGTTGAATGAGTGTTGAATGGCTCCTTGGTTTCTGTTTCCTCTCTGTTCTTCTGGTTTATGTGGCTTGTGGTTGAACATGAAGTGTCCACTCTAGTGGAGTGCTGGACTACTTGTAGGCCAGCATGGCCTCCCATACAGCAGGAGATCTCCACCAAAGTTGAGGGCTGAGACATGGTGATACAGTTGGTGTTGGAATTGGGGATAGCATTTGAGGGCAATAAGAGAATGGGGGAGGTCCATGGATTGGCAGCCTGCCTGGACTTCTGGCAGCATGCTTTGCCTCAGATAAATCAGGGAGTCTCCATCTCAGTTGATGGAGGGCAGGGGATTGAGGATGGGGTGGACAGGCACCAAGAAAGTGAGTGAGTGGAGGAGTTCAATGGCCAGAAGCAGTCTACTTGGACTTCTGGGGGTCAGGTGTGGTCACTGGTAGAACAGGGATTCTCTGCCCCAGTGTGGTCTGGTCTTTGGCAATGAGGAGGGCAGGGAACTGGGTATAGGGTGGGCAGACAGGTTATTCTATCAAGTTAAACCAATTCCAAGCATGGTCACTGAAGGTTTATAAAATTTGTATGGAAAAGGGGCTGGCTAAAGAAACCCACCCTGACCCTGGAGCCCAGAACTAAGGGAAGATGGCTCAGATAAGGCCAGTTGGGGGGGGAGACATAGTTTGGCTCAAATCAGAGCCATCTCCGCCCTTGGCCAACTGACTTGTGAAACCAACCAATCACAGAGCAGGACAGTAGAATCTTGGCCATGGGGCCCAGGACCAGGGAAAGAAACACAGCCTGTGTTTGGGACCTGAGCCAGAGAAATGAACACTTTATCCCCAAACCCAGAACCAAGGAAATATGCCCTGACTTTGAAACTAGTGACAAAATAACACTCTTGGTCCCAAAATCAGAGTCAGTGAAAGAAACGTGCCCTGGCCTTAGAGGTAGTGTCAAAATGCCAAGAAAGGCCAGTGAAAGAAACACAGTTTGGCCCTGAAATCAGGGCCATCTCTGTTCCTAGCCCACAAAACTGGCCAACCCCTAAGCAGAAAAAACTAACCAATCACTGGTTGACTGCCCCCAGGACATCCTATATAAACTGCCCTGACTGGTCAGTTGTGAGCTGTTCTCTCCACCTGGTAGAGGCAGCTATTCTCCTGAACTCTTCCTTCCCAAAAAAATCTCTTTCTCAAAAGAGTTTTGGGTGTGAAGATCTTCATTCACTGGCATAGAGAAGATCCTTGCCGAGACATCCCTCAGTGAACAAAGCAAGGGAGAGCTGAAAGAGCATAGCAAAGAGGAGCTGAACAGATCTTTGCTGAGACACCCCTTGGTAGACAGAACAAGAGAGAGCTGAAAAAGTAACACTTTTCTCCAGAGCTGGAGGAGATTGCTACATTTCTGCAGGGGTTTCACCTTTTGCAAAGTGAAGCAAAAGAAGCAACTTCTTAGTCAGGATACCCTTCCCTGCTGAAGCACTTTCAGGCCTGACTTTCTCAAGAAGTCAGAAAAAAATTCCATTCCAGGGTTGGGCGCTTCTTTGCAGCTCCAGCTGTCAGAGCTGTGCTAAACAGCTCCAGGTGTCTTGTACACCTCCAGGGCAGAACTATTCTGAGCAGTTTGAGGTGTCTGGGATACCTCGCCCTCTGGGGCTGGGCTATCTCTTTGCAGCTCCAGCCACCAGAGCTGTCCTAAGCAGCTCAAGGTGTTGCCTGACTCCCAGGTAGTCAGGACACCTCTTCCCAGAGTTGCAAAACTCACACTTTGGTGCCAAAACCTGGGACCAAAGCCACAGAGTTGCAACAAATTTACTTACATTGATTAACACAGAAAAACATTCATGACACTCTTCAAGATTTCATTCATTATGTAAAAATGAACAAACACCTCCATCCTATTAGTATAAAAATTCACTTTCATCTTTAACAAGGAGTAAAATTATATGCATACCACATAATTCTTTTATAATAAATTTATTTCTGGGCTAGAAAGATGGGTCAATAGTTAGGAGCACTGCCTACTCTTCTAGAGGACTTAAGTTCAATTCCCAGACTCTACATAATAGCTAAAAACTGTCTATAACTCCAGTTGCAGGTCATTCAAAGTCCTCTTCTGGCCTCTGCAGGCACCACACACATGGTGATGAAACATAGACACACAGGCAGGCAAAACACTCATACATATATTATTAGGCTGATCTACTCATAATAGCCAGTAATTGGAAATAGTCTGGATGTCCATTAACAGATTAATGGTTGAAGAAAATTACATTTACACAATGGAATATTATTCTGCTCATAAAAAAACAAAAACATGAAATTTACAAGTAAATAGAGCTAGAAAAAAATCCCAAGTGAAGGAACCCAGACCCAAAATGACAAATATGCTATGTATTCTTTTATATGTGGATGTTAGCTTTAAAGCCTTTGGTAGGCATGCTACAATCCATATAACCAAAGAGGTAATTTATAGAGTAAGATACTGGGGGTGGGTGGAATCTCCCTGGGGAAGGGAAATAGAATGTATAGTTATGGAGAGACAGGTAGCAGACCAAAACAGAAGGTTAAATGGGGAAAGGGAGAAAAGAGGAAGTGAAGGAAGAAAATATGGGGAGGGTTGACTAACAATAAGGACCATTTGAGGGGTCATAAGGAAACACACTACAGCAGAAGCTTCTTAAAATAAACACATATATTAAGGAAATATAAGTGGGGTCACCAAAAAATGGGGGAGATAAAGCCCCAACTAGATATCTTTGGTCACTAAGTGAAACCTCCAGTGCAAGGAATGGATTATATCTAACTGAGTGGTTGGCCAAAGGGGTCCCATAGGAACCCCCAAACAACTCAAGCTATTACCAAGGCTATTGCTTACTCTTCACAAATGGATGGTAAGTCCATACTGCTGAAGATAACACATATCTCATTGAACATCAAGAAGTCAAGCTCCTGCCTAACTATATCCTTCACCTACCCATGACTAGTGTTCATGGTACTGGAAGGTACTCTGCAGGCTACCAGAGGAGAAAGGTAAACACCCACACAGCTACAAAACCTGCAATCTAAAATGGTGACCTGCTTACATGATACACTGGTGCAATAGTGGCACAAATATTGTTGAAGTAATAAACCATCATCTGGCTTTAGATTCAAGACCCAATCCACAAGATGGAATTGCCTATGCCTGACACTGCTGCCATGGGTAAGATCATAAGACTAGACAGGCCATGTACCCAGGAGAAAACCAAACAATGGAATATAGCAATGAAATGACCCATAATGATGTTCTGCTACACAAATAAATCAGTATCTCCCTCAGTCATCATCAGAGACGCTCCCTCCTGAAGTGGATGAGAACAAATACAGAAATGCACACTGGACAACGCACAGAATGATAACCTTGGAACAATCAGTCTTAGATGGGATGTCTTCATCAATCTGCCACCTCAGGGCACTGGGAGCTATGCAGAAGAGAAGGCAGACAGAATGTAAGATCCAAAGAAGATAGATGATACCACCAGACCCTGTAAACGCACAAAAGGGCTGATGCACATATGAATTCACAGAGACTATGGCAGTGTGCACTGGGCCTCAGGAAGTTTAAGTCAGACAGAGTTCCAGGGCTAAGCTGGGGACGAGAACATGACCTCGCATCCTTAAACAACAAGCAAACTCCAATTGACAACCACTTGCAAAAGAAAAATCAGTTTTCTTTAGTGGAGTCTCACTGAGTACACAAACCACACTTAAGGACAGGCCCAGCAGAGAAAACCAACAAAAAATAAACTCAAGTGTTTTGTAGATTTTTTGTCTAATAAATATTTGGGCACTTTTTTATATTACTGGTCTTTTGCTTGTATATTATGGTGTCTGATTTTGTGCTTTTAAGATGTGCATGTGTTTCTTGTGATTTTTGTGTTTGTTTTATTCTAATATGTTTGTTTTTTATTTGCCTGTTTGTTTTCTAATAAGAGAGAAAGAATGCATGTAGTTGGATGAATGGGGAGGTAGGAAGGGCCTGGGAGAAGATGTGGGAGGGGAAACTGTGATAAGAATATATTAGCCCACTAGTGCTAATTGGACTAAGAGGTAAGTCTTTGTTCTCATAGCCAAACACCTCAGCCTCTAGGCTTTGGGTCCAGGAATACAACCCTGTACCCCCACACCACCACACATTGCAGTACCAGTTTCAGGTCAGCAGGCAGGTCTCCTGGAGACAGGTCAGATTACCACCATCTTCCACCAGACCCTGTAACCCTCAAGCCCCACCCCTCCCAAACCCACCTACCCACACTCTGAGACTGCAACTGTTCCCTGAGATAGAGCCCACCAGCACTGCCTATTGGACTAACAGCTTCTCCCTGAGACACTGAGTCCATCAGCACAAACTGGACCAAGAGCTCCAATTAGACCAAGAGCTCCCATTGGAACAAGAGTATCAATTGGACCAAGAGAGGCTCCCTCAGACACAGACACTGCTTGCAACAAGTGGAGGAAGAGTTGGGTAGACGCCAGTGCAAAAATACAGTCAACAACATAAAGACCAATACAGCACCATCAGAACCCAGTAGTTCTACATCAGTAAGACCTGAACATCCCAACACAGAAGAAGCAGAAGAAAAAGACCTTAAAATGACTTTAAGAAGATGATAGAGACCTTTAAAGAGGAAATGAAAATTCCCTTAAAGAAATCGAGGAAAAAACAAACAAAAAATTGGAAGAAATCAATAAATCCCCAAAAGAAAGCCAAGAAAAAGCAATTAAACAGGTGAAGGAAACAGTTTAAGATTTGAAAACTTAAATAGAGAGAATAAAGAAGACACAAACTGAGGAAATGCTGGAAAGGGAAAATCTGAGTAAACAAACAGGAACTACAGAAGAAAGCATAGCCAACAGAATTCAAGAGATGGAAGAGAGAATCTCTGGCATTGAAGATATGATAGAGGAAATAGATTCATCAGTCAAAGAAAACACTAAAGCCAACAAAGACATAACATAAAACGTCCAGGAAATTTGGGATACCATAAAAACACCAAACCTAAGAATAATAGGGATAGAAGAAGAAGAAAAATACAAACTCAAAGGCACAAAAAATATATTAAACAAAATTAGAGAAGAAAACTTTCCCAAGCTAAAGAAGAAAATGCCTATGAAGATACAAGAAGCTTACAGAACACCAAATAGACTGGATCCAAAAGAAAAAAAAGTCCACTCACCACATAATAAACAAACTACTAAACATAGAGAAAAAAGAAAAAATATTAAGAGCTACAAAGAAAAAAGGCCAAGTAACATCTAAAGGCAGACACATCAGAACACCTGACTTATCAATGGAGACTTTGAAAGCCAGAAGGTCAAGAACAGATGTTATGCAGACCCTAAGAGACCATGTATGTGAACCCAGACTATTATACCCAGCAAAACTCTCAATCACCATACACAGAGTTAAAAAATAAAAAAGTATTCCATGATAAAATCAGATTGAAACAATACCTATCCACAAATCCAGCACTAGAGAAACACTAGAAGGAAAAATTTGCCCTAAGGAAGCTAGATACACCCATGAAAACACAAGCAATAGATAATCCCACACCAACAAACACCAGAGAAGGGAAACACACAATACTACCACCAAAAAAATAACAGGAATTAACAATCACTGGTCATTAATATCCATTAATATCAATGGCCTAAATTCACCTATAAAAAGACATAGGCTTACAGAATGGAGATGAAAACAGTATCCATCCTTCTACTGCATACAAGAAACACACCTCAACTTCAAAGACAGACACTATCTCAGAGTAAAAGGCTGGGGAAAGACTTTCCAATAAAATGAACTTAAGAAGTAAGCTGGTGTAGCTATTCTAATAGCTAATTAAATAGACTTCAAACTAAAATCAATCAAAAGAGATCAGGAAAGACATTACATATTTAACACAGGGAAAATCCATCAAGATGAAGTCTCAATTCTGAACATTTATGCCCCAAATAGAAGGGTACCCACATTTGTGAAAGAAGCATTACTAAACCTTAAATCACACATCAAACCCCACACACTAGTAGTAGGAGACTTCAACACCCAGTCTCACCAATGGACAGGTCTGTCAGACAGAAACTTAACAGAGAAATAAGGGAACTAAGAGAAGTTATGACTCAAATGGACTTAATAGATATTTACATAACATTCCACCCTAACAAAAATAATATACCTTCTTTTCAGCACCCCATGGAACCTTCTCCAAAACTGACCACATGCTTGGTCACAAAGCAAATCTCAACAGATACAAAAAAAATCGAAATAATCTCCTGTACCTTATCAGACCACCATGGCTTAAAGTTAGATCTCAACAACAACTAAAGTTACAGAAAACCTACAATCTCATTGAAACTAAATAAAAAATGCCCAACTGAATCACCAAGGAAGAAATAAAGAAAGAAATTAAAGATTTCCTAAAATTCAATGAAAATGAATGCACAACATACCCAAACTCATGGGACACCATGAGAGCAATGCTAAGAGGAAAATTCATAGCTCTAAATGCCCACATAAAGAAGTTGGAGAACTCTCACACTAATGACTTAACAGCACACCTGAAAGCTCAAGAACAAGAAGAAGCAAACTCACCCAGGAAAAACAGATGCCAGGAAATAATCAAATTGAGGGCTGAAATCAATAAAATAGAAACAAAGAGAACAATACAAAGAATCAATGAAACAAACAGTTTGTTCTTTGAGAAAATCAACAAGATAGAAAAGCCCTTATTCAAACTAACCAAAAAGCAGAGAGAGAGCATCCAAATCAACAAAATCAGAAATGAAAAGGGGGACATAACAACAGACATTGAGGAAATCCAGAGAATCATCAAGTCATACTGCAAAAACCTGTACCCCACAAAATTGGAAAATCTAAAAGAAATGGACAATTTTCTGGATAGGTACCACTTACCAAAGTTAAATCAAGACCAGATAAACTATTTAAACAGACCAGTAATGCCTAAGGAAATAGAAACAGTCATTAAAAGTCTCCCAACCAAAAAAAAAAGAAAGCCCAGGACCAGATGGTTTCTGCACAGAATTCTACCAGATTTTCAAAGAAGAGCTAATACAAACACTATTCAAATTGTTCCACACAATAGAAACAGAAGGAACATTACCAAATTCTTTTTATGAGGCTACAGTTACCCTGATACCCAAACCACACAAAGATGCAACAAAGAAAGAAAATTACAGACCAATCTCCCTCATGAATATTGTTGCAAAAATACTCAATAAAATACTGGCTAACTGAATCCAGGAACACATCAAAAAATTTATCCACCATGACCAAGTAGACTTGATCCCAGGGATGCAAGGATGGTTCAATATACAAAAGTCTGTCAAAGTAATACACCATATAAACAAACTGAAAGAAAAAAATCACATGATCATCTCATTGGATGCTGAAAAAGCCTTTGAAAAAATCCAACACCCCGTCATAATAAAGGTTCTAGAGAGATCAGAAATACAAGGAATATACATAAACATAATAAAGGCAATTTACAGCAAGCTGACAGCCAACATCAAATTAAATGGAGAGAAACTCAAAGCGATTCCACTAAAATCAGGAACAAAACAAGGCTGTCCACTCTCCCCATATTTATTCAACATAGTGCATGAAGTTCTAGCTAGAGCAATAAGACAACAAAAGGAGATCAAGGGGATACAAATTGGAAAGGAAGAGGCCAAACTTTCATTCTTTGCGGACGATATGATAGTATACATAAGTGACCCCAAAAATTCTACCAGGGAACTCTTACAGCTGATAAACTCCTTCAGTAAGGTGGCAGGATACAAGATTAACTAAAAAAAAAAGTAGCCCTCCCATATACAAATGATAAATGGGATGAGAAAGAAATCAGAGAAACATCACCCTTTACAATAGCCATAAATAATATAAAATACCTTGGGGTAAATAACTAAGCAAGTGAAAGACCTGTGTGATAAGAACTTTAAGTCTCTGAAGAAAGAAACTGAAGAAGATATCAGAAAATGGAAAGATTTCTCATGCTCATGGATAGGTAGGATTAACATTACAAAAATGGCAATCTTACCAAAAGCAATCTACAGATTCAATGCAATCCCCATCAAAATACCAACACAATTCTCTACATAGCTTCTATTCTGCTCTCACGTCTGGCTCCTTTCTTGACTTTTCCAAGTAGTAGCTTTTGTGATAGTAGCTGAATTCCATTACATTTTCCTGTGGCTTGCAGCACTAAAATATATCTCTGTTTAACCTTGAAAACATAACTAACATGACTACAAGTTTGATTGTTATAGATTACTAACTACTAGCCTGTATTTCTTAATTATCTTAAATAGTTTATAATAACTTTCAAGGACTAGAAGTTTACACTACACTATTGAATGAGCTACATAGGCATAATATCTTAAACAAGAGTAGAGACATATACAGCATAAAAAATCTTAAAATTGTATCAATTACAAAATTCCATATCAATGTAAAAATACTAAAGACTAGTAGTTGCTTTTTAGTTTAAAAGTAGATTCAATAATCTACTTTTTCCTATCATTTCTATACTATATTCCCCCTTTTTCCCCTTCAGAAACAGATTCCTGAATCCAACCTCACTCATTTAGTTTCCTCCCTTATCATGACCAGTAACAATTTGAAACCAAATCCCCTAAATGACAAACATCCATAACCCACTGAATGACCAAAATCACCCACCCTACCTTGTAGAAATGTGAATGTTGTGTCTTCTAGACTGATTCCTGTTGATGGGGAGTGATGACATCATTAGGGGACCCCGAGAAAATTGGGATAATGATCAAATCCTGGGAGAGCTAGCTGAATCATTTGTTGTTCAGTCCATGTGTGATGGGAAAGTGGTGAGTTTATCTGAAGTTTGGCTGGAATAGTCTGTGAGGTTGGACCATCTCAGCTAGCAACTTTAAAGGTGTTCTGGATATAGATTTTTGAGGAAACTGCAACTGAGGCATTCTGAGAGGCTGGATGACTTGAGCCATTTGTCTTATCCTCATTGGTGTCTGGTCCTTTTTTCTGAAAACACACAAACTTTTAAAGGTAACATATGTATCCTCATTAACACAAGTATGGGATGTGTGGTGTGCACAAGTCAACTAAAGATTTTTTGTTCTATGAGAAGGTAAAAAACATGTCAACTTTTTAAGTCTGTTTGGACTGTATAACCAAACTGTCATGAGGACTCTGTAGCCAACAAGATTTATCATGTCTTGTCCAGTCTCAGAGATGTTCCCATGTAGAGGTATCAGCATATACATCACCTGTTTTGTAGTTTTTCTTGTTTTTTTTTCTTCATGTCTGTAGCTAAGATTTTCAGGTCTCCCCTGATCAAATCTGGTCTTTATTAATTTTGAAGAACTCCATAGCTCTTTGTTTCCTGTGGAAACAAAAGCAAATCCTCTCCCCCAATACAACATGTATTTTTACTTCCACTCTGAAGCTAAGACATTCTTAAAATATATAGATTGGTTTAATTTAGCAGCTCCATAATCCAATGTCTTCAGCAGCTATTGTTTTTTGTACATTAGTATTTAAAAAAATTGAAGTCAACAAAATACCATACATGATCCAGACACCCTGTGTATTTCCCATCTTTATATGGCCTTTTTTTCTAATATTACTTTGCTCTTTCTTAAAAGATTATTAAACTTTTTTTGGTTTTTCAAGACAGGGTTTCTCTGTGTAGTTCTGGCTGTCCTGGAATTTACTTTGCAGACCAAGCTGGCCTCAAACTCACAGAGATTCACTTGCCTCTGCCTCCTAAGTGCTGGGATTAAAGGCATGTGCCACCACCACCCAGCAACTATTTATTTTTCTATGATTGTCTATATCCATTTTCTTTTCTTTCTTCAGCATTTAAGCATTTTAAAGCATATTATATCTATTCAGAGATTTTCTTAATTGGGACCTGACTTTCTGCACATCTGCAGCCTCTTCTGACTATGTGAGCCAAATCTTAAACTGCTAAACTACTGTCAAGTTTGGCTCTGCTTAACATATGATGCACTGATGGCTGCCTCTGCCCCCAGTTGGTTCCATAAGTGCCTAGCCTCATGCCTATGGGTATCAGGCCTATAGCCACATTTACCTACTCTAGCTCTGGGAATATGCTATGTCCACCTGTGGCAGACATTTGTACCCAATGCTAGCTGCTCAAGTACTCAGATGCATAGTAGGGCCTTTTAAAAGAGCCATGCCTCTGTATGTCACCAAGCAACCACAGTTATCAGGAAGCTGCTTGTTCAGAACTTTTTTTTAGTTTCTCAAGCCTTATGTGAATATACGTGACCAGATATTGGGCTCCATATGTAGCAAGATTTCTTGTCAGACTTTCTTTGGATCACCAGCCCCCAAGTATCAAAACAGAGACTTCTTATTAATTATGAAAGCTTGGCCATTAGCTTAGGCATGTCCCACTAGCTCTTATAACTTAAATTAACCTGCTTTTATTAATATGTTCTGCCATGTGGCTCAGTTACCTCTACTCTGTACTACATGTCCAATCTCTTCAATATCTCCCTGGTGTATTGCTGGTTTTATCCATAAGCCTCCTAGTTCTCTCTCTCCCTGGATATCTTGCCTATCCTCTCCTGGTTATCTTTTGGACATTCAGCTCTTTATTAAACCAACCAGAAGGCACCTTATCAAAAACACATCTTCCCAGTATACAAAACAATTATCCTACAACAGGAAAGTCTCTTTCATCTCTTGTATTCTACTGGTGATGCTTGCCTCTGAGGTATCAAGACCTGTCCAACCTGTCAAATGGTTCTGAAGGTGGGGGGAGAACTGGAGAAATAATAGCTTTGAAATATAGATGTAGATGAAGAAAAAAAAACAGAAGCAAAGGATAGCTTTGGGAGGGCTCTGGGTCAATACCACAGACAACTGAGTTTACTACTCACAAACTTTATAAACCCAAAGCAAGAGGGCAAAAAAACCTCCCCCTTTCAAGGACATCACGGTTGAAGGTACAAAGTACAGTCAAGTGTAAACACCTCCTTAGTACTCAAGGCATCTAGTTACCACACCTTATGGCAAAGCATCCTGTGATTAAGCCCTTGAAGTATAAGACACTTGGTAACCATGCCTTTGGCCAAAACATCCTATTATGCAGTCTTGTAGGGGTGGGGGAGAAAAACAAGCTCAGACTCTCTTACCTTGAGTCAAGATCAAAACAAGTCACAAGCTGAGGTATCTGTGGGTACCCACACTGAGGTTCCTGTTCAAGTTCCTAAACTCTTCATTTCCTAATTTCCTTAGTTTGGGTTTTATTGGTTCAATTTCCACTTTCAGTTCTTAAACTGTTATATTCTTATCCATCAAATATTTGTGTCTTCATAAATTCCTCTAGGTGATTCATTTCTTCTTTAAGGACCTCCATCCTAATCATAAAGACTATTTTAAGATCTTATTCTTGTGCTTCAGTTATGATGCAATACTTAGGGCCTACTGTGGTTGAGTTGCCAGGCTCTAGTGGTGACACATTATCCTAGCTGTTAGTGTGTTTCTATGATGGTATCTAGGCATGGGTTTAAGGAAGACTCCAATTCTAGGTGCCGATATCTGGCCTTGTGTTTATTGAATGGGTGTTTTGCTCCTCGGTTTCTGTTCCCTTCCCTGGTTTTTAGGAGAGTGTGGTGGTGGTCCTATGTTGCCAAGTGGGAAATTCTTCTGGTATCCTAATATGCATGGCCACAGGGGCTCCAGGTAAAATATATTTCTAGGTATTGGGAGCAGACACTTAGGAATGGGGATTGGCTAGGAAGGGGGGCTAAAAGGGTTCATAGGGGGGAGGAAAGGAGGGTGTTCCCCCAAGATCTGCTTAGTTAAGAATAAGAGGCAGTAATAGGTGGTCTGCTACAGAGCTGGGAATGAGACTGGGGGATTGGATTTGGAGAAATGGAGGGAGAGGTGAAGATCTGCAGTGAGCCTGCCTGTTTCCCTGGCTGGAACAGTGCCTCCTGGAGTTGAGGGTAGGGACAAACCAATGAGTTGCGAAAGGGAAGGTAGGAGGGAAAAAAAGTGTGATCCATTGGAGAAGGAGGTTGGAAGGAAGACAGGCCACAGAAGATGGTCTGCTGCAGAGCTGGGGATAGATTGGGGAATTGGATTTGGAGAAGCAGAGGGAAAGACCAAGATCTGCAGTTAGCCTTTCCTTGCCAGAGTAGCCTGTGGGCTCCTCATGTCTTTTATTTTCACATTTATTTGTTTTGTGGATGTGTGTGCTCATGTCATGAATGTGTCATGAATATGAAGGCCAGAGGATAACCTTCAGGAGTCAGTTCTTTCCTTCTATCATGGATGTTATGGGAATCATACTCAAGTTGTCAGGCTTGATGCCAAGTGCCTTTAACTAGTGAGCCATCTTGTCAGTCCATGTCTGTCTTTTGATAGATGAATTTAATCATGACATGTGAAGCACCTACTTTATAAAAGGATCATGCACTATGATTTTGATCCACACCTATAATGCAACGTTTATTCAACATATGCAATAACCAGGTGTCACACATCACATAACAGAATAAGTAAATCACCATAGAAAAAGTTACAAAAATAAAAGGCACTTAAAAAGTCAACACTCTTTCATGATACTCTCAACAAATATTTAATATATTTAATATAGAAATGATTGCACCTTAATTTGTTAATGACTATACATGTATGACAAGCCAGTGACTATCATCATAATCAGTAAAAACTCCAGAGCTTTTCCTTTAAGATCAAGAACAACAGCATCCCTTATATTCATCATGATACTGCAACTTTGAGCCAATTAAATAAGAAAAAGAAATAAAAGACATCTAAATAAGAAAGACAGCCGGGCGGTGGTGGCGCACGCCTTTAATCCCAGCACTCGGGAGGCAGAGCCAGGCGGATCTCTGTGAGTTCGAGGCCAGCCTGGGCTACCACGTGAGTTCCAGGAGAGGCGCAAAGCTACACAGAGAAACCCTGTCTCGAAAAACCAAAAAAAAAAAAAAAAAAAAAGAAAGACAAAAATGTTTGCATATACTGTCATTCTGAATGGAAGAAAAATTGGTAGAGCTATCTGAAAAACAGTGTCAAAGCTCCTCATAAAACTATAAATACACCAACTAAATAATCCGACAGACTGATTATGGGCATAAACTTAAGGAATGCTTACTGAGATATTTGCAATCTATGTTCAATGTAGCAGTTCAATTTATTTCCAACAATAGAGTATGGAAACAACCTAAGTGTTCATTTGTGTAAAGAAACTTCCATAGGGACTGGCAAGATGAGAAATTGACTGTTTTAAGGTAGAAGGCAAGGATGAAACCCAAGGTTCTCCTTTGACCTCTATATGCACACTGTAGAGCCCATACTCCTACAGAGATGCATGCACACTCACATCACATGTACACATACATACAAATGTTTTGAGTCTGTTCGTAAAGAGTAGAATGTCTACCCTTTTCATTTCTTAAAGGAAATTCTGTCATGCAAGACAACAGGCATGAAACTAGAAGACATTTTGTTATATCAAAATAAACCAAGACAAAAACTAAAAATACATTATAATATTTAAACATGGAGTGTAAATGGGTGAGGTTATGTGTGCATTTAATCCCAGCACTTGGGAGGCAGATCTCTGTAAGTTCAAGGCCAGGCTGGTCTACATAGTAAGTTACAAGATAGTCAGAACTACATAGTGAGACCCTGTCTTCAAAAGAGGGTGATAGAGTCAAACAGAAGAAAAAAATGTAATTGTGGTTACCAAGAGCTAAGAGTTAATGTTTATGAGTTATTGTTAAAGGTTATAAACTTTCAGTTACAAGATAACTTAAGAGTTCAGTTGATGAATATAGTTAACAATGTACTTTACCTGAATTTTCTAAGAGAGTAAAAATTGCTTCATAACACCAAAACCAAATTACTGTATCACATTTTAATTAAACTGATAATTGTTTTGTGTGTATATACTCCACAGAATCTTATACATCTTAAATAGATTTTAAAGACTGGAAAGTCATTAAGTGCAAATATTAAAAATATCTCAAATATTGAAAATGCAAAAAAATGGTTAAAACAAATTTATAAAACTATCAAGAAAGCCAAGTTTCTGTTAGTATACAAGATCTTAAGACAAAGAAACAACCTCCATATTCTATACACACATTTTCCCAAGTGTGAACCACTTCATGTTTACTGAATGTTGATGACTAATGTAAATAATTACTTTCCAACATTTCTTACTTTCACAAAATCCTCCACTATAGGTAATAAAAGCAATGAGCAGAAATACAATTTTCCACATTGTATATCAATAGTTTCTCTCACATACTTCTAAAAAGCCCATGAAACAGTGAAGGCTTTCCAATTTCTGACACTGTGCAGCTTCAAAGTGGGTTCATGTGAACTTGATTTTGAGCATTCTGATGACTTCCCATACTCTTTGAGTTCATGAGGCATCTTTGCAACATGAGTTCTTTCACATCTTTAAAGCCAACTAGTATATAATCACTTTACAAATGGCTTACACTGATAAGCTTTCTTGCCACTGTGAATTTGAATGCACTGTTAAAGCAATAGAACTTCCTAAAGCAGTCTCTTCATTCCTTCCAACCAAAGAATTTATCTCAAGGGTTTTTATGTGTCCTGAAATATGAGAACTACTGAAAGGTATTCCGTAACTTTTACATTTATAGGCTTTCTCCCCACTGTGAATTCTGACATGTTTACTTAGATGTGAGTAAACAGCAAAAGCTTTCCCACACTCCTTACATTCATAGGGTTTCTCTCCAGTGTGAGTTCGCATGTGAATGTGAAGGTAGGAGGAACATGTAAATGCCTTCCCACACACATTACACTCAAAGGGCTTCTCTCCAGTATGAATTCTCAGATGTGCAATAAGATATGAAGAAGAAGCAAAGGCCTTTCCACACTGGTCACATTCATATGGTTTCTCTCCTGTGTGACTTCTTATATGTTCAAGGAGGCCTGAAGATGTAGTAAAGGCTTTCCCACATTCTTTACAAGTATAGGGCTTCTCCCCAGTGTGAGTTCGTATATGTTTTGTGAGACCAGAACGCACAGTGAATGCTTTCCCACATTCCTCACACTTATGAGGTTTCTCCCCTGTGTGAATTCTTACATGTTTACTCAGATGTGAAGAAACAGTAAAGGCTTTTCCACATTCCTTACATATATAAGGTTTCTCTCCAGTGTGAGTCCGTATGTGATTATGAAGGTAGGAAGAACATGCAAATGCTTTTCCACACACATTGCATTCAAAGGGATTTTCTCCAGTGTGTGTTCGTAAATGTTTAGTAAGACTTGTGCGCTCAGTGAAGGCTCTGCCACATTCCTTACATACATAGGGCTTCTCTCCAGTGTGAGTCCGCATGTGAATGCGAAGGTAAGAGGAACATGTAAACGCTTTCCCACATACTTTACACTCATAGGGCTTCTCTCCAGTGTGTGTTCTCAAATGTGTAATAAGAGTTGAGGAAGAAGCAAAAGCTTTTCCACAATGATCACATTCAAAGGGTCTCTCTCCCATATGACTTTTCATATGTTTAATAAGGCCTGAGGTTGAAGTGAAGGCTTTCCCACATTCCTTACATTTATAAGGCTTCTCTCCAGTATGTGTTGGTAAATGTTTACTAAGGCCAGAGCGCCCTGTGAAGGCTTTGCCACAGTCCTTACATTTATAGGGCTTTATTCCAGTGTGAACTCGAAAGTGATCATTAAGGCATGAGGAATTTCTAAAGCATTTTCCACAAACCTTACATTCAAAGGGTTTCTCTTCAGTGTGAGTTTTTAAGTGCTGAGTTAGAGGGTAACACCTAGAAAAAGCTTTCCCACATTCCTTACATTGATAAGGTTTCTCCCCAGTGTGGGTACGCATATGAATATTAAGGTTGGCAGAATATTTAAAACTTTTCCCACATTCATTACATTCATAGGATTTTTTTCCAGTGCATGTTTGACCCACAGCTGGGTTAAAAGCATCACCACACCGTACCCATTTAAAGAGTTTGTCTTCACTGTGAGTTCTCCCAGATGCCTGAAGATATGACTGACTATCCAAGGCTTGCTGAAATTCACTAGATTCGAGGAATTTGGCTTGTACACATGTTGTCTGGTAAACATCACTTGCAGCCAGACTGATGTCTTTTTCATACTGGCTTAATTCAGGACCTTTGTCTGCAGAAGAGTTTTCCTCAGGCCAAGTAGGAATGGCTTGTCCATACTGAACACAATCATAAATGTTTCCTCTGTTTTGAATATCTTTGTGTGTCAGACTACATGAAGGTTCTTTGAAGTTGTCTTCACGTGGCTTAAAGTCACACAGCTCCTTTCCATTGTGGCTATTTGACTGTTGATTAAAAGAAAATAATAATATATTAATTTTTTTTGAAATTTATTAGTATACTTCACTCATCTAAAGACATGAACATGATGAGGATGAAAGTTTTTCCAATTTTAATTACATGTATTTCACTCAATGCGAATGAAAAAATCCTATTGCAAGAATCTTATGCCTTCTGTTCTAATTCTGAAAGGCTCCCTGTGCTTTCATGAAATTGTTTTAAAAGCCCAATATCTGTAACTATAAGTAGGAATACGAGCTTATGGGAACTCAAGTTTCAAACTAGAATTAGAACATCTTTCTAGACTCTATGGATGTAAGCTATTTCTCTCTAATACCTCTTTATTTGGAAGGATTTTAATGAAATTTACATGA
Organism: Peromyscus californicus insignis; assembly: GCF_007827085.1. Lineage (NCBI taxonomy): Eukaryota > Metazoa > Chordata > Mammalia > Rodentia > Cricetidae > Peromyscus > Peromyscus californicus. The sequence continues at coordinate 15,798,644 of NW_026294402.1, forward strand.
AATACCTAGTCTATTTTAATGAAGAAAATATGAAATATCTCTTGTGACTCTTACCAGTTGTATCTCATTTGATATTTTTAACTGAAAAATATCCTGCTGAAACATTGTCCCTCTGGTGTTAAGTCGCATAGCCCATTCTGAAGTTAAACAACAACAAGAACCATGTAAGTGCTTCCACAGAGAAATAAACATTAATAATTACACATCTAATTTGAATTTGTATTCATATTAAACAAGTTAAAAACAAAGCTATGTTATGTTAGCAACTTGGCTAGGTCTAGGATTTTACAGGCTGGGATATAGGTCTGTGTCAAAATAAAAGAGGTCCTAAGAGCTAGAGAGATGGCTCAGAGGCTAAGACCACTTGCTGTTCTTGTTTAAAAATAAATAAATAAAACACCCAGATTCAGTCCCCAGTACCCACATCAGACAGCTCACAACTACTTCTGACTTCATTCCAGGGGACCTGGCACCCCCTTCTGACCACCACAAGCACCTGTAGGCACAAGGCACACATGAACTCACACAGGCCCATATGCATCACATAAAACTTAAAACAATAATATTTTTAAGAGGCTCTGGATCCAATAGTCAATAATAATAATGATAACAATAAAAACATAAACATAAAATATAATTACAAAGAGAATAGGCAGTCAAAATTTAGAAATGAATGATTTTCTCTGAAATTTAAATGCACTGATAAACAGAGACAGTATTATTAAGGGAGTAAAGAAAGATTTGGACTATTGAGATTGTAAAAAATTCTAAGTAAAGTAATGGAATTTGGAAACATCTCCTAAAACTTTCAAGTCCAATGGCCTCAGCCTCCTGACTCAAGTTTTCACTTCTTGGTGATATATACACCTTAATGGTAGAGCACTTACTTAGCTTGCCATGCCATCCACAGAATTGGGGTGGGGGGGGTGTCCCTACTGTATTCCAAATAGACTCAACTCCCAAACATTTACTTTGGTGAACTCCTCTCTCAACTACTCTAAACTCTTCTGCATCCAAACAAGAGCTTGAGCTGGGTTTGATGAGCTGACATCCTATACATGAAGAAAGATGCACTCATGAAAGCAGATCAAGCAAGAAAGGGTATACCTTTCCATGACTTACAAACTATGGTTTCAAAAACAGCAATGAAATACTGCTGAAGACTCCAACACGTAAATACCCCTTTTATAGTCAATAGGTACTGGTTTCTTTCCCTTAAAGCCTAAAGTGATGGTTACAAGGACAAGACAAAACACTAATACTGAGACAGCTCACCAAGTAAAAATGCTTGACACTAAGCATGACCACCTGATTTACCTGTCTGGGACATGGTGGAAGAAAAGAACTAACTCCCACAAACTGACTACTGACTTTTAGATGTGTGCTATGACAAACAAAAAAATAAATGTAAACAGAACATTTTTAAGCACTAATATTAATCAAATAGAAAAGAAAGTGAAAGAAAAAAATCTGAGATAGGTTTCTCCACTGTGTGTCTCTAGCTGGTCTAAAACTTTATAGACCCAGACTGGCTTTGAACTCACAGATATATGCCTGTCTCTACTTCCTGGAATGCTAGGATGAAAGGCATGTGTCACCACATCCACAAGATCTTTGTTATTATGGAGAAAAAAAGTTACACTAGTATTAAATATTTCAGTGCATCAGAACCATATGGAGGAACTGTTAAAACAGAGATGATCAAGGCACCAAATTAAATGTTTCTGATTCAGTTGGTCAAAGGTAGTCTGAAAATGTACTTTTAGTAGAGCAGAACAGCAACACTAGTGATTTTAGGACTGTGTCTTAAAAAGCACCACAACTGATTAAAACACAGTAGGGCAGAGTTTGAGACCTCTGTTTCTCTTCTCTGTCTCTGTCTCTGTCTCTCTGTCTGTCTGTGTCTCTGTCTCTCTCTCTCTGTCTCTCTGTCTCTGTCTCTCTTTCTCTCTGTCTCTGTCTCTCTCTGTCTCTGTCTCTGTCTCTCTCTCTTTCTGTCTTTTGAGAGAGTCTCTGTATGTAGTCCCGGCTATTATGGAGCTCACTATGTAGACCAGGCTGAACTCAAATACAGAGATCCTCTTGCCTCTGCCTCCCTAATACTGGGATTAAAGCATGTGCCACCATGCCTGGCCTTTTGTTATTGTCTAGCCCTCTGTTATTTTCTGTCCTTAGAGCTGCCATCACCAATCCTAAAACACAGAAAACTCATAGGTGTGATGGCTCAGCAGGGAAAGGTGCTTGATGCCAAGCCTGACAACCTAGGTTCCATCTTTACAACTCACGTGATAGGAGGAGATGACTCCCAAAAGTTGTCCTCTGAACTCCACTTGTGGACTATGATACACACACACAAACACACACACACACACACACACACACACACACACACACACACACACCATAAAATTAAAAAATATAATTAGAAAAATATACAAATATTTTTGTTCTGTGAGCATCTATAGGGAATGAGGGGAACCTCACCTAATGAGGCCAGGTTCTGGTAGTTCTCCAGCATCACCTCTCTGTAAAGGTTCCTTTGTTTTGTGTCCAATAAAGTCCATTCCTCCTGGGTGAAGTCTATAGCCACATCCTCAAAGGTCACTGACTCCTACAATCACACACACTTGGATTTGAGCCCACTAACATCTCCATCCAAGGTCACAGGAGATTGAGGATGGAAACTCAATGTTACAAAGAGCTGGGAGTTCTCCAGCAGTCTATGCCAGAGTTCAGTGGATAGACCTAGGCACTCTTAATATCCATCTCACTACTATTAATTTTCACTTTCACATCTTACTTTTAAAGACAGGGTTGGCCAGGTTGGCTGACCCTAAACTATTTCCTCACCTTTACCTACCCAGTGCTGGGATTAAAGACATACACCACTAATCTAGTGCCTAGACTCCATCCTTACATCTTCCTTGAAACATCCCATTATCTCACCCACAACCAGACCAGATACTCTTTCTCATTTATTTCCTTCTACTTAAACATGCTAAACACACTGCACACACTTGATAAGTGGTGATAGGTGAATAACGTCTTTCAGAAAGGAGAACATTCATCCTCTTTATCAACTATCAGAACACAATAAAATCAGAAATACACACAATCAGGGTCATGAAGGTGAAGATTAATTATGAATTACTGAAATACTGGAATGATTTCACAGTAATCCTAAACCAATAAAAAAGTTTACTTTTCTCATTGATATGATAAAATATATGACAAGAAGCAACTTCGGGGAGAAAGGATTTATTCTGGCTTACAGTTTGAGGGGATATAGTAATGAAGAAATACAACTAATCACTCAGTCCTAGAATAAGGTTTTATTTCGTTCCAGAAACTCTGGAGAAAAATGTCTGCCTACATGGAAATGTGTCAGCCTTATGGGTGTAATGGCAGGATACACTTTAGTCACACCTGGTAACTATTTGTCAGGCAGTCAGACACCATCCTGTCCATCTCTGTCCTTTCATTATAAAAGTAGCATGGGTCCCTAGAAAATGAACCTAGTGGGGGAAAAAGAAACCAGAGTTATCCATAATTCTCACATTTACAAACATGGATGTCATCCTATCCTAGTTCAAAATTCCCATATAATCCCCCCCCCTCTCTCTCTCTCTCTCTCACACACACACAAAACTCATCTCATCTTATTGCTTCTCATCTCGAATGCATACAGAACTACCACACAGTGCCAGAGCAGTCAACCTCAGAAAAAAGAACGGTGAGCCACACTGCCCATGAGGACAAGTATATCAGCCTTTTTACAGGTAAAGAACAATAAGCCCTAGAAACGGGACCTATTAACTGCACATGGTAAAGGAACTCATGAATGAAATCAAGTGGCACCCATAACCAAAGAACACATATCAGCAAGCTGGCTTATAAAACAGACAACTTCAGCAACTCTTGCCAATTTCAGCCATCTATATTAGCTATTTTTCTTGTTGCTATGATAAAAATACCCAACAAGAAACAACTTTGGAGGCTGGAGAGATGGCTCAATTATTAAGAGCACTTGTTGCTATTACAGAGGACCTATGTTCAGTTCCTAGCAACAATACAGTAATTCACAACCATCTATAACTCCAGCTCCAGAAGATCTAATACCCTTTTATGACCTCCACAGGTCATAAATGTGGTCCACAGACACACATGGAGGCAAACACATAAAAAAATAAAATGAATAAATCTTTTTAAAAAAATAAAAAAGAAGCAACTCAATGGAGAGTTTATTTTGGCTTATAGTTCAAAAGGATATAATCCTTGAAATATACCGGAACACTATCTTCCAGACTTTGAAGGACATGTCTAGGTAGTTTATACACACAAGGGGCCAGTGGTGATCTTCTCCTCTCTCTACAGGGGAGCACACGGCAACAGGAGTGGGAGGCTGACTGGTTACATTACATCAGCAGTCGACAAAGAGAGAACGAACAGGAAGTTGGGCTGGCCTACAAAACCTCAAGGCCCATTCAACACTGAGCCGCTTCCTCCAGCAAAGCTCCACCTCCTGAAAGTTCTACAACCTTTCCAAACAACACTACATGCTGGGAACCAAGGGTTCCTGTAAATCATTGGGATAATTTCATATTCAAACCACAGAAGCATCCCTGAGATGCAGCATGACTATTCCAAGCCCAGAGCAGCAACACCTATTCCATCTGTACAAGGAGCACACAACACATGAGCAAGACTTACCATGAGACAAAGTGATGGCTTCCATCCTGAAAGGATGATGGTGAAATACACTGGAACACTTTCTTCCAGAATTTGAAGGACACGTGTAGGCAGTTTACATATATAAGTGGCCCCAGTGGTGATCTTTCCTCTTTCTACATCGTTACTTGCATTCTTGAAGACATGGATCATCAGCAAATCTTATCTATCAATAATAAAGCATCATAATTAGCTCTCTCTCTTTTTGATGGTGATATGAGTGAAAGCCACTAAAAATGATAACACATCGGCTGGAGAGATGGCTGAGCAGTTAAGAGCACTTGCTGCTCTTCTAGAGGATCTGAGTACAGTTTTCAGCACCCATGTTGGGCTGATCACAAACACCTGTAACTTCAGCTCCAGGTGATCAAGCACTCTCTTCTGCCTCTGTGGATACCTTCATATACATGGAATACATTCATACAGACATTCGTAGACAAAAATAAAAATTTTAAAATTAACTATCCTAAGGTTTCAAGGGTTCCTATCATTAGCAACATTGATGTGATTGTCGTTCTGTATGATGCGAATATGTGTTGCTCTGATTGGTTGATAAATAAAGCTGTTTGGCCAATGGTGAGGCAGAATAAGGTTAGGTGGGACATTCTAACTAGAGAGAGAGGAAGGAGAAAGAGAGCTGAGGAAATGCTACTGGCTGCCACCAGGAGAAGCAAGATGTAAAGTATCAGTAAGCCACAAGCCATGTGGCAAAATATAGATTTATAGAAATGGGTTAATTTAAGATGTAAGAGCTAGTTAGCAAGAAGCCTAAACCATCAGGCCATATAGTTTAAAAATAATACAATCCTCTGTGTGTTTATTTGGGTCTGAGCAGATGCAGACCAGGTAGAACACAGGGAAACTTCCAGCTGCATTTATGTTCAAAAACGTAGATTCAGAGGGCTGGGGAGATGGTTCAGTGGTTAGAGTGCTGTTGCTCTTGCAAAGGACCTGGGTTCAGTTCCCAGCAACCACATAGTGGCATACATCCATCCATAACTCTAGTTATCCTCTTTGGACCTCCACAGGCACCACAAATGGAACACACATATACAAGCAAAACACTCATACACATAAAATAAATAAATTAAAAAGAAACAAAAACATCTAGATTTAGGACCAGTAAGATGACTCAGCAGGTAAAAGTGCTTACAGATAGACACGGCAGCCTGAGTGCAATCTCTGGGACCCATATGGTAGACAGAGAAAAATCAACTCTTGAAAGTTGTCCTCCACTGTGGGGCATTTACCCACCAACCCCACAGTTCCCCAGAGTTTTCTTGAGTGTGAGCAGCAGGAAATATTAGATAGAAGGATTTATTGCGGAGAATATTGTGGAGATAAACAGATACAAAATAAAGGATAGCCTCGAGAGGGCCTGGAACCTTTTCCAACGGCCGACTGTCTCTGCCCCAGGGTATTTATAGAGACGCCAAGGGGGTGGAGCAAAAGACCTCCCCCCAGCACAGCCAAGTGCAGACCATCTCAGACACCTGCATTCAGGCCCATGGTCCTAATCATCCTCTATACGGACATGCTGGGTAAAGTCACGAGGAACCAAAAAACGGGCTCCCACACTCCACACTCATACTGTGACATGAGTCCTTCCCCCATCCAGTAACACATACTAAATCAATAAATGTATAAATGTGTCATAAAACAAACAAGACTCAGAAAGAAAAAAAAAACACAGAATTGTTCTAATCATCTACTTAAGAGATGAAATAAAGCTTTAGGCACTTTGACCCTAAATTCTGATGTGGTAAATGGCACTCCTCAATGGGATCACAATATAGAAGACAATAAAAATTAACACCTGGCTCACTTACTTTTGCTGCAAAAGATTAAAACCAGAACATCAAATGGGGTTGTTTGTTTGTTTTGTTAGTTTGAACCAAGTCTCCTATAGTCCAGGCTGGCTTCATACTAAATATGCAGTTGAGACTGACCCTGAAGCCCTAAGCATCCTGCAGTACTTCCCAAGTACTGGAATTACATACATCTACCACCATCATGGCCAACTTCAGCATAAATTTACCAAAAAAAGTCTGACTAGGGAGCTACCAAGATGGCTCAGTGAGTAAAATGCTTGCTGCACAACCTGGCAATCTGAATTTGATTCCTACAATGCACATGAAGGTAGAAGGAGAGAAACAACTACAAAGTTTTCCTCTATCCTATCCATGCTTGCACCATCTCTCTCTCTCTCTCTCTCTCTCTCTCTCTCTCTCTCTCTCTCTCTCTCTCTCTCACACACACACACACACACACACACACACACACACACACACACACCATACAAACAATAAAAATTGATGAATACATTGTTTGGAAAAAGACACTTAAGAGCTGGAAAACTGGTTCAACAATTAAGAGACATAATTGTTCTTATAAAAGACCCAAGTTTGGTTCCCAGAACCATGTCAGGAGGACCACAACCACCTGTAACTCCAATTCCAAAGTATCCAACACTCTCTTCTCAGGACCTGCCCTCACATGCACAAACCACCATGAAGACACACATGCATACACAAAATTGAAAGCAAAAATTTAAAAGAAACATCAGACTATATCTGAAGCACTAATAAAGTCAAACACAGTCTCTATCTATAAACACTGAGATGCATGTTTTGAGCTCTATGGTTTTGCTCCTAGCAGAGGGCAGAAACCACTCAGAGGGTACGCTGGCTCGTTTTGTGTCAACTTGACAAGGAGGAAACCTCAATTAAGAAGTCCCCATAAGATAGGGTTGTAGGCAGGCCTTGTTTTAGGGTTTCTATTACTGTGAAGAGACACCATGAGCACAGCAACTCTTATAAATGAAAACATTTAATTCAGTGGCTTACAGTTTCATGGTGCTGAAGAAGCTGAGAGTTTACATCTTGATCCAAAGGCAACAGGAAGTGAACTGTCTCACTGAGTGTAGCTTGAACATAGGAGACCTCCAAGCCCATCCCTACAGTCACACACTTCCTCCAACAAGGTCATACCTACTCCAATAAGGCCAAACTTCCTAATAATGCCACTCCCTTTGGGGGCCATTTTCTTTCAAACCACCACATTTTACTCCCTGGCCTCTACAGACATGTGGCCATATCACAATGCAAAACTGCATTCAGTCCAACTTCAAACTAGTTTATCACAGTCTCAAACTTATATAAAAGACTAAAGTTCAAAGTCTCTTCTGAAATTCATGTAATCTCTTAACTGTAACCCCCTGTAAAATTCCAATCAAAAAGCAGATCACCAGAATCCATCCCTGCTGTGGGATGTTCAGTATGGCAAATGTGTTGCTGATTAGTCAATAAATAAAACACTGATTGGCCATTGGCTAGGCAGGAAGTGTAGGCGGGACAAGGAGGAGAATAAAGTTGGGAAGTGGAAGGCTGAGTCAGAGAGACACTGCCAGCCGCCACGATGAGAAACAGCATATGAAGATGCCGGTAAGCCACGAGCCATGTGGCAAGGTATAGATTAATGGAAATGGATTAATTTAAGCTGTAAGAACAGTTAGCAAGAAGCCTGCCATGGCCATACAGTTTGTAACCAATATAAGTTTCTGTGTTTACTTGGTCAGGTCTGAGCGTCTGTGGGACTGGCAGGTGAGGGAGATTTGTCCTGACTGTGGGCCAGGCAGGAAAACTCAAGCTACACATTCCTGGTGCATGAGTGGACTTTCTGGAGCCCACTACCTAGGATGGGACACCTCGTGCAGCCTTGAGGCAGGGGGAAGGGCATGGATTGGCCTCTACTGGATGTGCCTCCCCATGGGAGGCCTTACCTTCTTGTGGGAGGGAGGGGGGTGGGTTGGGAGGGGGAGGGGGGGTAGGAAGAGGGAAGAGGGGGGTAGGAAGAGGGAAGAGGGGGATCTTTGATTGGTGTGTAAAATGAATGAAAAATTTTCTTAATAAAAAAAATTTTTTTAAAGCAGATCACATATTTCCAATATATAATGGCACAGAATATACATTACTATTCCATGTGGTGATATATTGTGTACCCTAATAAATTTGCATGTGGATCAGAAGACAGCCACTAGATTAGACATAGAGGTCAGGCAGTGGTGGCACACACCCTTAATCCTATCACTCTGGATCTCTGTGAGTTCAAGGCCACACTGGAAACAGAGCCAGGCAGTGGTGACACACACCTTTAATCCCAGTACTGGGAAGCACAAATGCCTCTAATTCCAGGAAGTGATGTCTGGGCAGAGAAAGGCATATAAGGTGTGAGGAAACAGGAACTCACTCTCTTTAGACTGAGGGTTTCATAGAGGTAAGAACTAGAGGCTGGCTGTTCTACTCGGATCTTTCAGCTTTCACCCTGATATCTGGCTCTGGGTTTTTTATTATAAGACCTTTTAAGATTCGTGTTACCATTCCAAAATGGAGGAAAGTGGGCATAGTGAAGAAATACTGGACCAAAGCAAGTCTGAAACCCAGCAGGGAAAACTCTGCAGCTCTATATCTGATGTCATGTCAAAGGACTTAAATGGCTCTTCCCTTCCAGCCTCGCTGACTGCGGCACACTTCTCTCTCTCTCTTTGGCTGGCTCCACATCCTCTCTGAAGCTTTCCTTGGCAGGTATCCCAAAACTCTGGCATCTCCAACATCTTGGGGTCTCCAAGGCAATCCAGGCTTCAACTTCACAGCTCATGCAATGGCCTCTCTGGGCATTGGTTCAGGGTCACCCCTGACACATTTCTAGCCTCAGTGGCTTTCCTTAGTCTCTCCTTGAGTCTAAAGCTAGAACCACATGGCTGAAGTTGCCAAGTTCTGCTGCTTGCTAGGGCTGGAACATGGCCCTCTTGTTCAGTTACATCTTCACTAGCTTTTTGTTTTCAATAGATACCTTCACTGCCTAAGCTTGGCTGTCCTGAAACTGGATCTGTAGACCAGACTGGCCTCAAACTCAGAGATCTGCCTGCCTCTGCCTTCCAAGTGCTGAGATTTAAAGATGTGTACCACTACACCCAGCCCTAAGCTTTTCTTTTTTTTTTTTTTTTTTTTTTTTTTTTTTTTTGGTTTTTCGAGACAGGGTTTCTCTGTGTAGCTTTGCGCCTGCTTTTCTTTAATTCCTTTACACAAGTTGGAAACTTAGCTGGGTGGGATCTTGCCCTAAGGTCACCACTTCCTCTGTTCCATTTCTTAATCTGTTTATCTCCTTGAATATAAGACTTAGCTCCATTCCACTTCCTGGTGCTCCTTTTATCCTCAAATTGTACATTTTGTAATTTTCTTTGCTCAGCTTGTTCCTTTTCATTACAAATCTTTATAAGAGTGACCACTAACAACCACGCAACAGATAATAGGCTGTTTTGAGATTTCTTCTGCCAACAGAATTAATCCAAAACTCTTCACTTTAGCCTCAGGCAAACTTTTTGGACAAGGACAAAAAGCAGCCACATTCTTCACCAAAATATCACAAGAACGATCACTAGGCCACATATTAATATTCTCTCCTCTGAAACGTCTTGAGACAGACCCCCACAGTTCAAATCACTCTCAGCACCACTGTCTTCCATGCTCCTACTGGTATGGCCACTAAGCAGCACTTAAAGTGTTCCACTTCTTTCCTAACCCAAACTCCCAAAGTCCATAGTACTCCAAACAAAAATATGGTCAGGCCTATCACAACAATATCCCAGTCCCTGGTATCAACTTCTGTCTTAGTTAGGATTTCTACTGTTGTGAAGAAATACCATGATCACAGCAACTCTAATAAAGGAAAACATTTAATTGGGTGGCTTACAGTTTCAGAAGTTTAGTCCATTATCATCATGGCAAGACATTATAGCATGCAGTTGGACATGATGCTGAAGAAGGAGCTGAGAGTTTACCTCTTGATCCAAAGACAACAGGAAGAGAACTGTCTCACTGGGCGTAGCTTGAGCATAGGAGACCTTAAAGCCTACCCCCACGTGACACACTATCTCTAACCAGACCACATCCATTCCAATAAGGCCACTTCCCTTAATAATGTCAATCCCTTTGGGGGCCATTTTCTTTCAAACCACCACAGGCATGTAGGGTGTTTTTTTGTTTTCTTTTTTTAAATTAAGTGATTGATGTGATAAGGCCCAGCCTACTGTGGGTAGTGCCACTCCAGGGCTTGTAGTCTTGTGTGTTTTAAGAAACTGAGTAAGCAAAGAGCAAACCAGTAAGCTGAACTCCATGGCCTCTGCATCAGCTCCTGTCTCCAGGTTCCTGCCCTGATAGCCTTCAATGATAAACTGTGATATAGAAGTGTAAGTGAAATAAGCCCTTTCTTCTCCAAATTGCTTTTGGTAATCATAGTGTTTCATCACAGCAAGAGAAACCCTAACTATGACAGAGGATGAACACGAACTTATCTTTTGCCCAACATGTGGCTATTTGGTGCTGTTTTCAAATACATCTGTTTTTATTGGTAACTTGTCTCATACATTGAAATCACATTTTTTTTTAGGTCCTTCAAATTTAACTTTCATATTAGTGAAACAAAAAAATGAAACAGTTTCTATTCTCTAAGGACTCCACCAAACCTAGTCTAATTTTGTTCCTTCACATGGATCCTCTTAGCCCTCCCTTCTAGCCCATTCTCATCACTTTGTGTCAATAACTAATATCTAAAAAGTTCTCAACCTGCAACCCCAAGTGGCTATACCAGTCTGGTACTCAGGCAATTTTCACTCTCCTTCCTGTCCTCCCAATCTCTCCAGTTTCACCCCAAGCCCTGTAGCAGTCTGCTTGAAGGTACCTCAATGCCATTCACTGGAGACTCCAACTCTTGGTACAGAGCCAGGGTGCCCCTAGTTATCTCATCCCTGTCTCTCAAGAATGTTCTCTGTCTTACTGTAACCTCATCTCATCCCTGTCTCTCAAGACTGTTCTCTGTCTTACTGTAACCTCATCTCATCCCTGTCTCTCAAGACTGTTCTCTGTCTTACTGTAACCTCATCTCATCCCTGTCTCTCAAGACTGTTCTCTGTCTTACTGTAACCTACCTGCAGGAGCTCCTCCTCCCACATTTTCAACTCCCTACAGACTCTGGCTTTTGGTGAAGACAGAATCCCCTTAGTTCTTTCCCACAGCTCCTCTCAGCCTTTTCTCCTAGCCCATATCTATTCCTCCCTGCCACCCACAGACCTGCAGAAGCACTCTTTACCAGGCAACCCACAATTAACATACTCTCCTAAGATACAGAAAGGATTAAAAAAACAAGGAAGGAACAGAACATCCACCAAGCAAAGATAAGACCAGATATCAAAACCTAGAATCAGAACCGCCTCAATCATCCTAACTACAGGTGGCTAGATACCAACACACACATACACACACATACACACACACACACACACACACACACACACACAAAGTCAACAGCCAAGAAAATATGTCAACACCAGAACCTAGTAACTCTATTTCAGCAGACCCTGAGAAGGCTGGAGTCAAATAAGGTACCATTTATTTACCTTCAGACTTAACAACAGGCTGGAATGACCTGTCACATGGAAAAGCCATAGGAATAATCACTCAAACTTTATTTTTTGTGATTTATGTGATTTTATGTGAGATTATTAAGGGGAGGGGTCAGAAATGGAGTTTCTCTGTGTAGCCCTGGCTGTCCTGGAACTCTGCAGACCTGGCTGGCCTTGAACTCACAGAAATCCACCTGCCTCTACCTCCTAAATGCTAGGATTAAAGGTGTGAGCCATCACATCCGTTCATTTGTTTGTTGTTCATTTGTTTCTAACTTATTATTTTGTGGAGGCAGGGGCATGCCCACCACAGTGCTCATGTAGAAGTAAGAGGACAAATCAGTTATTTCCTTCCACTATGAGTCCACTGGATTGAACTGCTGAGTCATCGATCCTAGCAACAGGTGCCCTGATCTGCTGAATCATCTTTCCATCCCTATTTTTAAGTTTTATATAACCATATTTAACTTTTAGGTTGAATAGGTCCTATATAAATTTTCTTTGGCCAAATTACTTTTTTTTCCCAACAGGAGATGGTAGTCTCATTATGAAGCCCAAGATGACCTCAAACTTGCCATCCTTCTGCCTTAGTTCCCAAATACTGAAGTAACAAGCTATTATGTGCCACCAAGCCCAGCTCAAACTAACTATTGTAATTAGGTTCCACATATCAAGGTGTCTTAGTTAGGGTTACTATTGCTGTGGTGAAACACCATGACTAAAGCAACTTGGGAAGGAAAGAGTTTATTCGGCTTAGACTTACAAATCACTGTTCATCATCAAAGGAAGTCAGGACAGGAACTCAAACAAGGCAGGAATCTGGAGTCAGGAGCTGGTGCAGAGGCCATGGAGGGGAGCTGCTCACTGGCTTGCTCCTCATGGCTTGCTCAGCCTGCTTTCTTCTAGAACCAAGGGTCACCAGCCCAGAGATGAAACCACCCACCATGGGCTGGGCCCTCCCCCATCAATCACTAATTAAGAAAATTCTTTACAGGCTTGCTCACAGGCCCATCTTATAAAAGCATTTTCTTAATTGAGGTTCCCTCCCTCTCAGATGAGTTTAGTTTATGCCAAGTTGACATAAAACTATGCAGCACACAAGGCAATTTGTTTGTTGGATTTTTAAGACTTATTTTTCTATGTAGACATTTTGCCTGAATGTATGCCTGTGTGTCACATGCACGCAATGCCTGCAAAAGCCAATGAGGGCATCAGATTCCCTGGAACTAGAGTTACAGATGATCAAGTGATGTAGAACAAACTTGAAGTAATAGTACAGATGCTATAAAAGATTTACTAATAGACTTTGCTTAAAAGACATTAAGTCACACAAAATAGAATTTAGTTAAGGGAGCCTTGCCTCCAAAATATCCCAAAGCTAAGCACTATGCTAATAAGGCCTATTAGAGATAAGAAAATTTAAGATGCTGTGCTGTGGGATGTTCTGTATGGCAAATGTGTTGCTAATTAGTCAATAAATAAAATACTGATTGGCCATTGGCTAGGCAGGAAGAGTAGGCGGGACAAGGAGGAGAATAAAGCTGGGAAGTGGAAGGCTGAGTCAGAGAGACACTGCCAGCCGCCATGATGAGAAACAGCATGTGAAGGTGCCGGTAAGCCACGAGCCATGTGGCAAGGCATAGATTTATAGAAATGGATTAATTTAAGCTGTAAGAACAGTTAGCAAGAAGCCTGCCACGGCCATACAGTTTGTAACCAATACAAGTCTCTGTGTTTACTTGGTTGGGTCTGAGTGGCTGTGGGATTGGCAGGTGAGAGAGATTTGTCCTGACTGTGGGCCAGGCAGGAAAACTCAAGCAACAATGCTGGACTTAAATGTTTGTTTACCAGGACTGACTACCCATTAGGCTTTCCCATAACAAAAGGAGACAACCCTGACTTACAATGGGCCATTAGGCCCAATTCTTTACCAGAGAACATGCTATTCAAGAGGCAGTACAGGGTGATACAACCACCCTTAAATCCTGCCTGCCATAAAACCCTGTTCTTTCCTTAACAAAAGCATAATTCTGCCAGGTGGTCAAGATGAGCCTGGGTAACAATTATTTGAAAAACAACAACACTGTTGCACTTAAAATAATTCTGGCTATATGCAATATCTTTACTGTGTAAATCTCCTATCTGCCTAAATTTTAGTCTCCTGTCTCTGTTACATTGTTCAAAGTGTAACTTGGAGCTAGGATCTGAAAGAGATTTAAGGATGAATGCATATGTGAAATGCATAAGCCTAAAGTATATGTAAGTTAGAAAGATTGTCTATTCATGGCCAGCTCCTCTTCAGACATTAGCCAGAGCCAGACCCTCAGTATCATTAAAGAGCTTTCTCATTTTTTCTATGTGTAAAGTGAATTCTCGAGGTGAGATGGGGGTGGAGCAGGGGTGTTCCTGATACAAAGAGCCATCATGTGATACTAAGAATCAAACCCAGGTCCTCTGGAAGAGCACCAGTGAGTACTTAACCACTGAGTCATCTTTCTAGCACCTATCAAGCCAATTTGAAATGACAAAAACTGACTTTACAACCCTAGAAGCTGAGGAAGGAGAGGACAGTGAATGTTAGAATTCCTAGCCACTCCCCCAGTCCCAGCCTAAAAAGCGGGCATGCCCTCTGTGCGTCCCCTATTCCGCTCTCTCTCCTTCCATCTGTTCTCTCTCTCTCTTCCCCACTCCTCTCCCTCTCTCTCCCAATAAAGCTCTAAAAAGGTAACTATGGCTCGTGATTTTTCCGCCAACCAGCACTCTCCTCTGGCGGCCTTGGCAGCCACGAGCACCACCGCTTAACCAACAACAGGACTGTGTGTGCATGGGCAAGATGCTAAGTCATCACAGGGCCCTTACATCCTATGTAATTTTCAAGCATTGTAATTGATATGAATTCACAACACGCCCCCACGGTTGGTCATGGTCCTGCATGCCAGCGGGACCTAGTCAATTCCTCCTAGTCACTGTCTCACACGACCCAGGACCCCGTGGCTTTACACGGTTGCATAAAGCATGCAACACAACCATGTGATCTATGTGCATGCGTAGAATAGCCACATGGGCCTGTGTGCACAGGCTCAGCCCAACCTTTATAAGCTGGCGCCATGATTCCCAGGCCCCCTTCACACATCTGTCCCTGTGCACATCTGTCCCTCTCCCTTATCTTAATAAAACCCCTGTTAGTGGATTCTGTCATGTTTCATGACTTTTCCTCGCAGGGTAAGAGCACTGCAAAAAACAACAGTAATCCTATAATCTATGTGCATTCATGGCATAGCTACGTAAGCCCATATGCACATGTGCAGGGGAACCTATAAAAGCAGGTTCCACTTATTCCTCCCCCTCTAACTGCACAGTCATTCCATAGGCCTATGCACATCTTTCCCATTCCCTTCCCTTAATAAACTCTTATAGTGGATTTTGTTGTACCTCATGGCTTTTCTCGCACAGTAAACAGTGCCGCTTAATAAACTTCTAAGCTTATCTGCCTTTACACTAAGAAATAGCCTATAGTAGGCAGGTCTCCTGCACACAGGTCAAATTACTACCATCCCCCACCAGACCCTGTAACCCTCAAGCCCCACCTCACCCACCTTCCAAGACTGCAGCTGCTCCCTGAGACAGAGTCAGCTAATGCCGACTGGACTAAGCACTGTTCCCTGAGACAGAGTCCATCAGCACCTACTGGACCAAGAGCCCCAATTAGACCAAGAGCTCCCACTGGACCAAGAGTAATGACTGAACCAAGAGACGTTCCCTCAGACACAGACACCACTTGCATCGAGTGGAGGGAGAGTTGATAAGACGCCAGTGCTAAAATACAGTCAACAACATAAAGACCAATATGGCTCCATCAGAACCTAGTGGTTCTACATTAGTAAGGCCTGAACATCCCAATGCAGAAGAAACAGAAGAAATCAACCTTAAAAACAATTTTAAGATGATAGAAGCCTTTAAAAGGGAAAAGAAAAACTCCCTTAAAGAAATCGAGGAAAAAACAAAAAAAAATTGGAAGAAATCAATAAATCCCCGAAAGAAAGCCAAGAAAACCATGAAAAAGCAATTAAACAGGTGAAGGAAACAGTTCAAGATTTGAAAACTGAAACAGAGAGAATAAAGAAGACACAAACTGAGGGAATGCTGGAAAGGGAAAATCTGAGTAAACAAACAGGAACTACAGGTTCAAGCATAGATGACAGAATGCAAGAGATGGAAGAGAGAATCTCTGGCATTAAAGATACAATAGACGATATAGATTCATCAGTCAAAGAAAACACTAAAGCCAACAAAGACATAACACAAAACGTCCAGGATATTTGTGACACCATAAAAAGACCAAACCTAAGAATAATAGGGATAGAAGAAGGAGAGGAATACCAGCTCAAAAGCACGAAAAATATATTCAACAAAATTATAGAAGAAAAATTTCCCAACCTAAAGAAAGAAATACCTATGAAGATACAAGAAGCATACAGAACACCAAATAGGCTGGATCAAAAAAAAAAAAAAAAGTCCCCTGACCACATACTAATCAAACTACTAAACATACAAAATAAAAAAAAAAAACTATTAAGAGCTGAAAAGGAAAAAGGCCAAGTAACATATAAAGGCAGACCCATCAGAATAACACCAGACTTCTCAATGGAGACAATGAAAGATAGAAGATCCTAGACAAACATTATGCAGACACTAAGAGACCATGGTTGCCAACCCAGACTAATATACCCAGCAAAACTCTCAATCAACATACACATAGTAAACAAAATATTCCATGATAAAACCAGATTTAAGCAATACTTATCCACAAATCTAGCCCTACAGAAAGCACTAGCAGGAAAAATCCAACCTAAGGAAATTAGACACACCCATGAAAACTCAGGAAATAGAATATCCCACACCAACAAATACCAAAAAGGGAAACACAACACTACCACCAAAAAATAACAGGAATGAACATTCACTGTTCATTAATATCCATCAATATCAATGGTCTAAACTCACCTATAAAAAGACACAGGCTAAAAGAATGGATACCAAAACAGGATCCATCCTTCTGCTGCATACAAGAAACACACATCAACTTCAAAGACAGACACTACCTCAGAGCAAAAGGCTGGGAAAAGACTTTCCAATCAAATGGAAGCAAGCTGATGTAGCTATCCTAACATCTAATAAAACAGACTTCAAACTAAAATCATCTAATAAAACAGACTTCAAACTAAAATCAATCAAAAGATATCAGGAAGAACATTGCATATTTATCACAAGGAAAATCCACCAAGATGAAGTCTCAATTCTGAACATTTATGCCCCAAATACAAGGGCACCCACATTTGTAAAAGAAACATTACTAAAGCTTAAATCACACATCAAACCCTTACAAAAGTAGTGGGAGACTTCATCCAACTCTCACCAATAGACAGGTCTGCCAGACAGAAACTTAATAGAGAAATAAGGGAACTAACTGACATTAACTCAAATGGACTTACACACCCTAACACAAAAGAATATACCTTCTTTTCAGCACCCCATGGAACCTTCTCTAAAATTGACCACATGCTCGGTCACAAAGCAAATCTCAACAGATACAAAAAAATTGGAATAATCTCCTGTATTTTATCAGCCACCATGGCTTAAAGTTAGATTTCAACAACAACAAAAATTATAGAAAGCCTACAATCTCATGAAAACTGAATAATGCCCAACTGAATCACCAATGGGTCAAGGAAGAAATTAAAGATTTCTCAGAATTTAATGAAAATGAATGTACAACATACCCAAACTTAGGAAATACTATGAAAGCAGTACTAAGAGGAAAATTCATAGCACTCACACTAATGACTTAACAACACACCTGAAAGCTCTAGAACAAAAAGAAGCAAACTCACCCAAGAGGAGAAGCCAGGAAATAATCAAATTGAGGGCGGAAATCAATAAAATAGAAACAAAGAGAACAATACAAAGAATCAATGAAACAAAGAGTTGATGCTTTGAGAAAAATCAACAAGATAGACAAGCCCTTACCCAAATTAACCAAAAGGTAGAGAGAGAGCATCCAAATTAACAAAATCAGAAATGGAAAGGGAGATATAACAACAGACAATAAGAAAATTCAAAGAACATCAGGTCATACTTCAAAAACCTGTACCCCACAAAATTGGAAAATCTGAAAGAAATGGACAATTTTCTAGATAGGTACCACATACCAAAGTTAAATCAAGACCAGATAAACTATTTAAATAAACCAATAACCCCACCCCTAAGGAAATAGAAACAGCCATTAAAAGCCTCCCAACAAATAAAAGCCCAGGACCAGACAGTTTCAGCACAGAATTCTACCAGATTTTCAAAGAGGAGCTAATACCAATACTCTTCAAATTGTTCCACATAAAAGAAACAGAAGGAATATTACCAAATTCTTTTTATGATGCTACAGTTACCCTGATATCCATATCACATAAAGATTCAACAAAGAAAAAGAATTACAGACAAATTACCCTCATGAACATTGATGCAAAAATCCTCAATAAAATATTGGCAAACCAAATCCAAGAACACATCAAAACAATTATCTACCATGACCACATAGGCTTCATCCCAGGGATGCAAGGTTAGTTCAACATACAAAAATCTGTCAATGTAATAAACCATATAAACAAACTGAAAGAAAAAAAACACATGATCATCTCATTAGATGCTGAAAAGGCCTTTGACAAAATCCAACACCCCTTCATAATAAAGGTTCTAGAGAGATCAGAAATACAAAGAACATACCTAAACATTATAAAGGCAATTTACAGCAAGCTGACAGCCAGCATCAAATTAAATGGAGAGAAACTCAAAGCGATTCCACTAAAATCAGGAACAAGACAAGGCTGTCCACTCTCCCCATATTTATTCAACATAGTACTTGAAGTTCTAGCTAGAGCAGTAAGACAACAAAACAAAATCAAGGGCTTACAAATTGGAAAGGAAGAAGTCAAACTTTCACTATTTGCAGACGATATGATAGTATACATAAGTGACCTCAAAAATTCTACCAGGGAACTCTTACAGCTGATAAACTCCTTCAGTAATGTGGCAGTATACAATATTAACTAAAAAAAAATCAGTAGCCCTCCTATATACAAATGATAAATTGGCTGAGAAAGAAATCAGAGAAACATCACCCTTTACAATAGCCACAAATAATATGAAATACCGTGGGGAAACTCTAAGCAAGTGAAAGACCTGTATGACAAGAATTTTAAATCTTTGAAGAAAGAAATCGAAGAAGATACCAGAAAATGGAAAGATCTCCCATGCTCATGAATAAGTAGGATTAACATAGTAAAAATGGCAATCTACAGATTCAGTGCAATCCCCATCAAAATCCCAACACAATTCTTCACAGATTTGGAAAGAACAATACTCAACTTCATATGGAAAAACAAAAAACCCAGGATAGCTAATAGAATCCTGTTTAATAAAGCAACCTCTGGAGGCATCATCATCCCTGACCTCAAGCTCCACTATAGAGCTACAGTAATAAAAACAGCTTGCATATTGGCATAAAAACCAACATGTGGACCAACAGAATCGAACTGAAGACTCTGACATTAATCCACACACCTATGAACACCTGATTTTTGACAATGAAGCCAAAACTGTACAATGGAAAAAAGAAAGCATCTCTAACAAAATGGTGCTGGCATAACTGGATGTCAACATGTAGAAGATTGCAAATAGATCCATATCTGTCACCATGCACAAAACTCAAGTCCAAGTGGATCAAAGACCTCAACATAAATCCAGTTACACTGAACTTGATAGAAGAGAAAGTAGGAAGTAGTCTTGAATGCACTGGCACAGGAGACTACTTTCTAGATATAACACCAGTAGCACAGACACTGAGAGCAACAATTAATAAAAGGGACCTCCTGAAACTGAGATTTTATAGGACAAAGGACATGGTCAATAAGACAAAACGACAGCCTACAGAATGGGAAAAGATCTTCATCAACCCCACATCTGACAGATGACTGATCTCCTAAATAATTAAAGAAGTAAAGAAGCTATATATCAAAATATCAAACAATCCAATTAAAAATGGGCTACAGAGATAAACAGAGAATTCTCAACATAAGAATCTCAAACGGCCGAAAAACATTTAAGGAATTGGTCAACATCCTTTGTCATCAGGGAAATGCAAACTCTGACACCTTACACCTGTCAGAATGGCTATGATCAAAACACTAATGACAGTCTATGTTGGTGAGGATGCAGAGCAAGGGGAACACTCCTCCACTGTTGGTGAGAGTGCAAACTTGTACAGCCGCTTTGGAAATCAGTATGGCAGTTTCTCAGAAAATTGGGAGTCAATCTACTTCAAGACCCAGCTATACCATTCTTGGGCATATAACCAAGGAATGCTCAATCTTACCACAACAACACATACTCAACTATATTCATAGCAGCATTATTCATAATAGTCAGAACATGGAAACAACCTAGATGTCCCTCAACCAAAGAATGGATAAAGAAAATGTGGCACATATACACAATGGAGTACTACTCAGCAGTAAAAAAACAAAAACATCATGAAATTTGCAGGCAAATGGATGGGACTAGAAAATATCATCCTGAGTGAGGTAACCCAGACTCAGAAGGACAAACATGGTATGTACTCACTCATAAGTGGATACTAGATGTAAATCAAAGGATAACCAGACTACAACCCAAAAGTCCAGAGAAGCTAGCTAACAAGGAGGACCCTAAGAGGAACACATAGATAGCCCAGCAAAGGAGAAATAGATGAGATCTACATGAGCAAACTGGGGGTGGGGGGCGTGAATGGAGGGCAAGGAATGGAGGATGAGAACATAAGGAAATGGGAGGTCTGAGCTGAAACAGGGACAGAGTGGGAAAGCAAGGAAAGAGATACCATAATAATGAAAACATCACGGGAATAGGAAGAAACAGGGTGCTAGGGAAATTCCCAAGAATCCCCAAGGATTACCACACCTTAGACTACTAGCAACACTCAAGAGGGTGCCTGACCTGGTCTACTCCAGTAACCAGATTAGTGAATACCCTGTCATCATAGAGCCTTCATCCAGTAACTGATGGAAGCAGATGCAAAGATCCACAGCCAAGCGCCAGGTTGAGCTCCAGGAGTCCAATAGATGAGAGAGAGGAGAGATTCTATAAGCAAGGGACGTCAAGATCATGATGGGAAAATGTACAGAGATGGTCAGCCAAAACAGTGGAAACCCACGAACTGTGGACCAATAGCTGTGGAGCCCCCATGGGACTGGACCAGGCCCTCTGGATACACGAGACAGTTGTTTAGCTTGAATTGTTTGGGGAGCTCCCAGGTAGGGTGATCTGTCCCTGGTGCATGAGCGGGCTTTTTGGAGCCTAGTGCCTAAGATGTGACACCTTGCGTAGCCTTGGTGCAGGGGGGAGGGACTTGGATCTGCCTCAACTGCTGACTCCCCATGAGAGACCTTGACTTGGAGGAGGTGGGAACGGGGGGAGGGTTGAGGAGGGAGGTTGGGGTCAGAGGAGGGGGGATCTGTAGTTGGTATGTAAAATGAATAGAAAATTTCTTAATGATTTTTTTTTAATTTTTTTTTTTTTTTTTTTTTTTTTTTTTTTGAGACAGGGTTTCTCTGTGTAGCTTTGCGCCTTTCCTGGATCTTTCCCTGCAGACCAGGCTGGCCTCAAACTCACAAAGATCCACCTGCCTCTGCCTCCCAAGTGCTGGGATTAAAGGCGTGCGCCACCACCGCGCGGCTTTCTTAATGATTTTTAAAAAAGGAAAGAAATGGCCTAAAAATCCCTTAGGTAACAATAAAAAATGGCCAATTAATGGCTCCTTGGACCCCGAATTTTATGGGAATTATGTAACTTCTGCCAGTGAACAAATGAAAAGAGTTACATTATATCCAGGCTTTTTTTTTTAACCTAAGTTCCAAACCCTGCCTTCTTGATTCTTTTTCTCCTGCCCATATGCTCCTAGCCATGCAACCTGAACCGAAGGAACCTCTAACTTCCGCTCTGAACCCCCACCTATTCGACCTCCTGCTCCCGCTTCTCGCTCCTCGGGTGTCTGCCCCTTCAGCTCCTCCTCTAGCCTCCTCTACCTCTCCAATATCAGGCTGCTCCAACCGCCCCGACTCTGGCTCCTACTTTCACTCCTCCTGACACTTGTTCTCGAACTGCCCTGAGGAGCACAGATAAGTTTGGGATCAGGCCAGGATTCATGCAGACGAGGTTCATCAGACTAATGCTGCCCATCCACCAGGGGCCGAGGCAGTTCCCTATCAGGACCCACATTGGGATTACAATACCCCAGGTGGCTCTCTAGCTAGGGATCGATTTATAACCTGCCTCCTGGCAGGTCTTCATAGGGCTGCCCTCAAACCAGTAAACTATGAAAAGCTAAAGAATGTAATTCAAGATAAGGAAGAAAATCAGTCCCGTTTTTCAGAACAGCTTACAAAGGTTCTCTTACAGTATACTAGCCTAGATTCTGAGGGCCCAAAGGGCAGACAGCTCCTTATGACCCACTTTGTCTCACAGAGCTTCCCTGACATCAGGGCTAAACTTAAGCATCTGGAGAGAGGGTCTCTGGCTCCATAGGCAGAAGTCTTAGCTGTGGCATTTAAGGTATACCATGGGAGAGATGAGAAAGCCCATAAACAGAACTGCCAAATGCTGGCACATGCTATCCGACCGGCCGCCCGAAGGCCTTCAGGCCCTGTTTTAAGTGTGGTAGAGAAGGCCACTGGGCTCGTGCCTGCCCTGCCCCATGTGGGCCACCATCTGGGCCTTGTCCAAAGTGCCACCAAGAGGGACACTGGTCAGCTGACTGCCCCCATGCACCTCATGGCATGGGGACATCAAACTAAGACCACCCTCCAGAGGATCTCCTCGGCTTGGTGGTGGACAATTGAAGGTGCCATCTCTCATAGGGAACCCAGGGTAGCCATTGCAGTATCAGAGCAATCCATTTCCTTCCTTTTGGACAGTGGAGCCACTTACTCAGTCCTGAGGGAATTTTGAGGTCCCACCTCACCTTCTCATCTCCCTATTGTTGGGATTGGGGGACAGCCTTACCTACCTCACCAGACCCCACCACTTAACTGTATTTTCAGGGGTATCCCTCTCATCCACATATTTTCAGTTGTGCCAACCTGCCCTGTGCCCCTAATGGGACGAGATTTTCTAGCTAAGGCAGGAGCTTTTATTTCATTTGCTCCCCCCATTCGCCTCACTCCAGAGTCATCAGCAGCTCCTCTCCTCCTCCTCCTAGCCACCCAGCCTACTAGCTCTAATATTTCATTTCCCTTGCCAGTCTCTCAGGTGGACCCCAGGGTCTGGGATACCCAGAAGCCTTCTATCGCTAGGCACCATCTCCCTATTATTATCCAGTTGCAGGACTCTACCAAGTACATTACCCAAGCTCAGTACCCTCTCTCACTCCAGAGCCTTAGAGGACTTACGCCTATCATTTCTGACTTCTCAGAAAAAAAAGCATGCTCCAGATTTTTCTCTCTCTGTTGCCAACACTAACCAATAAAATTCTGATAGCAGAGTACTAAACATTATAATATCCTGGTTACCAGCTCAAGATTTTAAATTCCCTGTGGCTGCTTCTTAATATGTTTAAAAATTCTTCTGAGCTCCAGAGCCAGCTTGAATCCACCTGGACAGGTAAGATCCACTTCAGATAAGTATAATTCAAACTTTTGTGGTCTG
Source organism: Peromyscus californicus insignis (assembly GCF_007827085.1). NCBI lineage: Eukaryota > Metazoa > Chordata > Mammalia > Rodentia > Cricetidae > Peromyscus > Peromyscus californicus. The sequence continues at coordinate 15,822,579 of NW_026294402.1, forward strand.
GGACCCCTTCCCTTACCCTGGGACCCCTCAGGGACCTCCCCCAAGGTAAAATGTTTTTCTAAACTTCTTCTGTCTCACCAGCACCTTGTCAGACTCAAAACAGTCACAGAGCCCAAAGCAGCAGAAGACGATGGACGATTCCCAAAGCAGAGGAGGACAATTCACTACCTCAGGACGTCTGGCTACCCCCAGAGGCCCCTTCCTTACCCCCAAAAGTTAACCCACAGCCACCGAGTCAGCTAGAAGCAGGTTGGGGAGTCACAGCGCCCCCATTCCCATTCATCCGCCATTTTTTATAAAAGAAAAAACAAAGAGTCTGGAATGTTAGAATTCCTAACCACTCCCCCATGACCGAGCGTGCGCTGGCAAGATGCTTAGTCCTCCCAGGGCCTTACGTCCTACTAATCTAGCACTGCATGATCACATAATTTGTGCGTGATCAGGTAATCTATGCGCATTTGTGGTGTAGCTACGTAAGCCCATATGCACATGTGCAGGGGGAACTTATAAAAGCGGGTTCCACTTACTCATCCCCCCTCTTCCTGCACAGTCGTTCCATAGGCCTATGCACATCTTTCCTAGTCCCTTCCCTTAACAAACTCTTATAGTGGGTTTTGTTGTACCTTGTGACTTTTCTCTCACAGTGAACAGCACCACTTAATAAATAACATTGGTGTAATAAATAACAGTGAGTTCAAGGCCAGCAGGGGCAAAACAAAAAAAAACTCTATCTTCCATATATTCAAAAAAAAGGGACTAATTTTATTCTTAACATTTTTTATTCTGTTGTGTATGTATTTGGAGCATTTTAGGGCAATGGGTACTGTGACTATTATAAAATGCAAGCAAGTCCACAGTTAAGAGTGAAGCATATCAATTGCTCCATTTTAACTCTTTAAGGCTATAGAGACACGTTTTAATCTGACAGGATGAGCCAGGCATGGTGGCATATACCATTTCCCAGCTCTTGGGAGGCAGAGGCAGGGGGATCTCTGTGACTTTGAAGTCAGCTTGGTCTATAAAGTGAGCCAGTGCTATATAGAGAGACCATGTCTCAAAAAAGAAAATAATAATAATAATTATTATTATAATTATAATAATATCCTATGGTATAAATATAATTTGAGTCCTAGAATTAATGAATTTCATGAATTTTGTCAGTTGGCTACTTTTAGCACATGTCAGTAAAGGCCCTAAACCCAATTAGTGCCCTTTTGATCTTTTTTTTTGCCTTCTGATGAGGGAGAGGGGTTTCAGTATTATGTTGCCCAAGCTGAAAGAGGTGATCCCTTGCCTCAGCCTTCTGAATTTCTTTTATTACACACAAATTTAATATGTAAGTTTTCTATTTAGAATGAGATTAAGTTATGGAACTTTTATTTTTCATATGTATAATTAATCATATATATGTTTTATATTATTTATAATAAAATATTCTTATATACAATATATTTGATTATCCTGTATTTTCAACTCTAGTGTCTCAGGATCTGATATTACAGTCACTAAGAACAGCTTGGAGTACAGCTCAGAGGTGGGGCACTTGCCCAGCGTGCTCAAGGACCTAGGTTTCATCCCCAGCACTGAAAAAAAAGGAAGGATGGACGGATGGACGGACGGATGGACGGACGGATAAATGGATCTATGGCTCTCGTTATCTTCACTCAATCTGTCATGTGCACTGTATTTAAAGTTCCTTTGTCTTCTCAGTCAGCAGGAGTCTGGTCTCTTCTCTCACCTTTTGTTTTGTTCTGTTCTGTTCTAGGCTTTTAGCCACCATCTAAGTGTCCAGTTTCTTTCTCTGGCTGATAAAGCAAAATAAGGAAGGAGACAGTCCTGATGCCCCTGAGCAGTCTCTCCCTGGGATGGCCCTAATCTCAAAATAAAAAGACTCCTACCCTATTCCTTTTCTTATTCTCACAGGAAAACCTTTCTACAATGAACTGCTACAAGGGTATAGTTGACCAGGAAAAATACATCCTAATGTTCTGTAACACTGCAGGAAAACTGTTTGAGAACCATTAACTGAAGATCCCAAAACAACTAACAGGGGCTGGAGAAATGACTCAGCTGTTAAAAGTGCTTGCTATTCTTGCAGAGGACTGAGGTATGGGTCTCAGCATTCACACGCTGGCACTGACTTGGGCACCTGTATATACATGGTTCACATACTTATATGCTGGCAAAACATTCACATACAAAAATAAAAATAAATAAAATCCTTAAAAATAAAGACAGATAATATAGACAAGATTTTTCAATGTTCCTAACACAAAGAAACATGATTGAGGTTGTAGACAAGACAATTACCTTCTTCTGGTCATTACACATTATACAAATGGTAGTAAAAATACTACACCATACACCAAAATACAGAATTCCTATGTATCAAGAAAAAAACTAGCAAATAAAATCAGTTAATAAGTATTATAAATAAGTAATAAAATAAATAAAATGAGTTGTATTAAAGAGCCCAGGAATATGAAAAATCATATGCCTATTTATATAGCCTATACACATATTCTAGAGGTACTGGAGCTGATAGCTGCTTTAAATTACATGACCCTTTGCCCTACATTCTCTCCAGATATGGGGGTGGGGGTGGAGGGAGCAGTCAGTTAAGAATTAAAACAGACCCACAGCTATGTAAACATCTTGAACTAACAACCTGTAATCAGAGGCTGTAAATCCCGATCCCAGGATGCATTCCCCAAAGGTTGTAAATCCCAATCCAGGAATGCACTCCCCATCCTGCATATGGTCATTGCTATAAAAAGATGCTTATGGTCTCATTTCAGGGTCACAGAGCCAGATCCTGATCTAGTTAGAAGTTTTTGTACCCCGAAGTAAAGGAATAAAGTTTGCTTCCAGTTAATTGACTTCGGTGGTCTGACCCCCATTATTTGCACAACCCCAGAACCTAACAGTCTCTCTTAGGTACCAACAATTCTTTCCTTTCTCTATTAGTATTTAACTAACAAGACAAGCCCCCACTCTACACAGACACAATCAACACCAAGGAGATCAACAGTGTTCTCAATTTCAAGTTCTTCATTTGATAATAATTTAAAGCTAGGGAATCTTAGCACGGTCCTTTTATGTGCCAGGTCTTATACATTGCCACTTGACTCAGATTACTTTCTGCTTTTAAACTAAGGGGACAGGGATGCATTTAGACTTTAACTCTTGCTAAAATACACCACTTAACAAAAATGGATGAGTTCAGTCAATCTTGCTTTCAGATTATAGCTATGCCTGAGGAATCCCACTAAATTTAAATATGGCCCTAAAGTCTCAAGCAAATGAATACATACAGAAGAAAACAATAGGCAAGCTTTACTTGAACTCTATTCTTGCTTAGATTTCCCATAGTCATAGTCTTCATTACAGAAAAACATCCCATATTGACCATAAACCTTCTAACACAGGAGACAGTAAAATAAAATCAAAGACATTCCCAACTTCCTGGTTTGATAAAATGGTAGCACAGATCCCCAGTTCAAACACCTAACAGAGAAAATATGTTAAAATAAGAACTCCAGGGCTAAACTTTATATTAGAAACCATTTTAGGAGAGTGATAATCTCTACTGTTTCTCCATCTGTGTCCAGCTTTGCTTGCTAAAACCAAACATACAGGGCATCTATTAATGGCTTCCTACAATCTTAATTTGGTGGTGGTACCACCCAGCCCCCAAGAAGCAATATTCTTGAAATTACTGATTCTATCCATTCAACATCTAGCAATTACTGGGCTCCAATCAATTTTGTAGTGTTCCAACATGTTCTGTGCCTATTTGAACAGCCTCTTAGCTGGAGACTGCTTCCATCTCCAAAGGGAAATAATACATGTTTTCCAGGCTACCTAATAGAGCTGTCTTCAAGCACTACTGCTGCAAGCAAGAGCTCAATGAAACCCACCTTCTTCAGGAACACAAGCATAACATTGCACTGGAGAGTGAGTGACCTAAAATAAAGGGTCTCAGAGGACTTGAGAAACTGGACTCTACATACTGATGAGAAAACCTGTCATAAAAGGAAGCCAACAGTGATGAGAACATCTGCAGTCAGGAGCCAAGAGAAACCTGACAAGGTCAACACATGATAAAAAAAAAAAAAACATCTGCAGGCATGTCTTGGCCCTGAGACTACAAAGAACAACATACAGATAAAATTTCCATCTTTTTTCTGCCTTCTAAAACCCCACCTTGGCACACAGTCTCCACTTCTGCAGTAAAGGGCAGTGTGCTTCTGTTGAGATAGGTCTCCTTCCTTTTATTTACACATTGCCTGTCAATCCTGACATAACAATACCAGTCTTCTCCAAGGAAACTCAGGTGACACTCTGAAAAAGATAGCCCCAATACCTACCAATATTTTGGGAGGAAGGAAGGGGTCACTGCCTCCTACTTCCTTCCCTCTCAGCATGACTAACTCTAACATCTAGTATTTTGGATTAAACTATCATTCTTTTCTTCACTTGACATACAAAGACAGGAAAAATATTGCCCCTTACTTTGAGTCCTCATCAATTTTCAGTTACATATTTATTTCCTTGGTTAATATTAGGCTTCTCCAATTGTTACAAGCTCCCTAAGAACAGCTATAGGCTGAATTTTGCTGCTTTGCCATACCAACTATTTATGTATATAAGAAGTGAACAAAACATTTAAATGTGTCAAGAAAAGGCTAGGAATGTACCTCAGTGGTACCATATATGCAAAGCTAAGAATTCAATCCCTTGCACTACAAAATAAATGAACATAGTTATCACAATACATAACCTTCTGAAGAATGAGTGACTGCTTCAAAACAATACAACAGAATAACTATAACCATTGCTCTAAGCACCAAGAAACTTAAGGACATAATCACTTTCAATGCTATAAACCTTCAAAGGGAGCTGGAGAGATCGCTCTTTCAAAGGAGCAGGTTTACAACCAACTCTAGCTCCCTCTTCTGGGGAATCCCTCTTCTGGCCTCTTCGGGTACCCACACACACTTGCACATACAAGCACACAGACAAAAACATAAATAATAAATCTTGGGGGGGAAAAAAACCACCTTTGATGAGGTATTAGAACCAAGAACAACCAAAAGCATATTTTTGAACATGTGGAGAATTTTTTTTCCACAAAGGCCATATGTTAATGACATTTTATTATCTCTATTTTTTTAGATTTATGTGTTTTATGTGTGTTTTGGTTGCATGTATGTCTGTGTACCACGTGTGTGTCCAGTGCTCAAAGAGGTCAGAAGAGGGGGTTAGATCACCTAGGACTGGATTATTGATGGTTGTGAGCTACCATATGGTTACTAGGAATAGAACCTGAGTCCTCTGTAAGAGCGGCAAGGGCTCCTAAGCACTGAGCCATCTCCCCAGCCCCTAATCTTCTGATTTTATGATGCATTACCAGACACTTAAAGCTCTATTACCAAGCCTGCAACCGTCAAACTATTTCCTTTGAAACAGCTGAAAACTGGAATTTAAAAAAAAGGCCATACTTACATCAACGATTCTATAAGGCTAATTAGAACTTAATGATTGTTGTATATCCATAGCAAAAAATTATCTGAGATTATGTTTAGTCTCCCAGACTAATATGGTTTAATAACCATCTAATGCCCACCTCTGGATCTGACCTAACATCATTTCAACTGTCAGGTAAAAACTTTGTTCAGTATTCTTAGCAGGACACTCACCTCCACCAGCCCAATGGGTAACAACCTGTTATGGCCTGGCTATAGCCCAACTTTGCCTGGTGTTTCCACCAAGGTTTTGAAATTGCCTTGATATATGACTTTTGGTCTAGAATTATAAAACGTTCACATTGCCAGGTGTAATCACCTATGCCTTTAATCCTACCACTCCAAAGACAGAGCCAGGCCAAATTCTGTTCCAGGCCAGCCTGGTCTACTTTGGGAGTTCCAGGCCAGCCAGGGCTACACAGTGTCACTCTCGCTGTGTAGCCTGGCTGGCAGAAAAATAAAGAAAAAGAAAAAGAAATCATGTAACCACTTCCACACTGGTACATGTTACTTGGGGCAACAAATGTTCTCGGGTCATGGTCATTATTTGGTTCAGAATAAACTCTTATTATCTTTGAGGTGAGAGCTTTTTTTTTTTTTTTTTTTTTTTTTTTGGCATCAACACACCTCACCCAAACACTTTTTTTTTTTTTTTTTTTTTGCAAAAACAAACCAGTTCCAATACTTGAATGGTCTCCACCGTTTCATCCTGCAGGCCCTGCTCTGAACCCCTGTGGGCAGGACCTAGGAAGTTCAGATGGACAGAATGACTGAATAGTTTTTCATTCAGTACACACGCGTTTACATGCACACTGACAACTAAGAAAGCGGCTTCCTACCCAAATGTTACTGAGTTTTGGAAACAAGGGGCGAAGAGGACGCCGTATTTCTGATGATACATTTGTCTGTAAATACAGGGTGGCAACGCTCTCTCCGCGGCTTTCAGCTCGCACTCACTCACCTGAGGACGCCGGATCCGCCAGCTCCTGAGGACGCCAGACAGAGACCTAACCGCGCAGCGGAGATCCTGGGGGCGCTCGCGGGTCGGCAAGGCCGAGGACCAAGCCCGCCTCCCCCAGGCCGCCCACCGGGCGCCGCCTCTGCCGAGCAACCGAACTCCAAATCTCGGAACCCCCGCCGGAAGAGACGGAAGGCAACGCCGACAGCGCTTCCGCTTCCGCCTTGAGGCTGCAGGACGGCTTCCGGCTCCCGCTCAGGCGGTTTGGAAGGCCTTCAGGGACAGACATTCGTTGCTTGGCATCACCGAGTCTCACCCAGGTTGACGGGCGAAGAGACCGCGGAGGGCGGCTAATGTCACTTCCGCGTTCCGCTCCAATCTCCTCCGGCTTCCGGTGCTCCCGTTGACCCGGAGACCCTTGGGGCAGGGAAATGAGTGGATTAAGAAGAGTTTCGGGTCTGGGCGGACCTGACCGCAGAGCCAGGCTCACTAGCCTCGTTAGGCGACAGGCAGACCAACAGGACACAGGGCAGGCCTGTCGGCGCATGTCACACGCCCTTGCTCTTCTTACCGCTTTGAGTCCCGGTCCCAGTGCTCCCACTTAAGTATTCAGGTGCTTGTGTCTGAAGCCACAGAATTAGACGAGGAACACGTGGTTAGAAGTAAAGACGGTTTATTAAACGGAAAGCAGTGCGGATGAGGTGGCTCAGAGGGTAAAGGCGCTTGCCTTCAAGTCTGACGACCTGAGTTCAACCGATGGAGAACTGACTCCCGCAAGTAGTCCTCGGCCCTTCACACGTGCACCCACACTCTCACACACATCATACAAAATAATAGTAACTAAAACAAAGGGGGCGTAGAGCCCCACGCCTTTAATTCCAGCGCTTGGGGGAGGCAGAAGCCGCCTGAGTTGAGTCCAGTCTGGTCGAAAAGAAAAGAAAAGAAAAACTAATTTAAAGGAGGGGGGAGCACTCCCGAGGAACCTGTTCCAAGTGCACTGGGCCAAGAGCCTTATGACCTTTAATATGACATTTATATAGTACCTGCCTCTCCTAAGTATGTGAGGGCTTCTCTTGAGCGTGCTCCATTTGTTATATAAAGCCCAGTGAAGAAGTCTTTTTCTGCCAACTGGCTTCTTTGATAAGTTTAATATTGGTGTGTCTCGATACACGAAACAGTAGTTTAGCTTGAACTGTTTGGGGGGGGGGGGGGGCAGGGCAATCAGGATCCGTCCCTAGAGCATGAGCGGGCTTTTTGGAGCCCAGTGTCTAAGGTGTGACACCTTGCAGCCTTGGTGCAGAGGGGGAGGGGCTTGGACCTGCCTCAACTGAGTGTGACTCCGCATGGGAGACCTTGCCTTGGAGGAGGTGGGAATGGAAGGTGGGTTGTGGGGGAAAGGCTGGGGGTCGGGAAGGAGGGGAGATCTGTGGCTGGCATGTAAAATGAGTAGAAAATTTCTTAATAATAATATTCACAAAAAAATATTGGTGTAGTATTGGTAACTTGGGGGGCCAGCCCCCAGCTACCACCAGTGTAATACAAGAAAACCCACGTCGGCAGCAAGGGCTTAGAAAAACTTCTCCTGTATCTGAGGGCTAGACTTCTTCTATCTGAGAGGTAAATAATAAGGAAACATGCTTTCTGATAACTTTCTCTTTTACTTCAACTTAAGAAATCCTCTCTCAGAGATGTGGAGATCCACAGCCAAGCACCAGGCCAAGCTCCAAGAGTCCAGTTGAAGAGAGGGAAGAGGGATTCTATGAGCAAGGGGCATCAAGATCATGATGGGGAAATCTACAGAGACAAGTGAACCAAGCTAGTGGGAACTCATGAACTTTAGACCAACAGCTGTGGAGCCTGTATGGAACTGGACTAGGCCCACTGCATAGGCGAGACAGTTGTGTTGCTTGATCTGCTTAATGGGCCCCACTAGCAGTAGGATCAGGATCTCTCCTTGGTGCCTGAGCTGGCTTTTTAGAGCCTATTACCTATGGTGGGACACCTTACACAGCCTTGACACAGGGGGAGGGGCTTGGACCTGCCTCAACTGAATGTACCAGGCTCTGCTGACTCCCCATGGGAGACTTTACCTTTTTGGAGGAGGGATGAGAGGGGGATCTGTGGTTGGGATGTAAAATAAGTTTTTAAAAATTCCTAATAAAGAAAAAAATCCTCTCTCTTAAAATATCTCTGAAAATATGTCTCCACACAGTTACATCTCTCTACATACAGCTACATTTTCCACACACACTTACACAGCCCTTTCTTCTCTCTGAAAATCTCTCTTGCTCTCTCTCCTGCCTGTTCATGTTCTCCCCTCAGCTCCTTCTTCACACACACACTCGCACTCTAACACACACGCACTCACACACGCACTCACTCACTGCCCAGCTCTTTCCACAGTTCCTTCGCATAGCTCTTCCTTCATGGCAGCTGCTCTACACAGCTGTCTCTCTCCACACCACAGCTGCTGCCCCACAGCCAAACTCTGGACAATTATAAGTTACAATTTCAGGGCCATACCCATTCTCAAAACACAAGATAAGTTAAATAGTTCCTCTTAGGCTAGTAATGTCACATTGGCCCATGCACGTAGCTCTAAGTTGGTGAGGGGTCCCCGACAGTGAACAATTGGCTGAACCTTGAGCAGTCAGAGTACGTGCAGAAAGAGAGCTGCTGCAGTGAGCTCTGTCTCAATGTAAACAGCCTGGCCTCGATTGAGCAATAACAACACCTGGGAATTAGTGTCGGTGTATATTCTGTAGGGACAGCTTTGTCTGTTTTGAATTTGTTCTGAAGCTGTCTGTGTAAAAGGTTATCTTTATGCCTGAGAATCCTATGTCAGTCTGAGTAATGTAAAATATTCTAGTATTGTTTCTATACATCAAAATTATACACCTTAAACAGAAATCATCTTCCTGAACATCCACAGCTGTAAGTGTGCCCAAAGATGGAATATATTCTTGAGATAAACATACAAGCAGTGGGAAACACCCATAGCAGTTCTTAGGGAAGAAATGTGTTGGCACATGAGAGAAATTACAGACAGAAAACAACTGGTTTCCACAGCCAGTGACCCCATGGCCTTGCCAGGTGGGGCTCCCCATCAAGTGGGCCTGGTGGGTGGACCTGTTAAACACTAGTTGTCACTGCTGTACATTCCCATGGTCCCCTACAGTGTAGCATCTTGCAGTCTGTCCTGTCATAACACTCTTCTAGTGACTGCCTGTGTTCCTAGAACCCTATTAAGGCAGAATAGTGAGGAACCTGCGTGACTCCATTTTAAATGCAGAAGCCATATGCTGTATTTTTAAAAATAAGTTTCTATTTGCTATGAGAGTTGAGTAGTTCTGTTTCCCAGAACCTGACATTCCCAACCCATGACCTTGATGTGTCTTTGAGAATATCCTGACCCTGACCCTCCCTGACTCTCCCTGACACCTCCTAATCGCATGGTGGGTGATCACATGATGTTTCTAAAGGGATTTTTGTCTCCCTTCGGTAAAACTACTAGTGATTTTTCTCCTTAAAATGGGCCCAAGAGGTGGATTTGGGGCTGATCTCTTTAATTCGACTTAGGCAGTTGCTGGCCAGCTCTTGGTCGCACCCTGATAAAAATGAAGCTTGCTTCAAATTGTGGTAGTGTCTTATTCTCACCCTTGGGATTAACAATAGGAAGCTGAAATGAGAGCTACAAATAACATAAAGTATCTTGGGGTAACTCTAATCAAACAAGTGAGGGACCTGCATGACAAGAACTTTAAATCTTTGAAGAAAGAAATTGAAAAAGATCAGAAAATGGAAAGATCTCCCATGTTCATGGATAGGTAGGATTAACATAGTAAAAATGGCAATCTTACCAAAAGCAATCCACAGAGTCAATGCAATCCCCATCAAAATCCCAATGCAATTCTTCACAGACCTTGAAAGAACAATACTCAACTTCATATGGAAAGACAAAAAACCCAGGATAGCCAAAACAATCCTGCACAATAAAGGAACTTCCAGAGGCATCACCATCCCTGACTTCAAGGTCTACTATAGAGATATAATAATAAAAACAGCTTGATATTGGCATAAAAACAGACACATTGATCAATGGGATTGAATTGAAGACCCTGACATTGATCCACATACCTATGAACAACTGATTTTTGACAAAGAAACCAAAATTATGCAATGGAAAAAAGAAAGCATCTTCAACAAATGGTGCTGGCATAACTGGATATCTACATGTAGAAGAAAGCAAATAGATTCATATCTATCGCCATGAACAGAACTCCAGACCAAATGGATCAAACACCTCAACATAAATCCAGTTATACTGAATCTCATAGAAGAGAAAGTGAGAAATAGCCTTGACTGTATTGGCACAGGAGACCACTTCCTAAATATAACACCAGTAGCACAGACACTGAGAGCAACAATTAATAAATGGGACCTCTTGAAACTGAGAAGTTTCTGTAAGGCAAAGGACACTGTCAATAAGACAAAAAGGTAGCCTACAGAATGGGAAAAGAACTTTACCAATCCCACATCAGATAGAGGGCTGATCTCTAAAATATATAAAGAACTCAAGAAACTAGACAGCAAAATATCAAATAATTCAATTAAAAAATGAGCTACAGAGCTAAACAGAATTCTCAAGAGAAGAAGCTCAACTGGCCAAAAGACATTTAAGGAAATGTTCAACATCCTTAGCCATCAGGGAAATGTAAATCAAAATGACTCTGAGATACCATCTTACACCTACCAGAATGGCTAAGATAAAAAATACAGATGGCGGGGGCTGGAGAGATGGCTCAAAGGTTAAGAGCACTGACTACACTTCCAGAGGTTCTGAGTTCAATTCCCAGCAACCACATGGTGGCTCATAACCATCTGTAATGAGATCTGGTGCCCTCTTCTGTATACATAATAAATAAATAAATTAAAAAAAAAAAAGAATGGCAAAGATCAGACCTGCAAAAAAAAAAATACAGATGGCAGCTTATGTTGGATAGGATGTAAAGAAAGGGGAACACTCCTCCACTGCTGGTGGGAATGCAATCTTTTATAGCCACTCTGGAAATCAGTATGGCAGTATTTCAGAAAATTAGGAATCCACCTACCTTAAGACCCAGGAATACCACTCCTGGGCATATACCCGAAAGTTACTCAACCATACCACTAGGACTTGCTCAACCAGGTTCATAGCAGCATTATTTGTAATAGCCAGAACCTGGAAACAACCTAGATGCCCTTCAACAGAAGAATGGGTAAAGAAAATGTGGTACATATACACAATAGAGTATTATGCAGCAGTAAAAAAAAAACAATGTCATCATGAAATTTGTAGGCAAATGGATAGAACTAGAAAAATCACCCTGAGTGAGGTAACCCAGACCCAGAAAGACAAACATGGTATGTACTCACTCATAAGTGAATGTTAGAAGCAAATCAAAGGATAACTGGGCTATAATCCACAACCCCAGAGAAGCTAGGTAAAGAGAAGGACACTAAAAGAGACACACATGGATCACTCCAAGGGAAGAAGGGAAAGGGGTTAAGATCTCCTGGGCAAGCTGAGAGAGGGGAATAGAGGGAATGAGATGGGAGGTAGGAACATGGGGGAGAGTCAGGGAGGGAGAGCAATGAAAGAGAGATCTTGACAGAGTGTACCATTAAGGGGATGGGGAGAAATCTGCAGCTAGGGAAATCCCCAGGAACTCACAAGCTTGTCCCCAGCTAAGACTCATAGCAATGGTGGGAGGGTTCTTGAACTAGCCTTCCCCTGCACTCAGATTGGTGTCTACCCTAATTGTCATCATAGAACCTACATCCAGGGACTTAGGGAAGCAGATGCAGAGACCCACAGTCAAGCACTTGGCCAAGATCCTGAGAGCAAGGGGGGTCAGATGGGTAAAAACACAGAAATAGCTAAACCAAGCTAATGGGAGCTCATGGACTCTGGACTGACAGCTGAAGAGCCTGCTTGGGACCAAACTAGACCCTCTGAATATGGGTGAAAGTTGTGTGGCTTGATGTTGCAATGGGACCAGGACTTACCCTGGGTACACAAACTGGGTTTTTAGACCCCATTCCCTATGGTACAGTGCCTTACTCAGCCTTGATGCAGGAGGGAGGGCTAGGTCTAGCCTCAACATGGTATAAGAGCCTGTGTTGACCACCCAAGGGAGGTCTTACTCTCTATGAGAAGGGGATGAGAGTATGGATGGGGGTAGGTGGGGGAGCAGGAGAAGAGGAGGGAGAGGGAACAGGTTGGTATGTAAAAGGAAAGAAAACCTTTTTTAATAAAAAAAAAAAGAAAACAAAAGCAAATTATATTCTTCAACATACAATGGCAAAGAATATACACTACCATTTCAAAATGGAGAAAAGGAGGCATAGTGAGAAAATACTGGACCAAAGCAAGACCAAAACCCAGAAGTGCAAACTCCAAATTCTGTATCTGTATGTCTGACATCAAAGCATTTAGATGGATAGATCTCTGGGTCTCCTGTTCCTTCCAGCTTTGTTGACTGCAACACACCCTGCCTGCAGCTCTCCTTAGTATACATACCATGGCTCTGGTATCTCTAGCATCTTTGGATTTCTAATGTGGTCCAGGCTTCACTTTCTTTTTTTTTTAAATAGAATAGATTCTTCTCTCATACAATACATTTCTACCAGTTTCCCCTCCCTCCACTTCTCCCTGGCCCCATTCCCCCTTCCCCCATCCATTCCCCCTTTGTCTCCTTTTGGAAAAGAGCAAGCCTCAAAGAGACAATAACCAGACATGACAAAACAAAATATAATAAGACAAGGCAAAAGCCCTCATACTGAGGCTGGACAAGGCAACCCAACAAGAGGAAAAGAGTCCAAAGGGCAGGCAAAAGACTCAGACACACTGGTTGCCGCAGTTAGGAGTCCCACACAAACACCAAGCTAACAGCCACTACATATAGACAGAGGACCTGATGCAGACCCCTGCAGGCCCTGAGCTTGACTCTTCAGTCTCTATGAGCCCACATGTGCACTGCTTGGTTGATTCACTGGGCCATGTCCCCCTGTTGTCCTCCATCCCCTCTGACTCCAACAATCTTTCTGCCCCTTCTTCTGAGGATTTTCCCAAGCTCCAAGGAGAAGGACCAGATGGAGAACAATTTAGACACTCTCTCTGTGTAATGTCTGGCTGTGGTCTCTGCATCCATTCTCATCTGCTGCTGGAGGAAGCTTCTCTGATCATGTCATTAATTTTTTCAAGACCAGTCATGTTTAGTTCTACCCTAGGTTTCTGGGCTTTCTAATCTCCAGTTTGTAGCCATTCAAGCTGTATCAGGCATGGGCTCCCTCTTATGAACTGGGCCTCAAGTTAAATCAGACATTGGTTGGCCACTCCCACAAGTTCTGTACCACTATTGTCCTAGTATATTTTGCAAGCAGGACAGATTGTAGGTCAAAGATTTTGTGGCTGAGTTGGTGTCTACCTTTCTCAGAGTACCTTTCCACACCAAAGAGACTACATCGTAGGGTTCACAAGGCTCCATGCAGGCACCAATTCGATCTTTCCATATTCAGTGAGCTGTGTGGATATTGTCCTCAGCAATGGGGACTCCACTGTCAGTTTGTGGAGAGCTATCCTCTGTACTGGCATCATCCTGGGTTGTTTGTGGATCTCCACAGGACCCATTTGGCCAACAACTCAACTAAATGCAACCAAGCCCCCACTGGGAAACTAATTTTGGGAGTTAATCTTGTATCCAGCCACCTCACTGTGTTTATCAACTGTAGGAGCCCTCCCCTGTGGACTTTTTAGGGTTACTTATGTATACTATCATATCATCTACAAATAGACACTTGGACTTATTCCTTTCCAATTTGTATCCCCTTGATCTCCTTCAGTTGTCTTATTGCTCTACCTAAAACTTCAAGTACTATATTTAATAGATATGGAGTGGACAACCTTGTCTTGTGTAGTTGGAATTTTCTTTGGGCTACCAACTAGCTCCCAAATAAAGACACAGAGACATTAATTATGAATGCTCAGCCTTAGCTTAGGCTTGTCTCACCAGCTCTTTTAACTTCATTTAATCTGTTTCTATTCATCTATGTTTTAGCCTTGGGGCTTTTTACCTTTCTTTCATTCTGTATGTCCTACTTTCCTGCTTTCTCCATGTCTAGATGGCTAGACCCTGGCATCTCCCTGCAGTCTCTTTTTCCTTCTTCCTTGGGCCTAAATCCTAAAATGATAAAAAATTAGAACTTTTTTTTTTATCATGAAGAGGTGTTGGATTCTGTCAAAGGCCTATTCTGCATCTGCAATGAGCATGTGTATGGTGATATTTTATTTGTACTGAAATGTGATTTTATTTGTATGTTAACAAATAAAGTGCCATAGTGGAGCTGGGTGTTCGTGGTGCACGCCTTTAATCCCAGCACTTGTTAGGCAGAGCTAGGTAGATCTCTGTGTGGTCAAGGATACAGCCAGCATTGGAGACACACGCCTTTAATCTCAATACCAACCATAGAAGACCTGGAGGTCTGTACAGACAGGCAACGATGAGGCAGTCATGTGGTTGGGTTTACAACTGATGAGAAGGCAAAACAGAAAGTCTATATAAAGACAAACACACAGGAAGTAGGTCTCTCTTGGCTGAAGAGGATCACTGAAGCAGGAAGGGTAAGGCTCTTAGCTCTGACCTCTTGAGCTTTTATCTTTACATTGGCTCTGTGTTTCTTATTTAATAAGATAGTTACTTCTACACATGTGGGGTTTTTTTTCTTTCAGTTTGTTTAAATGGTGGGTTAAATTTATTGTTTTTTTTTTATATTGACTCATCCCTGCATCTCTGGAATGAAGCCTACCTGATTATGGTAGATGATCTTTTCGGTGTGTTCATTAATTTGTTTTGTAGTAGTCTATTGAATATTTTTGGATCTATGTTCATAAGGAAAATTGGTAATTCTCTTTCTTTGCTGAGTATTTATGTGGTTTAGCAATGAGGGTAACTGTGGCCTCATAAAAAGAATTGGGTAATATTTCTTCTATTTCTATTTTATGGGGTAATTTGAGTAGTATTGGCATTAATTCTTCTTTATAAGTCTGTTAGAATTCTATGCTAAAACCATCTTGCCCTGGGCTTTTTTTTTTTTTGAGACTTAATGATGGCTTCTATTTCACTAGGGGTTATGAGTCTGTTTAAATTAGTTATCTGATCCTGATTTAACTTTGATAAGTAATGCCTATTGTCTTGTTGGGGTTTCTATTGCTGTGAAGAGACACCATGACCATGGTAATTCTTATAAAGGTAAACATTTAATTGGAGGTGCCTTACAACTTCAGAGATTTAATCCATTATTCTCATGGTAAGAAGCATGGGTGGATACAGGCCAACATGGTACTGGAGAAGGAGCTAAGAATTCCACATCTTAGTCAGCAGGCAGCAGAATTGGGACTGTGTACCACACTGGCCATAGCTGGAGCATTTAAGACATCAAAGCCTACTCCCACAGTGACACACTTCCTGCAACAAGACCACAACTACTCCAACAAGGCCACATCTCCTAATAGTGCCACTCCCTATGGGCCAAGCATTCAAACACATGAGTCTATGGGGGCCATATCTATTCAAACCACCACATTCCATTCCCTGGCCTCAATAGGCTTGTAGACATAACAATGCAAAATGCACTTAGTCCAACTTCAAAAGTTCCCATAGTCTATCACAGTCTCCTTCTGCTACCTGCAGATCAAGATATAGAACTCTTAGCTCCTTCTCCAGCACCATGTCTGGAGACATGCACACTGTCATACTTCTCACCATGATGATAATTAACTAAACCTCTGAAACTGTCAGCCAGCCCCAATTAATTGTTTTCCTTTATAAGAGCTGCCACGGTCATGGTGTCTCTTTGTAGCAACAGAAACCCTAACTAAGTTACCTACTGAGAAAGTTATCCATTTCTTTTATATTTTCTAATTTTGTAGAGTACAAGTTTTTAAAGTATGTTCTTATGATTACCTGGATTTCCTCAGTGTCTGCTGTTATGTCCCCCTTTCATTTTTTATTTTGTTAATTTGAATATTCTCTTTTAGTTAGTTTAGATAAGAGTTTATCCACCTTGTTGATTTTCTCAAAGAACTAACTTTGTTTTATTGATTCTTTGTTTTTTTCTCTGTTTCTGTTTTATTGATATCAGCCCTTAGTTTGATTTGGGGGTGGGGGGATTGAGGCAGGGTTTCTCTGTGTAACTTTGGAGCTGGCCCTGGATCTCCCTCTGTAGACCAGGCTGGACTCAAACTCACAGAGATCCTCCTGCCTTTGCCTCTCAAGTGGGATTAAAGGCATGTGCCACCACTGTCCAGCTTCAGTTTGATTATTTATTGCCATCTACTCCTCTTCAGTGTGCTTACCTTTTGTTCTAGAGCTTTCAGGCATCCTGTTAAGTTGCTAGTATGACATTTCTCAAATTTTTTATGTAAGTACTCTTAGTGCTATGAACTTTCCTCTTAGCACCACTTTCATTGTGTCTCATAAGTTTGGGTATGTTGTGTACACACTTTCACTCAATGATAGAAGTCTTTAATTTTTTTATTTCTATCTTGACCCATTTCTCATTAAGTAAATAGTTGTTCAGTTTCCATGAGTTTTTAAGCTTTCTGTTGTTTCTGTTGTTAATATCCAGCTTTAATCTGTGGTGGTCTGATAAGATTCAGGGAATTATTTTAGTTTTATAGTATCTGTTGAGTCTTGCTTTGTGACTGATTATGTGGTCAGTTTTGGAATTCCATGAGGCACTGAGGAGATATATTCTTTTGTGTGTGAGTAAAATATTCTGTAAATATGTTAGATCTACTTTGTTTATTTTGTCTGTTAGCTCCAGTATTTCTGTTTACTATCTCTGTGTGAGGGTCAGTTGTGTTTCTTTTTATAAAAGTGGGTACCCTTATGTTTGGAGCATAGATGTTAAGAATTGAGATGTCAAGTCGATGGATTTTTCCTTTGATGAGTATGAATTCCTTCCCATCTCTTTTGGTTAGTTTTGGTTTGAAGTCTACTTTGTTAGATATTATAATGGCAATACCAACTTGGTTCTTAGGTCCATTTGCATGGAATATGAACTGAGATAGTGTCTATCCTTGATGCTGAGACATGTTTCTTAGATGCAGCAGAAGGATGGAACCTAGTTTCACATCCATTCTGTAAGTTTGTGTCTTTTTTTTCTTTTTTTTTTTATTTAATGCAGAATGCCATGTATTGAAGGAGGGAGGAGGTCTTAAATACAGGCTTACAGCACAATGGGAGAACCCCGGAGGGCAGAAGTTTGCTACCAATGTTTTACAATCTTGCATCTAAGCTGTTAACGCCCATTATTCAGGATACACAGACAAGGATCTTCCCTTAAGCACTCAGGAGGGTGGAACCCAGCAGGGAATTAGCATAGGGAGGATATCAAGGTCAAGGTCAGCAAGCAAGGCAACAGTTACCCAAAATGGGGACCAGGGTCCTACAGGTCCCCCTTTTACTAAAAAATGAGCTTCTGACTTAGGTTGCATGGGATGTCAGCAGGTCACCTTACCGGTCATGGAGACACCTGCCCAGGCCAAACAAGCTCTCTGTCTTAGGTTGGTGAGCACCCCCCAGGAATTACCTGTCTCTGAATACTCATCATACAGGCTCAATCATATGAGCTGCCTGTTTTTTCTTTATGGTTCTTAGTTGTTCTTTTACAGAGCTGCCAGCTTAAGTCATGCTGGGATCAAGAAAAATGGGCCTTGGCAGTTCGTGTTCCTGGAGTTGTATCCAAGCCAGTGGATGCCCACACGCTCCAGAAGAGAATTTGACATTGCTGCTGCCATTGTTGTTGTTATAGCAATGGCGGCCACCACTGCTACTGTTTCTGAGATTACCATTTCATAATTGCTTACTACAGCTAGCACAGTGGAGACCCTGACAGCAAAAGTAGCTATCACAGTTAGTTAATCTTTCATTCTATTGGGCAGGATAAATTTAATTCAATAGTTATATACATTTCGATTGGCTTTGAAATTTATAAATTTATAAACTCAAGTTCCATTTGCTTTTGGGATACCATCTTACAAGGACTCCAGTTTGCAGTAAGGCTTGTTAAGGAAGGGAATGGCTCAGTTGCCTTTAGCCTACTGGCTATGGGTGGGTTAGGACTTCTGTTGGTCTTTTCTGTGTTGAACACACAGATTGCAAGCCCAGCACCACTTTGAGATCTTTGGAAGAAGTTAATTCTGAAGTTCACACATGATTGAGCCTGTATGATAATGAGTATTTAGTTTGTGTCTTTATATTGGGGAAATAAGTCCATTAATATTGAGATTTCAATGATCAATGTTTGTTGATTCCTGTTATTTTGTTGTTGTTGTTGGTGGTGGTGGTGGTGGTGGTGGTGAGTGTGGTGTGTGGGTGTATGTGTGCATACATGGTTCCCTTCTTTTTTGGTTGGTTTGAGATTATTAATTTCCTATGTTTTCATGGGTGTAGTCAACCTCTTTAGGTTGAAGTTTTCCTTCTAGCACCTTCTGTAGGGCTGAATTTGTAGATAGATATTATTTAAATTTGACTTTATCATGGAATGTCTTCTTTTCTTCAATCATGGTGACTGAAAGTTTTGCTGGGTAGAGCAATCTAGGCTGTCATCTGTAGTCTTGTAGTCAGAAGTTTTTCTGTGTCCTGCCCAGTCCACAGCCACTCAGAACCAAATAAACACACAGAGGCTTATATTATTTACAAACTGTATGGTCATGGCTCAAGCATTTTGCTAGCTAGCTCTTATACTTAAATTAGCCCATAACTATTGATCTATGTATTGCCACATGTTATGTGGCTTTACCTGAATCCCATTACATGTTGCTCCTTGGGCAGCTCACTGGCATCTCCTCTCATTCTTCCGGTCTCTCTCTTTAAATTTCTCATCTGCCTCTAAGCTGTCTTGTCATAGGCCAAACAGCTTTATTTATCCACCAATCAGAGCAACACATATTCACAGCATACAAAAGACATCCATAGCACTTCCTCTTTTCTTTTTTTCACAAAGGAAGGTTTTAACTTTAACATAGTAAAATTACATATAATAGAACAATTATCAAGCAAGTATTACAGTTACAATATCTAGTCTATTTGCATTTGGCAAATTCAGAGAAAATATTCCATTATCTATCCTATTTTGGTGGGTCCAAAATGCACCTGATTCACTTTCTATCCTAACTTATATTACTAACAGAGAACTATCATATAATGTCTTTCAAATCTATACACTTTACACTTCCTTAGTGAGTTTCTTTTCTGAAATTTCTTAACAAGGAAAATTGTAACTACAACTATCTAATCTTCAACTCCCTCAGAGACCCAAGAGGGAAATAATATTACCTAGTAAAACAGGAAGTGCAAACAAGCGACTTTCAAAAAAAAATGTGAGTTGACAGAAACAGCCACCTGCCTGGACAGTCACCCAAGGTTTCTCTGCACATTGGGGCATCATCTTCAGCTTATAGGCTTAGCATATCTGATAGACTCATTTGTGAAGTAGAGTGTACACAAGGCCTACAGCTCAACCTCACATTCAGTGTGAGTATTCCATGTACCAGATAAACTTGAATTCTGCCAGTGTCCTGTCATGATTCAGGATTTTAAACACTGGAAATTGCTGGTATTTTTGGAATTCGGCTGCCTATTCTTCTCAGCTTGTGGGTGACTTCATCTCCTTTAATAAATGCCAGTCTACCATTGAGAGGTCAGACTCTGTCAGCCTACATACTCCTTCAAGAATAACTATTTCAGCTACTATTCCACTGCACACCAGAAGCCATTGGTCCATTGCCTGTTCAGCTGCCTTCAAAGAAAGGGGCACTGTACCTCTTCTGGATTGCAAAGCCACTTCAGCAATGGTGCCATGTTGTCCTGGCCTCAGAGGACACCTGTTGCTAAAGCTGCAACCACACTTGTCTTGGTAAGGATTGGTAGTTCTTTGTTTTGTGTCCCATTTGTCCATTTTGGATAGCATACTGTCAGCAGTTGATAGGAGGGCACTTTGTTGCCCAGTCCCTAACTTTTGCCACAATGGAAATAAAACTCCATATGTGGTTTTCTTCAATACCCATAAATTCTCTGAAGTAGATTGGTGCTGCCAGGAGCTGACATATCTCATAGTAATAAAAAAAGAAAAAAATTCTAAGCTATTAAAACATTTTAAATGTCATATTCTATAGATCTCTGAAGGGTTTGAAGATGACCTGTCTATCTAAAATATATCTCTGCTTGACTTTGAAAACATATCTAATATGACTACGAGTTCAATTGTAATGTCTAACTATTGACTTTTATTTCTCTATATCCTAATAGTTGATAATAATAACTTTCAAGGATTAGCAAATTACATTACATTGTTAAATGAACTGTATAAGTACAATGTCCTGAACAAGATTAGAAATATATATACAGCATTTTCTACCAATATCAATCTCAATATATATATAAGTTGTATATAATATATAAAAATCCAATCCAATGTAAAATATTTAAAACTAGTAATTGTCTTTTAAAAGTAGATTCAGTAATCTACCTTTTTATCTATGTCATACCTATATCCTCTCTTTTCTCTTTTCAGAGTAGATTCAATAATCTACCCTTTATTCTATCATTTCTATATATCTTTTTTTAGTAGACTTAACAATCTATCTCATATATATCCTCTTTCTTTTTTTTTCAAACAAGAACCTTAAATCTAATCTCCTTTGTTTAGCCCTTTTCCTGACCATTAACAACAACTTGTAACCAACCTTCCTAAAGAATGACAACTATCCCAAACCTGAAACCCATTGAAAGACCAAAAACCACCCACCCAACCTGACCTCTTGGGAATGTGGGCATTGTGTTCTTAAAATTGCTTCCTGCTGTTTGTGGGCAAAGGCATCTTTAGGGAATCCTGAAAAGAAAATTTTGGGGTTAATTGTCAAGTTATGGGAGAGGTGGCTATATCATTTGTTGTCCAGTCTCTGCATAATGTCAAAGTGCAGGGATTATCTCAAGTCCTTGTTTGAGTAGTCTGTAAAGTTGGATCACCCTAGCTAGCCATCTTGAAATTGTTCTGAGCAGTTTGTAGTTCAAAGCTGATTTTTTGGTGATGTTTGTCAGCTTAGTTAACACAGAAAAACTTCTGACTACAAATGGCACCAAAACATGAGACCTAAAACCTAAGAAAGCTTAAAAAAAATTCTAAAATGGAGCTAAAAACAGCTCCCTAGTTGTTTCTCTCAGGTCAGCCATGAGCTACAGTATGGCAGGTTTGCAGTGGCATGTGGCCTTGAGTGCAGCATGGCAGGTTCCCACCACAGTACACAGTGGGTGTCTCCAAGCCACACAGTGCACTGCATCATGACAGATTTAGCTTTTGCTAGTACAGAAAGTTAAAAAAAAAAAAAGGTTTCTGGGCTACATGCTGCTGGATGGAAGCATAGACCCACTGCTTCCCACAGTCAGTGATGAGCCTGGTTCCCAGAGCTGGTGGTAAATGTAGTTCTGCTATGTTGGAAAGATGAGATGGGTGGAGCCAGGAGCCAAAGCTGCCATTTCAGTCCTAGTAATGCTGCAGTTTAAAGCAACAGATTCACGATAAGGCAGATTCAGATGGAATAAGACTTTAAATGGTTTACAGTGTGTGTAAAAATGTACATAGCCTTGGAAGAGAGAGGAAAAGGATAATAGACAGTTATATAAAGAAATCGTTTTAAAAAACAAAGTCTTTAAAGAGACAGTAAAGGTAATATAAAAAATAAGCCACATAAAGATGGATATTACAGAGAATCTGGATTGTGTTGTCCTTGATATTTTTAACTGCAGAAAGACATTTGATTGTAAAAGCTGCTAAATTAAGCAATATATATATATATATATATATATATATATATATATATATAAAAGGTATATATAAAAATTATATATATATATATATATATTAAAGGTATCTTGACTTCAAAATTTGGATCTAAGGATATGTTGCTTTGGAAAGGAGGCTCTGCATTTGTTCCCACAGGAAGCAAGATGCTATAGATTTATTCCAGATTGAGATACATCGGGTTTGACCAGCCAAGACCCCCTGTAAGGTCTCCATGGCCCAGATGATCCAACATCTAGAGTGGTTTCAAGGCAACCGGCTCAGACAATGCAGCCTCACAGACTACTCCAGTCAGGACACGACCATAATTCTTCATTTTCTCAGGATCCCCATAAGAATACAGCGCCCACTATCAGCAGGAAGTAGCCTAGAAAATTACACCCACATTCCCAAAAACTGGATTATGGATGTTTGTTTTTGTTTAGGTTGTTGGTTACAAATTGTTATTGGTCATAGTCAATATCTTTCTAAAAGAAAAAGGGGGATAGGATAAAAGGGTGGAATATTGAACCTACTTTTTTTTTTTTTTTTTTTTTTTTTGGTTTTTCGAGACAGAGTTTCTCTGTGTAGCTTTGCGCCTTTCCTGGAACTCACTCTGTAGACCAGGCTGGCCTCGAACTCACAGAGATCCGCCTGGTTCTGCCTCCCGAGTGCTGGGATTAAAGGTGTGTGCCACCACCACCCGGCTCAAACCTACTTTTAAAGAGCAACTTGTTTAAAATGTTTTACATTGGTATAGATTTTAGTTTATTGATACAAATTTAGAGTTGATTTTGTTATACTATCTGTATATTTCTACTCTTGTTTAAGGTATTATGTTAATGTAACTCATTTAAATTGTAATGGATAATTTAAAAATACAGATTAATAGTCTTCTATGATAGTCAAGCTTATAGTCATGTTAAGTTCTAGGTATACATAGATATAATTCAGTTAGGTAGGTAATCTTCAAATACTTCAAAGGCCTACAGAATATGGCATTTAAAATGTTTTAAAAACTTAGACTTTCTAGACAGTGAGATACACCTGCTCCTGGCAGCACCAATTTACTTCAAAGAGAGAGATGGGCATTGAAGATACTTTATCTTCTTCTTGGAGTTTATCTTCTTCTTGGCAAAAATAGCCATTTGGGCAAGAAACTGTTCTTGCCTGGACTGCTTGACAAAATGTTGCATCAATTGGACATGAAGGACCCATAGGAAGGTGACCACTGAATTTTGCAAGGCAAAATGGTCCTTCAGGTTCCTGCTTCACAGAAGAAACTGCCAGACATTCTACAGGACACAGAGAAAAATGACTGAAAGACTAGGCCTATGGGCTGAAGATAGATGCCCCAACACTGCAGAGGAACTTTGGATGACTGTCCAGGCAGGCAGCTGTCTCTGTCATTCTAGAATTTTGGAAGTTGCTTACAATGCACTTCCTGTTTACTTAGGTAATATTATATCCTTCTGGGGTATGATGTAGTTGAAGACTAGATAGTTATAATTTTCTTTGGTTATGATAAAAGATAAATTAGATATGAAACTTTAGATTCACAGATATAGAATATTTTCTTTAATTTTGCTAAATACAAATAGACTAGATATTGTAACTGTAATTCTTGCTTGATAATTGTTCTATTATATGTAATTTTACTATGTTAAAGTTTAAAACCTTCCTTTTTGAAAAAAAGAAAGAAAAAGAGACATGCTGAGGATGTCTTTTGCATGCTGTGAATATGTGTTGCTCTGATTGGTTGATAAATAAAGCCATTTGGCCTATGGCAAGACAGTTTAGAGGCAGGTGGGAAATTCAAAGAGAGAGACAGGAAGGAGAAAGAGATGCCAGCGAGCTGCCCAAGGAGCAACATGTAATGGGACACATGTGGCAATACATAGATCAATAGTTATGGGCTAATTTAAGATATAAGAGCTAGCTAGCAAAAGGCTTGAGCCATGGCCATGCAGTTATAATTAATATAAGCCTCTGTGTGTTTACTTGAGGATGCGTGTGGGAGAGATTTGTCCCAACCACCAGCAGGC
Organism: Peromyscus californicus insignis; assembly: GCF_007827085.1. Taxonomy (NCBI): domain Eukaryota; kingdom Metazoa; phylum Chordata; class Mammalia; order Rodentia; family Cricetidae; genus Peromyscus; species Peromyscus californicus. The sequence goes on from NW_026294402.1 coordinate 15,846,995, forward strand.
CAGGACACAGGAAATCTTCCAACTACATAGTCTTGTAGAGTCTGAAGCACACCTGTCAAGGCCCTTCTGCCTTATACAGTCTCCATTGAGAGGTCAGCTGTAATTCTAATAGCTCTGCTTTATATGTTACTTAGTCTTTTCCCCTTTTAATATTCTTTCTTTGTTCCTTTCACGGTGAACAATGATAAGAAGTCTAAACCAAATAAACCCTTTCCTCCCCAAGGTACCTTAGTCACAGTGATTATCATAGTAACTCTAAGACAATAATCCTCAAAAAACTCATTGTTTCACCCAGTTAGACTTGGTAGAATTATTTTTTTAGTCTTTCATTGGTACCCCACCTAAAGTGAATAGACATTTATTTCTGTCTACCCAAGAAAAGTTAAACATAATTAGCATGCAAACATGTACCTATAAAACCTAGTATGATTTGGAGAGGGGTAGCTACATGGCTGTGATGGGTGATAAGACATGCAATTGAGGCTGGTGCATATAAAAGTGGAGTTTTCATGAGGTCAAAACTGATAATGGCTATATTTTCTCATGTGCTATAGAATGGTATACCTTGCTGTAGAGTATGAAATAAGTGGTTGTATGCTCCCTGTGATGGGTGATAAAATATGCAACCAAGGCTAAGCCATCTGAGAGTCAAGTATTCTTAGGGGGAATCCTAGGGTAACCACTTTCTTCTATATGACATAGGAGGGCATGCCCTCTTGAAAAGAGTACAGGATGCCCTCTCCCCAAATGGCTAATCTATAAGAAAATATAATACTATCTCTGAATGTAACACATATGGGACAGAACTGTAAGCAGGATGTGGTGGCAGCTGCATGATCTTTGCAGTGGACAACAGAGCTGTTTTGCAGAAAGAATTTGCCCTTCTAAAGTAGGAATTATAATGAGAAAAAAACATGGGTGCTATCATCTGTATTGGGCTGTGATCTGGCAGGAAGAGTAGAAAACATACAGATGGAAGCATTGGCTTACTGATTTTTACAGCTAGAAAAAAATGGAAAAGAAACAATATCCAAGTTTGAGCTATGTTAAAGCATCATTCTCAGAATCCTAAAACTTGAAACACATTGAGAAAAAAATCAACCCGTGAGCAGGGAATGAAACACAAGTGGCAGAAGATATACCTCAAAAATCCATGATTCAGCATGCAGACAGCACCCAGCACAGGGAACTGTTATCACAAAATATTCGGCATCTGAACTGCTTGAAGTGGAGAAAGATTTATTTAAATAAGAAATGAAAGAGCTGCTCATATCCTGGCCATTAAGGCTACAAGATATGGGAGCCAAGGAGGATCAGTCTGAATGACACAAGAAACTGAGTTACATAACTAAGCATCATCTTTGAGACAAAGGCTGCATAACCTAGAGGCAATGAGAGGGAAATCAGAAGATAGATTGGTCAATACAGGCCTTCAGGGGCATTTGGTTATTGTCTGTTGAAGTTCCCACAAATATCTAGGACTGCAAGACAGTAGGATTGGCATTGCTGGGGAGATTCGAATGTCAAAGATAGTGTGTGATACCTATTCACCAAGTTAGATAGGACCATGTTCATGGGAGAATAAAGGAAAACTTGATTCAGAAGGGACCTGGGATTGAAGCTTTAAAGACTTTACTAGTCCCAAGTGAAATGTAATCTTTACAGGGTCTTGTGAGGAGGCTCTGGCAGAGCTAGATAGTCACACCAGCATGTAGTTTATCAAGTGCTAACAAAACCAAAAGGGGAGGAGAGAAGGGCAAAACAGACAAAGAGGTCTGTCCAGGTTATTCAAAGGCAAAGGTAGTAAGATTTGTGTCAAGGAGTTCCTAGAGAGAAAAGGCAAATGCTGTGCCACTGAGTTACAGTTATGACTGGCCCAACATGGGTGCTGGGAACCAAACTCAGTTTCTGGAGTATTTTACAAACCAAGAGTTTACCACAGTTATAACTGATAAAGCAATGCTGGGGGAAAAAATTAAGCATGTTCTAGGGGTGGGCAGTTATTCCCAGTGTATTGAGTACATTTTTCTCTGTAAGAATATATACTAGAGTTATAGATTGTTCACTCATCCAAGGCTCCCTTCAGGAAGCAGATACAACCAAGGAAAGGCAAGGGCCATGAGGCTGGCCTAGGACCTGCAAGCACAGGAAGCTGACTCCAGTGGCAAGCCCAGCAGGCTAGAGCATGGCCCTGCTGCCTCTTGGTTCTGGGCCTGACTTAACAGTTCATGCTTGTTCCACTAAGACTATCATATTCTAAAGCAATCCCAGTGAACCTAACATATTGCTCTCTCAAGTAAACATGATAGAAGTGATGAGATCTTTCACGGTGCACTGGACATTGCGAATGTATTTGGTATTTCCTTAACCATCCAAGCTCAACTGGCACTTGTTTAGAGTACACAGTAGTAGGCCTTCAGAGATCTTGCCCCCTATCTTAAAAAAAAAAAGTTTCCTTACACATTGCCAAACCTTTTGGAAAAGCATCAAAAAGTACAGTAAAATTAGGTTAAGACTTTCAACAAAACACCATGTACAAATGAAAAGAGCCACTCCAATAAAGCACAAGAGTGCTGAGTGAATAATCCCAGTGCCAAGGATGAGCTACTTTAGGAGTTGTTGGCCAGTGAATCATTTGAATCCACACAAGCCATTAAGATCTATGGCTGTTGGTTGTGTGCCAAAATTAGATAATTTCCTACTGCTGAACACAACACATGCTCTGACTGCAGAACATGGAGAAATCAGGCTACAATGGAGCTGGGATATCTTTTCCTGGTGTCTGGCTTTCATAGTATCAGCGATAGTATAGGCTGCTGGAAAACTTTCACAACAGTCCTACAGATATGAACTCTGAGTATTTTACTACTAGCACATCAGGGAATGTGTGCACAAGGGAATAAATAGTGGCGTGACTATTTTGAGCATTATCAACTGCTTCATAATTGGATGTAAGGCTACTGCACACCGATGAGGGAAGCTTCATTTTTGCAGAGGGCAATGGTTACTATGGAGAATCCTAACTAGTCAAGCTGCTGAGAGTGACTGTGGCCTAGTGGACCAGTGCTCAGCTGTAAATAGACAAAAATAATCCAGAATCTATACATCACCCCCAAGTTCAGACAACACTGTATAAGGGCAGATGCAAAGAATGTAAGAGCTAGATGAAAGGTTGTACAGCTATTTTCTCCTTTTCCTTTTAGAGGGAGAAGAGATACATAAAACTCAAGAAGCTAGTGAAACAAGTTTCAGGAAGTTCAGAAAGCTACAAGATTCCCAAGGACACTTTATAAAGATTATAATAACAAACTACTAGTACGTACAGGCTCTCCAATGGATACTGCCTGAAGAATGAGCAGGGAGGTTCAAGAATGCAGCTTTCATGAATCATCACCAATTCCAGGGTGGGCTCCACAGTGGCACAACTGCCTTTGAATCACCCATGCTCCTGAAAGTAACCCCGTCTAAGTCACTATTCTATTGCTATGAAGAGACATCATAACCAAGACAAGTCTTATAAAAAGCATTTAATTGGGGGCTGGCTTACATTTTCAGAGGTTAGTCCATTATCATCATGGCAGGCAGTATGGCAGTATGATGACAGACATGGTGTTGGAGAAGTAGCTGAGACTTCTATATCTTGATCCATAGGCAGAGTGAAACTGGGTCTGGCACAGGCTTTTGAAATCTCGAAGCCTACCCCAACACATCCTCCAACAAGGCCACACCTTCAAATCCTTCTCAAATGAGGCCACTCGCTGGTGACTAAGCATTCAAATATATGCACCTATGGGGCCATTCTTATTCAAACCACCAGAAACCCCTAACCCTTGTTCCTGTAAGTAACCCCCAAAAGTTCAGTGGCTCATCAAGTTCTATTTGGATGGAATAATTTCTTTGATCTGTGATCAGTGCCCTACCTGGGGTGAATAGCTGTTTATTTCAATTGCCCCCAAAAACTAACACAACACAAATGTTTAGTACACATACATTGAGGTATTCAAAACATTAAAAGTACACCTATAAGGACACCTAAAATCCATGGCTGTGTGAGCACACAAGATTTGAGAACATATGGAAGCATTTGCCATAATCCATACACATAATTTGTCTTCTGTGTGAATCACATTTAGCAAAGGTAGTGGAATACATTTTTTTAGTTCTAGTATTTCTTAAAGTTATTCTCTACTGTGAGATCACAGGTGAACATTAAATTACTTAGCAGGCACATAACTGCTACACATATCACATATCAATAGTGCTTTGCTCTATTGCAGTTGTTCACATACTTAGCAAAGCCTGAGATAATAATCAAGTTTCCATGTTACACTGTATGGTCTCCTACTTGACAGACTGTGAGTAGACTCCAGTTACTTTTCCAAATTCACTACATTCATGGGTCTTTTTGAGTGTGAGGCCCCCGTGTATTTTAGGATTCATTTTTAATTATGTGTATATCTGTGTATGAGGCACATGCAAATGCAAGTGCCCACAGAGGCCAGAGCCAGATCTCCCTAGAGCTGGAGCTACAGATGGTTATGAGTGGCCCAACGTGGGTGATGGGAACCAAACTCAAGAAGAGCAGTACATCTGTTAAGCCATTTCTAGGACAACTGACTACCTGTACTGAGCTTAATAATGTGAATACAAAAATGTGCACACTTACTAATGCACTTTCCTCATTCTTTACATGAGTTTCACTCTGTGATTATTTATGTTCCATATGATCAGAAGAATAAGTGAAGCCTTTTCCATATTCTTTCCATTTAGAGTGTATATCCACTGAAGTATGAACAGTAGAAGCTTTCTCAATTCCTAATAATCATGGGGTTTCTCTACAGTATGTGTTCTTAAGTGTTTACTAATGGCCAAGTGCTCAGTAAAGGCTTTCCCACAGTTCTTATATACATAGTACAGGTCACAGTCAAAGGGTTTCTCTCCTGTGTGACTTCTTAGATGTTAAAGATGTGAGGAAAGAAGTGAAGGCATTCTGACATTCTCTGAATTCATATGGCTTTTCCCCAATGTGAGTTAGTACAAGTGTAGTAAAGCCAGTGTTGCCACCAAAGGCTTTTCCACACTCTTTACACTGATATAATTTTAGTCCAGTGTTAATTCAGAAGTGCATCTTAAGGCTGCAAATTTCTAAAAAAGCTTGTACATATCTGATATTCAAAAGGCTTCTCACCAGTATGAGTTTTCATATGTTAAGTGAGTTAAGAAAAGCTGGTGAATGCTCTCCCACATTGCTAACACAGATAGGGTTTCTCTCCAGCGTATGTTCTTATATGTCTGTGAAGGTATGAGCACTCACTGAAGGCTTTCCCACAATCCTTACATTCATAGGGTTTCTCTCCAATGTGAGTTTTCATGTGTCTACAAAGGTAGGAAGAACGTGTAAATGCTTTACCACACACTGTACACTCAAATGGCTTCTCTCCAGTGTGAGTTCTCAAATGTGCAGTAAGATATGAGGAAGATGCAAAGGCCTTTCCACATTGATAGCATTCAAAGGGCTTCTCTCCTGTGTGACTTCTTATGTGTTCAATAAGGCCTGCGGATGTACTGAAGGCTTTCCCACACTCCTTACACTCATATGGCTTCTCCCCAGTGTGAGTCAATACATGTGTGGTAAAGCTAGTCCGTCCACTGAAGGCTTTCCCACAGTCCTTACACTGAAATGGTTTTATTCCAGTGTGAATTTGGAAGTGCTTCTTAAGGCATGAGGAATTCCTAAACGATTTTGTACACACCTGACATTCAAAGGGTTTCTCATCAGTGTGAATTTTCATATGCTCAGTTAGTTGATAAAAGCTAGTAAATGCCTTCTCACATTCCTTACAATCATAAGGCTTCTCCCCAGTGTGTGTTAGGGAATGTTTATTAAGGCACGAGCGCACAGCAAAGGTTTTTCCACACTCCTTACAGTTATAGGGTTTCTCTCCAGTGTGAGTTCGCATGTGAATTCGAAGGTAGGAGGAACGTGTAAACGCTTTCTCACAGACTGTACACTCAAAGGGCTTTTCTCCAGTATGAGTTCTCAAATGCGCAGTAAGATAGGATGAAGAAGCAAAAGACTTTCCACATTGGTTACATTTAAAAGGTTTCTCTCCTGTGTGACTTCTCATGTGCTCAGTAAGTCCTGAGCATTTACCAAACACTTTCCCACACTCTGTGCACTCATAAGACTTCTGCCTTTTATGACTTTGTACATGTGAAGTAAGGCCTGAGTGTGCCGTAGAGGCTTTTTCACATTCCTTATCTTCATAGCATTTCTCTAAAACAGAACAATTTGTGGACTGAGTAAAAGCTTTCTTACTTTGCTCCCATTCACGGAGATTTTCTTTACTGTGAGCTTTGCTGTGTGCCTTAAGTTGCAACTGATTAACAAAGGATTTGCCAAAATCACTGGATTCAAAGGAATTGTCCTGAATGCATGTCCTCTGGTAAGCAATGCTTGGCGTCTGAGCAAAGGCTTCTTCACATCGAATCAACACAGAAAGTTTCTCTTCAGTAGAGGTTTTCTTGACTAAAGGAAGTAAGTCTTTTCTATGCCAATTATATTCAGAAATCTTTTCTGTATTACAAATATTCATATATGTCTGAAGGCATGGGTGTTCACTGAAGAATTTTCCAACCCTCTTAGAGTCAAAGAGCTTCCTTCCATTGTGGCTTCCTGCCTGTTGAAAAAGAGATGAATGAGTACTAAAAATTTTTTCAGACTTATGTAGGACATTCTTGGGGTAACCCTAAAGCACAAAGCTTCATGCTAGGAAACAGGTCCCTGTGGGCAAAGGCTACTTCTCTCAAACATATTTTGTTCATGCATAGAAATATCACAGAATTCCAAATATTCTCTGACTTTGGAAACAAAGAAATACCTTTGTTAATCTTGCCAGTTGTGTCTCATTTGATATATCTGACCAAAAACTGTCCAGCTGAAGTTCTGTCTCAAGTTCCATTTTCCTTTCTGAAATAAAACATTAAAAAAATACACATACAAACATTTATACAACAAAATGGGATGTTAAGTATTTATTCTGATATTAAACATGCTAAATTAACAAAGCAAAGATAGAATTAAACATATTGATTATATAATCAAATTCAACTATATAATGCTATAATTTGACAATCATAAGGATCTAGGGTCAAAATAAAATTAACAATTTTTTTCCTTTTTACATTTATTTACTTAATGTGTGCACATGCATGTGTGCATACATGCATACATGGCATGGCACAAGGTTGGAGGTTAGAAAAAAAATTACTAGAGATGCTGAAAATATCTCAAAACCTGAAGTCCAAGGACTTCAGTGTTCAGATTTAAGTTGGCCTTTTGGTTTTTACATTTATTTGTTTATTTTGTATGCATTTGTGTGTGTACATGTGTACACATGAATATAGGCTTGCACCATGTGGGTTCAGGGAATCAAACTCAGGTAGTCAAATTTGGTAGCAAGTTTCCTTACCTGCTAAGGCATCTCATCAACTCTCTTTCAAAGTTTTTTCATTAGTGGCATTGAGAATGGATTTGCTCAAAATAAAATGTATCATAAATGAAAAAAAAAATTTCCTATGGCTAGAGAGAAGGCTTAGCAGTTAAGAGCACAAAACCTAGGTTCAATTCCCAGCACGTACATGGCTGCTCAAAACTGTCTGTAACTCCAGTCCCAGGGCTCCACAGGCACTGCACACCTGGTGCACAGATATATATGTAAGCAAAACATTCATGCAAATAAAATAAAAATTAAAAAAATAAACATTTTCTGAAAAAGCTTCCTGGTACTTCAAAACAATGCTGAACTTGTCGATAAGAAATCACGTTAACCCATGCTCAACCTGGAGACTGCCTTGTTCCACTGTAGTCAACAAATTTACTCCCTTCCTCCAACCAAGAGATCAGGCTGGGTTTGACAAGCTGAACTCCTATACATGGGAAATGATATATCAATGACAGAGGCTGACAAAAGAGATAACAAAGCTTCCCATAAAAGAGAAATTATATTTCTAATGAAACATGAGAATTATTATCTTTTTTGAGATAGGGTCTCAGGTGGCCCAGACAGGCCTTGAACTCACTATGTAGCCAAGGACAACCTTGAATACCTGATCCATGCCTCTATCTCCCAAGTACTGAAATTATAGACATGCAACACCATGTTTAGTTTTATGCAGTACCGGGAACTGAACCTTTTGTGTATGTTAGACAATTACTCTACAAATACTGCTACATCCCCAGCCTCTAGAACTGTTTTTATAAAGATTTATTTTTACTTTATGTATGTTAATATTTGCCTACATGTATGTATGTATACCATATGTATGCAGATTCCCAAGGAGGCCAGAAGAGGGTGTCAGATCTTCTGAGATTAGAGTTACAGATAGTTATGAGTTGCCATGTGGATGCCAGGAACTGAACCTGGGCCCTCTACAAAATAGCAAGTGCTCTTAATCACCTAGCCATCTCTCCAACTCCTAGAATTAGTTTTGAATAGTTCAAAATGCAAATACTCATTATTTGGGCTATATTTGACTCCTGATATCACATTCAGCCCTAAACATATAGTAAAGCCAGGCAATTGTGGCAAACATCTTTAATCCCAGCACTCAGGCTGTTCAAGGACAGTCTAGTCTACAGAGCCCCAGGACATCTGGGACTACACAGAGAAACCCTGTCTTGGAGAAAAAAATAGATATAAACATTACCAAGATTTCTTCAAATTGGATGTAACAGAAATGGAGAAAGATCTTCAATATCATGGGAAATGACTACACCAATAGTTGTTTAGTTTTTTGTTTGTTTTGATTGTGTTGAGATACTGTCTTGCTATGCAACCCTGGCTGGCCTTGTACTTGTTATATAGGTCAGGTGGCCTTGAGTTTGTAGCAGTCCTCCTGCCTCAACCTCCTGCATGCTGGGATTATAAGGTGCACCATCATGCTCAGCAAGTTGTTACCATTAAGAGTGAAACATTCACATGGGAAAATAGTGAAAATAGGTGATAGGAAGACAAATGAAGATTTTTCTGATGTAGTATATCAAAGATAGAGTATAAAGTTGTACATTTCTAAGGAAATGAGAGTGACGCTACTAACTCTAAAACCACATTTTTGACAACTGCCAATAACGGATTAAAATGTTCTAGAGTAATAACAACGTCTCTATTGTTTCCCATTATATTCACAGTTACATCATCAATCTTGAAAAAAACGTACTTTTCTTCCTTAAAAGGATACAGGGGATAATGACGGTCTCACCTACTGTGGTCACGTTCTGGTAGTTCTCTAGCATCACATCTCTGTAGAGGTTTCTCTGAAATCCATCCAATAAGTTCCACTCTTCTTTGGTAAAGTACACAGCCACATCTTCAAAGGTCACTGAGTCCTAAACCATCACATGCATGCCAATTTGAGCAAAGTGACATCACTTATGTTCGCTGGAGAAATGCAAAGGTTACCCACATGCCTGTAAAGGAGTCTGTCTCCCATATTCTATGCCAGAGTTCAATGATACCAAGACATCTCTAGCCACACTCATTCTGAGGACCTCATATAATCAATCATCTGACTTTTGGAACCACTTACTCATAAAGTTACACTTCTACAACTTACACAGGGAGCTCTTCACAGCCTGTTGATCTATACTGTAAATACTCATAAGCACAATACAAAGACTTGATAAATATGCGACAAGCAATGGCTTATCAGTTAAGAATACTTATTGCTCTTACAGAGGACCTGGATTTGGTTCCTAGAATACACACTGTAGTTCACAACTATTTGTAACTCAAGAGGATTCACCTTTCTCTTCTGACTTCCATGGGCAGCAGGCATATACATGGTATACATGCATATATACAGACAAAACACTCATACACATAAAATTAAAATCTATAAAGAAAATTTGTTAATGATGTATGAATGCATTCTTGGAGAACGATATCCACATATTCCTGATCATCTGCTATAACACTAAGAAAAATAAATTAGGCTACCAGTACCAGGAAAGTTAAGATTAGCATGGTTACTAAAACACTAAGGTAATCTCTTTAAGGGTAATCTCTCACCAATGTGAGACACACCTTCCCAGGAAAATCCAACTAGGGACTTAGTTTTGAGATGTTCTTTGTTGTCTTGTTGTTCTGATGAGCTCTGGGGAAAGTTTTACTCACAAGGAAATGTGTTCTCTGTTGATCTAATTATCACACCTTTTGGAAAGATACTAATAAAATTATTTTTATTTTTAGATAACCTCTATATTTTTCATTATTATAGTACCTCTTCAGAAACATCACTCCATCTTGTATGAATTTCATTTCTCAAGTAACTTTCCATGTCTCAATTTTCTACATTGGAATTCTTTAGTCTTCTGTGAATGTACAAAATAAAAACTATCCTAGTGGTTCATGTCGTTAATCCCAGTGCTCAGGAGGCAGAGGCAGGTGGATCTCTGAGTTCCAGGCCAGCCTGTCTACAGAGCGAATTCCAGGACAGCCAGGGCTACACAGAGAAACCCTGTCTTGAAAATATATATCCTAGTATTTCACATCTTTACAGCACTTGGGAGGGAGAGACAGAGATCTGCAAGTTCAAAGCCAATCTTGGCTATATAGCAAGTTCCAGACTAGCTAGGGTTACATACTGAAACCCTAGAATAAGCAAAAGGAAAGAAAATTTAAAAAGAAAGGAACATTAGGAGCTGACAGTGTAGCTCAATGACAACACACAGAAAGAGATCCTTTGTTAAACTTACCATTTGTATGTCTCAGGAAATACGTCCTCAGCAAATCCTGTTGATATCTTAGATGTTTGGGATTGTTTCTAAAATATTTTCCTGTTCTGAAACTTTACAAACAAAAAACAAATTTCAGTTTCAGGACAGAAAAGGTAAAGAAATTAAAAATCAGTGGGAGGTAAAAAATTGTAGTCCTATTTGCAGTTGTTTTCAAAATAACTATAAACACAGTGAGGGCAATGAGATGGCTCAGTAGATAAAGGTGCTCACTGTAAAACCTGATGCAGATGGATACCCAAGACCCCCATTACAGGAGACCAGACTTCTGAAAGCTGTCTTCTAACTTACCCTTATACGGTGGCATGCATGTACACATCTCCCCCACCCCGCGCCTCTCTTCACACACACACACACACACACACACACACACACACACACACACACACACACACACTCACGATTCCAACTACACTGAACTTATCAATGACCAGTTCTGCCCTCTCATTTTTTTAATATATTTAGTCCTGGGAATGGAATTCAGGTCATTTGGATATCCTTACCCACTTATCCATCCCACTAGCCCTCCAATTATTTTATTCCCAAAATATCAGACTGGATTAAACTTTGAAGTCTGATAGAGAAAATGTAAGTCTTATAACACCATGCTCTGGCGTTAGACTACTTGGTGATTTTAAAACAGCAGCGAGCCAGGCACGGTGGCTCACACTTACAATCCAAGCACATTGGAGGCAGAAGCAAAAGGACTGTACCTGATGCCCGACTGGTCAATAGAGCAAGCTCCAGGGCCACATAAGAGACGCTGTCTCAATTTAAATAAATAAACAAACAAACCAGGAGCCCTGGCACCTGCAATGTATGCTGTAATCTTAGGTGTACAAAAAGCTGAGGTAAGATTACTTGACCTCTGGAGCTCAGGGTTACACAAGACACTGTCTCAAGGAAAAAGCATAGGGGCAGAAAGAAGGAGGAAAATATAATTTCACTTTTATTTAATTTTGAATCAATTAGCAACATAGCATGGGTTTACTCAATCCCTGACTCAAATTATATCAGGTGCTCTCATTAAATTTAAATATTGTGTTACCTGTATCTTTTTTTTTAAGATTTATTTATTTTTTTATGTGTATTGGTGTTTTTCCTGAATATATGTCTGTGTGAGGATGCCAGATCCCCTGGAACTGGAGTTACAGACAGCTGTGAGCTGCCATGTGGTTGCTGGGAATTGAACCTGGGTCCTCTGGAAGAGAGGTCAGTGCTCTTAACCCCTGGGCCATCTCTCCAGCCCGTGTCACCTATATCTTAAATAACTACAAGAAAGATATGCCTCACTCAAACTGCACCGTTGTTTATACAGTCCATTTTCCTAACATATTCCATATAAGGCACAAAACTATTATTAAAAAATAAAAGTTAATTAATGTGCTTGGGAGGCTCAGCTGGTAAAGTGTTTGCTGTACCAAGAGTGTGGTGGCGTGAATGAAAATGGCCCCCCGTAGGCTGACAGGGAGTGGCACTATTAGGAGGTGTGGCCTTGTTAAGTAAGGGAAATGTGTAACTAGAGGTGGGCTTTGAGTTTTCAGAAGCTCAAACCAGGCCCAGTAATGCTCCCTTCCTGCTGCCTCCTGATCTGGACTTAAAACAATCAGCTACCCCTCCAGCACCATGTCTGCCTGCATGCATTAATATAACCCACCATGACCATAATGAACTAAACCTCTGAAGTGTAAGTCAGCCCCAATCAAATGCTTTCCTTTCTAAGAGTTGCTGTGGTCATGGTGTCTCTTTACAGCAATAAAACACTAACTAGGACAGTGGGTATGGCAGCTGACCTGTAATCCCAATGGGTAGAAGCAACAGAGACAGAGAGTCCTCCAGAGCAAGCTGGTTAGCTATACTAGCAGAAAAGGCAAGCTCCAGGTTCAGCAAGAGACCTTGCCTCAATATATAAGGTGGAGAGCAATTGAGGAAGATGCCCAACATCAACCTTGGGTCTCCACACACATGTACCCCCTCACATACAAATAGGTACATGTGCACATACATCACACATACATATACAATTATTAACTAAAGTAATATTTTTGAGGCCATGTCTAGCTGTATATACTTTTAATCCCAGCACTTTAGAGGCAGAAGCAAGCAGATCTCTGTGAGTTTGAGGCCAGCATGATCTACACAGAAAGTTACTGACTAGTCAGGGATAAATAAATAGTGAGACCCTGGAAGGAGTAGAGAGACCAGTCATGATGACAAGCACCTGTAACCCTAGCTACTAAGAACTGCACTAGGATCACTAGGAAGAAAATAGGAAGGAAGGAACAAAAGATAGGAATGACTGTTGCTATAGAGCTTGCAGAGGGCCAGCTGATGAAGTCTTTGTGCTTTATGATGATTTGAATAGGTATGGCCCCCATAGACTCATGTGTTTGAATGCTTGGTCCAATGGGCGGTGGCACTATTAGGAGGTGTGGCTTTGTTGGAGGAAATGTGTCACTGTGGAGGTGAGCTTTGAGGTCTTATACGCTCAAACTATGCTCAGTGTGGTATAGTTTCCTTCTGCTGCCTGTGGATCAAGATGTAGAACTCTCAGCTCCTTCTCCAGCACATCTGCCTGCAAGCCACCATGTCGCACCATGATGATAATGAACTGTAAGCCAGCCCCAATTTTTAATGTGTTCCTTTATAGGAGTTGCTGTGACCATAGGGGTCTCTTCACAGTAATAGAAACCCTAACTAAGATATGCTTGTATGAAGATTTCCATCATCTGACCTCTCAGGAGCTACTAGAGTTCTTGAGTGGATTAGTAACAAAAGACTTTGTTACTTGGGGGAAAAATGAGATTTTTCCATTTAATACTACTTCTCAGACTCTCTGTAAAGGAAAACCAGGGCTTATTCCCAGAAAGGAATCCCATGGAGGATTTTCAGATTGACCTATAAAGCACATGCCAGACACTAGGTTGCTGGTGACCAATGACCTTCCAGGGTGTTACTTATAGGTATGGCAAGCTGCAGAGGACAATGCAGCTGAGAACCCTCCCCTGGCTCAGAGCAGCAGGTCCTTGTCCTGGGAGAACTGGTTTCAGGCTCCATTGATTCAATGGAAGGAAGTCAGGGAAGTGTGGCAGGCTCTCTGAGAAGTGACTTCAACTGCAGCCCTGTCAGCACTCCTGAGACTCAGCTGTTGTATCTGCTGCAAGTGCTTCAGATTCTGTGTTAAAAAGTCTGGATGAGCTGGACAGTGATGGCGCACACCTTTAATCCCAGCACCTGGGAGGCAGAGGCAGGCAGATCTCTGAGCTTAAGGCCAGCCTGGTCTAGAGAGTGAGTTCTAGAATATCCAGACGAACACAGAGAAACTGCCTCAAAAAACCAAAACAAACAAACCAAAACTTCTGGATGAAATGCCCAAAGATTGCTGTGGCTCTGGCAGCCCAGATGTGTCTCTGTTCTGTGGTACATGGGAACTGCCTGGAGGGAATATTCAGACATTTAAGGACACTTAATTATATATCTGCTTACCATTCTGACCAATACCTATCCTTAAAACTGAGGAAGCACACAGACCTTCATCTCCATACAGTGTGGAAATGAAATAATGAGTTCTCTTTTGGAGAAAGTAAATACAAAACATAAGATGAAATTTTCACTTTTAAGTAGTTTATGTAGCAAATAACTTGCTCCACATGTGACATCAGGCTGGAGAGATGGCTCAGTGGTTGAGAGCACTGGCTGCTCTCCCAGATGGACCTGGGTTCAATCCCCAGTACCCACATGGAGGCTCACACTTGTCTGTAACTCCAGTTCTAGGAGACCCAATGCCCTCACACAAACATACATGCAGGTCAAACATCAATGTACATAAAATCTTTTAAAAAATAAAAAAAAAATACTGTGACATCAAGAGAAGTATCAAATAATGTAGAATGCAGTGGAAAAACCAGTATGCTAACCAAGCAGCCTGAGACAAAAAGTAAAACTTAACTGGGCACAGTTACACAAGCCTGTATGTCATTCCAGCACTGGGAAGTAGAAGCAGGAGGATCAAGAGTTTGAGGCCAGCCTGGCTACACAGCAAGACCCTGTCTCCAAAACTGAGAAAGTGGAGCAGGGCATCAAGATGGCTTAGCAGGTAAAGGTACTTGCTGCCCAGTCTGACAGTCTAAATTAAATCTCTGGCACCCATGAGAGAGAGAGAACTGACTGAGTCCTGCAAACAGTCCTCTCACCTCCACATATGCACCATGGCACATGCACATGCATACAATAATAAATCAAGTGATATTTTAAAAGAAAAACTAAAACTTTATTCTCCTTGAAGTTATGTTTTTGTTCCATTTTATATGAAGAGGTGGCCTTTCATGTTTTCCCATTTTCACTGTAAGCTAGCGACATCTGCAGCATAATCTTTAACTCCAGGTTTGGCACATTGCTTGAGGTCAACAGAATATACTTCGGGAGAAACATGACTGATTCATGAACTCGGTGCTTGTTACTTTTCACTGATGGTGTAACCGACACCAGCAGTGTGCTCATTCTCTTCTGTTTCCTCTATTTGTTCTCCACCAAATAACAAAAGAACCACAGTTTCAGAACGACTACAATGGCTCATTATCTCCTATTGGCAATAGTTCATAAGATAAATCATAAAGACATTAAAGTGATCTGGTAGTTCAAAAATTTAGGAAAAGGAAAGAACAGGTAGGAAGGGAGAAGAAAAGGAGGGAAAGAGAGAGTGAGGGAGGAAGGTCAGTTCTTCATTATAGGACCATTAGTCAGCTTTGTTAATGCCCCTTGGAATCTTTGAACCATGTGATGAGGCCAATAGCATGTCTAGGAATTCTACTACAAGAAACTGTCAGTACTGACCTGCTACTCACCATCTAAACAACAATGAATGGCAAATTATGGAGGCTCTCATGGAAACAGAAGGTATCAGACCCTGAGCCTATTACCTTCCATAAGGAAAAAACGTCTAAACTTGACAAGAAACTGAGAGACAAACTTGGATTCTCTGATACATTACACCTCAAGTTAGGCAGGGGCTTATTTGCCCTGCCACTTGACATTGTCAAGTTGCTGAAGAAGACCACCCCTACCCTAGAACATTTAACTACCTAGAACACCAGTTGTCCCTTAAGATTAATTGAGTGACTAATGGGAATGCATAGACTATACAAACGGCACTGCCGACCATCATGTAATGGAGCATAACGGGACTCTGTTCTTTCCATTCATTAGCAAGGATATCCACAACGAAGGACAGGACCCAAAACAATAAAACATTTGACCAAAGGTCAAGCACTCATTGTACTGCTTAATGTTCTGTCAAGAGAATGTCTCAACTTTGGATTTATGAGTTACTGGACAATTACTTTAAAACTCTCCTTCAAGCCCTGTGAGATGGCATATGCCTATAATCTCAGCACTTGAGAGACAGGGGTAAGCAAATCACTATGAGTTTGAAGTCAAGCTGATCTATATAGTAAGTTCCAGGCCAGCCAGGGCTATATAGTGTGACTCTGTCTTGAAACAATAAAATTAAACAAAACAAACATATACTCTTCAGGGGGTGGGGAGAGATATTCAGTGGTTAAAAGCACTCACTGCTGGTTGTAGGCCAGCAGTCAAGACTCCTGCATGCAGGCCTGACTACCAGCAACCCCCATCGGACCCTGTAATCTACAAGACCCACTCCATTCCCAAACCCACCCATTCCCCAACACCTCAGCTGCTCCCTGAGACACAGACTCTGCCAGTTCCAACTGGACCAAGAGGTGAGTGACTTTTGTCACAGCCGATCACCCCAGCCTCTAGGCCCTAGGCCCAGGAGAACAACCCAAGCTCTCTTACCCCCACCCATTGCAGTTTCAGTTGCAGGCCAGCAGGCAAGGCTCCTGTGGGTAAGCCTGACTACCACCACCCCACACTGGACCCTGGAATCTACAAGCCCCAATCTGTTCCCCAAACCCACCCTCCCCTGGAGATCCCAGCAGCTCCCTGAGATACAAACACTGCCAGTGCCACATGGACCAAAAGTGACTCCCCTAAGACACAGACACCATTTGCACAGATTGGAGGAAGAGACAGGTAGATGTCAGTGCACGAATACATTCAATAACATAAAGAGCAATATGGCACCACCAGAACCTAGCGGTTCTACTACAGCAAGACCTGAACATCCCAACCTAGAAGAAGCAGAAGAAAACGACCCTAAAAATGACTTTATGAACATAAGAGAGGCTTTTAAAGAGGAAATGAAAAATTCCCTTAAAGAAATAGAGGAAAAGACAAACAAAAAAAAATGGTAGAAACCAATAAATCCCTTAAAGAAAGTCAAGAAAACGCAATCAAACAGGTGAAGGAAACAGTTCAAGACCTGAAAATTGAAATAGAGGCAATAATGAAGACACAAACTAAGGGAATGCTGGAATGGGAAAATCTGAGTAAATGAACAGGAACTACAGATTTAAACAATACCTATCCACAAATCCATACCCTACAGAAATCACTAGAAGAAAAAAATCCAACCTAAGGAAGTTGGATGTACACACAAAACACAGGCAATAGATAATGACATAGCAGTAAATTCCAAAGAAGGGAAATACATACACACTACCACCAAAAAATAACAGGAATTAGTAATCACTGGTTATTAATATCCCTTAACATCAATGGACTCACCTATAAAAAGACACAGGCTAACAGAATGGAGATGAAAACAGTATCCATCCTTCTGTTGCATACAGGAAACACACCTCAACTTCAAAGACAGATACTATCTCAGAGTAAAGGGTTGGGAAAAGACTTTTCAACAAATGGACTTAAGAAGCAAGCTGGTGTAGCTATCCTAATACTTAACAAAATAGACTTCAACCTAAAATTAATCAAAAGAGATGGAGATGGACATTTAATATTCATCACAGGAAAAATCCATCAAGATCAAGTCTTAATTCTGAACATCTATGTGCCAAATACAAGGGCACCCACATATGTAAAAGAAACATTACTAAAGCTTAAATCACACATCAAACCCGACACACTAATAGTGGGAGATTTCAACACCCCACACTCACCAATAAACAGATCTGCCAGACAAAAACTTAACAGAGAAATAAGGGAACTAACAGAGATTATGACTCAAATGGACTTAATAGACATCTACAGAACTTTCCACCCAAACACAAAAGAATATACCTTCTTTTCAGCACCCATGAAACCTTTAAAATTGACCACATACTTGGTCACAGAGCAAATCTCAACAAATACAAAAAAAAAAAAAAAATGGAATAACCTCCTGTATTTTATCAGACCACCATGGCTTAAAGTTAGATTTCAACAACAACAAAAATTACAGAATGCCTAAAAGATCATGGAAACTGAATAATGCTAAATTGAATCACCACTGGATCAAGGAAGAAATAAAGAAAGAAATTAAAGATTTCCTAGAATTCAATGAAAATGAATGCACAACATACCCAAACTTACAGGACACTATGTGCCACGCCCACGACGGTGTCGCCCGCGTGACAAATGCCTTGGATGAGGTGGTTACGTGGGAAAGGGGGGCTCGCGGCCCTCGGGTCTATGCCCCCGGCGACCCCTTATCAATCTGCCCGAATCATGGTGCCAGGCTACACGGAACCACGCAAAATCTGCTTGCAGAGGCTGGCTGGCACTCTGCCTTTTTCTCTTTGCAGCTGTGACTATTGCTGTTTCCTTGTGTATTGATTTCAGGGAGTTAACTCTCAATGTTTCTGATGTGCCCCATAAAGAGAATGATGATTCCTCAAAAGTGGCCTCAATACCCCCACCTATAATTCAAGCTTTTAGGCAAACAGTTAAAGAGGGTCCTAGAAGTTTGGGGGAATTTATGAATGACTTAGAACAAAAAGAACTTATGACTCAGAGGGACAAAGAGTCTAGCGAGGAGAGATGAAAGTAAAAGTCCAGGAACTCATAAGCAATCCATACGCGCAGCCAACAGCAGCTGTAAGGAAGCAGTTACAGGAACTAACCAGTCCTACAAGAATTATCAAGGGACAAATAGAGTTTCTCATCAAGGGTCGGTGGTGGCAACCCCCTAACTTTGATCCTAGATATAATAATTATTTGGAGCCATTGCCCTTTACGGGAGCTTATGATAAACATGGGAACCAATGGGTGAATCATAATAGTATGAAAACAGAATGGCATAAGTTACAGTTCATGGAAAGAATAGCTAGGTCCCAACCCCCCTGGTGCCTTCTCACCTGCAAGCAAAGGTTAAATATTTTCACACAAATGAAACCATGGTTAGAACGATGGTGGGAAGGGTTTAATTGTGATACAAAACAAAGGTCTAATAATTACGTAGAAGGAAAACTTCAGCTAGGGCCGTAATGTTCTCTGTCTGGATGAGGGACCACAAAAGAGGAAATAACACCTGTACTCATGAGATCTATTAATCATTCTGAGAAAATTGTGAGACCACATTGTTAATTCTATGTCTATCGCCCCACTGGCCGATTGCCATGTTTCCTCAAATGAATGTATAAAAAACACTGCTTGATCTGAGTAAAATTGCAGCAGTTCACAGCATACTCTGGTGTCTGTGTCTGTCTGTCATTCGCCGAATCCCACTTATCCTGAGTACCTTCAACCCGTTCTCCCTCGGTCTGGTGTTCCTACTGAGACCCAGTCCGCGGCAGGTGGCGCTTCGAACAGGGACATGAAGGACAGGTAATTTTTTCTCTTCTTTCTCTCTTTTCATAAGTAGGGATCGGCTCCTGTCAGGGTTCTGCAGACCCGCCGGTAAAGGCTCACCGGTTAAGCACAGGTAATCCAGAAGGTAAGCATGGGGCACCACCTCTCAAAGGAGGACAAATTATTTGCATCTGTGATAAGACATATGTTGGCAGAAAAGGGCTTGAAGGTAACACCAGAGGCCTTGGCAGAATTCCTTAAACTCGTGAAGGAATTGTGTCCCTGGCTCACAGAGGATGGCAGCCTGACACTGACGGAATGGAGGAAGGTAGGGAAGGCTATGCACAGATATACAAAAGAAAAGGGAGAAGAATGCCTCAGTCTCAGTCTGCTTTGCCTCGTGATGTCTTGGAGGCTATTACTAGCAATGCAGTCGCTGCTTGGCGTCGCATTCCGCCTCCCGGGACAAAGAGCATGGTGTTATCAGGGATTATACAAGGGAATGAAGAAACATATCAAGCCTTTATCTCCAGACTTGAGGAAGCAATACATAGAATGCTTCCCCCTTTAGAGGGGACAGACATGCTTCTGAAACAGTTAGCCTGAGAAAATGCCAATACCCTTTGTAAAGACTTAATTAGGCCCGTCAGGAAGACAGGCTCATTACAGGATTATATAAAAGCATGCATGGATGCCTCACCAGCCGTAGTGCAAGGAATGGCCTACGCTGCAGCAATGAAAGGACACGATTTAGCGCCAATGTTAAGAAAATAAGTAGTGGAGGGGCTGATAGCTCCCCGACCTGTTATAAGTGTGGAAAATCAGGGCATATGCAAAAGGAATGCCCGAATGTTGAGAATAGAGGAGGAAGAGCGCCTCCTGGCATTTGCCCACGATGCAAAAAAGGAAAGCATTGGAGAAATGAATGCAAGTCAAGGTTCACTAAGGAGGGAGTTCCCCTCAAGCCCGACAGTCAGACAAAAAACTAGCTTCGGGGCTCCCCCTTAGCCCCGAGAAAGAAAAGGGGAATGTCCAAAAGGAAGTACAGTTAACACCAGGGCTAAACCCTGCTGTGCCAGAATTCACTGTCCATAACCTGCCTAGAGCTACTCCAGAGAGTGCTGGATTAGATATATCATGTCCTCAGGACTTGCTCCTGTCCCTGTGGGATGGGGTAACAGTCATAGATACAAAAATTACAGGAACCCTGCCACCACAAATGGTAGGATTAATTTTGGGGAGAAGCTCTAATACTGCTACCAGCTTTGAAGTACTCCCTGGAGTGCTAGATGCAGATACCTTAGGTACAATAAAGGTGATGATCAGGCCTTTAAAAGAAACCATTCAATTACACAAGGGACAGAGAATCGCACAGGTTGTTCTACTCCCCTACATAAAAATGCCTAATCCTATTATGAAAAGCCATAGGGGGTCAGGACAGTTTGGCTCTTCAGACTCCGTAGAAGGAGTCAACTGGGTACAAGAATTAGGGCAACGACCCTTTAAGACAATCATCCTGGACGGCAGGACCTTCCAAGGACTCTTGGACACAGGTGCTGACAGGACCTGCATAGCAGGAAAGGATTGGCCTTCTTCTTGGCCAACACACAGAACAGGATCCTCCCTTATGGGAATAGGGATGGCTTCCGGAGTAATGCAGAGTTCAAAGCTTTTAAAATGGCAAACAGACAGTAAAGAAGGGTTTATACAGCCTTATGTGCTACCCTCTCTACCATTTACCCTATGGGGAAGAGACTTAATGGAGTCACTTGATGTGCATTTAGTAACAGGAAGTTCTGAGCTGGAGCAGCATTTTACATAGGGGCCACTGCAAAGGATCTCTATGCAGACTCTATACAGTGGAAGTCTGATCAGCCTGTATGGGTTAGTCAGTGGCCCCTGACACAAGAAAAAATACAGGCATTAGAACAGCTGGTATCAGAACAATTGGAAAAAGGGCATATAGAAGAATCTAATAGCCCATGGAATACTCCTGTATTTGTCATAAAAAAGAAATCAGGAAAATGGAGACTACTACAAGATTTAAGAGCAGTAAATGCTACAATGGAGGATATGGGGGCCCTACAACCAGGACTCCCATCCCCTGTGGCCATACCAAAGGACTGGCACATTATAGTCATTGATCTACAAGATTGCTTTTTTACAATAAGATTACAGCCTCAGGATCGCCCTAGATTTGCCTTTAGCATACCCTCAGTTAATTTTAAGAGACCCTATAGACGATTTCATTGGAATGTATTACCCCAAGGAATGAAGAACAGTCCTTCATTATGACAAAAATTTGTGGATATGGCCCTTTTACCAATAAGAAAAACTTTTCCCTCTGCATATATTATTCATTATATGGATGATATATTATTGGCTCATGAAAATAAAGATACAACAGAGAAAATTCTCAAAGAGACAATTAATAGTCTAACAGCTTATGGCCTTGTTGTGGCTCCAGAAAAAATTCAGAAAAATAGGCCACTTAGTTATCTGGGACAATGGATAGGGGATAATTATATAACAACCCAAAAGGCATCTATCAGAGTAGATAAATTAAAGACCCTCAATGATTTTCAAAAATTGTTGGGAAATATAAATTGGGTAAGAAAATATTTAAATGTCACAACAGGTCAATTAAGCCCCCTGTATCAAATATTACATGGAGAAGCTCACCCAAGGTCAATAAGACACTTAACTCCTGAAGCCTTGCAGGCTTTAAGACATATAGAGCAGGCTTTGGAAAGAGCTAAAGTACATCAAGTAGACTATTTGATTCCATGGTATTTAATTGTTTTTGCCACAGATTATACTCCAACAGCTTGCCTATGGCAGGGAGGTGTATTGGAGTGGCTACACCTACCACACACACATAAGAAGGTACTTATATCTTATCCCTCTCTTTGTGCACAACTTATATATAAGGGCAGAATTAGGTCTAGAGAATTGTTTGGCAAGGAACCGGCCTTTGTAATTATACCCTATAATAAAGAACAATTAGAGCTCTTATTACAAGAATCAGAAGATTGGTGTCTCTCCTTAATGGGATACCTAGGACAAATCGCCTTTCATTACCCCAAAGACCCTCTTATTGAATTCATAAAAGAAGTTCCTCTTATATTTCCAAAGATATGTGTTTCTCAACCCCTAACAGAGGGTATTGTGGTTTTTACAGATGGGTCAGCAAATGGGAGGTCTGTGGTATACTCGGAAGGGGAGGAACCTTTAATAGAAGTTGTACCGCAGATAACAGCCCAGCAAGCAGAAATACGTGCAGTTCTGCTTGCACTTAGACATTTTCCCCAGACCCTTAACCTTTATACAGACTCAAAGTATGTAGTTAATTTATTTCCTGCCATAGAAACAGCGAGTTTAACAGGTTCTTCTACTATTAAGCCTCTGCTTAAGGAACTGCAGGCTCTGTTATGGCAAAGAACAGAGAAACTTTTCATAGGACATATTCGGGGTCATACAGGATTACCAGGACCCCTGAGCCATGGTAATCACATGGCTGATTTATTAACTAGAATTAATCTCCTTACAGTACAGGAGGCACAAGAAAGTCATGCTCTGCATCATCAGAATGCTAATGCATTAAAACAAGCTTTTCAGATAACTAGAGAACAAGCTAGACATATAGTTAAGGAGTGTGCTCATTGCCCTCCACAAAATCAGAGTTTAAAAATGGGAGTCAATCCTAGGGGATTGAAGCCTCTTGCATTATGGCAGATGGACGTAACCCATATTCCTTCCTTTGGGAAGATGAAGTATGTTCATGTAACAGTGGATACATTCTCTCATTTTATCCACGCGTCTGCCAGATCAGGAGAAGCAGTAAAGGATGTGATTCAGCATCTGGTACAATGTTTCATGATCATGGGGAAACCCATGCATATCAAAACTGATAATGGACCTGCCTACACTTCAAAATCTTTTGAGGTATTTTTAGCACAATGGGGGATTAGTCACACGACAGGAATTCCCTATAACCCACAAGGACAGGCCATCATAGAAAGAACTCATCAGACATTAAAATTACAAGTAGAAAGATTACAGAATGCTAACTCATATATGTCCCCCCATCATGTTTTAAGTCATTCTCTCTTTGTATTAAACCATCTGAACATGGACTCAAATAATAATTCCTCTGCTCTTAAACATTGGGCAGTAAAAGAGACGGCATCATCATTGCCACAAGTACTATGGAGAGACTTGCTTTCGGGATCCTGGAAAGGACCCGACCCTCTGATAACATCGGGACGAGGGTATGCTTGTATCTTTCCACAGGATGCGGAATCGCCCATATGGATTCCAGACAGACTCATCAGGCCGGCGCCGCAGAAAACTGCAAAAGCGAAAGGAAAAGTTAGCGACGGCCCGGCTCACTCAGGAGATGAAGAAGCTGACCCTGAAGCCACAGAAGCTTCCGACATGGACCCAGCTAAAACATCTGGCGACGGAAGCAAAAGCACTTGCCTCGCAACAATGTTCTAACCCTCCTTTAGAAATGCTATTTGTAGCCATGTTGTCCTTGATTGCTGTTGGGCCTCTACGGCCTCTACCAGTCCTTCTTCCTATTGGGCTTATGTTCCTCGTCCTCCCCTCTTACATGTAGTGGGGTGGTTGGATGATGAGACTTATAAGGTATTGAGCAATCAGACGGAGATCATCGGGGGTTTCCAAGATTCAGATGAAAGGGCAAGTGCTTCCTCATTTATAAACTTTACAGGAAGCTCAGATTCATTACCAATTTGCTTCGCCCTGGAAGGAGTAGCTCCTCCCGGGTGTCTCTCCACCAGCTACAGAACCTTTTTAACTGATGCCCCCAGCTCTACCGGTAAGAGAGGAGATCCTAGATGGATCTGGGAGACTCAGCTGCTTACTCTGGGACTTCCCACTATGAATGAAACCTTTAAGTCTGTCAACTTTATGCCTCTTGATTCCTGTATTACTAAGTACCGGGATAAGAATCAATTTTGGGATGATGGTGTTACCGCCTTTCCTACTTGGTTGCGTTGTGGGTTTCCTCACGCAGCCTCCTCCTACAATCCTTTACTGTCTAAATTGCTTATTTGGGATTTTTCCGCCTCTTCTGGAGAAAAGAAGTATGAAGATTATATCTCAAAGAATAAAGATAAGTTCCATAATTATACATTTGTGGGTCATGGAGAGAAAATCACTAGGTGGTTTTCACCTGGGTATGTTGAGCCAGTGTGGGTCGCTAGAACCCCCTCTGGAAACATGAGAAAACATCCAGACTTGTTTCGGCTTGTTGCCGCTTCAGGCCCAGTGTCTCAAAAAAGACCCAAAGAAACTACTCCATCTCCCATTGCAGTTAGAGCATGTATTTCCTATCCTTTTGCTCTGCTACTAGGCTCTGCTGCCCGTGTAAATATCTCTGCTCTTGGGTCTAACTCATATCATGTAACTTGCTTTAGATGCATTATCACTAATTGTATTTCACCAAGGGAAAGACAAAAAGTGCAGATTATGATGATTGTGAAAAGACCACCTTTTATAATGATGCCCGTGCAATTACATAACATGACTTGGTATGATAATTCAGCTTTACAGGTACTTAGACAGCTTCATGAATTAATAAGGCCAAAAAGATTTGTTGCAGCATTGATATTAGGGATAACAGCATTAATATCTATTATTACTACTTTTGCCATTGCCACCACCGCCCTGGTTCAAGAGATTCATACAGCTCAATTTGTAAATGATTTAAATAAGAATATTTCCTTTGCATTATCTGAACAAGCAATTATTGACAAGAAATTAGAGGCAAAGATTAATATATTAGAGGAAGTAGTGTTAGCCTTAGGACAAGATGTGGCCAATATTAAGAAACTCATGGAAACTAGATGTCATCAAGAATACAAAGCTATTTGTGTGACTCCACTTCCCTACAATTCCTCTGAGAATTGGGATAAAGTTAAGCATCATTTGTTAGGGGTATGGAAGGATTCTTCCATTACTCATGATTTAGAGGTTATTCAAAAGGACATATCGGCCATGAGCCAAGCTCATATACAAGCTGGCTCATTGAATGTCTTAGCACAAGGATTACAAGAAGACCTTAAGGCCATGAATCCCTTAGATTGGATTCAATATTTTATTTTCATAGGCATTCTTGCCTTAATTGTAGTTTGTGTTATCGTGATTTTCCCTTGTCTTTTCAGGACAATAACCAGATCTCTGGGCAGTGTACGTGAGGACCTGTACGCCTTCCGCCTTAAAAACAAAAAAGGGGGAACTGCCACGCCCACGACGGTGTCGCCCGCGTGACAAATGCCTTGGATGAGGTGGTTACGTGGGAAAGGGGGGCTCGCGGCCCTCGGGTCTATGCCCCCGGCGACCCCTTATCAATCTGCCCGAATCATGGTGCCAGGCTACACGGAACCACGCAAAATCTGCTTGCAGAGGCTGGCTGGCACTCTGCCTTTTTCTCTTTGCAGCTGTGACTATTGCTGTTTCCTTGTGTATTGATTTCAGGGAGTTAACTCTCAATGTTTCTGATGTGCCCCATAAAGAGAATGATGATTCCTCAAAAGTGGCCTCAATACCCCCACCTATAATTCAAGCTTTTAGGCAAACAGTTAAAGAGGGTCCTAGAAGTTTGGGGGAATTTATGAATGACTTAGAACAAAAAGAACTTATGACTCAGAGGGACAAAGAGTCTAGCGAGGAGAGATGAAAGTAAAAGTCCAGGAACTCATAAGCAATCCATACGCGCAGCCAACAGCAGCTGTAAGGAAGCAGTTACAGGAACTAACCAGTCCTACAAGAATTATCAAGGGACAAATAGAGTTTCTCATCAAGGGTCGGTGGTGGCAACCCCCTAACTTTGATCCTAGATATAATAATTATTTGGAGCCATTGCCCTTTACGGGAGCTTATGATAAACATGGGAACCAATGGGTGAATCATAATAGTATGAAAACAGAATGGCATAAGTTACAGTTCATGGAAAGAATAGCTAGGTCCCAACCCCCCTGGTGCCTTCTCACCTGCAAGCAAAGGTTAAATATTTTCACACAAATGAAACCATGGTTAGAACGATGGTGGGAAGGGTTTAATTGTGATACAAAACAAAGGTCTAATAATTACGTAGAAGGAAAACTTCAGCTAGGGCCGTAATGTTCTCTGTCTGGATGAGGGACCACAAAAGAGGAAATAACACCTGTACTCATGAGATCTATTAATCATTCTGAGAAAATTGTGAGACCACATTGTTAATTCTATGTCTATCGCCCCACTGGCCGATTGCCATGTTTCCTCAAATGAATGTATAAAAAACACTGCTTGATCTGAGTAAAATTGCAGCAGTTCACAGCATACTCTGGTGTCTGTGTCTGTCTGTCATTCGCCGAATCCCACTTATCCTGAGTACCTTCAACCCGTTCTCCCTCGGTCTGGTGTTCCTACTGAGACCCAGTCCGCGGCAACTATGAAAGCAGTGCTAAGAAGTAAGTTCATAGCTCTAAATGCCCACATAAAGAAGTTGAAGAAATCTCACACTAGTGACTTAACAGCACACCTGAAAGCTCTAGAACAAAAAGAAGCAAACTCACTCAGGAGGAGTAGATGCCAGAAAATAACCAAATTAAGGGCTGCAATCAATAAAACAGAAACAAAAGAATACAAAGAATAAATCAAAAAAAGAGTTGGTTCTTCGAGAAAATTAAAAAGATAGACAAACCCTTACCCAAACTAACAAAAAAACAGAGAGAATATCCAAATTAACAAAATCAGAAACAAAATGGGAGACACAACAATAGACAAGGAGGAAGTGCAGAGAATCATCAGGTCATACTTCAAAACTGTACTCCACAAAATCGGAAAATCTAAAAGAAATGGAGCCGGCGGTGGTGGCCCATGCCTTTAATCCCAGCACTCGGGAGGCAGAGCCAGGTGGATCTCTGTGAGTTCGAGGCCAGCCTGGTCTACAAAGTGAGTTCCAGGAAAGGCGCAAAAGCTACACAGAGAAACCCTGTCTCGAAAAACAAAAACAAAAACAAAAACAAAACTAAAAGAAATGGACAACTTTCTGGATAAGTACCACATACTAAAATTAAATCAAGATCAGATAAACAATTTAAATAGACCTATAACACCTATGAAAATAGAAGCATTCATTAAAAATCTCAGAAACACAAAAAGCCCAGGGCCTGATGGTTTCAGTGCAGAATTCTACCAGAATTTCAAAGAAGTGCTAATACCAATACTCCTCAAACTGTCCAACACAATAGAAACAGAAGGAACATTGCCAAACTTTTTCTATGAGGCTACAGTTACCTTGATACCCAAACCACTAAAAGATATAAAAAAGAAAGAGAATTACAAACCAAGCTCCCTCATGAACATTAGTGCAAAAAATACTCAATAAAATACTGGCAAACATAATCCAAGAACACATCAAAAAAATCATCCACCATGATGAAGTAGGCTTCATCCCAGAGATGCAGGGATGGCTCAACATATGAAAATCTGTCAATGTAATACATCATATAAACAAACTGAAAGAAAAAATATATGATCATCTCATTAGATGCTGAAAAAGCCTTTGACAAAATCCAACATCCCTTCATAATAAAGGTCTTGGAGAGATCAGGAATACAAGAAACATACCTAAACATAATAAAGGCAATTTACAGCAAGTCAAAAGCCATCAAATTAAATGGAGAAAAACTCAAAGCGATTCCACTAAAATCAGGAACAAGACAAGGCTGTCCACTCTTCCCATATCTATTCAATACAGTACTTGAAATTCTAGCTAGAGCAATAATACAATAAAAGGAGATCAAGGGGATACAAATTGGAAAGGAAGAAGTCAAGCTTTCGCTATTTGCAGATGATACGATAATATATATAAGTGACCCCAAAAATTCTACAGGAAACTCCTACAGCTGATAAACTCCTTCAGTAATGTGGCAGGATACAAGATTAACTCAAAAAAATCAGTAGCCCTCCTATATACAAATGATAAAAGGGCTGAGAAATAAATCAGAGAAACATCATCCTTTACAATAGCCACAAACAATATAAAATATCTTGGGGTAGCCGGGCGGTGGTGGCGCACGCCTTTAATCCCAGCACTCGGGAGGCAGAGCCAGGTGGATCTCTGTGAGTTCGAGGCCAGCCTGGACTACCAAGTGAGTTCCAGGAAAGGCGCAAAGCTACACAGAGAAACCCTGTCTCGAAAAAACCAAAAAAAAAAAAAAAAAAAAAAAAAAATATCTTGGGGTAACTCTAACAGAAGAAGTGAAAGACTTGTATGACAAGAACTTTAAGTCCTTGAAAAAAGAAATGGAAGAAGATATCAGAAAATGGAAAGATCTCCCATGCTCATGGATAGGTAGGATTAACATAGTAAAAATGGCAATCTTACCAAAAGCAATCTACAAACTCAATGCAATCTCTATCAAAATCCCAACACAATTCTTCACAGACCTCGCAAGAACAATACTCAACTTCATATTTAAAAAAAACAAAAACAAAAACAAAACCCAGGACAGCTAAAACAATCCATTACAATAAAGCAACTTCTGGAGGCACCACCATCCCTAACTTCAAGCTCTACTATAGAGCCATAGTAATAAAAATAGCTTGGTATTGGCATAAAAACCAATATGTGGACCAATGGAATCAAATTGAAGACACTGACATTAATCCACACACCTATGAACACCTGATTTTTGACAAAGAAGTCAAAACTGGAAAAAAGAAAACATCTTTAACAAATGGTGCTGGCATAACTGAATGTCAACATGTAGAAGATTGCAAAAAGATCCATATCTATCACTATACACAAAATTCAAGTCCAAGTAGATCAAAGACCTCAACATAAATCTAGCTAGATACATTGAACCTGAGAGAAGAGAGAGTAGGAAGTAGTCTAGAATTCATTAGCACAGGAGACCACTTTCTAAATATAACACCAGCAGCACAGACACTGAGAGCAACAATTAATAAATGGGACCTCCTAAAACTAAGAAGCTTCTGTAAGGCAAAGGACACGGTAAATAAGACCAAACAACAGCCTACAGAATGGGAAAGGATCTTCACCAACCCACATCTGACAGAAGGCTGATCTCCTAAATATACAAAAAACTCAAGAAACTAGATATCAAAATACCAAACAATCCAATTAAAAAATGGACTACATGGCCGGGCAGTGGTGGCGCACGCCTTTAATCCCAGCACTCGGGAGGCAGAGCCAGGCGGATCTCTGTGAGTTCGAGGTCAGCCTGGGCTACCAAGTGAGTTCCAGGAAAAGGCGCAAAGCTACACAGAGAAACCCTGTCTCGAAAAAACCAAAAAAAAAAAAAAAAAAAAAAAAATGGACTACAGAGGTAAACAGAGAATTCTCAAAAGAAGAATCTCAAATGGTTAAAAGACATTTAAGGAATTGCTCAACATCCTTAGTCATTAGGGAAATGCAAATCAAAACAACTTTGATACTTCATCTTACACCTGTCAGAATTGATAAGATCAAAAACACTGATGACAACTTATGTTGGAGAGAATGCGGAGTAAGGGGAACACTCCTCCACTGTTGGTGGAGTACAATCTTGTACAGCCACTTTGGAAATCAGTATGGTGACTTCTCAGAAAATTGAGAATCAATCCACCACAAGACCCAATGATACCACTCTTGAACATATACTCAAGGCATGCTCAATCATACCACAAGGATACCTGCTCAACTATGTTCACAGCATCATTACTCTTAATAGCCAGAACCTGGAAACAACCCAAATGCCCTGGAGTATTACTCAGCTGTAAAAAACAATGACATCATGAAATTTGCAGACAAATGGATGGAACTAGATAATATCATCATGAGTAAGGTAACCCAGACTCAGAAAGACAAACATGGTATGTACTCACTCATACCATCTAGAGGATACTACATGTAAAGCAAAGGATAACCAGACTACAACCTACAGCTCCAGAAAAGCTAGGAAACAAGGAAGACCCTAAGAGGGATGATGCATGGATCGTACTGGGAAGGGGAAACAGATGAGATCTCCATGAGTAAACTGGGGATGATGGGGGCAACAGAGGGGAGGGAATGGGAGATGAGAACATGAGGGAACAAGATGGTCGAGCTGAGGAAGGGATAGAGTGGGAGAGCAATGAAAGAGATATCTTGATAGAGGGAGATATTACAGGGTAAGGGAGTAACCTGGTGCTAGGGAAGTTCCCAGGAATCCATAAGGATGACCTCAGCTTAGACTACTAGCAATAGGGCAGAAGGTGCTTGATCTGACCTACCTCATTAATCAGACTGGTGAATACCCTGTCATCATAGAGCCTTCATCCAGTAACTGATGGAAGCAGATGCAGAGATTCACAGCCAAGTACCGGGCTGAGCTCCAGGAGTTCAGTCAAAGAGAGGGAAAAGGGATTCTATGAGCAAGGGGGTTCAAGATTTTGATGGGGAAATCTACAGAGACAACTGTATAAAGCTTGTAGGGACTCACAAATTTTAGACGGACAGCTGTGGAGCCTGTATGGGACTGGATTAGGCCCTCTACATAAGCAAGACAGTTGTGTAGCTTGGTCTGTTTAAGGGGCCCCTGGCAGTGGGATCAGGATCTATCCCTGTGCATGAGCTGGCTTTCTGGAGCCCATTACCTATGGTTGGATGCCTTGCTCACCCTTGATGCAGAGGGAAGGAGCTTAGTCCTGCCTCAACTGAATGTACCAGGCTTTGTTGACTCCCCATGGAAGGCCTTACACTTATGGAGGAAGGGATGGGGGGATGGGTGGGGGGGATGCTGGGCAGAGCAGGAAAAGGGATGAGAGGGGTATCTGTGGTTGGTACGTAAAACAAATAAAAATATTTTAAATCAAAAAAAAAAAAGAGCACTCAATGCTCTTATAAAGGATCCAGCTTCGGTTCTGCAAGTGGGTCACAGCTGCCTGTAATATTGGTCCAGGGGTGCCGGGCGGTGGTGGTACACACCTTTAATCCCAGCACTTGGGAGGCAGAGGCAGGTGGATCTCTGTGAGTTCGAGGCCAGCCTGGTCTACAAAGTGAGTTCCAGGAAAGACACAAAGCTACACAGAGAGACCCTGTCTCGAAAAACCAAAAAAAAAAAATTGGTCCAGGGGCTTTAAGGCTCTCTTGTGGCCTTCTCTAGCGCACACACACACACACACACACACACACACACACACACACCCTCCCTCTTGGAACTTTCTTGACAGATAACAAAAATATAAAGGAAAATCCACACATGTCTATTTATACAAAACAAGTCCTTGTCAGAATATTTCTTGTTTCTGTTACAGTGAGCTTAATGCTCAACTAAGGATTCTAATTACTTAAATTCCTATCCGTGGAAAATTTACATTCTTGCTCTGTTGTTTTCTCCTGATTTACATCAATTGAATACCTTTTATTGCCTCTGCCAGTTACCTGATTGAAGAATATTTTTTGCTTTTTTCCCCCCGACACAGAAAATGACTCAAGTATCAAACAGAGTAATCCCTGGTTCATTTGTCTCTCTTCATAAACATAAGCTGCAATTCCTGAAAACTGTTATCATCTCATCTCTTTTCCTATTTATATATTTTTAAGTTTTTTAAAATTTATATTATTTTATGTGT
Organism: Peromyscus californicus insignis; assembly: GCF_007827085.1. Classification (NCBI taxonomy): domain Eukaryota; kingdom Metazoa; phylum Chordata; class Mammalia; order Rodentia; family Cricetidae; genus Peromyscus; species Peromyscus californicus. Next base: position 15,879,069 of record NW_026294402.1, read on the forward strand.
ATGACTGTTTTGCCTGACTGTATGTATGTGCACATGTGTGGCCTGGTGCCTCAGGAGTTCAGAGGAGGGTGTTAGATCCCCTAAACTGGAGTTAAGGATGATTGTAACCCACCATGTGGATTCTGGGAACCAAACCCAGGTTCCCTGCAAGAGCAACAACTGCTCCTAATACCAAGCCACCTCCCTAGCCCCTCCTACTTATATTTTTGTTGTCAGTTTAAACATTCCTTTTTCTTATGTTCACTACTTACATCCTAAAGCAGAAAATAATACTGTCCTCTACTTCTATAATCCTAATCAAATTGTAATAATAAATGCATCCTCTTTAGTTAGATGGTTTAGTAAGAAACAAAGAAGAAAGTATACTTGGGGTAGGGGGGCTGGAGAGATGTCTCAGTGGTTAAAAGCAACGGCTGCTCTTCCAGAGGACCTGAATTCAGTTCCTAGCACTCACATACCGGCTCACAGCCATCTTCAACTCCAGGTCCAGGGAATCCAATGCCCTCTTCTGGACGAAGAATAGTTCTAGGTTGGGAGTGGAGAAATGACTCAATAGTTAAGAGCACTGGAGGTGATGGCTCAGTGGTTAGGAGCACTGGCTACTCTTCCAGAGGACCCAGGTTAGACTCCCAGCACCCACATAGCAACTCACAAACCATCTGTAACTCTAGTTCCAGGGGATAGGATGTCCTTTAATGGTCTCCAAGGGCACTGCACTTACATGGTGCACAGGCAGACATTCTGGTCAAAAAATAAACACCCATACACACAAAATAATATATTTTTTTTAAAAGAGCATTGGCTGCTCTTATAGAGGACCCAGTTCAATTCCTAGCACCCACATTGGTGACTGGTGGCTCACAGCTCTCTATAACTCTGGTTCCTAAGGATTCAGCTTCCTCTGGCCAGTACTGCATATCTATGGTACACATACATACATACATGCAGGCAAAACAGACATAAATATAAAATAAAAGTGTCTTCAAAGAAAAAAATAGCTCCAGGTAGAAATTTGTCTCCATGCTTTAAGCAACCAGATACAGGAAATACAAAAAATAGAGGAACCAACTCAAACTCCTGAACTTCCAACCCCCGCCTTCTCGGTGCTGGAACAAGTGTGCCTAACCACATCCAGCAATAATGCATTTTTCTTACTTTAAGAGATACACTGCTGGGGCTGTAGTCTGCTCAGCGGAGTGTGCGCACTGCTCTTGCAGAGGAACCTGGGTTCGACTGGGTTCCCTGCATTCACAACCGCCTTAAGCCGAAAAGACGCTCACCTCAACCACGTGAACACTTCCGACCCTCCAACTCCTGAAGAAGACTTAAGATCAAAACCAAATAGGAGTAAATTCTTTTCCTTTCGGGAGAAAACGGGTCGGGTGGCGCTCTCCCGCGCAGTCCGAGAAAACGCCGCCGCCTCAGCCGAGAGGCCGACCCTTGTCACCTAAGCTGCCTGCTGGACACCACCTCCGGGAAGCAAAGGAACTACAAATCCCAGAGTCCGCCCCGGAAAAGACTGAAGGCAACAACCGACAGTGTTTCCGCTTCCGGCCTAGGGCTGCAGGACCGTTTCGGGGTCCAGCTCTGGCTCCGGTTTCGTAATTTGTAAGCCGGTCAAAGACATTAGAATATCCACTCACGAAGGTGCAGTTGGCCCTTGATTAACTGACTGCAGGAAAGAGGGGCAGAAACAGACCCACAAAGTTGAGGTCACAGTTACAAGGGTGGACCGGACTGTGGGTGGGATCATCCACTAGCGGGACTCGAGTGGCAGGTCCGGGGTCAGAGAGCAGAAAGGTTAGAAGAGAGTGTGCTCGCAGGTCGTTTCCACACACCGCTCTCGAGTTGATTAGCTGTAGTGTTAAGCCTAGGGATCCATAAAATGAACTAAATCCTGTTTAATCATTCTGCCTTTTACATCATGAGTTCTCTTTTATATGGACACTGTCTTCATTCCAACAGTTGAGACCTGGAGTTTTCTGTCCTATCGGGATAGACCCAGTGCACAGGAGTCCAGACCAAGACTGATATGAAAAGACACTGGAGGTCGCTGGAGACATGAGTACTTTCCGGTTTTTTTTTTGTTTTTTTTTTTTTGTTTTTTTTTTGTTTTTTTTTTTTTTTTTTTTTTGTTTTTTGTTTTTTTTTAGACAACCCGAGTTTGGTTAGCACGTTTGACTGAGTTACTGGCTCCTGCAAATGTTAGCCTTATCAATAGACTACATTGGCAGCCAGGGTTCTGTCTCAATATATAAGGAGCTATGCTATTGAGATTGCTTCTGTCGAGCTGTGCTCCAGAACTCAAACTGTTATGTTGTCCAAGCAGACCAGCTATGTGAAGAAGGCCACTCCAGTTGTGCTCTCCTGAACACATGGAATTGTCCTTTGACAAAGCTGAGGAGAGTGGATTCCTCTACTGTAGACCTCATGGCAGGACTAGAGAAAACAGATTCCTCACACCCTGTAGTACCTTAGGCTCTGGCCTTCACCAACCCAGTGTATCATATTAAATATTGATCAATAGAGACTAGAAAGATAGCTAAACAATATCTCTTACTGCTCTTGCAAAGGACCTTGGTTCCATCCCCAGCACCCATCAGGCAGCTCACAACTCCCTGTAACTCCAGCTCCAGGGTATCTTATGTGCTCTTCTGGCATCCTTGGGGACCTACATATGTGTGATGCAGGTACACACATGTACATCTAAAATATAAATCTTTTTAAATGAATTATTAGGAAAAATAATTGTATAATTAGTTCTCAAAATAAAACAAATGGCCAATAAACACATGAAAAAATGTTCAAAATCCTTGGCTATCAGGGATTTAAAAAAAAAAAAAAAACAGCCGGGCGGTGGTGGCGCACGCCTTTAATCCCAGCACTCGGGAGGCAGAGCCAGGCGGATCTCTGTGAGTTCGAGGCCAGCCTGGGCTACCAAGTGAGTTCCAGGAAAAGGCGCAAAGCTACACAGAGAAACCCTGTCTTGAAAAAACAAAAAAAAACAAAACAAAACAAAACAACAAAAAAAAAAAACCTTCACTAAGATTCCCTCTGCCCCCTTTCAGAATGGTTTCTCCAAGAAAAGAAAAAACAAGACGTGGTATGGGTGAGGTGGGCCACAATCCTTATACACTGTTGGTGAGAACAGAAGTAAGTATGGAGGTTGCCCACACAACCGAAAGCAGAACTATGATGTGATTCAGCTGTACCATTCCTGGGTATATACCAAAGGAAGCAAGTCAGCACATGATACAAATGTCTGCACACCCATGTTAACAGTAACACTATTGAAAGTAGTCAAGTTAAAAAATCAGCTTAGTTGTTCATTAATAAACAGACTGAGATGGCTCAGCAGCTAAGATTGCTTTTCCGCGGGACCAGAGTGGTTCCCAGCACCACTGTTGGGTGGCTCAGAACATATAACTACAGCTCAAGGAATTCCAATACCACCTTCTAGCCCCCTTGGGCACCCCAACACAGGGGGAACACATATGTACAATGATAAAATGGGGGGGAGGACACTTGATACACAGAATGGAGCTTTATTTAGTCACAAAGAAAAAATAATTAGGTAATTTGGAGGGAAAGTGATGGAACTAAAATGCATACTAAACAAAATAAGTCAGACCCAGAGTGACAAATACTGTATTTTCTCTCATCCACAGAATTAAAAAAAAAAAATTAAAGAGATGAAAATAGAGAAAATGAGGCTTTAGGGGAAGGAACCCAACAGAAAGAAGACAACACAAGGTAAAGGTATGTGTGAATATGAGCAAAATGTACTTTATACACATCTGAATGTTAATGTAGCTCTGAAAATAGTGTTCTTGCCTAGCATGCATGAAGTTTCAGGTTCAATCCTCAACACCACACACTCCTTAGGAACCACAGCACACTGGGGGCAGAGATAGGATTGAAAGTTAAAGGTCATCCTTTACCACATGACAAGTTTGAGGACAGTCTGAAATACATGAGACCCTATTTCAAATACATGTGCACACACACACACACACACACACAACAACAACAACAACAACAAAACAAACATGAAAGGAACCTAAACACTTTTCCTAAAACACGTCAAGTGGCCAACAAGTGTGTAAATGGGTGCTTGAGAGGCTGGAGTGTAGTCCAGCAGTTCTGAGCACTTACTATTCATACAAAAGACACAGGTTTAATTATCAGCACCCAAATTAATTAGCTCACAATATCCTGTAACTCCAGTTTTCAGAAGATCTAACACCTTCATCTGACTGCACATACAAGTGAGAACACATACATACACGTTAAGTTATGTGGGTTCTGTATCATGTGTCAAAATTCCTAACAGAGGCAATATTTAAGGGAGGAAAGGTTTGAAGTCATGGATTCAGAGAGCAAAATCTACTGTGACAGGAAAAGCATGGTAGCTGGAATGGTTATGTGGCAGCAGGAGTTTGTGGTAGAGACTGTTCACATCTTGACAGATCAAAAAGAGAGGTGGACCAAAATGGTTGGCAGGTACAACCTTCAAATACCCATCCCTACCCACAGCCTTCTAGAACAGTGGCACCAGCTGGGAGAGACCGTATGTACAAACACATAGAATTTTAGGGGATATTTCACTTTCAAAGCATACTAGTTTCGAACAAAATTCAAAATTATACTAATCTGGCTTCAATTATACTATATTGGCTACTCTTCTAGAGGACCTGGGTTCAATTCCCAGCAGCCACATAGAGGCTCATAACCATCTATAACTCCAGTCACAGAGGACCTGATGCCTTCTTCTGACCTTTTTGGGCAACAGGCATGTACCTGGTGCATACACATACACACAGGCAGTATATACACATATAAACAAACAAAACAGCTAAGCAGTTGTGGTGCATACCTTTAATCTCAGCACTTGAGAGGCAGAGGCAGGTGGATCTCCAATTTAGAGGCCAGCCTGGTCTACAAAATGAGTTCCAGGATAACCCTCTGCAATATCTCACACTTGGAATCTAAAGAATAAACTGAAGTCACAGAAGTAAACTACAACAGTGGCTGCCAGTGGTTAAGGTTTAAGAGAAATAAGAAGATAACCATTTAAGAATGCAGACTTTCTGAGTAGCACCAAGACAGCATATTCACCACTGTGACAACAAGGAACAATAATTTACTGTCACTGAAAATTGGCTAAGACATTAGGTGTTGGTAAAGTGGGCTGTTTTAGTTCCTGACAAACAAAGACTCTGTAAAGCCTAAGATGGACTTTCCTGGTTACACTCCAAGAGAGAAGTCCCTGCCACATCAATCACCATTCTCTAAGATATATATAAGCATCTGTTCTGAGGGCCTATGGAACTCTGTTTTCTAGTTTGCTAAGACATTAGGTGTTTTCATATCAAATATAAAACATAACTCAGTGGGCCAGCAAGTTGGCTCAGCAGGTAAAAATGCTTACCTCCAAGCCCAACCACCTGAGTTCAATTCCCAGGACCCACAAGGTGAGGAGAAAGCCAGTTCCTGAGTTGTCCTCTCATCTCCACACACATGATGTTGTCCACCCACACCCCAAATAAATAAATGCAATTTTAAAAAAAACTATGTCAGGTGAGGAATATATTCAATAGTTTGGATCTAGATTCAGTAAACAAAATTAGTGCCACTATTAATATAATGCAGTATTATATTAATACTTAATGTATCTTTAAGGCAGAATTGTAAGCTAGAGGTGTCTGGACTATACAATGAGACCCTCTCTCAAGAACTAAATAAACTCAACCTGCCTAAGAATTATTTTAAAAGTAAAGCTTGTAAGTCTAATGTGAAATTTCTCATAATGTACACTGTGAAATTAAACACAAAGCATTCCCTGACTCTTAGATTGAATGTTATGTATAGATTTATTAGATCCACTTGGTCTCAAGTCTACTTCAAGTAGTTTCCTTAGTGATTTTAAGACCCAATGTTAATATGACTTCAGCATTGAAGAGAGAACTAAAACAGTCTTACATTCTCATCATAACACTATTTCTCTCTACATATATACTAATATTTGCTTTCCACACTTGGGTGTTCTATTTCAGGGATCATATCTTTACAACCATATCACCCTTACAATAAAGAGATAGACCTTTTTCGATCTATTTATGCCCTAACATAAAATGAGTCACTTATTGGAAGCACAGAGAAGTCTTTCTATACATTATCAGCCAAGCACAGTGGGCCATTACTGAAGCCATAACACTTGAGAGGTTAATGCAGGAGGATCATTAGTTTGAGGTCAGTTTGCACTACACAGTGAATTCAAGGCCAAGCCTAAACTACATAGCAAGACCCTGTCACAAAAACAAATAATGAAAAATTATTATTTAAGACAATTTCAATCTCCTGGTCATTTTCACAAAGTAACTTTTAAAAGGACCACACAAACTGTGATCAAGAATGAGTTGCAAAGATGATTTATGCAAATAAATAAATGTGATACACTGAATAACAAAGTGAAAAAAAAACTGTATTGCAGAAAATGTAAAGAATCATGTAACAACAGAATATCAACTGATGGTGACAACAGTCAATAAATTAGATAGAAATGTACTTAATTATAATGGAAGCATATGAAAAACTAATACAGTTATCATTCAGTGTTACAAAGCTCAAACTTGTCAAGGACAGGCATAACTACCTTTCCATCTTTTATTCAGCAAATACTGGGGAAAGCCTAGCTGAATCAATTAGGATAAGAAAAGAAAAAAGTCACCCAAGGAAAGAAACTTGTTTCAGGTGATAGGGTGTCAATACAGAAAATTACTCTGTGAACGAAATTTTAAGAAACTCATAAAAGTTCAATAATTTTCAAATCAACACAAAGTGTCTACACACTACAAATTTAAAAAGCAAAAATATTATACACCCTATAAAACTGCATAAAACGATACAGAATAAAATTAAATGGAAAATCTAAACCACTATGAACAAGACTATAAACACTGGCAAGGTATCCCATGCACACTGAGAGAATCACCACTATTAGAATGTCCTTCCTACCCAAAGTGCTTTGTAGATTTATTGCCATCACATTAACAATTCCAACAGCATTTCTCACAGGCTTATGAAAAAATTCCCAAGTCATAAGGAACCAAAACCTTTCAAATTAGGCCAAAGACTTAAATAAAAACAAAAATTTTAGGTTTAACAATGTATTACAGGGTTGGAGATGAAGCTCAGTTAGTAGAGAGTTCACTTCGCATGTGTGAAGTCCCAAGTTTGATACCCACGCACTGAACCAAAAACAAAACAAAACAAAAACAATGAATGTGGTGGTGCATACCTGTAATCCTACCACTGGGGAGGTAGAGGCAAGAAGATCAAAAGTCCAAGGTCATTCTTGACCATTTAGTTAATTTCAAAGCCTAAGTTCCATGAGACCTTGTCTCAAGGAATAATTAAAAAAAAAAAAATACAAAGGCAGTAATCGAACAGTACAATAGTGATACAAACAACATAACAAAATAGTTTAGATAAAACTTATAGTCATTGCTAGGCATAGTGGCACATAACTTTAATCCCAGCACTCTGAAAGGCAGAGAGACAGGTGGATCTTCATGAGTTTGAGGCTAACCTGGTCTACTTAGCAGGCCAACCAGAGCTACAGAGAGAGAATAACTCAAAATCAAAACGACAACAAAAACCTTATATAAGCCCGGTGGTGGTGGTGCTCGCCTTTAATCCCAGTACTTAGGAGACAGAAGCAGGCGGATCTCTGAGTTTGAGGACAGTCTGGAATACAGAGTGAGTTCCAGGACAGCCAGGGCTACACAGAGAAACCCTGTCTCAACAAAAAACAAACCATAAAACCAAAAAAAAAGTCAAAACAAAACCAAAACTCTTATACAGTCAAAATAATTTCAACAATGAATTTAGAACTATAGCTTGAGGGTAGAGCACATACCTAGCATTCATGAGGTCACAAGTTCAATTCCAAGCACCAAAACACAAATGTTGATAACCAAATTTTCAACAAAATTATCATAATATTAAAAAGGATTTCGAAAGAAATAAAAGAAAGAAAAAAATGGATAGGCAAGCAAAATAAGTGCACCACTAACTATGGGGTGTGTGTGTGTGTGTGTGTGTGTGTGTGTGTGTGTGTGTGTGTGTGTGTGTAGTGATATAAACTCAGAGGTCAAGGAAAAAAGGAAATAAAATTAAATAATAGCAAAAGAAATACAGTTAAGTTGGGTAGGCTGGTTCATACCCCAAAATCACAGCACTCAGGAGGCCTAGGGAAGAAATACTGCGGCAAGTTTAAGTCTAGCCTGGTCTACACAGTAAATTCCATGCTATTTTAGATTACATAGTAAGATCACCTCCAACAAACAAAACCCTGAAAATAAAATCTAAAACTGTGACACAATAAAACTCTAAAAAGAATGCTTCCTGACATACCAGCATAGAATTTTGGAGCAGACATGAAGAATTAGGGCAACATCAAACTGAAGATTTTGCAAAGCAGAGCAGAAAACAAATCTGAAAAGGCATGTACACAGATGGAAAAATATCTGCAAACCATATATACTACAGTGGGGTCTGTGTCTAAAATATAGTAACTCAGGTAACTTCACAGCAAAATACATTGATCTTGAAATTAACTGAAATTAATATTTTAGCAAAGACATACAAATGACTTATAGATTAGGAAGAATCAAATACCATCTCATATTTTAAAATGGCACATAGAAAAAGTAAAAGATAAACAATAAACTGATAGTCATTACAGAATAGTACAGACATACTGAATTAAAAGTACATTTATCGTTACTATAACAAACCCATTTTGGGGATTGTGTCTGAGGGCATAAGATCATTAATTTAAAGAGACAGCCACACTCACATTCATGCAGCAATACTCCCAATAGCCAAGGTATGGAATAAGTATCCATAAACATACCAAAGGATAATTAAATGTCTTAAAATGAAATAACTGACCATAACACAGCTCTACCTTGAGGACATCATATAAACTAACAGAAGCCATATAGAGAGCTAGGCATGATGGCACATGCCTGAAACTCCAGCACTAAAGTCTGAGGCAGAAAGGTAAGTTTGGGGTCAGTTTGAGCTACAAAGTAAGATCCTGTCACAAAAAAATAAAAAACCTAGGTAGTTAATAAAGATGCTACATGACTTAACAAATAGAGTCTAAAGAAAACCTGAACTCTAATCAGAGAATGAGATAATGGCTACCAGAGACTGGGAACTCAAATAAAGGGGTTGTATTGGTCAGATCCAACCTACTTGAACACTATGTAAAAACACAGTGATTTCAGTGCTAGTAAAGTATATACTTAAGATAGTGGACAGAGCCAGGTATGGTGGCTTGTACCTGTAATCTCAGCACTCAGGAGTCTGAGCCAGGAATGCCATGAAGTCAAGACCAGTCTAAGCTACATGATTTTCATACTAGTCTAGGTCACAAAGTAAGACTGACTTGAAAAAAAGACAAAAGGGAGGGAAGCAGACAGTGCAGAGGGTGTGCATGGCACAACAAATAAAATAACAAGTAGTGAGTAGATGAGCGTTTGTGTTCATTAGTTCACAATGCCAACATGGGACATATACGAGACACTAGGTATAAACAATAGTTTTCAATCATACAAATAGGAATATTTTAAAAAGGAAAACCTATAATGGAATTTAGAAATTTATAATTGAAGTCATAAAAATACACAAATATAGAAATATTCAAAGTTCATCTAGAAGCACCCAGGAAATCTATGTGTTGCCATCCAAATGAAGCAAATCCCCTATTACACATATGTAGTTTGTGTTCAGTCTGTAAACACCACATAAAGTCAAATGTAAAAAGTTATTTCCCAAACTTCAGATTTTTTTCTCAACTGTGAGATCACAAGTGAACAAAGAAACTTAAAATCTATGACATTTCTATATGTCTTGCATCAACACACATGGAAACACTAAAGGTTTTCATTTCCTATACTACAAACCTTGACTGAGTTCACATATCGTGAGATTTTGATCTCTCCCATGATCCTTAAACTCAGAGCATCCTCAGAATGAGTTTTTACAGCAAATAGTGAAAACTGAATGCTTTCATACATTGCTTATTATATTAATAAAACTTGTATAGACCAAATTCTGATTGCAAAAGATTGATCAAGGGCCTCCAGAACAATTTTCTGAATCCCTTACATTCAAAGGTTTTCCCCCCAATGGGGATTTTCATGTTTATTAGCATCAGCAGAAGTAGTGAAGGCTTCCCCGCATTCCTTATATTCATATGGTTTCTCTCCTGCATGTTTCCGTAAATGTTTATTAAGGCCTGAGTGCTCTGTAAAGGCTTTTCCACAGTACTGGCATACATAGGGTTTCTCTCCAGTGTGAATTCGCATGTGAACTCGAAGGTACGAGGACCATAAAAATGACTTTCCACATATTATACACTGAAAAGGCTTCTCTCCAGTGTGAGTTCGCATATGAACGGGAAGATAAGAAGAACATGTAAATGTTTTTCCACATACAGTACACTGAAACGGCTTTTCTCCAGTGTGAATTTTCAAATGCACATTAAGATAAGAGGAAGAAGCAAAGGCTTTCCCACAGTGGTCACATTCAAAGGGTTTCTCTCCTTTGTGACTTCTTATATGTGCAATAAGGCCTGAGGAAGTGCTAAAGGCTTTTCCACATTCTTGGCATGCATAGGACTTTTCGCCAGTGTGATTTCGTAAATGTATAGTAAGGCCTGAACGAGCAGTGAAGTCTTTCCCACAGTAAGTGCATTTATAGGGTTTTACTCCAGTGTGAATTCGAAAGTGGGTCTCAAGGGATGAAGAGTTTCTAAAGGATTTTGTGCACACCTTACACTGAAAAGGTCTCTCAGAACTGTGAGTTTTCATGTGTACAGTAAGTTGAGCAAAACTAATAAAGCCTTTCCCACATTCCTTACATTCATAGGGCCTTTCACCAGTATGTGTTCTTATGTGTTTAGTAAGGCATGAGCGCTCAGGGAAAGTTTTCCCACATTCTTTACATTCATATGGTTTCTCTCCGGTGTGAGTTCGCATATGAATACGAAGATAAGAAGATCGTGTAAATGTTTTGTCACACTGATTACACTCAAAGGGTTTCTCTCCTGTGTGAGTTCTTAAATGTCCAACAAGAGATGAGGAATGAGCCAAGGCTTTCCCACACTGGTAACATTCAAAGGGCTTCTCTCCTGTATGAATTCTTATATGTTCAACAAGGCCAGAGGATGTACTGAAGGCTTTCCCACACTCCTTACACTCATAGGGTTTCTCACCATTGTGAATTAGTACATGCTTAGTAAGGCCTGAACGTGCTGTGAAGTCTTTCCCACAGTAATTACATTTGTATGGTTTTATTCCAGTGTGAATTCGAAAGTGGGTCTTAAGGCATGAGGAATTTCTGAAGGTCCTTGCACATACCTTACACCGAAAGGGCTTCTCACCAGTGTGAGTTTTTATATGTTCAGTTAGTTGAGCAAAGCTGGTGAAGGCTTTCTCACATTCTGTACATGGATAGGGCCTCTCACCAGTATGTTTTCGTAAGTGTATAGTAAGCCAAGAACGGCCACTGAACGCTTTCCCACATACTTTACATTCATAGGGTTTTTCTCCTGTGTGAGTTCGTATGTGACCTAACAGGTAAGAAGAACGTGTAAATGCCTTCCCACATATGTTACACTCAAAGGGCTTCTCTCCAGTATGAGTTCTCAAATGCGTAGTAAGGTAAGAAGAAGATGCAAAGGCATTCCCACACTGGTCACACTGATATGGTTTCTCTCCTGTATGACTTCTCATATGTTCTGTAAGGCGTGAGGGTTGAATAAAGGTTTTCCCACATTCCTTGCACTCATAAGACTTCTCTCGCGTGTGTTGTCGTAGATGTACAATTAAGCTCGAGCGCTCAGTGAAGGCTTTCCCACATTCCTTACAGTCGTAGGGTTTCTCCGAGGTGTGGCTTTGCATATGGATATTAAGGTAGACAGGATGTGTAAAGATTTTTTCACACTTCTTACATTCATAGTATTTTTTTTCAGTGGGAATTACAACATGATCGTCATGGCTTATAGGATGAGTAAAAGCTTGCTCACACTGCTCTGATTTGTGAAGATTCTTTTCACTATGAGAAGAACTATGTGCCTGCAGTTCTAACTGATTAACGAAAGTTTTCCCACATTCGCAGCACTCAAAGGATTTTTTCACAGTGCACATTTTCTGGGAAACATCTGGAGTCACGGTGAAGGGTTTTACACACTGGTTCAACTGAAGAATGTTCTCTTCGGTAGAATTTTCTTTCAGTGGTGGCACAAAGTCTTTTCCATACAAATTACACTCTGAAGTGTTCTCTGTATTTGAAGTACTTATGTGAGTCTCAGGGCATGAATCTTCACTGAAAACTGTTCCAACTTGTATAGAGTCACCAAGCACCCCTCTATTGTGTTCTCTTCCCTATTGATAAAGGGTAAAAAGATGATTAAAGGATTTTTCAGGCTTGTATAGGAATGTATACTTGTGGGAATTCTGATGCACTAATTTATGCTGAACATGTTGGTTTACTACTGTAATCCCAACACTCTGGAGGCTAAAGCAAAAGTCACAAGTGAAGGCCATTTTAAGTGCTAATGAGCCCCTCTCTGATAAAAGGAGTAAACAGAAAAGGAGGGAAAAAGAAGAGTTCCGCCGGGCGGTGGTGGCGCACGCCTTTAATCCCAGCACTTGGGAGGCAGAGGCAGGCGGATCTTTGTGAGTTCAAGGCCAGCCTGGTCTAGATGAGCAAGATCCAGGAAAGGCGCAAAGCTGCACAGAGAAACCCTGTCTCGAAAAACCTAAAAAAAAAAAAAAAAAAAAGAAGAGTTCCCTTGCCTGTGATAGCTATTTCTGTCAAATATCTTTCATTTATATCTATTTTTATTAAAGAATTCCTAATCTTCCCTGAAATTGGACAATAAGAAATACCCTTGTTCCCCCAAGGAGTTATATCAACCATGCTCCAGGAATGGCCCTATATACACCAAGGAAGTTTGGTTAGCACAAATTCAAATTGACAGACTATTTATATTCTTAAAAATGAATGTAGAGTTGGGGTGGAGAAGTGAAGGTGAATCTTGGAGGACTTAGGAGAAGTGGGAGTTGATTATTATCAAAATACATTATATGAGATATTCTCAAAATTTAAAAAAAAAAAAAGAAAGAAAAAGAAATATTCTGGGGCTGGAGAGCTGGCTCAGAGGTTAAAAAGCACTTGCTGCTCTTCCAAAGGACCCAGGTTAGTTTCCCAGAATCCACACGGCAGCTCACAATTGTCTATAACTCCAGTTTCAGGGAATCAGATGCCCTAGTCTGTTCTCCAAAAGCACCAGATATGCACATGATACACAGACTTATGTGCAGGCAAAGCACCCATAAACATAAAAGAAAAGCAAATTTCATTTGTGAGCCTTACCAGTTGCATTCCATTTGACACATCTGACCAAAATATATCCTGCTGAAGTGCTGTCCCTTTTGTCTTAAGGTGCATTTCCCATTCTAAAGTGAAACCAGAAAACATATATAAGGATTTGCACAACAAATGGAAAGTTCAATTTTTAAAAACAGGCAGAAACCCATCTCATGTGGCCAGGTGTGGTGGTACACACCTTTATGGAGGAAAGGCAAGCAGATTTCTGAGTTCAAGGTCAGCCTGTTCTGTAAGTTGAGTTCCAGGCAAGAACTTCATTTATATTTTTTTCATATTGAAACACATTAAACAATAAGGCAAAGAGAGATTAAAGCATCTAAATCTAAAATATGGCAAACATAGGATATGGTGTCAAAGCTGTAATAATTAAGTTTTTTTACTAAAATTAAATGGGATGGTAAATAAAATAGAGAAAAGGAAAAAAAAGATACATCACAGATGCTATACATTAGCTTTTTCTATTAAAATTAAATTGTGTTCCAAGGACCTCAGATTCAAGGTGGTCCTTCTAACAGTTCCCTTAACACACTTCCAAGCATAAGGAACTTGACAATGACAAGAAATGTTTTCAACAAATACTAACCTTGGAGAATTCCTTGCTCCATTATTGTCAACTCTACTTTCCGCTCCAACCAAGAGATCAGGCTAGGTTTGAACAACTGACCTCCTAAACAGAGACAAATACATCAATGGAAAAGTCTCATAAACTCCCCAATGATAGAAAAACACATTTCTCAAGAAGTATTTAAAATTATTAACAGCTCAGAATACAAATATTTATGCTATTGGTGACTAGAAGTTTTCTGTGACCCACCAAACCCACATTCATAACTAAATGCACATTTAAAAACACTAGTGAGGACCAAGTCTGTTGATGTAATCTCATCACTCACAAGGCTGAGGCAAGAGGATCAAGACTTTCCGGCCAATGATGGCTACAAGGCTAAATAGTGAGACCTGTCTCAAGCCAAAAAAATGGCTGAAGTAGAGTGTGGTGATATTTTGTTTGTGACCTAACAAATAAAGCTTGCCTGAAGATCAGAGGGTAGAGCTAAGCCACTAGTTAGCCATAGAGGCCAGGCAGTGGTGGCACACACCTTTAATCCTAGCATTTGGGAGGCAGAGGCAGACGAATCTCTTGAGTTCAAAGCCTCCCTGAGCTATACAAGATTGATCCAGTCTAAAAGAGAAAGAGCCAGGCAGTGGCGGCACACACCTTTGATCCTACCCTTGGAATCTCACACCTTTAATTACAGCACTAGAGAGGTGGAGACAAGAAGTGATATGGCTGGGCAAAGAGAGGAATATAAGGCAGGAGGAGATAGGAGCTCAGCTCCCTTTCAGGCTGAGAACTCAGTAGAGGTAAGAAATGGCTGTGGCTTCCTCCTCTGTCTCTCTGTTCTTTCAGCATTTACCCCTATATCTGATTCCGGGTTTTTATTAAGACAATTAGGATTTGTACTATAGTAGAGCACTTGCCTAGACTGTATAAGGTCCTAAATTTAATCCCACTACTGCCCATAAACAAATAAATACTATTAATGGCATGTAATTGTCCTATGCTTCCATTATTAATGAAAATTCTATGCTTAAAAAAATGTAAAATAAAATGCACTAAATTATTTCTTTCAATATGATCTAGTATAAGTAATTAAAGTTTTATGAAGTTACTACCACCCCTACTCCCCGGAGATACAAATCAAACCCAAGGCCACATATGTCTAAACAAGCACTCTACCACAAAGAAACATACCCAGCCACGGGTCTTCATTCTTATATGGAAAAAATGATAGCACCAGTCCTTCAGAAACAGATTCACAAAAATTGTTAAAATAAAAACAACAGCCAGGTGTGATAGAGCACATCTGTAATCTCAGCTATCAGATGACTGAGGTAGAATGCTGAGAGCTTGAAGTCAGCTAGAGTTATAGAGTAAGACCCTGCCATAGAACAAAAATCAGAAAGAGAAAGAATCTCAAAATAACACTATTAGTATAGTAATAGTGATGCTACTAACCATGATTTAGTTGAGAACTACCATGGTGGGATAATTATATTAAGGAAAGGATTTAATCTGCTATTTCTCACTGTTTTCTGAGCTGATAACACATTCTAGAACACTATTTGTTATCTTATGAATCTAGAACAAATGATGGCAGTCTCACCTACTGTGGCCAGGTTCTGGTAGTTCTCCAGCATCACATCTCTGTAGAGATTTCTCTGAATAGGATCCAGTGAAGTCCACTCTTCCTGGGTAAAGTCCACAGTCACATCTTCAAAGGTCACTGCATCCTGAACCATCACATAAACACCAACTTGAGCAAAGTAAACATCATCTATGCTCACTGGAGAATGACGAAGTAAAATCCATGCCTATAAAGGAGTATGAGGTCCCCATAATCTATCTCAAGTCTCAGTATTTCTAGAGCATTTCTCTGTCTACACTCACTCTATACACCTTTTATACTCATGGATCTTGGCACCTCTTACAAATAAACTTACACTGCCACAATTACACAGGGAACTCTATTCATCCTACCCCCTATGCTGTGACACGCTCCCAAGCATTTCAAACTTGTTATGTGATTATAAATGAATTTACTTCTTTAAAAACGGAGATTTTCATCTTTATCATTTGTCAGAACACATAAAATAATAAATATTTAAACACTAACAGAAGTCAAGACACATGACTACTAAAATACTGAAATATTTTCAGGGTAATCCCTCACCTAAATATGTGCCTTTGGGGAAAATCAGTCATGGCATGGGTTTTTGGTTTGCAATCAGTCATGGCATGGGTTTTTGGTTTGCTGATTTGTTTTGCTGTGAGGGCAAGTCTATCTATGAGAAAATGTCTTCCTGGCCAATTTCACATTAACTTTAGATCCTCTAATACTCCTCTTCAGAGTACATAATAAGAGATCATTCCTTCTACCAAGAAACCCATTTCTCTTCATGTCCTGACTTCTTACAAAGAAAATTATCAATCCTGGCTAAGTGCATAAAATAGGAAATAAACTTTTTGTTGAACTTACCACCTGCTGAGTCTCCATGAAGGTATGTCTTGTCAAAAAATCCTGCTCTAGTGCTAAATCTTTGGTTTGTAGTTGTTTTTCCAATTCTGGAATTGAACCCACAAAATAAGATTAGATTTAAATAACAGAACAGTATAACAAGTTAAAAGTATCTCCATGGTTTTCTAAATAAACCTGGTAAGCAAACTAAAGATTTAGAGGAAATTTTGCTAAATATAATTCTGTTAAAACTAATACATGGTAATAAAACAAAAACTTGTCACCAAAGAGAAAAAGGAAGAAATATCATGAAAGTACAGCACAGTATGATGATGCACACCTACAATCCCAGCACACACAAATCTAAGGCTGGAGAATCAACTATTTAAAACTACACCATAATAGAGAGAGAGAGACAGAAAGAGAGCGAGAGAGAGAGAGAGAGAGAGAGAGAGAGAGAGAGAGAGAGAGAGAGAGAGAGAGAGAGAGAGAGCGCAAGCAAGCATGCATTTGAGGCAAATCCCAGGAGACTGTTTTACCAACACAGAGAGAGAGAGAGAAAGAAAGAGACAGAGAGAGAGAGAGAGAGATGAAAAAAAGAAAAGTTCATAAAACAATGAGCTTGGCACTCCAGGAGGCAGTCAGAGGCAAGTGAATCTCTTGCCTCGAGTTCAAGGCTGGCCTAGCATACAAAGGAAGTTCCAGGCCAGTCAGGGACAAACAGTAACTTAAAAAACCAACAAAACAAAAAAAGATAATGAACTTGAAACATAAAATGCTATCTCATTAGACCTAACTCCTCAGAGGTCTGCTAGTACTTATTCCTGTTTGGGGAAGAGGAATATGGTCAGTGTCTCCTGTAAGTGTATACAAGGTTTCACTTGAATCTTGAATTAAGGACAGTGGTTAAATCAGAATGATAATAACTAAGTTGCATTCATACATTATGGTGTTGAAGTAATTAATTAATTTTAAGCCATACTTTATTTTTTAAGATAATTTTGATCTATTTTGTCCAATATGAAAATGAAATTTTTAAGGAGGAATAATTAAGCTTGAAATTTTTAATTAAGGTTTTTTCCTATGAAGGTGGTTGATTTTAGAATTTGAATTGCTAATGTACTCTGTACATTTTACTTAGATAATTATCTGATAGTCTTATCCTCTGTTTAAATCTTATTTATTTAGCGTACACATTAAAAATAACTTCTGGGAAAAAAATGCTATCTCATTAGATCACGGGATTTGGGGGAGACAAAAAGTGACAACAGGAAGACTGATGATGATACACGCCACTGTCACTGTTGTTCTTCACAAGCACTCACCGGGAAGAACTTCTCTCTGTGTGCTCGCCAATTCTTCTTTCAAACAAGTCAAAGCACTGGGTTTGGTAAGGGTCTGACATCCTATACATAGAAAAAGTTGCATTAACAGGAGATGACAAACTTTTCTATGATTCAGTCTATGATACATTTGGGTCTCAGGTAGCCCAGGCTAGCCCCTCAAACTTGCAAGCATACTAGGATTACAGGCATGCACAATCAAACCCAGCTTTTGGTCTACAATTCTAATAAAAGCAGTAATTATTTCAAATGGACCAAAAAAGACAAAGCCTTATCCCATGATCCCAAGGATTTCTGACCACTGAAATACAAATCAATTTCGTATTTGTATTTCTGAAGCTCTAGCAATTTAATCAAACAGACAAAAATTAATCAGAGTAATATTTGCTAGGCAATAAAGTAGACCATTAACTTATTATAGTTCATCTAATTCAGATAAAGTCGTTAAGACAAATAGAACACTAACTAGAAAGTACTATTCAATAAATCAAAGATGGCAACAAGAACATACATTTCAACAGAACTAGATGATACACATTTTAAAAACCACCAGAGTGGGCCATCAAGATAGTTCATTGGGTAAAAGTTTCCCATGTAACACTGACAATCTTAGTTCAATATGCAGAACCCACATCTTCACTGACAACATCACACTTGGGAAGATGAAACCTCAACTGAAGAACTGACTCCATCAGATTAGCCAGTGGACATGTTTTCGGAACCTTTGATTGCTAATTGATACAAAAGGGCCAGGTCTGTGTAAGAAAAGTAGATGAGCAAGTCAGAAGGAGTAAGGCAGGGTTCCTCCATGGTTTTTGTTTCAGGGTCTGCCTACAGGTTCCTGCCTTGGCTTCTCTTGATGGACTATAACCTTAAGCCAAATAAACCTTTTCCTCCCCCAGTTGCTTATTTACTCTGTTTTATCACAGCAACAGGAAGCAAACCAGGACACCAAATATTAAAAAGTCAGATGCAAAGGCAGACATCTGTAATCCCAGCCCCGGCACTCCTAGAATGAGATAAGAAGCAGAAAAAGGAGAACTGGCCACAGTGCAGCGGCAGAAATGAGAATGAACCTTCCTCCCACAAGATGGGAGCAGAGAACTGACTCCCTGTGTGTTGTCCTCTGATTTCCACATGGGTGTTGTTGGCACATGTGCACCTGCACTCACACACACAAAACAATAAAAATAGATAAATCTTGTTTTTGTTTTTCTAGACAGTTTCTCTGAGCAGCCCTGGGTTGTCCTGGAACTCACTCTGTAGACCAGGCTAGCCTCAAACTCAGAGATCCACCTGCCTCTGCCTCCCGAGAGCTGGGATTAAAGGTGCATGATCATCACCACCTTAAATCTTAAAAAAAAATTCTACAGTGTGCTAGGCATGCAGCTCAGTAATGAAGCACACACATAGCAGTTATGAGACACTGGAGTTTACTATAAATCCCCATTAAACTAATATTGTATGTTTAAATATTTTTGAAGAGAAACTGTTGTCACTGTTATCTTATTGGATTTGGCAAAGATCCTAAACATACTAAGTACATAATATGTGCCTGCTCCACATGAAGCATCTGTCATATGAGAATAACTACCAACTTACCTACAGAGGCCAGGTTTTTATAGTCCTCCACTGTCACATCACTGGGTATGATGTTCTGAGCTGGATCCTTTGTAGTACACTCCTCTTGAGTGAAATCCACAGCACCATCCTGAAAGGTCACCAAATCCTAAACCAGCCATACATGCTTGCTTCAACCAAGTTAATATCCCCACCAATCATCCCAGGAGACTAAGGATAGGGAACTCAATGCCTATAGAGAGAGCTGCAAGTTCTCCCATTGCCTACCCTGGGGTTTGAGGGCCCTAGACTAGGCTTCTCTGTATTCACACTCACACTCTGTCCATCTACTCTAATCATAGAACTTTAATGACACATTTCAAACATTTTCACCTCACCACACTGACCTTTCTGTCTTCCCTCTTTTTTAATAACATTCTTGGACATACTGTATAAATGGGGTAAATATGAAAAACAAAGTCTTTGAGAAAATGATACTTTCACTTTCTTACTATTTTTCAGAACACTGTACAAAACAAACTGGCAGTTGGCACCACAGGGTCAAGACTATAACAACACATAACAGCAGTGTGAAAAAGCTCCTCTCCCGTGGTAATTAGTCTTTGTCAGGGGCTTTATTCCCTTTGATAATCCCTGGAGACAAGTTGGTCTGCATGGAAAGATGTATACCTCTACATGTAATGATGTCAGTTTGTGGAACTTCTTCATACCTTATTAGAGCTTTTCAGGCAATCAACCAGTATGCTTTCTCCCTCTGTTTCTTCCCCTTGACTGCAGACTTGGTCCCCAGAAAGCAGACTTCCTAGAAAAAGATACAACAATCCAGAGCTGCCAAAAAGCCCACATTCACTGTGAGATGGGAGTTCATCTGTTTGCAATTAATACATAACTCATTTCACTCAGATAATTTGCAAATATAACTCTGGTAACCTACAATGCCACAGCAATTCTTACATCAAGGAGACACAATGGTGAACTGTCTTGCCTACCAAGAAAAGAACATTAGTTTTGCTTTAACGCCAAGAAATGTAAGTTCTGAGAAACGTAACTCTAAATTTTCCTGATGACAAAAATCAGTAATGAATTATGCAGTACCCGTTCCCAAGCACATTCTAGAGGGCTCATATACAAAACAGCCCTCTTTAGCCTACCTCAGCCCTCCAGAACAGAATGGCAGACCTCTGGCTCTACACTGTGTAGGAGGGACCTACAACAGATTCAAACACAGCAGCAACAGGACTTACCACAGGACAAACTGGTAATGTCCATCCTTTGACTAATGGTAAAATGTATACACAAATTCTTCTGTGACTCTAAGGACACGTCAGGGAAACTTATACATCGAGGCGGAAAATGACGATATTCATTTCTCTTTAATCTGCATGAATCAAAAAGCAACACTTAGCCGGGCGGTGGTGGCGCACGCCTTTAATCCCAGCACTCGGGAGGCAGAGCCAGGCGGATCTCTGTGAGTTCGAGGCCAGCCTGGACTACCAAGTGAGTTCCAGGAAAGGCGAAAAGCTACACAGAGAAACCCTGTCTCGAAAAACCAAAAAAAAAAAAAAAAAAAAGCAACACTTGGCAGTCATCAGACATCATATATTAGCTCTCTGCAGGTAAGATATTGAAACCACTAAAAATGTATACCTTATAATATGGGTTCATCAATGATACCACTCTTGGGCATATACCCAAGGAATGCTCAATCACACCACAAGAACACTTGCTCAACTATGTTCATATCAGCATTATTCATAATAGCCAGCACCTGGAAACAACCTAGATGCCCCTCAACCAAAGAACAGATAAAGAAAATGTGATACATTTACACAATGGAGTACTACTCAGCAGTGAAAAACAATGACATCATCAAATTTCCAGGCAAATGGATGGAACTAGAAAATATCATCCTGAGTGAGGTAACCCAGACTTTGAAAGACAAACACAGCATGTACTCACTCATAAGTGGATACTAGATGTAAAGCAAAAGATAACCAGACTACAATCCACAGCTCTAGTCAGTGCAGGTGCTGTTAATGAACCCATATTATTTTTTCTTTATTAAGAAATTTTTTATTCATTTTATATAGCAACCACAGATTCCCCTCCTCCCTCCTCCCACTCCCCCCGCAAGGCTTCCCCCACAACCCACCCCCCCATCCCCTCCTCTGAAAAGGTAAGGCTTCCCATGGGAAGTCAGCAAAGCCTGGTACATTCAGTTGAGTCAGGTCCAAGCCCCTCCCTCATGCATCAAGGCTGTGCAAAGTGTCCCACCATAGGACTCCAAAAAGCCAGCTCATGTACTAGGGATAGATCCTGATCCCACTGCCAGGGGATCCTTAAACAGACCAAGCTATACAACTATCTCTCTTACGCAGAGAGCCTAGTCCAGTCCCATACAGCTCCACAGCTGTCTGTCTAAAGTTCGCGAGTTCCTACGAGCTTGGTTCACTTGTCTCTGTAGAAGAATCAGTAAAAAAAATTATGTTTTAAAAAAAAAGTATGTGGAGCTGGTAAGATGACTCAGTGGGCAGAAGTACTCGAACGTGAGCCTGATGACCTAAGTTTAGTCCTTGGGCCTTCCCTCTCACAGATGTAGGAAAGAATGACTCCCATAAGTTGTCCCCAGACAAACAGATTCTCAAAAGTTGTCCCCCGACCTCCACACTCACGGTATGGCACACATGTGCACACATACACACACAAAATTAAATAAATGTAATATATGTGTGTGTGTGTATATATAATTACATATATACACATATATATACCATAGAACCATATGAGGTTCTCCCTTTGACTGCCCCCCTCCCCCGACTTTGGTCATCTATATGGACAGAGATGCATATAGTTTTTTTTTTCATTTCCTAATAGAGAAAAATCTAAAGCAGTGGTTTAGTAATTTATAATGAATTGGAAGATGTGAGAATTTGTTGCTCAGAGCATTGAGTACTAAAATGATTGCTTCAAGTTTTGCCAGGTATATATCATTTGTTGGGTCTTTACCCTTTACTAGAGACATCCTGACTAAGGGATGAAAAGTAACAAAATCCCAGAGTTCTATCACACATGATACTCAGCAGTGCCATCCAAGTCTCATGGTTCTCTCAGTTAATTCCTGAGGTAGTCACAGTTCTCAATAAGAGCTGCTCTCCAGTACCCTGGCATCTACCAAGGGAACGAAAAGAGGAAGCACAAGGTCCAGACATGCCTCTAAAACTAGGTCCCTTTTGATTTCAACATGTACAAAAACTCTGTAAATGTAGACCATGTTCCCTCTGTGGAGCGGTTTGAGTAAGAATGTCCCGGAGAGACTCAGATGGTCGGATACTTGGTCCCAAATTGGTAGCACTGTTTGAGGAGGTTTATTTCAGAAAGGAGGACTCTGAGATTTCAAAAGCCGCACACACCATTCCCAGTTCAATCTCTCTGCTTTCTGCTTGTGGTTTAAGATGTGTGTTCTCAGTTTGCTGATCCAGTCACCATGTCTGCCTGCTGCCACACTTGCCCACCATGACAGGGATGGATCTTTATCCCTCGGGAACTGTAAGCCCAAAGAAACCCTGCCTTCTCTATATTGCCTTCTCTATATTGTCACTGTCTTAGTTACTTTTCTATTGCTGTGACAGAAAACTATGATCAAAGCAACTTATACAAGAAAACATTTAATTTGGGATTCACGGTTGTAGACGGTTAGTGTCCACAGTAAGGGAACAAGGAAGCAGGCAGGCAGGTAGGCAGGCACTAGGCCTAGAGCTGAGAACTTATATCCTTATCTACAAGTAGGAGACCGAGAAAGCTAACTAGGAATGGTGTAGGCTTTTGAAACCTCAAAGCCTGCCTGCAGTAACACATCTCCAACAAGGTCACTGCCCCACCTAAGTACCTACCTGCCTTCCCTCAATGATGGGCTGCTACTTGGAAGTTTAGGATTAAATAAACCCTTTCCTCCCCAAATTGCTCTTGGTCATGGTGTTTTAGCATAGTAATAGATACCTAACTAAGACAAAATGGGAATGGTTCTGCTCACTAACCCTCTAGAGACCCAGTATGAAAATATGTCCTGTGATTAAAGTCAACGGGAAACTACAACACCCCAATCAATCAGGCAGGGGAACAAAGGGTCATCTTCAGAGATGAAGGTATGGGTCACTCCTCAAAAAAAAAAAAAAAAAAAACCAAGCCTGCTGAGGTGCTTGCTGAGCATGGAGGCAGGTAGAGGATAGTTTTAAATACCAGCTAAGGCTACCTGACCAGCTACAGAAGAGGACAGTAACTGGCATGAGTGTTTCTGCCCTGCTTTGTTAAAAACAAGTTTACATATATTAAGGCAGTGTTTGCATCTTCTTTCCTCTATTTCTTTATCATGTAATGTAACATCAATTGAGATAGTATCAGTGGTTAAGTACTGTAAAACTATTTTATCATATTTAAAAGACCAAGCATTCCTCCAGGTACCTTGCCACTTATTCAAAATTATATAATACATTTGTGATTGTATGTGGATGAGTTATATCATGCAAGGTGAAATTATGAACTCATTTTTATTTTTATTTGGAAATTAAGCATAACATAAGGAGATGTGATTGTGTTGGGGTGGACTTGTGATGCCCTAATTTTGGTTGTCAACTTGACTACATATGAATCAACTAAAATTCAACAAACTGGGCACTCTTCTTACGGCTTTTCTAAACAATCAGATTATCTGAAGGAAGAAGACCCACCCTAAACCTAAACAATCAGATTATCTGAAGGAAGAAGACCCACCCTAAACCTAAACAATCAGATTATCTGAAGGAAGACCCACCCTAAACCTAAACCATCAGATTATCTGAAGGAAGACCCACCCTAAACCTAAACCAGATTATCTGAAGGAAGAAGACCCACCCTAAACCTAGGCCACATCTTCTGATAGATGTGGAAGAAGGAAAATGCTTTTTCCGAATTGTCCTCACTCTCCCTGGCAAGTTCATCTATCCTAATGCTGTAGTCAGTACCAAATCTAGTTCTTCAGGATCCCAATGTAGACCGAAAACCAGTAATTATCCAAGAATTCTCCTGGGCTCTAGCACCAGACTGGGACTGACTGCAGAGACATGTAGTCTTGTAGACTGGCTGAACTACCAGATTCTCGGCTTTTCTGTCATGAGACAGCCACTGGTGGACTACTCAGACTGCATCCTATATGGCAGTGTGTGAGTCTGTGTGTGTGTGGAGGTAGGGAGGGTGTTCATTCTATTTAGGTAACTAAAACATACATGAGAACCCAGAAAAGGACTGAAATATGTTAAGACTTATATATCACTAAAAGTAATCATTAAATGGCCCTGGCAAAGGATGCTATCAATACTACATCATACCTGTGTTTTTGAAGAAAGGAGGACACAGTTAGGATGTTTCAAAGGCTATACATGTTTTGTTTTGTTTTGTTTTTAAAAAAAAAAGTACTGAGGGACTCCAGAGCAGCCTGGAAGAGGTGAATTGAACCCTTTTTGAGTTTCAACTACAATGTTTCTGAGACGCTATTGAAACAGGAAATAAATACAATGTTAGCCAATATCTAAGAGCAAAATATCATCTAGCTGTTGATTTCATAGAATTATTTATTTTAATACTAAATGTTGGATATGGGGACCTCAATGAACAGCATTAAAGCTATCACAATTCATTATGGGAATCGTTTCTTTTCAGACTTAGAACAGACAACAAAGATTGATCAAACTGGTAAACCCTATGCTATATTTTATATAACAGAACTTAATTCTTGAAAGCCCTATATACTATATAGCCTTTGAATCATATTAATTTTTTCAGTGCTGGGACAAAAACCAGGGACTCATGGATGTTAGGCAAACACTGAACCACAGAACCGGCCTCATTAGCAACTATTCTGATTAAGGTCCAAAGTTCCATATGCAAGGTCAAATTTAAATAATAGGAACAAATTTTAATTCATTATTTCAATAATGAATTTAATATTTTAATTCATTATTTTCTGTATTATATAGCATATGTGGGGACTATTTTAGGGCAATGAGTACTGACACTATAAAAAGCAGAAGCAGGGGCCTACTTAAAACCTTTTCCCATTTGTGTTTACTATGTAGCCATTTGTTCATCTTATTACAGAAAAACACAACATACAGTACCATCCTCCTAAAGTCCACTATTAAACCTGAAGTCCAGTGGTGCACATCTGTAAACTTAGCACTTAGGAGTGTGAGGTAGGATCTTAAGAGTTCAAGGTCATTGGGCTGGAAAGATGGCTTAGTGGTTAGGAGCACTTACTGCTCTTGCAGAAGGACCCAGGTTTGGTTCCCAGCACACACATGGTAGATTACAACTGTCTGTCAATTTCTAGGATACTGATTTAACACCCTCTTCGGGTCTCTAAGGGCAACACATATACATGCAGATAAAAACACTCACAAAATATTTTTTTTAAGAGTTCAAGGCCAGCCTGGTCTATACAAGACCCTGTCTCAAGAGAAAGAAAAGAAAAATTAAAAAATAAAAAAAATTAAATCAATCCTGATTCTCAATTCACAACCCCAGCAAGAAAGCCTGAAAGTCAAAATGCCCATGGACCTTAATAAAGACCTAGTCTCAAAAGATCCTGATTCTCAATTCACAACCCCAGCAAGAAAGCCTGAAAGTCAAAATGCCCATGGACCTTAATAAAGACCTAGTCTCAAAAGTCCCTCACTCTATACTTTGCTGTTGAACAGATTTCCATGGGCCCTTAAAAGCAACTCGCCTACTTCAAGGATCTCTGACTAATATATAAAATGCTTTAGTCATCTCACATATGTTGTTGTACCTCACTTGACCAGATTATCAGATGAAATTCTCCTGTCTCAGATAGGACTAGAATTCACAGCTTTCAGAATCCAGAAAGCCTACTCATCACAACAGAGAAAAATACAACCTGGTGCCAAGACCCTGCATGGATCCCACAAAATACAACAAAATGTATCTATGGTGCCCTTGGCTTCCCCAGTGTTCCTTCTATAAGGTTAATAGCAGGTGACTCTATGGCTTCCTGGATTACATCTGAGCCATGCTGCTATGCACTGCTATGCCTGTACTCAGCTAACTGACTCTGAAACTCCCCTCCCTAAATAGAAAGAACCTAGAGAGTCTCTTGTGTGATATTTTATTCTGACAAAGCTTGTTTGGAGTCAGAGGGTAGAGCTAACCACTAGTTAACCATAGAGGTCTGAAGGTTTGTACAGAGAGGAAACAGAAAGTGATAAGGCGAGGCAGAGACAGGACCTCAACACAGAAGAGGTAAGAGTGACTGTGGCTGCTGCCCTGCTTCTCTCATCTTTCAGGTTTTACCCCAGTATTTGACTCCTGGTTTTTACTGATAAGATTAATTAGATTCACGCATCAAGAGTCTATGAATGTGTTCAACTTTTTGACAGTGCGACACAACAACACTGTCACTACGAAGTTTACACTTGGGACTCACACACTGAGTTATAAAAATTAAGCTCTCATGTTTTAAGTTCATAATTTTGTGTTGGGGTGAATTACAGTTACCTCCAAGGCACAGGCTGGACACACGTAAAGGCACAGTCAGAGCTACTACCACTCCCCAGTTCTGGTTATAGCAAAACTGGCTACATTCTTCGGGTCTTGATTAAGCTGACTGACTTGTCAGTGGCAAAGCAGAAGGGTTAAATAGATATGGTGAGCAACTCTGAGGAAACTGCTCAATGAATCAGAGACTAGAGGGCTCAGTGCCTAGCCAAGCAAGAGAAGCATCTGCTTCACCAGAGAGGTAACACCACATCATTAGCAATGGCACGCTGGGGTCTGCTATCCCTACACTGCTACCTTCCCTTACATATACTTCTCTATAATCCCAGCCCTACATTGAGGTCTACAAACGAAGCAACAGAAACAAGTAGATGCTGCAGCATTTGTCAAGGACATTCTTGTTTTCTTTGTGGTGCTGGGGATGGAGCCCAAGACCTTCTCACACTAGGCAAATGCTCTACCAATAGGTTAGATGTCTAGCCCCATATGGGACCATGCAGACCACCAGGACCTTGTCAGGTAGAAAAACCAAATGAAAAAGAAAAGATGGCAAGAACAGCCAGTGCGGAGGTCTCAGACGCCTGCAGTCTGAGGAAACAAGATCATCTGAGGAGTTGGCGAGCAAGCAGAGAGCAACCCAAGAACACAAGAGAAGGAGTCGTCCAGCCACCAATCCAGGTCTCTAGCCCCTAGACCCTGGGGGCACATTACATGCCTCACCCCTCCAGCCACTAAAGCCCCAGGGACCAGGCAGCTGCCTTTCCCTGCTCGCTCACCAAGAAAACCAGCCCCTGCGACCCCAACAACCACCGGAGTCATAAGCCCACCCTGCACCAACAGGGAACAGCCACTGGAACCAGAGACTGGACAACAGCCTCTTTCTCGCTAAGAAAACCATCCCATGTGACACCAACAACCACCAGAGCCATAAGCCCACCCTACACCAATTGGGAACAGCTGCTCCCTGAGACAGAACCCACTAACACCAACTGGACTAAGCTGTTCCTGGAGAAACAGAGCCCATCAGCACCAATTTGACCAAGAACTCCAAGTGGACCAAGACTACCAACTGGAACAAGAGAGGCACCCTCAGACACAGACACCTCCTGCACCAAGCGGAGGAAAAGATGAGTAAACGCCAGTGCAAAAATACAGGCAACATAAAGACCTATTTGACACCATCAGAACCTAGTGGTTCTACACCTGCAAAACCTGAGCATGCCAATGCAGAAGAAGCAGAAGAATTCAATCCTAAAAATGAGTTTAAGATGATGATAGAGGCCCTTAAAGAGGAAATGAAAAATTCCCTGAAAGAAGAAAGGAAAAACTCCCTTAAAGAAAAAATGAAAAATTCCCTTAAAGAAATGAAAGAAAAAACGAACAAAAAATTGGAAGAAATCAAAGAAAGCCAAGAAAAAGGAATTAAAAAGATGAAGGAAACAATTCAAGATTTAAAAACTGAAATCGAGACAATAAAGAAGACACAAACAGAGGGAATACTGGAAATAGAAAATCTGACTAAACAAACAGGAACTATAGATGTAAGCATAACCAAGAGAATGCAAGAGATGGAACAGAGAATCTCAGAAATGAAAAGGGAGAGATAACAACAGACAATGAGGAAACCCAGAGAATCATCAGGCCATACTTCAAAAACCTGTACTCCACAAAATTGGAAAATCTGAAAGAAATGGACAATTTTCTGGATAGGTACCACATACCAAAGTTAAATCATGACCAGATAAACTATTTAAATAGACTAAGGAAATAGAAATGGTCATTAAAATTTCCCAACCACCAAAAGAAGCCCAAAACCAGATGGTTTCAGTGCAGAACTCTAACAGATTTTCAAAGAAGAGCTAATTCCAATACTATTCAAACTGTTCCACACAATAGAAACAGAAGGAACATTACCAAACTCTTTTTATGAGGCTACAGTTACCCTGATACACAAACCACACAAAGATGCAACAAAGAAAGAGAATTACAGACCAATCTCCCTCATGAACTTTGATGCAAAAATACTCAATAAAATATTGGCAAACCGAATCCAAGAACACAGAAAAAAAATTATCCACCATGATGAAGTCGGCTTCATCCCAGGGATGCAAGGATGGTTCAACATAAGAAAATCTGTCAATGTAATACACCATATAAACAAACTGAAAGAAAAAAAAAAAAAACACATGATCATCTCATTAGATACTGAAAAAGTCTTTGACAAAATCCAACACCTCTTCATGATTAAGGCTCTAGAGAGATCAGGAATACAGGGAACATACCTAAACATAATAAAGGCAATTTACAGCAAGCCAACAGTCACCATCAAATTAAACGGAGAGAAACTCAAAGCGATTCCACTAAAATCAGGAACAAAACAAGGCTGTGTACTCTCCCCATATTTATTCAATATAGTATTTGAAGTTCTAGCTAGAGAAATAAGACAATTAAAGGAGATCAAAGGGATAGAAATCGGAATGTAAAGAAAGAAGTCAAGCTTTCACTATTTGCAGACAATATGATAGTTTACATAAGTGACCTCAAAAATTCTACCTGGGAAATCCTACAGCTGATAAACACCTTCAGTAATGTGGTAGGATACAAGATTAACTCAAAAAAATCAGTAGCTCTTCTATACACAAATGATAAAAGGGCTGAGAAATAAATCAGAAAAACATCACCCTTTACAATAGCTACAAATGATATAAAATACCTTGGGATAACACTAACTAAACAAGTGAAAGACCTGTACGATAAGAACTTTAAGTCTCTGAAGAAAGAAAATGAAGAAGATATCAGAAAGTGGAAAGATCTCCCATGCTCATGGATAGGCAGGATTAACATAGTAAAAATGGCAATCTTACCAAAAGCAATCTACAGATTCAATGCAACCCCCATCAAAATCCCAACACAATTCTTCACAGACTTGGAAAGAACAATAGTCAACTTCATGTGGAAAAACAAAAAACCCAGGGCAGCTAAAAGAATCCTGTTTAATAAAGCAACCTCTGGAGGTATCATCATCCCTGACCTCAAGCTCTACTATAGAGCTATAGTAATAAAAACAGCTTGGTACTGGCATAAAAACCAACATGTAGACCAATGGAATCGAACTGAAGACCTTGACATTAATCCACACACATATGAACATCTGGTTTTTGACAAAGAAGTCAAAACTGTACCATGGAAAAAAGAAAGTATCTTCAACAAATGGTGCTGGCATAACTGGATGTCAACATGTAGAAGATTGCAAATAGATCCATATCTGTCACCATGCACAAAACTCAAGTCCAAGTGGATCAAAGACCTCAACGTAAATCCAGTTACATTGAACTTGATAGAAGAGAAAGTAGGAAATAGTCTTGAATGCATTGGCACAGGAGACCACTTCCTAAATATAACACCAATAGCAGACACTGAGAGCAACAATTAATAAATGGGACCTCTTGAAACTGAGAAGCTCTCTCTCTCTCACACACACACACATACTCAAATAATAAACAGGCCTAGGTGTGGAGGACCAGGAAGCAAGACAGATGGATCACTGTGATTCCAGGGCCAGTCTGGTACTGACTCTTAGGCCAACCAACCACTGTTACACAGAAAGACCCTGTCTCAATATTAGTAACAATAATAAGCTTAAGGATATTTGAGCCAATTGACCAAAGGTGAGTTTTGGAGCAACATGGAAATCTGCTTTTTCACACTGACTTTTTTTTTTCTTTCTTTCTTTCTTTTTTTTTTTTTTGGTTTTTCAAGACAGGGTTTCTCTGTATAGGTTTGCACCTTCCTGAAACTCACTCTGTAGCCCCAGGCTGGCCTTGAACTCACAAAGATCCGCCTGCCTCTGCCTCCCGAGTGCTGGGATTAAAGGCATGCACCACCACTGCCCGGCTTTACAGTGACATTTTTTAACCCAGAAGTTACTTATCAAAATTAAAATTCTTTTAAATGTACAGAAAATTGCAAAATAACATGCCTTTTTCACTAGAGATACTTGATGTATGTAAGATAGTATAAAAATGTTTGTTCAATCACATTTGTCCCATTTTTAAAGTAAGCATGTTGAAGGGTACATCATGAAACTAATGGCTATATATCTAGGGAATTTCCCAATGGAGCTCTCTTCCACTGGTATATATTTTTTAATTTGTCTCATGTGGGTGTCTCTTCTATTCGGTGATTGGGTAGAACAGCAATCTGTATCATGAACGTTCAAGTTGGCTTATTATAACTGTCAGTTAATGGAACGTGAATCCAGCCATTTAATTCCACCAAATTGAAGTTGTCGAATTTCTTGAAAGCTGTGAAAATCATTTCCTACTCTGACTGAGATTTTACTTGAAGTGTAGCCTTCAACAGATTTGTAGTCTGCATAAATATATATATGTCTTCACTGTTATTTTTCTGAACTAGATGTTCACTAAACGAGGCTGATGCCATGAGATTGTTGGTGAGTTTCTCGACTCATCTTGTGAATGGTCACTCCAAACATGGCTTGCACAGTGACAGTGACCAACGGCTTAGGACCCAATCTCCCTTACTGTCCTTCCCACTGCTTAGGATCAGACCAGGACCAGGAGGTGTCTTGTTCAGTATTTTGGTTTTTGTTTTGTTTTGTTTTTCCGAGACTGTTTCTCTGCCTAGCTCTGGCTGTCCTGGAACGTACTTTGTAGACCAGGCTGACCTCGAACTTTAGAGGTCTGCTTGCCTTTGCCTCCAAAGTGCTGGGAATGAAGGCGTGCACCACCATGCCTGGCCAGTGTGGTCGTTTTTAAATTATTCTGGGCTGACACGATTCTGGCTCTCAGGCTTACAACAGGCCCGCCCACTCCCACTGTGACTTGGTGAATCTAGACTTCCTCAGCTGTACATTAATATTTTTGTTTAATCATACTCGGACAATTTTTCTTGTTGGGAACATCTCATTCTGTTGTCACAGCTAGCCCAGATCTCACAGGCTCAAGCTATCTTGTTCCTCAGTCTCAGCAGGTAGGACTAACCCATCAGCTCTCATCGGCTAAGTTATTGCTGTGACTTTAATGGATAAATCCAAAGGAGGAAGACCTCAAAGTTCGAATAGTTTAACATATGGTTGTCTTACAATGGTTGAGCTTGGTACACGGATAGAAAGAGATCACATAAAGCAAGAAACCAACAAATATTGTCTTCTCTAATAAAATCTAGATTTAAAAACAAAAAGGCCAGGCACAGTGGTTCATGCGTGCTTGTAATCCAAGCACCAGGGAAGCTGAAGCTTGACTGTACTGGGTAACACAGTGTCAGGCTAGCCTTGACTACAGACCTTGTCTCAAAAATGAATAAATAAAATAATCATCATAATGGAGCTAAGAGATGGCTCAGAAATTAAGAACACTGGCTGCTCTTTCGAAGGACCAGGATTCAATTCCCAGCACCAACAGAGCAGCTCATGACAATCTGTAACTCCAGTTACAGGGAATCTGATATCCTCTTCTGGCCTCCATGGAAATTCCACTCACAGGGTGCACAGATCTACACTCAGACAAAATACCCATACATATTAAAAACAATAACAACAGTTTTTTAAAATAATAGTAATAATAAGAAAAGAAATAAAAAAAAATGAGGCTGGAGAGATGCAGAATGGTAAGTGCTGCTCTTTCAGAGGAACAGCTGTTTCAGCACGACAACAGGTAGCTCACAGCTACCTGTAAGTCCAGCTTCAGGTGATCATTAATTCACCCTCTTCTGGCCTCTACAGAAAGGCATACGCACACCCAAAGATAGATACATATACATACACACACACACACACACACACACACACCTCTTTTTAAAGATTTTTTTTTTTTTTAATGTTTTGCCTGCATGTACATGGGGAGGCTAGTGCCCCTCCAGGCCAAAAGAGGATGTCCAATCCTCTGGAACTGGAATTACAGATGGTTTTGAACCACCTCATGGATGTTGGGAACTGAACCCAGGCCACCTACAAGAGCAACAAGTGCTCTAAAACAGAGCCATCTCTCCAGCCCCAATAAACTTTGTTTTTAAAGAAAAACCTATACGAGGGACTATTTAACAAAGAGATGAGAAGAGGCAAGAGAGCATAAGATCAAAATACACAATGTGCATGTATGAACATATAATGAAACCCATTGTTTTCCTGCAATTTAACACAACATAATGATTTTAAGTTTTCCTGAAACATGCCCCTCCACAGAGAAAATAATTAAGTTCAAATATAGTATTTTAGAAAAATAAAGCTCCATCCATTCCTTAACAGTGTTCCACTTATTCATTCAATTATGTGTACGTGTTTATGTGTACCACATGAGTGCAAGCGCCTGGTCTCTCCATCCCCTCATAGCTGGAGTTACGGTGTTATGAGCCACTAACAAGAGTGCTGGGAACCAAATTTGGGTCCTCCGGAAGTGCCATGTGAGCTCTTAACCACTAAGCCATCTCTCCAGCCCCTAATTCCAGTTTTTTATAAGCCATCACTTCAGTGCCAAGTTCCCTGTTTTTCACTTGTGAACACTTTATTGTTGGGATAAAGAGAAGGGGTAAGGGATGATTTGCGGTCTGCACAACACACGAATATGCACACCCTGAGCATTTACATTTTTCTCTGACTAAATGTAACATGCCAAAATGATGCATGATAGGTTAAAGAAAAAAAAAACCGAACTAATGGAATGTATCTGTTTCCCAAAGGGGGGGATGCTAAAATCTAATCGTTAATAGTGAGACGAGCTAGAAAGACATGGGTAAGAGGACATGAAAAAGAAGTCCCTCATCCTGAGACTTTTCCTGTCCATCAGATTCTACCCACTGCTCACCAGTAAGCGCCAGGATGGCCAGATCCGTGGGGCGATGGGTCGCCAAGCCGGACTCCAACGGCGGAAATCCTTTTCCTTCTGGAAAAGCAAAATTTTTGTAAGATTACCTTAAAGGCGTTCGAGGCAGCAAGGGCTATAGTCGAAGGCACAGGGAGAGAGAGCAAGGCACATTTAAGCGAAATGGCCCCCGCCGGGACCGGAGGACCGTTGGGTCCGAGCCTCTGAGAGGCGACGGGGTGAAACGCGCGGCTGGGGACGAGCGGGGTCCCCACGAAGGCCACCCCCGGGCCTCACTCCCCACCTCCGCCACCGCCCATCCCCTCACCCGGCCTCGCAGAGCCCGTCCAAGCCAGCCCGCCACCAGGGAGAAAAGAGAACGGGGCCGCGCGAAGCCACACCGGAAGAGACGGAGACAAGCTGAGGTTCACTTCCGCTTGCCGAGTCGGAACCTTTCCGGAATAGAAATTTCGGTTCCCTGGACCTGGGTGCAGATTGATTCCGAAGCGGGGGTTAAAAGCCGGGTCAAAGGACGAGACTGAAGTTAGAGCAAGATTTCTGGCGCAGACGGCCTTTCCCGATGACCAATCCCACAGCGAGGTTAAACACAGACCGAGAAGTACGGGGTCTCAGGAGGCTCACAAACCTTTCCTCCTGCCTCCTCTTGGTTCCTGTTCTTCCCTTGTTGACAAACTGCCAGATCTGTGACCCGCCTTATCGCCTGCACTCAACCACAGCAGTCTTTAGGCTTTTATTTGTATTGTCTGGACCTCATGCTAAATTCTAACCGTTGATGGTAAGACAGGCCAGAGGGACAGGGAAAATGAAGAAGACATGAAAAAGGAAAGAAACTCCTCCCCCTGAGACTTCCTGATGAAAATTTTAAAATGTGAACACAGGTGATAAACAGACAAAAATTGCTTACAAACAAAAGTTGTGTTTTCCTAAAGACATCTCAAACCAATATGTTAAAAACAAATTTAAAAACAAAATATCAGAGCCAGACATGACACATGCTGCAATCACAGCACCCCGAGGCAGAAGCAGACACTCTCCCTGAGTTCGAGGTCAGTGTGATCTACATAGCAAGTCCAGGCTAGTCGGGGCTACACAATGAGAACCCGTCTGAAATAAAAATGAAAATAATATGGCAACAAAGAAATTGTACTTACTTAGGACCAAAATATCTATAATCTTGAATTTTACCATATTAGCACTCCTCTCAACCCTAAATCTGAACAAGGCGTTTAAAACCACCGTACAAATTGCAAATAGAAATTCATTAAGAAGAGTTAGTAAACCAGCTCATATATTGTACTAAATTTTTAAATGTTCTTTAAATTTTCAGCTTTGCTTAATATTTAAACCTTATTATAAATCACATCCTTTGCAAAACAGAAAGCCACAAGATCATTCATATATGCACTGATATATCTATGTGCATGAAGACACACCTATATGAAACACCCTGTAGAAGTCCACACCTGTGTCTTGGGATTGTGTACTGTCTTTTTCCTATATAACTTTCTGTCCAAATGTCAGTTGTGAGGGACACATCTAAACTGCCACTCTCCACAGCCTGTGGAGTTTCCATATATTTTTTAATTTTATTAAAATACTACATTATTACTTCTACTCCCTCTCTTCTCTCCAAACCCTCCAATGTCCTTCTAATTTTTCTGAGATGGTGTCTCACTATGTAGTCCTGGTTGGCCTGGAATTCTCTGTGTAAGCCAGTCTGGTCTAGAACACCCCTAGAACTTCCTACACCAAAGGTATTCAGCCATATCCCAGTCCTTTTCTTTCAGTTGTTGTTGTTGTTTGTTGTTGTTGTCGTTGTTGTTTTGGTTTCTTGGTTTTCTTTTTTGTTTTTGTTGTTGTTTTGTTTGTTTTTTGCCTTCTGGGATCATGGAAATGGGAGGCCCACAGGACTGTGTTGCTAAATGATGAGGTCAATGCATTTTTATATCAGAATAAGAAGGCAACACCAAACCTCCATAGTAGGCTTTGTTTTGTTTTAATTTTGACACATTGTTTTACATGATATATTTCCCAATTTTTAAGGGAAAAGATTTAAAAGTTTTCACAGCCATGTGTTTTTAACACTAGCTACAGATCAATGGGAACTGACACTTTGAAATGGCTGACTTGGAAAGTTCACGGGAGTGTGCAGCAGCCCAGGGAAAACTTGGAAAAGTACAGATTCAAACAGTACCCAAATAATAGAGTGCCAGGTACTAGCCAGGCTGCTGCCAGCAGGCAGCTACAACAGCTGGGAGCAGAGAGAAGTCAGACTTCTTAGGTAGGAGGCTGGAGATGGGGGCTCTGTTGGGTCTTAATGCCTGCTCTTCCTGCCTGGCATCTCCAATCCTGTTTTTCCGCAGAGATAAAGTGTGCTTTCCCTTCTCAACACTCCTGTGCTCCATGTCTGTTGTATGCTTCTGTTTCTGGCCCATTGAGTACAGTTACACTTAACATAGAGAGGGTAAGGGAAAGGAGCAGGCTGATGCCAGCCCTTTCTAAGTTCTGTCAGCTCTAGCACCATAGTTTAATAATTTATTTACTTTTATTTCATGTGCATAGGTGTTCTGCCTGCACCATAGTTTAATAATTTATTTACTTTTATTTCATGTCTGTATGAGGGTGTCAGAGCTTAGAATTACAGACAGTTGTGTGCTGCCACGTGGGTGCTGGGAATTGAAACTGGGTCCTCTGGAAGAGCAGTCAGTGCTCTTAACCACTGAACCATCTCTCCAGCCCCAGCACCATAGTTTTTAAAGATTGATATTTTTAATGTGTATAAGTGTCTGCATGTCTTTTATGTGTACCATTTGCATGCCTGATGTCCTAGGAGGCCAGAAGAGGGTATTAGATTTCCTGGAACTAGAGCTATGTTTCTGAGCAAGCAGGTGGGTGCTGGGAACTGAACCCAGGTCCTCTGCAAGAGCAGCAAGTACTCTTAACTACTGAGCGAAGTCTCTGACCCTAGCAGCATAACATTTCCTTGTCCTTCAAGGCCAACTAGGTTTCAGGGATGTCTATTAACTATGGAGAGTCACCTGTTTTCTTGCTCAAAGAGGCCATGGGGGCCCCACCTAGTGAACTCTAACCAGTATCCAGTCTACAAGGAGCTCAATACAGAGGAAAGTGTTCTCCATACTTCTAAGCAGAGCCATGGTCAAGCGAGACTTTTGAGTTATTCTCTCATAGATGGAACAACTGGTAAAAGAAAGGCTAGAGAGAGGTTCCTCTCAGGCTCAAGTGACCCCTAAGGACTAGATTTTCAACTGGCCCTAACGGTAAAAAGGACATGATTAATTTTGGCCACCTGCATGGTTTTAAACACCCAGCAGGAAAGTGTAAACAAAGACTAAAATTATCATTATATTTTCTCATGATCTAAGGCAGTGGTTCTCAGCCTTCCTACTGTTCCAACCCTTCTAATACAGTTCCTCATGTTTTGGGGACCCTAAGCATGAAATTATTTTCATCACTACTTCATAACTGTAATTTTGCTAGCGTTATGAATCACAATGTAAATATCTGTGTTTTCTGATGCTCTTAAGCAACTCAGAAGGGGCACGACCCACAGGTTGAGAACCTATGGTCTAAGGGCTCATACTCTCTAGACATTAACCTTAAACCTATATGGGATGTCACTATCACTGGTGATTTTCTTCTTGATAAAAGAAAAATGCTGCCCACATACAAGACTTTATACATGTCACTGCAGCCAAGAAAGGCAAGACCACTTTTTAACCTAAAAATTAAATGATGGCTTTCTCATCTCTCCCTCTCTAGAAGCCATCTGGGAGGGAACTCATACTGCTTCTCACCACTCCACAGTTATTAAAGGGCCTGAAAGCAGATTCTGAGTTCAGCACTCTGGAAAACAGCCTTAGGAGCCAAAGAAAATTGAGGAGAAGTCCAATAGATGGGTGCCCTGTAGGCCCATCAAAATACTTTAATGGACTTTGATTTAGGCACTTAAAAATATCCTCTGTGCCTTCTCCAGAGTCCCTGCCTAGGACCTGTAACACTATCTCTCTTGCCTTCACTCCTCTTTCACATCTTTTTCCAAGGACCAGTCAAGAACCTCCTTATCTTCATACACCTGGCTGTTAGACAAACGAAACTACAGGTGCACTTACAGGGCCTTTAGATAGGCCTACTGGGGGTTACCCTGCCACACCTGGAGACCCCATCCAGCTGGAAAAAGCCAGGTAAGTCTTTGCTTCTGCTCCATAACAGTAGCTAGGGCTACCTCTTCATGGGAGGGGGAGTTGATTTTTTTTTAACATTGTATGACAAAGAGGTGGGAATTTTAAGAAATGTATTTCTTCTATAAAAGTTACTCAGCCCAAGAGCATACATTTCCTCAAACTCCCCCTTCCTCTTTGCACTGATAAGCCAATTATATCATGGTGTGAAGTCCAGCTCCCAGAAATAGGATGAGATGCAGTCATCCCATATTAGAGTTTAAAAACAGGCCATTTTGGCCAAGTGTGCACACTAGTGTAGTCTGAACTCTGACACACCATTTTTGCAAAAAGAAACAGTCTCTAAATTACTTTCACTTCATTCATGTGTTCCTTTGTGTAACACTGACATTATTCTCTTCTCAACATTACGATGTTACCGTAAGTTCAGATCACTCACACTATAATTTTAAAATGGCGCCATTGTTCGAACTTGCTTCCCTCTCTTATTCTTTTAACTTTTATATTTATGTATGTAGAGTGTGCATGCCACAACATGTTTGCATGCTTGTGGAAGTCAGAAGGCAACTTGCAGGAGTCAGTTCTCTCCTACCCAGTGCCTTTACCCACTTAGCCATCTTGTTGGCCCCCACTTCCCTGTCCTCCTCTTCTTTCCTTTTTAAAAGAACATTTACTTTTTTCATTTGTATTTATGTATGTGGGACTGCATTACACATACACATACCCACATGTATGCATACATGGGTGCAGGTGCCTGGGGAGGCCAAAAAAGAGCATTAGATCCCCCTGGAACCAGTTGTAGGCAACTATGAGCCACCAAACATGGGTGCTGGGAACCAAACCCAGGTCCTCTTCAAGAGCAATAAGTGCTCTTGGATCATGAGCCACCTTCTCAGGGAACATTGTGAAAGAAGGAACAGAGAGATTGTAAGAGCCAGAGAACCAGGGAGTTTGCTTTGAGACTGTGCCTCCTGGTAATGTCAGAAGCTACATCCATAAAATCTTACCAACACAACTGCCCAAATGTGAGCTGAACAGGGATGACACCAATGGACATGCCAAAGTGGACAGGGAAGAGCCCACTAGGCCTCAACCCTATACGAAAAAACTTACAGGCAGCTGAGGAGAGCTGGGAGTGGGAGAGGTGGTCCTCCCCAGGGAAGATCACATCAATTGGTTGTTCAGTGCAAAACAGTGAGCTCTGATACGTACATACATACAACTAACGGTTTGAACAAGTTATATTTAGGAATATATGTATATACATATATGCATGGAATAACAGTAAAAAAAAGAGGCCATGACTTTGAGGGAGAATGAGGAGGGTGTATATGGGAGGGTTTGGAGGGAGAAATGGGAAGGGAGAAATGCTCTAATTATATTGTAATTTCAAAAAATTTTAAATGCAAAAAGGCTGTCTTTCTAGTCCCTATTACTTTATGGTGTTATATAAATATGCACACTGGAGGGTTATCCTGCCTGCCATACCCAATGACCCCATGCAGCTTGAGGAAGCCAGATAGGTCCTTGTCTCCTCTCCACAACAGCAGTTAGAGCCACCTCTTCCTAAGGGGAATATTTTTAATTGTATAATAAAGAGTGGGGAATTGTGCATACGGACTGTAGAGAGAGCTCCAGAGTGGCAGCTTCTCTGAGTTGTCACCAGTGTTGGGTGGCTTCCTCCGGTCATCCTGGCCCTTGTAAGTAGCCCCTCACCCACACTCTTGTAACCCCGGTGGTAACTCGTTGGTTCACCAAACTGGACATTGGTACAATTGTTACTTTGCTCTGTATGGGTTCCCTTTCTGGGGTGAATGGAAGTGTCTGCTACATCTCCCCAGGAAAAGTCTCATACACCGGCCGGTCATCTGTGTTGCCTCCTTGAGCAGATGTTGTTGAGTTCTCTTGTGACCTGAATCTCCCTTTGGTGTCAGTCCTTGGTTTATTGGTTTATTCATTCTGAGCTGGTTGACAAGATGCCCGTTCACTTGTTTCAGAGCATTGGCTTGCTACAGTTAAGTCCCTTTCTACTGCCACTACTACAGTATCTGTGTCAGGTTTCTGTTTCCGTGTCCTGCTTGTTGCAGCTGTAGCACCCTTTAAAATTTTTATCACAGTTTTATTAATTTATTATAAATGTGTATATGTTGCACATGAGTGTTTCCATGTTTCCACACATGAAAGTTAGAAGTCCATTTGTGGAAGTTAGTCCTCGCCTTCCACCATATGGGTTTCTTGGATGGAACTCAAGTCATCAGCCTTGGTGGCAAGTGCCTCTGCCATTGAGCCATCTCACTGGCTCAGCTGTGTGACACTTCCCGGGAAGATGTAAACATGTATCTACTTACCCGGATAGGGAACCAACAACAGGCCAAAGCAGAGCTATCACCAAAGTCCAACCTGGTGAATCCATGAGTTTTATTGGAGTTATTTACAGGAATGTGGGTGAGGGGTTACTTACAGAAGTAGAAATGACTCACAGACAACTGCATCATTAAAAGCCCACCCCAGCGTGGATGATGGCTCATGAAGCTGGAAACCTGGAGCACACTGCACAACTTGTAGGCAGCTCAGTAGGGTAGAGCAGTGGTTCTCAACCTCCCTAAAACTGCAGCCCTTTAATACAGTTCCTCCCGTGTGGTGACCCAACCATACAATTATCTTCACTGCTACTTCATAACTGTAATTTTGCTAGTTATGAATCGTAAACATCTAATATGCAGGATGGTCTTA
The DNA here is from genome assembly GCF_007827085.1 of Peromyscus californicus insignis. Classification (NCBI taxonomy): domain Eukaryota; kingdom Metazoa; phylum Chordata; class Mammalia; order Rodentia; family Cricetidae; genus Peromyscus; species Peromyscus californicus. Next base: position 15,919,796 of record NW_026294402.1, read on the forward strand.
GGTAACCTCTGTGAAAGGGTTGTTTGACCCCAAAAGGGGTCGCAAACCACAGGTTGAAGACCACTGGATTTTAGGCAGCTTGGCTGGCCTTTGCTTCTTTGCAAGCAGCTCAACTTGTCTGAGAGTGTGTCTCAGCAATCCTTTGCTGTGGGATGTCTTTCCTAATGCTGTAAATATGTGTTGCTCTGATTAGTTGATAAATAAAGCTGTTTGGCCTATGGCAAGGCAGAATATGGTTAGGTGGGACATTTGAACTGAAGAGGCGGGAGAAGAAAGGAGAGTGAGAGGAGACGCCAGCCTGCCGCCCAAGGAGCCACAAGATGCCAACAGACCGGTAATGCCACGGCCACATGGCAACATATAGATTAATAGAAATGAGTTCAGTTAAGATATAAGAGCTAGCTAACAAGAAGCCTGACCCATAGGCCATACAGTTTGTAAATAATATAAGCCTCTGTGTGTTTACTTGGGACCAAGTGGCTGTGGGATGGGCAGGACCAGAGAAACATCCAACTACAGTCCTTAATGAGTCTGGTCAGTTTCAAGGACTTCCTGAAGCCTTTGAATTATTTCCTTCCTGAGTTTAACAGTTTTCCCTCCAGGATAAAAATCATTTTACCTCCCTTTAGAACATCTCTGTGTCTTAACAGCTCTTAACCTCCAAGATGGAAGGTTTTATCCAAGAGGAAATTGTCGTACAACACTGGCTGGCCCAAAGCTATTTTATTTAGTTTTTTTTAATTAAAAAATTATTTTCTATGTGTATGGGTATTCTGCCTGTGTGTATGTCTCTGTACCAGGTGTGTGCCTGGTGCCTGTGGAAGCCAGAAGGTGCTGGATCTCCTAGAACTGGAGTTATAAAAGGTTGTGAAAAGTGCTGTGGGTGCTGGGTGTTAAACCAGAGTCCTCTGGGAGAGTAGCCAGGGCGTTTAACAGCCGAGCTATCTCTTCAGCCCTTTACTTGGTGCTTTTGGGGCAGGATGTTATGGTGTAGCTCTACCTGGCCAGAAACTTGCTCTTTAGACAAGGCTGGCTTAAACACGTGTCGTCAGGGGTGGCAGCGAGTGCCCCTACTTGCTGGGTCACTCACCGACTCCAGGATGGCCCCTCGTCCCTTTAATTTAGAAATTATGTGAGTACCTAATCATAAAGTGACAGAAATACTCTCTCCAGCCAACACGGCGGCGGTGTGAGGGAGAAGTCCCCGGGTGTGAGAGAAACACCTCAGAGGAAAGCTCAGGAGACCATACCTCATTCCTGGGTTTGAGGAAACCTTTTCGCTCAGCTAGGAAGACACACTTAAAAGGTAGTCACCTAGTGTCTTCCCCCCACATAATCCTAAAAACATGCAGCACACACTGGAGACAGTGAGAGGAACTGACCTTGGGATGAAACTCTCAGGTATGTAAGTCTGACCTACAAGTCCCAAAGGCAAGCCTACAATGCTGAAACTTTCAGGAAAGGAGGAGAAAAGAAAAAAACTGAAATGGGAAAGAGAAATTCAAAGAAAGAAGGGTTGGAGAATGGCTCAGAGGTTAGGAAAGGACATACACTGTTCTTGAAGATGACTTAAGTTTGGTTCCCAGCGCCTGCCTCTGGCAGCTTACAACTGCCTGTAACTGTAGACCTAGGGAATCCAGTGCCCTCTTCTGGCTGCTGAGGCACTTGCACCCATGTGGCACACACGTACACAAAATAAAAATAAAACCAATCACTTTTATTAAATATTTATTCTTATTTTTATGTGTCTAAATGTTTTGCCTGTATGTACATATGTGCAGCACATGCATGCCTAGTATACACAGAGGCCAGAAGAGGGCGTCAGAGCCAATGGAACTGGAGTTACAGATGCTTTTGAACTACCGTGTATGTGCTGGAAACAACCTGGATCCTTTGCAAGAACAGCCAGTGCTCTTAACTGCTGAGCCAACTCTCTAGCCCAAGATTGGAGGCTTTTGAGTCACATGATTTTGTGGGGGCCTTGGACGGAAGGAGCAGTGAACTCTTTTCACCTTTTCACGGGTGACCTCCACACAATGATAAGAAAAGGAAGCTCAGGCTGTCTCACCAGGTAAAGGTGCCTGTCACCAACCCTGATGACCTTAATACACTCCCTAAGACTCGTACGGTGGAAGGGGAACCTACTCCCAAAATCTGTTCTCTGACCTCCATGCCTGGACGGTGGCACTCAAGCCAGCCCCCACCCTACAAATTAATAAATGTAATAAAAATTTTAATTAAAAAAGAAGTAATGCTAGAGAGATGGCTTGGCAGTTAGGAGCACTGGGTGCTCTTCCAGAGGACCTGAGTTCAATTCCTAAGACCTACATGTGACTCCCAACTGTCTATAACTCCAGCTCCCAACACTGTCTTCTGCCCGCTGAAGGCATATGCAAACAAGTGGTGCACAGGCACACATTCAGGCCAGACACCCATACACATCCAATTTTCAAAACAATAGGGAAGAAGCTCAAAGCAAGATAATAATGGCAATCCAAGCATCTGTTTGAAATATTTTTAATTGTATTTAAACCAAAAAAAATGTGTGTGTGTGCGTGCGTGCATGCATGCATGCGCGCGTGACCTGGCCCTATAGAAGAGCTTTACACTTTCATATTATGTTTGCTCCTGGAGTGAAAGTGGCCAAGAAATTTTCCTTTCCTGTGTGCGTGCTGTGACTTCGCCTGTCTGCCACCACCTTTCATTTTTAGCAACCAGATATCATGAGATTAGTTTTGAATGTCTTGTGTGAGTTGTGATTATGAGCTAGCCTTGGACACTGTCCTGATGGTCTAAAATAAGACCTGTGAGTCCTTGGAGGATTTGCTCACAGATGCTGAAGTTGGAACATTGGTGAGTCATGGTTGAAATTTATGTGTCATTCACAAGTAATACCCTATTCTCACAGGCTAGAGGTTGCCCACCCCAGCAGCTGATTTCAGGTAGTAAATATGCAAAAATGTAGCTGATCTTTGCTTAATGCATTTTACTGGAAACCTTGCTAAACACTTTTTCACTTTTATTCCATTTCTGTTTTGTGTGTGCATGCACTCATGTGCCTTGGTGTGCTATGGGGGTCAGAGGACAACTTACTGGCATCAATTCTCTCCTTTCACTAGATGGGCTCAGGAATCTCAGTCAGATCAGAAGCATGACAGCAAACTGCCGAGCCTATTAATCTATCTTACTTTCCCCCTTACTAAACATACTTAAAAGTCTTAGTTTTTATGTATTCTTTTTGCAGGGGAGTGTTGAGACAAGGTCTCTATTATGTAGCTCTGACTGTCCTGGAACTCACTATGGAAACAGCTGACCTCAAATCCACAGAAATCCACCTTCCTCTGCCTCCCAAGTTTGTTTGTTTGACTGGTTGGTTGTTTTTGACATAAGGTCTCTATGTAGAACAGGATGCCCTTGAGGCCTTGGAACACACCGAGATCTGCCTGCCTTTACCTCCCTAGTGCTGGAACTAAAGCATGGGCCTCCCAGTGGTTGGGCCTACCATAGTTTCCACGTGATGTCACCCATATAGGGGAATGGGTGTCAGAGCTCAGGTTTGACTTATGCTTCTGTAGGACCTTAGACACAGCGCACTATGTTTATCTCTGGTTACTAGTCTACAGGAATTATTGAGCTGGTAAAAGCTCATGTATAAACCCCTGAAAATACATAAGAACTGTGCTGGTTTATACAAGGGAATCCATGTTTAAAGCCAGGCCTCACATGACTGCAGAAAAGCTACCACAGATGGTTCCTGAGGAATCAGCAATGTTGAACTAGGTCAGACACAAAAATTATAGTTTTCTTCTCTGAGGACTGGGCTGCAATCTGTTAATCATGTAGAGGAAGAAACTCCCAAGGTTGAGGTTAGAGCCAGGCCTGTGGGCAGTACCCATACCTCCCCGGGGTGGGGGGGGGCTGTGGCAGGACCAGGCACCATCTCTGCACACTATAAAGACAAATAAATAGAGCTGAAGGTCAAGGCTGGGCATAAGAACTCACCCCAAAAGATACCCAGAAAAGTACTCAGGTCTGGAACTCTACATAGCCAAAGATGACTTAAGCATCTGTTCCTCCTGCCTCCATCTCCTAAGGGCTGGTATTACGGACATGAGCCACCACGCCCCATTTTGTGCAGTGCTGGGAATGGAACCCAGGCCTTATACATGTTAAGAAAGCACTCTACCAAGTGAGCTACATCCTCAGCTTCAAGAAAGTTTTCCTGACTCCTATCAGTATTCTCAGAGCCTCTGCCTTTCATACTGCTAAGCCTGCCCATGCATAGAGTGTTCTCTGTTCCACAGGCCTTTATGATCCTTTACTCTGTTTTATCTGTGTGAACATAGTAATGAATTATTATAGTCCCTGATTACTTTGCATTTTCAGTTACTTGTATTTGCAATGTATCCTAGTTCACTTTTTATTGATGGGATAAACACTAATAATAAACAGTGATTAAAAGCTAATTTGGGCATGAAAGCTTATTTGGCTTAGACATATCAATCATAGTCCATTATTGAGGGAAGTCAAGCAAAACCAAAGTCCAACAGTGTAAGTAGCTTAGTTTCCAACACTTGGAACCAGTCTTGATCAAAGAGCCAGGGCGGCTCCACTGTTTCGGGCCTGCCAGCCACAGCACACCCAACTTGTGGGCTGAATCTGGCCTGAGCCTACCGACCTGCCACAGTCCTGTCCCCTCCAGTTGCTGGACTGGGGTCTCTACTGCAACTGAGGCTGTACCTTCACCAAGGGCCTTTCTTCAGGGACTCCGACTCTGCCATGTGATGCAAGCCTCTGTTACTCTCCATGACCGCGTCCATCCTGCAGCTCTTTTGTCACCCAAACCATTACCTCATGGGAAACTCTTACACGTTACCAAGTTCAGCTGCCAGCTTGGCTCCCTCTCAACCACAGCTTCTGGGTGCTGACCCTGAGGGATTACTCCCAGATTCCACCTCCACGATGCTAGTGTCCTTAATCGAAGCTGATGGGGTTTTGTTTTGTTTTTTTTTGTTTGTTTGTTTTCGTTTTGTTTGTTTTGTTTTGTTTTTTGAGACAGGGTTTCTCTGTAGCTTTGGAGCTTAAACTAGTTCTGTAGACCAGGCTGGCCTCGAACTCACAGAGATCCACCTGCCTCTGCCTCCCGAGTGCTGGGATTACAGGTGTGCACCACCACCACCTGGCCGGAAGCTGATATTTGAGCTCCAGCTAATTAGCATCAATTGTCCCAGTAAAGGTTTCACCCCAGTGGTGCTGGTCTCTTGTTAATCAGTGCAGATGGTCTTCAACGCCAGCTGACCAGAAATCACAGATTCTCAATTCAAACTATCTTATGAGCAATAGATAGAGCCCTTTGCTTTCCTATGAAACTTCATAAACCAGGCCCCCACCATCAGCACCTCTATCAACATTCCTAGCTCCCAAGCTCCCATAACAACTCAGGAAGCTCAGAGAGTTTAATGACTTTTTCTAGCCCAAACCTCCAAAATCCTTCCACTATCCTCTCAAAACACAACATGTTTAGGTCCATCACAGCAACACCCCCACAATCCTGATACCAACTTCTGTTTTAGTGGTTTCCTGTTGCTGTGAGAAACACAATGACCCAAAAACAACTTGGGGTGGAAAGGGTTTATTTTATATCTTAGTCACAGCTCATCATTGAGAGAAGTCAGGGCAGGAACGGAAAAGCAGGAGCCTAGAGTCAGGAACTGAAGCAAGAGACCATGGAGAAATGCTATATACTGGCTTGCTCGGCTGCTTTTTTTTTTTTTTTTTTTTTTTTTGGTTTTTCGAGACAGGGTTTCTCTGTGTAGCTTTGCGCCTTTCATGGTTCTCACTTTGGAGACCAAGCTGGCCTCGAACTCACAAAGATCCGCCTGTCTCTGCCTCCCGAGTGCTGGGATTAAAGGCGTGCGCCACCACCGCCGCCGCCACCACCCAGCAAATGAAATAAAGTCTCAAATTTCTTTTTCTTTCTTTCTTCCCCCCCCCCCCCCCCCCCCCCCCCCCCCAGAGCTGAGGACCGAACCCAGGGCCTTGTGCTTGCTAGGCAAGCGCTCTACCACTGAGCTAAATCCCCAACCTCGGCTGCTTTTTTATACCTTCCAGGATCAGCTACCCAGTGATGTGGGCCCTCCCACATCAGTCTTTAATCAAGAAAATGCTACCTACAGACTAGCCTACAGGCCAATCTGATGGGGACAATTCCTCAGTTAAGACTTCCTCTTCCCAGATGACTTTAGTTTGTATCACATTGACAAAGGTTGGTTTTCTTCTGTGTATATTTATGTTATGGTGTAGTCTCATCATATGGCCTGAGATCATCTGTGCATTGCAAAAGTACTGATATGACCAGGTATCCCCCAAGAGTTTATTCATAACAAATATAGTACCACTAAGAACACTAAAAGATGGGCTGGGGGACAATTCAGTGGATAGGAGCTATTGCCACAAAAGCATGAGACCTGAGTTTGGATCTCTAGCATCTATATAAAAGCTGGGAATGGTCATGTGCACCTGTAACCCCAGAAATGGTAGGGGAAGGAAATCAGGAGGCTTGGTGGGGTTTGCTGGCTTAGCCTAAAATCAGCAAGCTCCAGGTTCAGTGAGAGGCCCCGTCTCAAGGGGATAAGGAAGAATATTAATAGAGTAAGACAGTCAATGTCCTCCTCTGGCCTCTGAATGTGGTCAAGGGTATGTGTAGCCACACACACGTTTGCACATATGCACAAAATGAATACACACACACACACACACACACACACACACACACACACACACACACATTAAAAGGATAAATGGTAAGATATCTAGGAAAAGCTTAAATAAAATCTATACCTCAGGGCTGTCTGCCAAGCCTGAGGACCTGAGTTTGATGCCTGAAACCTACATGGTAGAAGGAGAGGGCCAACCCCCAATCTCCCATCCCCGCCCCCACAAGTTGTCCTCCAACCTCCATACAAGTTCCATGTCATGTTCATGTCCCCAACAAACAAATAAATATAAAATCAAAAAATCTGTACCTCATATCATATACAACAGTAAACTACAAATGGATCAGAAATCTAAATGTGAAAAATAAAACTACACTGTGCTGTGTTCAAGTGATTCCTTGTCAGAGTAAGGAAAGAATGTGACCACAAGGTGGCAGTAGTACACAAGCGTAATTTGGGCAATAAATAAACAGTTGGAGCAGATGATGCAAGTCCTTTGCAGCCTTAGACAAAGCAGACTCCCTCCAACTTGGTAATGGTGTGCATGAGTGGGTAGAACAGAACTCCCAGCAAAGGCAGTCAGGGAGGTGGCTTGCATGACTATCGAGAGGATGCTACTACTTGGTAATTTATCCAGTAGGGTCTGGGTCAGATCTGAAAGCACTAAGTGATTGGGCTCTTCACAGCCACAGGGGTTATGCTATCCACGGCTAGCAGGTCTGGGGCTCGGTCACAGGGAAGATAAAAAGCATGATGACAAAGATGCTTGCTCCGAGTTTGAAATAATCACTATTGCCAGTAATCGTCCCATCAACACTGAGGTGCAAATACAGCTTTGGCTTCCAGCTCTCAGTATTTTGGATTTATAGGAAAAAAGTATCATTGCATCATATAATAATGAGGTTTAATAATGGGGGGGACCACAATACAGCTCTCCAGACCTGCTATGCCATTTTATTACCAGTAATGCACATTTCCTTACCTTTTACCTTTTCAGTTTGTATTGTGTGGGGGTGGGCACATGTGTGAAGGTCAGAGGACAACTGCTAGAGCCGGTTCTTTCCTGCCACGGGAGCTCCAGGGGTCAAGCTTGGGTCATCATCCTCAGCAGCAAGTGCTTTACCCATTGAGCCATCTTGCCAGACCCTCTTTTCTTTTTCAAATTTCGCCCCACTTCCCATCTGCTGTTGATAATGGCCATCGTCAGTGTGGTAAAACGGCATCTTGTTTGCACTTTGCAGGCAATCTATAATTCTGCAGTCTAAAACCGCACGATACAGTACAGCCCCCGTTACTTCTGCAGTCTGAAACACGTAAGACACAGTACAGCCCGTGTTACTTCTGCAGTCCGAAACCCGTAAGACACAGTACAGCCCCCGTTACTTCTGCAGTCTGAAACACGCACGATACAGTACAGCCCCCGTTACTTCTGCAGTCTGAAACACACACGATACAGTACAGCCCCCGTTACTTCTGCAGTCCGAAACACGCACGATACAGTACAGCCCTGTTACTTCTGCAGTCCGAAACCCGTAAGACACAGTACAGCCCCTGTTACTTCTGCAGTCCGAAACACGCACGATACAGTACAGCCCCCGTTACTTCTGCAGTCCGAAACACACACGATACAGTACAGCCCTGTTACTTCTGCAGTCCGAAACACGCACGATACAGTACAGCCCCCGTTACTTCTGCAGTCCGAAACACGTAAGACATAGTACAGCCCCTATTACTTCTGCAGTCCGAAACACGCACGATACAGTACAGCCCCCGTTACTTCTGCAGTCCGAAACCCGTAAGACACAGTACAGCCCTGTTACTTCGGCAGTCCGAAACCCGTAAGACACAGTACAGCCCCCGTTACTTCTGCAGTCCGAGACACGTAAGACACAGTACAGCCCCTGTTACTTCTGCAGTCCGAGACACGTAAGACACAGTACAGCCCCTGTTACTTCGGCAGTCCGAAACCCGTAAGACACAGTACAGCCCCGTTGTGGTTTGGGTTCGTTTTCCTGTTTAGTGACTTACCATCTTTTGCTGTGCTTGCTCCTCATTTCCACACCGTTCATTTGCATACCTGGTGAAGTTATTCAAGTCCTTTTATATATTTGAGTTTTATTGTTACTCTTGAATTCAGAGGTTTTGTATGCGGGCATGTTTGTGTCACAGGCTGGCCTCCAACTTCTTATTTGACTTTTAAAAATTCATTTTAAGAATTGGTATTCAAAGCAGCAAGATGGAACTCGCTCCGTGGACCTGCCGGCCTCTGCCTCTCAAGTGTCAATGTTAAAGGCCTATGCCGCCATACTTGACCGGATGTACCTTCATGTTGATCTAATAGATTGCAGTATTTTAGACATTTTCTTTTGTATGGTCATTGGTGACACGGGTAATGTTAATTGATTCTAATTGTTTTCCTGTATCTGGGACCTTTGAATTCTAGTGCTGCTGTAATAGTTTGGTTTCTCCTCTCTGAGTCGTACTGGGGTGACCCCTAGAGAGAAGGCTGCTCACTAAGACCTCCAAATAAAACTAGAAGAGCTGTCCATCCAACCACATGAGTGAACCACAGCTTAGAAACACAGGACAGCCAGGGCTACTCTTGGAGATGAGAAAGGGAGAGAGAGAGAGAGAAAGAGAGAGAGAGAGAGAGAGAGAGAGAGAGAGAGAGAGAGAGAGAGAGAGAGAGAGAGAGAGAGAGAGAGAGAGAGAGAAAGAGAAACCTTACCTCAAAACAAAACAAAACAAAAAACGAGGCTACATGACTCCTCCTGAAGATCACTACTACTCAATTACTGACTCCAAACATAATAGAATGGTTGAAATGCTAGACAAAGAACGCAAAAGTCTAAGTTTTTTAAAGTTTTTTTTTAAACTTTTTTTCCTCATGGGTCAGTGTGTGTGCATATGCCAGGGTGTATTCCTGAGGCCAGAGGACAACGTGTAGAGGTCAATCCTCTCCTTCCACCACGTGCATTCCGGAGACTGGACTCAGGTCCTCTGGATTGGCACTGAGCGTCTTTACTTGCTGAGTTCTCTCACAAGTCCTGAAAAGTCATTAAAATGATCAGTGGCCAGCCAGGTGGTGGTGGCACACACCTTTAATCTCAGCACTCAGGAAGTAGAGGCAGGCAGATCTCTGTGAGATGAACAAGTTCCAGGACAGCTAGGGCTACCAAAAAAAAAATCAATTACCTCAAAGAAGACTAAAAAATAGCTGATAAATTAAGTAAGAAGTCAGTTCAGGAATTGGACAAGAATGTTAGCAACGTGGATGAAAAATTCAGCAAGGAAGCTGAGCATGGTGAGGAATGCCTTTAATCCCAGCACTTGGGAGGCAGATGCAGGTAGAGTATAGAGTGAGTTCTAGGACAGCCAGGGCTACCTAGAAAAACCTGTCTTGAAAAACAAATTTAAAAATCAGCAAGGAATTTGAGAGTTTGAAGAAAAGAGAAATACTAGAAATGAAATCTCAGTAAATCAAATAACAAAACAGCAGAAAGCATCACTAATATATCAAAAGAATATCAGTTATTGAAGATAAAACCGAGGAAAAGCCATATCCAGATATTAGGAAAGGAAAAAAGTCAATACAATTTTTCAAGAACTCTTGGAGATGATAAAGAGAGAGAGAGAGAGAGAGAGAGAGAGAGAGAGAGAGAGAGAGAGAGAGAGAGAGAGAGAGAACACGCTGAGAAACCATGGGGAAGACAGAGCTGAGATAAAAACTAATAGCACAGAAAACATACCCAGTAAAATATTGGAAAAATTCCATATCTAGGAAAAGACGTGAACAGCCACACATGAGACTTACATACCCCTGATAGATACGAGCAGGAAGAGCCTTTCCTCAGGCCAAGCAAGATGACTCAGCCTTAGACAAGCTTTCGACCAAGGATAATGACCTGAGTTCAATATCTGGAACACACGTGGTGGGACGAGAGAACTTAGACCGGTGGTCCTCTGACTGCCATATGCACACCATGGCATGTACATGTCCACAAGCATCAGCCAATCAATCACTGTAATAAAAGCAATAGGTTTGGGGAAATAGCTCAGTGGTTAAGACAGATTGATGCTTTTGCAGAGGATCTAAATTTAGTTCCCAGTAACCAGTATCTGGCAGCTCACAACCACCTGTCACTCCTTCACAGGCAACCAAACTCGTGTGTACATGCCCACAAAGAGACACATAAAAATCATTCTTAAAAATTAGTTGGTCATAATGGTGCATACTTTTTAATCCCAGTACTCAGCAAGCAGAGACAGGCAGATCCATAGTAAGTTCCAGGATAGCCAGGGCTACATACAGAGACCTTATCTCAAAATAAATGAAAAAAAAACATATCAAAAGGAACTGTGATTTGACACATTTATTATACTCCTTAAATTCATGAGTCTTCCCACAACTTGAATATTTTCATGTAGTTGAACTGAAACAAGTGAAAGGCTTGTCCACATTGCTCAGATGCTGTTCTCAACTGTTTCACATGTGAATATTAAGGCTGGGGGATGTCTTTCTGTATGCTGTGAATATGTTGTTCCCATTGGTTAATAAATAAGCTGCTTTGGCCTATGGCAAGAAAGCTTACAGCCAGGTGGGAAATCCAAGCAGAGATACAGAGAGACAAAGGGTGGAGTTGGGGGAGACGCTGCCAGCTGCCACTAGGAGAAGCAAGATGTGAAAGCACCAGTAAGCCACGAAGCCACGTGGCAAGGGAGAGATTAATGGAAATAGGTTAAATTGTAAGAGCTAGCTTGTTTAATCCCAGTACTTGGGAAGCAGAGGCAGGTGGATCTCTGTGAGTTCAAGGCCAGCCTGGGCTACAAAGTGAGTTCCAGGGAAGGCTCCAAAGCTACACAGAGAATCCCTGTCTCAACCCCCCCCACACACACACACCACACCAAAAAAACGTAAGAGCTAGCTAGCAAAAAGCTTGAGCCATAGGCCATACAGTTTGTAATTAATACAAGCCTCTGAGTAATTATTTCATAAGCAGCTGTGGGACCACAGGTGGGAGAGATTCGTCTGGACCTTGGGGCCAGGCAGGACCAGAGAAACATCTGGCTACACTCCATTCCATATATGTTATATAATATAATGTGTGTGTGTGTGTGTGTGTGTATATATATATATATATATATATATATATATATATATATATATGTTATAAAGTTCATTTGCCGGCTACAGAGGTGGCTTAGCAGTTATGCAGTTCCCCATTACCACAAATTATACAGTCAAGTTTCCCATATTTAGAGAAAATGCAGGGGTCAAAACATTTGGAATACAATGAATAGGCCATGCGCTGTGAAAACAACCTTTATGAGTATCTCCCCTGCCAGGTATGTGTCTTTTGTTTTTGAGACAGTGTCTTAGTAACTGTTCTATTGCTGTGACACCATGACCAAGGAAATTCTTATTTAAAAAAGAAGCAGCAGCAGCATTTACTGAAGGCTTGCTTACAGTTTTAGAGGGTCATGATCGTTTATTATGGTGGGAAGCAGACAGGTATGATGCTGGAGCAGTAACTGAGAGCTTTACACCCTGATCTGCAGGCAGCAGGCTGAGATATATTGGGCCTGGCATAGGCTTTTGAAACCTCAAAGCCCACCTCCAGTGACACACCTCCTCCAACAAGGCCACATCTCCTAATCCTTCCCAAAGTTACACTAATTGGGGACCAAGCATTCAAACATGAGCCTTTCTCATTCAAACCACCATAAACAGGATCTCAGTTAGCCCTGGCCAGCCTCAAACTTAACCATGGCAAGGGTAACCTTGAACTCCTAGTCCTCCTGCTCCCACCTCCTGAGTGCTGGGATGGCAGGTGTGCACTACAACACTCGATTTTATTTTTGTTTTGAGATGGGATCTCATGGCACCCAAGATGGCCTCAAACTCAGTATGTAGGCAATACTGGCCTTGACTTCCTGATCATTCTGGCCTCATCCCCCCAAGTGTTAGGATTATATTAGTGTGCCGTTATTTTCATGCTATTTGTCTTTTTAAGATTTATTCAGCAGGGCAGTGGTGTCGCATGCCTTTAATCCCAGCACTCAGTAGGCAGATCTCTGAGAGTTCAAGGCCAGCCTGGCCTATAGATCCAGTTCCAGGATAGCCAGGGCTACACAGAGAAACTCTGTCTCAAAAAAAAAAAAACCCAAAAGATTTATTAATTATTTTGTGTGCATGAGTGTTTAACCTACGTGTATTTATGTGCAACACATGACTGTATGTTGTCCTCAGGAGCCAAAAAAGGGCATCAGATGAGCTGGAACTGGAATTACAGACATGATTATAAGCCACCATGTGGACACTGGGACTCAAATACTAGGTCCTCTAGAAGACTAACAAATGCTCTTAACCGCTAAGCCATCATTTTGCCCACACCCCTTGATTTGATTTGTAAAGGTGTGATATTGAAGAAAAATGTTTGAAAACACAGAAGACAGACAAGACCTTGCTGTGTAGCACAGGTCTTACACTCAATCCCACTCCCACCTCTCAAACTGTAGGGTTATACAAATAAGGGCCACTGCAATCAAACCTGCATGTAACTAAAGCTTTTGGGTAGTCCAAAGGTTCATTCATATTGAATATATTTGTTAGAGCTAATGCAACAAAGTAACAGACCAGGTAGCTTAAACGTGGTTATTTATTTCTTACAATTGGGAGGCTGGAAATCAAAGATCAGCATAACTCAGGTAGTTTCCTCTGGAGGTCATAGTAGAAAGACACGTGGTAGCCATCTGTCTCACTTGCAGAAGGCCATTTGAAGACTCCCATGGTCTTCTCTCTGCATCCTGCTGCACCTTAACCTTCTGAGGACATCAGACATCTGACCTAACAGGACTCATTGCAGCTTCCTTTTCTTTTTATTATCTTTACTTTATGTGTATAAGTGTTTTGCCTGCACATGTGCACTCTATTTATGCTGAGTGTTCACAGAGGCCAGAAGAGGGTGCCAGATGCCCTGAAACTACAATTATGGATGGTTGTGAGTTGCCATGTGAATGCTGGGAATAGAACCTGTGTCCTCTGCAAGAGTAGCAGGTGCTGGTAACTGTTTGAGCCATCTCTACAGTCTCTCATTTCAATTTTTAAAATCTATTACTCTTGGAGACTGGCAAGAGGGCATGTGTGCCACAGCATTCATGTAGATGGAGATCACAGGGCAGCTGTTAAGTGCCAATTCTCTCCTTCCACTGTGGGGAACCAGGGATAGAAAGCAAGTTGTCAGTACTGTATGGAGAAGGCTTTATCTACTGAGCCATCTCAACAGCCCTCATTTCAATTCTTTGAAATTGTATTTATTACTGTGGCATATGTGGGGAAGTGGGTAAACATACGGGGTCAGAGGACAACTTTAGGGCATTGGTTCTTCTACCTTTGTGAGGCAGGGCAGGGTCTCTCTTGTTCTTTCTGCCATGCTGCATACTCCAAGCTAGCTGCCCTGCAAGCTTCCAGGTGATTCTCCTGCCTCTGCCTCCCATCTTGTAGGACTGCTGGGAATACAGATGCATGCCACTATATCTGTCTATTTTACATGGATGTGGATCAAATTCAAGCTGTCAGACATTCACAAGTGCTTTGATCCACTGAGCCATCTTGCCAGCATTCATTTTAATTTTTCTGACATGGAGTATTTGTGTTGCCCAGTATAGTTTTAAATTTATCCCCCATCTTCAGCCTCCTGAGCAGCTACCACACAGCACTGCTCCAAGCTATGTATATAATTTTAATATTTTCTCTCCAGTGTGAGCACCATCATGTCTTCAAAGTAAACTAGAGCAAATAATGGCTTTCTCACATAGCATACATCAACTAGGCTTCTCACTAGTGACTTCTTTCATGCCTTCGAAGTGAACGAGGATGACTGTAGGCTTTTCCACACTGCTGACACTTATATGGTTTTTCTTCAGTGTGAGTGTGACTTATTTCATGAATTCTGAAGGAACTGGGACAGATGAAGGCTTTCCCGCACTCCTTACATTCATAGGGCTTCTCTCCAGTGTGGGTTCTTTCATGTATCTGAAATGAAGTGGAATGACTGAAGGCTTTCCCACACCGTTTACATTCATAGGGTTTTTCTCCAGTGTGGATTCGCATGTGAATTTTAAGGTGGGTGGAATAGTTAAAGGCCTTCCCACATTCCTTACATGTGTATGACTTTTTGGCATTGTGAGTTCTCATGTGATTATTAAGACATGAAGGATATCCAAATGCTTTCCCACAAATCTTGCACTCACATGTCTTCTCTTCAGCATGCATTTTCAAATGTCCATTAAGATTTGAAGAGATAGCAAAGGCTTTCCCACATTTGACACACACAAAAGGCTTTTCTCCTGTGTGAGTTCTTATATGTTGAATAAGTCGTGAGGATGTAAGGAAGGCTTTCCCACATTCCTTACATTCATAGGGCTTATCGCCATTGTGAGATCTTACATGTATACTAAGGCCTGAGTACTGAGTGAAAGCTTTCCCACACTGATTACATACATAGGGTTTCTCTCCAGTGTGAGTTCTTCCATGTATCTGAAATGAATTGGAATAATTGAAGGCTTTCCCACATTCCTTACATTCATAGGGCTTCTCACCAGTGTGAGTTCGCATGTGAATATTTAGATATGCAGGGTATCTATAGCCTTTCCCACATTCCTTACATCTGTAAGGTTTCTTTGCATTGAGAGTTTCTATAAGCACAGCAAGTCTTGAGTTTATAAAACTTCTCCCATATTCATTCCAGTCATAAATTCTGTCTCCACTGTGAGTTCTTCTATGTGTCTGAAGGTGTGACTGATTAATAAAAGACTTCCCACAGTCACTGCATTCAAAAGATTTCTCTTGTGTGGCAATTTTCTGATTAACCTTAACTGGGGTCATACAGATTTCTTCATTCTGATTGAACTCAGAAAGTTTCTCACCAGCACAGTTTTTCTTCTGAAGCATTACAAGGTCTTTTCTATACTGACTACAGTCATAATCATCCTGTGTAGTTTGAGTTTCCATATGTGTCTTAAGGGATAAGAGTTCACTGAAGAAGTCTCCAGATTTCGTCCAGTTACAGCGCTCCCTTCCATTCTGGCTTCCTGTCTGCTGATAAAAGGGAAGAACAACATTTCTTTTTGGCAGCCAATTGGTAAGGTTATAACCATTTGATAACAAAACATTATGATTATTTTTCACTACATGCATACAGTTCATACTCGTGAATTGCTCTCAAGTGGTGTGATTAAACACTTCCTCCAGAATGCTGTTATCCGGTCTAATCTTTAAAAGATTTCTGTACCATTCCAAGAAAAAGATGTAATTTTGTGTGAATTCCAAAGCAGTGAGTTTCATTACACATCATGGGCACAATTTAATACCATTTCTTCAGACACTTGCTCTTGTGTATTATCTGCTTCTCTCAACCCTCCTTTAATGGGATTCCTAGTTTTCTCCTTCGAAGGGCTTCAAGCACACCAATTAGGTACTGTACAAGAGACACATCTCTAGCCGCTAATTTTCTTTGAGAATAAAAATAAGATAAATTTTTTATTCTTACCATTTGCATCCCATTGGATACGTTATTCCTCAAAAATTCCTGTTGGGGTGCTGAACATTTGGTTTCAAGCTGCACTTTCCATTCTGAAGTAAAACAGAAAAATAAATGTTAAGAGAAAGAAATGGAAAACGGGAGTTAAAAATAAGGCTTGGGTTGGAGAGATGGCTCCGTGGTTAAGAGCCCTGACTGCTCTTCTAGAAGACCCAGGTTTAATTCCCAGCACCAACATGGCAGCTAAAAACTGTCTCGAACATCAATATCTGACACTCTCACATAGACATCCATGCAGGCAAAACACCAATACAAATAAAATAAAAATAAATTATCTTTAAAAAAATAAGGCTCATTTATTTTTATTTTGAATTTTAAAAGGTAGAAAAAAGTAGAAACAGATGAGGTTATTTTTCTGTTCTATTTTAAGACTAAGCAGCCCAGCCTTGAACTCACTACACAGCTCATACTATGCTGACTTCATAACCATTCTGCCTCAGATTCCTGAATAGAAGGATCACAGCAATGTGCCATCATGCCAGGCAAAAACAATAACACTGGATCAAACTTTTAGATTATATTAAAAGTTAATTATATAAAAATTAAAACCAATGGTAAACAGAAAGAAATTATAAGGGAAAGAGAGTAGAAAATTTCAGGGAAATTTAAGTAGAAAAATCTCTCAAAGCAAGAAGATTAAGTAAACTAAAAGAATATTGGAAGTTGAAGATTTTCCTTCTTGCCTCAGAGTTCTGAGACAAATTTTATCTTGAAGAACTTCATTATAGGAGCTGAGCTGGTTAAAAAAGAGTAAAGTCTTATTTTACAAGTGTGAGGACCTGAGTTCAGATGCCCAGAACTCACGTAAGGCTGAGCATGATAGCATGTGTCTGCAATTTCAGTGCATCTATGACAAGATGCCCAGAACTCACGTAAGGCTGAGCATGATAGCATGTGTCTGCAGTCCCAGTGCATCTATGACAAGATGGGGGCGGAGACAGGGAAATCCCCTGAGGCTTGCCGGTCTGGCACATGCGGTGGCAAACAGAGACACTGTCAAAACGCAGTGGAAGGTGAGGGCCAACACCAAAGGTTGCCCTCTGACTCCAAAATACATACCGTGGCAACCCATACATGCACACATCACACATACATATACGAGGGTTTTAAGGTTTTTTAAACATTCATTCATCCATTCATTCACATACTGAGTATATGTATGCACACATGCACATGTGTCACAGCATGCAGTAGAGGTCAGGGGACTTTGGGAGTTGGTTCTCTCTTTCCACCGTGTGGGTTCCAGGGATTGAACTCAAGTTGTGAGGCTTGGCCGTACATGCCTTTACCTACTGAGCCGTCTCTCCAGTCCAACACAAGAGTTTTGTTTTTATTTTAAGTTTATTTCAGTTGCAAACATACTAAACTTTCATTAAATAGAATTTCCAAGCCCAGTGATGGTGGTACACACTTTTAATCCCAGCACTCAGGAGAGAGACGGCCGGCAGATCTCTGTGAGTTCGAGGCCAGCCTTATCTACAGAGTCAGTTCCAGGATAGCCAGGGCTACACAGAGAAGCCCTGTCTCAGAAGAAAAAAAGAATTTCCAAGAATACTGACCTGGGAAAACTATCTTCTGACCTGTACTAAACTCTTCTTGTTCCAACCAAGAGACCAGACTGGGTTTGATGAGCTGATATCCTGTGCACAAGGTAAGACACATTGGTGAGAAGGCACAGACAGAAAAATGGCATAACTTCCCAGGGTTCACGAATCTGAATTTGTGAGAAAAAAAAATTGCTTTTTTTTCTCCAGTGTTTGGAGACAAGCACTGGCTTCAAGCTCACAGCAATAGTCCTCTTTTGGCTTCCCACATGCTTGAATTCCAGAAGTGTGCCATCAACCCTGACTAGGAATTAGAGTTGTAATGATAACATATATTATTTTTAAGGGACTAATAATACAAGTACCACCTGTCTATGCCTCAAAAGTTCAATTTGCTCTGGAGCCTAAGACCCCAATTAATTTAGTCACGTACACATTTACAAAGCATCAGAGTTTTCTTTCTGTAGTACAGGGGACTGCACCTAGGGCCTTGCAAGTGATAGGTAGGTGCTTGACCACTGAGTCATATCTAACCCAGAATTTGACTTTTATTCAAACAGGAAGTAAGAACTGCAACAGCCAGGCAGTGGTGGTGCATGCCTTTAATCCCAGGAGGCAGCGGCAGGTAGATCTCTAAGTTCAAGGCCAGCCTGGTCTACAGAGTGAGTTCCAGGACAGCCAGAGCTACACAGTAAAACCCTGTCTCAAAAACCAAAAGCAAAAGAGAGAAAGAGAGAGAGAGAGAGAACTGCAACAAAGAGATCTTTGTTCCTCTAGGGAAATTAACTACAAGTGGTTCATATATAGTATTGTTCATCACAGTCATCAAGATAATCAAACTTTCTAATTTACTTATTATTTTGCATGTGTGTATAAGTGCTCATGTCTGTGGGCGTGCTTCCGTATATGTGGTGGTCAGTATCCCACCTGACTTTTACATGAGAGCTGGGGATCTAACACAGTCCTCTTGCTTGAGCAGTAACCACCTTACTAACGGAGTCATCTCCCCAGCCCCTTCCTTAATTAAATATATGCATTTGTGGGTATGGATGTGTGTGATGTATGTGTACGTGGTATATGCACATCTGTGTGCATGCCTGTGCCCACATGCAAAGGACAAAGCGGGTGTTGGGTGCCATTCTCTGTCACTCTCTGTCTCACTTGTGTATGGCAGTCTCTCCTGGAACCTTGGCTTATGTTTTTCCAGCTAGGCTGGGAGCCAGCAAGCCTCAGTGATCCTCATTTCCAACCTCCCCCCATTCTATACTAGGGTTTCAGGTGTGTGCAAGACCACAAGTCGCTTGTTATGTAAGTACTGGATCCCCACTCCAGGTCCTCAACAAGGTCTCTTAACCACTGCAACATCTCTTTTTTTTTTTTTTACTTTTTATTTTTATTTTGCAATACAATTCAGAGCCATCTCTTAAACTCCAAGAGAACTTATTGACACACAAATGATATAAGATTTTATACTGACGTCTCTAATTTAGGTTATCAACATGGAGAGGGAAAATATATACTCTCTTTTTGGAGTGAGGGGCGGGGTTCAAGATAGGGTTTCTTTGTGTAGCATGGATGCCCTGGGAATTCGCTCTGTAGACCAGGATGGCCTCAAACTCAAAGATCTGCTGGCCTCTGTCTCCTTAGTGCTGGGACTAAAGGCATGAGCCACCAACACCCAGCAAAAATATATACAGACTTGGCCTTTTTGAGAACTACCCCAGTATATTAAGACATATTTAGGGTGGTATATACTTTTAATCTCAGCATTCAGAATGCAGAGCCAAGGGTAATATCTGTGAGTTTGAGGTTAGCCTGTTTTACAGCTCATGTTCCAGGCCATCAAGGGCTATAATGAGACCCCCTGTTTCAAAATACAGCAAAGCAAAAACCAAAAAAGTAAGTATTTAGGGATGGAGCTGTGTCTTACTCAGAACCACCATCACCATTCCTGAAACACAGTCCATGAGAGGCTACAGGGAGCAACAGCAGACCTACCTACTGACACCAGGTTCTGGTAGTTCTCCAGCATCACATCTCTGTAGAGGCTTCTCTGGGCTAGGTTCAGTGAGGACCACTCCTCTTGGGTAAAGTCCACAGTCACATCCTCAAAGCTTACTAACTTCTGAAATATTGAAGACATGCTGGGTTTAGCCAAATAAGATCTTTGTTAATGAACATGGGAGGATGAGGAAGCAGGACCCATCCTCTATAGAAAATTTCCTGGCCCCTCTGTAAACTCGTGTGTGTGTGTTGTATATGCATGTATACTGATAGGTATACTTGCCTGTGCAAGTTCATGTGAAGGCCAAAGGATGATGTTGGGATGACTTCCTCAATGAATTCTTCACCTTATTTTCTGAGACAGGGTTTTTCACTGAACCTGGAAATTGCTGTTTCAGCTAGACCGGCTGACCAGAGAGACCTGAAATCTGCCTGTCTCCACCCACATGACATTATAGACATATGCAGCCCACTCTCTTAATTTCCTCAAGTTACATGCCACTGCTGAACTGGAACTGGTACTAGCAGTACACAAGAAAATACCATATTTCTCTGTATTAAGCACAGTAGCCAGCACTTCCTAAAGATGTGAGGAATGTGCATACATGAATAAATGTCTGTAGAAAAATAAATTGTCATCTATCTTATCATCTGCCAGAGAACTTAACAAAGGAAGAAACAATCAGTTGACCAGGGACCAGCAAGATGGCTCAGTGGGTAAAGTCACTTGCCACCATGCCTGATGACCTGAGTGTGATCCTCAGACACACATGATGCAAGGAGAGAACTGACTTTTGCAAGTTGTCCTCTGAATCCACACACTGTGGCATGTGCTCATATAAACATTTGCATCTACACATTCATGTGCACATACATATATACAGACACACACATACACACACACACACACACACACACACACACACACACAAATGTAATAATAAAAGAAACATGAGGAAGCTGGGCGATGGTGGCATGTACCTTTAATCTCAGCACTCAGGAGGCAGAGACAGGTGGATCTCTGTGAGTTCGAGGCCATCCTGGTCTACAGAGTGAGTTCCAGGATAACCAGGGCTACATAAAGAAACCTTGTCTAGAAAAACCAAAAATAAAAACAAACAAACAAAATGAGGGCTGGAGAGATGGCTCAGAGGTTAAGAACACTGGCTGCTCTTCCAGAGGTCTGGAGTTCAATTCCCAGCAACCACATGGTAGCTCACAACCACCTCTAATGAGATCTGGTGCCCTCTTCTGGCCTGCAAGGACACATGCAGGCAGAACACTGTATACATAATAAATCTAAAAAATAAAAATAAAAATGAAATAAAGAAAGAAAGAAAGAAAGAAAGAAAGAAAGAAAGAAAGAAAGGAAGAAAGAAGAAAAGAAGAAACATGAGTTGACACCATGAAGGTAAAACCAGGTTATTACTGAAAAATCAAGATTAACTGTAAGTTTCCAACTCACTTAACAGGAAAGTTTTTTTGTCATAGTCACTGTCAACTTGACACAAACCTAGACATATCTGGGAATAGGGAGTCTCAACTGTGGAACTGCCTTCATCAGAGTGGCCTGGGGGGCATTTTCTTGATTGGCGATTGATGAAGGAAGGCCCAGCCTACTGCGGGTGGTACCATTCCTGGGCAGGTGGGCCTGGGATGTATTAGAAAGGTAGCTGAGCAAGCCAGGGGCATGAGCCAGGAAACAGATTCCACCATTGGTCTCTGCTTCAGTTCCTGCCTCAAGTTCCAGCCTTGGCTTCCCTCAGTGGTGGATGATGATCTGAGAATTGTAAACTGAAATGAACCCTTTCTCTCCCCACCTCCTTATGTTTATCAGGGCAACAGAAGGCGAACTATGGCAGGCTCTAACTCCCAGGAAACTAGAACAGGGAACAAGAGCCTTAGGTGAGGCTCTATTTGCTCTAGAGACAAGTTTGTCCAGAGGAAACTGTCTACAGGTAGAACATTTTGAAAGTGTGTATATGTGTGTATTTTTTTACCTGATACTTTGTCAGGCAGTCAATCAACATCCTTTCTGCTGATACCTTTTCTTGTTGAAGGCAGACTGAGTCCCCTGAAAGATCTTAAGGAAAAGGAAGCAGGTATGAACACTCAGTTGTCCAGAATCTCATTCAAAGGCACAGAAGTCATTCCACCCTACTACAAAAATACAAAAGCCTTATGTAATCAATCTAACTACAGACTGATGCCTCCCTCCCTCCTATTTTCCATCTTTCTTGTTCTGTGTCTCTCAATATATCCCTCTCTCCTCCCTCTCTCTCACTCATTCCTCACCTCTCTCTCTCTTTCTCTTTCTCTCTCTCTCTCTCTCTCTCTCTCTCTCTCTCTCTCTCTCTCTCACACACACACACACACACACACACACACACACACACACACAAGTGCTCTTCCCCACCCCTACATGCCACAGAATGCTAGGACAGTCCCGTCCCATCTACAACCTGAAAGAAGGATGACAAGGAATGCTGCTTATTGGGGTAACTATTAACAACAGCCTCATTTCACAAGTAAAGCAGCCTGATGCCCTGAAAACACTACTTTATCAGGGCTGGAGCTGGAGCTCAGTCAGTACAGTACTTGCCTAGGATGCATGGAGACCCATGTTCCATCTTAGCATAAAAATGGGTATGATGGTGCATACCTGTCAGCCCAGTTCAAGAGGTGGAAGCAAAAGGATCAGAAATTCAAGGCCATCATTAGTTACCTAGCAAATTCAAGGCCACCATGAGCTGCACGGGGCCCTATCTCAAAAAAGAAAAGTATTGGGGGTGGAGAGATGGTTCAGTGACTAAGAGCACTGATGTGTCTTCTAGCAGACCCAGGTTCAATTCCCAGGCCCCACATGGCAGCTCACAACTGTCCAGTCCCATCTGACACCCTTTTCTGGCCTCCATGGGCATGATGCATTGACACACATACACATAAAAACAAATAAAATCTAAAACAAAAAAATGGTACTTTGTCATGATTATAAAACTTATAATGAAGACTTCGCCTTTTCCCTTGTAACACACCCCAGAGATGTTACAAATATTCCCGTGGGCCAGCAAGTGGCACTTGCTTCCAAACCTGTCAACCTGAGTTCAATTCCAGAGATCCACAAGGTAGGAGAGAGCACTGACTCCTAAAAGTTGTCCACACACACACACACACACACACACACAAAGAAACAAACAAACAAAGATTCCTTTAAAAAAAAAAGTAATGCAGTGAATGACTGAGGAAAACACCCAGTGTGGACCTCTGATCTCCACATGCACACACCAATGTGCACATACACATTAACATGTGTACACACACACACACACACACACACACACCAATGTGCACATACACATTAACATGTACACACACACACACACACACACACACACACACACACACACACACAGAAAAAAAAAACCCAAATATAACAAAATCCTCAGAGCACATTTCAAATACTAGATCCTTGGTTTTTCCAATCATATAAATACCCACTCTCTTCATTGGCACGGGACCAAGGCAGACCAACTCAGAATTTGCACAGCTGTTACCTATGGAGTATCTTCTCAAAGAACTACCTTTTTGTTTTTAAATTTTACATGTACTAGTGTTCTGTTTGCATATATGCCTATGCATCACGTGTGTACCTAATGTCTGCAGGGGTCAGAAGAAGGCATTTGGTCCCCTGGAACTGGAGTTACAGATAGTTGTGAGCCACCATTTGGGTGCTGGGAGCTGGAGTCTTCTGCAAGAGCAACAAGTGTTTTTTTAACAGTTGAGCCATCTCTGCAGTCCTGAGAACTACCTTTTTAAAGTATACAAAGAATCAGCAACATAAACTATTCTGACCTAGACTACAGTGCTGGGAATCCCTAGGGGAACCTTAGGAATTCTTCTAAGACACAGAATCATCAGACCTTACCATGGGATGAATCAGCTGCTGCCATTCTGTAACATGGAAGTGTGTCTGAATACTCCTTTGACTGGGGTTATCATCACTTTAGTGCAGCTGCTGAGTTTCAGTGGACAGAAGCACTCTCCATTACCTGTTGTACACAACCATTAGCATTCCTGTAGTATCAATCATTAATTAACATGTCTCTGACACATGAATTCTAGTGATACTAACTGCCATTTACTGAGGAATGCTATGTAGCACACTGTGCAAGGAGTGTGTGTGTGTGTACGTGTGTATGTGTGCATGTATGTGTTCAATTATCATTATAACCAGCCTTCACAGTAAATACAACTGCCCTAAAAAGACCTACATTCAAAGAAAGCCAAGTATGGTAGTGCATGACTGCAATGCTAGTGCTGTGGAACAATCTTTTTGTACACTGTGAAAATTTGTTGCTCTCATTGGTTTAATATAGGGCTCTCATTGGTTTAATAAAGAGCTACAGCTAGGCAGGTAGAGTTTAGCAGGACTTGTGGACAAAAAGAGAGTATGAGGATGAAGACGGGCAGAGTCACCAGCAAGATGCAGAGGAAGCAGGAGATGAACACGCCATGCTGAAAAAAGGTACCACTATGCAGTAGAACATAGATAAGAAATATGGGTTTAGTTGAAAGAGCTATTTAGTAACAAGCCTCAGCTACCAGCCAAGCATTTATAATTAATAATAAGTCGTTGTGTGGTTATTTGGGAGTGGGCTGGAGAGACAGAAAACTCCACCTACATGCCAGTCCTTGGGAGGCTGAGTCAGGGGAAATGCTGCAAGTTCAAAGCTAGCCCAGGATACAAAACAAAATCTTGCCTCAAAAAAAAAAAAAAAAAAAAAATAGGGAGCTGGCAAAATGGCTAAGCAGGTAAAGCCACTTGCCTCCAGACATGTAAGCTTGACAGCTTAAGTCATATCTCCAGGATCCATGTAAAGGTGGAAGGAAAGAACCAACTCTACAAACTGTCTTCTGATCTCCACTCGTGAAGTGATATGTGCACCCTTCTCCCTACATCATGCATTACATACACACAGAGAGAAAATAATCATAAAATTTAAAACAGAACAAAACAGGAAAGGATCTATATTCAGAGAACATTAGCAATTGCTCATTTACCATCCAGTTAAAAAATGATGATGCAGGACTTGAAGGCAGGTAAGAGTTTTTTCATTAGTATGCAAATTTGCTCTTATCTTTAATGAGTGGTAAAGTTATATGTACAACAAGCAGATTGTTATTTTCTTATTTATTTGTATGTCTTCTGTTTATGTGCACATGTAGAGGCCAGAAGGTGTCTGATGCCCTTTCCTATCTTTCTTCATCCATTCATTTAAAGTGGTGTCTTTCTCTGAACCTGGGGCTCACATTTTCTCAGCTATGCTGAAAGCCAGCAAGCTCTAGCGATCCTCCTGTCTCCATCCTTTCTTAGGACTGGAGTTACACGTGTTAACTGGACACCTGGTTTGATACATGAGGCTCAGATCCACAGCAAATGTTCTTAAACACTGAGCCATCTTTATGGTCCCAAAATAATTCTTTTGTTTTCAGGGAGATTTTTGTTGGTAGTATTTGATTCTGTTTTGCAGGTGTGGAAATCAGGATCTCATGCAGGGCAGACAAGAGTTCTACCACTGACCTATATCCCAGTCTTAAATGTTAAGGTATTTGGGCAGGGGAAATCTCAGAATACAATTTAAGCAGTAAGCAACCTCAGCAAGGTCGTGGTAGGAAATACGGAATTCAAAAGACCTGTCTTCTCCCCCTAGTACAGGGAAGGCTAGAGCAAAATCAGACCTATTTAACACCTATTTTATAGGTCTTTTCAGAGAACCATCTTTTCAGTTTTTTGTTTTAGGGTTTCTGATTAGTTGCCCGAAACAAGATCTCACTATATAGCCTAGGCTAGCTTCAAACTCATAGCAATCTTCCCATTCAGTTTCTCAAATCTTAAGATTATAGGAAAGTACCAACAGCATTCCTTCCTTAGGTAATAAAAGGTAGGAATAGTGTTTCATATGTTTAATTTTTTTCATCCATGGCTAACCTGGAACTTGTTCTATAGACCAGGCTGGTGTTGAACTCAGGAATCCACCTGTCTCTGCCTCCCAAGTTGTTTTTAAAAAACAAAAGAAAACAAAAGATCTCATGTCCTAGGCTGGCCTCAAACTCACCACATAGCCAAGGTTAGCCTTGACCTTTTTTTTTTTTTTTTTTTTTTTTTTTTTGGTTTTTTCGAGAGAGGGTTTCTCTGTGTAGCTTCGAGACTTTCCTGGAACTCACTTGGTAGCCCAGGCTGGCCTCGAACTCACAGAGATCCGCCTTAGCCTTGAACTTTTAATCCTCTTACCTCCATCTCTCAAGTGCTAGAATCAACACAGATGTGTGCCACCATGCCCAGTGAATGTGGTAATGCTGATCAAACCCAGAGTTTTGTGCATGCTAGGCAAGTATTCTACCCACTGAGTTTTATCCCCAGCCCTCCTTTTGGTCATCATTAAGCATTATGTATTTAAAAAATAATTCTGGGGATTGGAG
This sequence comes from Peromyscus californicus insignis, assembly GCF_007827085.1. Taxonomy (NCBI): domain Eukaryota; kingdom Metazoa; phylum Chordata; class Mammalia; order Rodentia; family Cricetidae; genus Peromyscus; species Peromyscus californicus. The sequence goes on from NW_026294402.1 coordinate 15,946,142, forward strand.
ATATGGCTCACCTGTTAAATCCTAGGCTCATAACCAAAAATTAAAAAAAAAAAACATTTTGTTAAAATTTAATGGCAAAAAAATTAATAGCAGTTGGCCAGGTGGTGGTGGCATGCCTTTAATCCCAGCACTAAGGAGGCAGAGGCAGGTGGATATCTGGTCTGCAATAGTAAGTTTCAGGATAGCCTGAGCTACATAGTGGTGAGAGACCCTGTCTCAAAAAAAAAGTGTGACCTGTACCTCCAACAAAACAATGGCCTTTACCTCCAAGCCTATCTCTGAGATCCTAACATGAACTTCAGATTTAAACAGAGGGCAAGAGACATGCAAAGCTAAGCAGTCCTGGTTAGTGTGTGGTACCCCTCATGATTCCCCAGGCTCCAGTTCTTCCTGCAATATGATCTGACCTCTTTCCTGGGGACAAGCCTTCCCCAGCCCCACTCCTCACACACACACCAGCTCCCAGCCTTTTTCTTCTCCCAACATAAGAATTTTTTTTTTTTTTTTTTTTTTTTTTAGTTTTTGAGACAGGGTTTTTCTGTGTAGTTTTGGTGCCTGTTCTGGATCTCGCTCTATAGACCAGGCTGGCCTCAAACTCACAGAGATCCACCTGCCTCTGCCTCCTAAGTGCTAGAATTAAAGATGTACGCCACCACCACCCAGCTATGAATTCTTTAATAAGTTTTTTTCAAATGTATTTTGAGTGTTTTGTTTGCATGTATGTATGTACACTATGTGCATACCTGGTGCCCAAGGAAGTCAGAAAATTCAAGTATTGGATTCTTCTGGAACTGGAGTTACAGATGGTTATAAACTACCATGTGGGTGCTGGGAACCAAACACTGGTCCTCTGCAAGAGCAGTAAGTGCTCTTAACAGTTGAGCCAGCTCTCTAGCACCCCACACACATGAACTGTTAGTAGTTTTGGTCTAAAAGTGTAATTACTATTAATTATTATTGTGTGTTGTGGGAATCAGGAGATGCCGGAGACGGCACAGGAAAAGCCTGAGGTGATGGCAGTGGATTCTGTGCTGCAGGTACCCGAGAATGAGGACATCCATCCCTCCGGGCCTGCCCTGCCAGACATTCTACTAAGCCTGCCTTCTGTGGGCCAGAAGAAAACCACCCTTGTGTCCTGAGGGCAGACTTTATGGCGTATGCATGTCATGTTCTCACCCATCCAACTGTTACTGGTTCTTGTAATCCTCCTAATCTACTTGTTCTTTATGATTTTCTCTCTCTCCTGCAGTGGTTTCCATGAAATTAGAAATGATATTGAGATTGTGACAGTGGCAGGAGTTAAAGCTGTTATGCGGGTCATGGGAAAAACCTGAAGCCTGAGGAAGCTCTTCAGGCATGGAACAATTATACAGAGTGCAATTGTTCAGAATTATAGCGTATGGGATGCGATACAGAGTCATGCTGAATTAAATTTAGTGCTTGTGCAAAATTCAACCTTAGATGACCCGAGAACTCTGCCTGTGCATGCTAAGCACAGTCCCAAAGAAGCAATCATTTAAAACCCAGAAGGCTGGTGGCAGAAAACTGTAGATGGAGTGACATATAGATGGGATAACAGACAAGAGTTGTCCAGAACTAGTTAAAAGACACTTGACGAATTACAGAGTGACGAAGAAGGACTTAAGCTGAGAGGAAGCTGACAGTCTGGTACCTTAAACCACTGCTTGTACTTCTGTGCTTTCTAAGTAGATGGCCTCTGGGGTGATTGCCTCAGATGTTCTGATAATTATCAACCTGCAAAAGAATAAGCTGGTACGCTTTGGTTTTCTGCCTGAGAACTTCTATGTGCAATCAAGGGGCATGGGGTACACTTTGCTGATTTCCAAAAAGAACTTTTGAAACTATTGTGAAAAACCCAATCACCTGTTGAATTTTCTCATCCCCTATTTCCTTGTATTATTACAATAAAAGAGTGGGGTTGAGTGGGATCGGGAGAAGGCGGAGAAGACGCACACCTCCAGATCTGACAAGACTCATCAGCTTGCACCAACCCATGTGTCCGAGTCCTTTTCTTGTGCCTGCCAGACATCCCTGCTCTTCAAGACCCTCGAAACTGCTGAGGCTGGTCCCCAATAGGTGTATGACTGAACATGTGCAGAAGTAGAAGGCAACGTTCAGAAATAGGCTCTCTTGCTGTGAACTCTAGGGATTGAAGTTGGGCTGTCAGACTTGGGAGTAGGCACCTTCAGCTGCTGAGTCATCTCACTGGTCCTTTACATATTATTAATTATTATTATTAGTGTGTGTGCTGTGTGCAGGTACATGTGCCATGGTATACAGAAGATGGCAAGCAAACAAAACTGGGAAGCTGGTTCTCTCTTTCAACTGTGGGGTCCAGGGATTAAATTCAGATCAAGCTCACACAGCAATTTTTACCCACAAGCTTTACCCACTGAGTCACCTCACCACCCTGTTTTAAAGTTTTTATTATTGCTATATGTATGTGTGGGTGTGCTGATGGTCCATGGCACCCATGTAGAGATCAGAGGACAAGTTTTGGGAGTTGGTTCTCTTCTTCCACCATGTGGGTCCCAAGGATTGAGCTCAGGACGTCAGGCTTGGCACCAAGCACCTTTACCACTGAGCCATCTTACTGGTCTTCTTTCTCTTTTTGATCATCCCAAGTGCCAGATTACAGATGTGCACCTTCATTCCTGCTAACTCAATTGTGTGTGTGTGTGTTGTATGTGCATGCATGTGCGAAAGAGCATGCCACATGTGTCCAAGTGCCTGGAGAGGCCAAGAAGTTGTCAGGTACTTTGAAACTAGAATTACTGATGGTCTGACTTAGGTGCTGGGAACTAAACTTGGATCCTCTGGAAGAACAGCAAATGCTCTTAACTGCAGAGACATCATTCGAACACCACAACTCAGTATTTTAAGCAGCAACTGGGAATGCTGACACTTGTCATCTGGGTTATGCAGATATAAAAGATGAGCAGAACAGACTGACTTAGCTCCCACAGGTTTATAAATCTAACTGGAGACAAAGCACATCTATATTCCTAATCTGAGGGATGGGGCAAGAGGCCCAGTTCAAGGTCATTCCTGGCTATACAGTGAGGTTAAAGACAATCTTGAAAAACAAACAAAAAACAAAGTAAAACAAAATCCATACAATTAGAAAGAGTTCATTAGACATATGACAAGGTTTGGAACACAGTTCACTAGCCAGACACTCTGTTTTGCCATCAGCACCCAAGAAAACAGATCAGACACCTCTATCTAAAATCAAGATAATGTTTTCAATCTTGCATGAGAGCCCAGGGTGGCCTTGAACTTTCTACCCTCCTCTTAGTTTTTGCAGTGCTAGAATTATACTCCTGCAGCTATTTGATCAAAGTTAAGTGTTGAGAACATTGGTTATTAAAACATAATTTTTCAACACCCTTGTCTGCTCTCTATAAGAAATATAGAGATTTCTCCCAGCACTCGGGAGGCAGAGCCAGGTGGATCTCTGTGAGTTCGAGGCCAGCCTGGTCTACAGAGAGAGTTCCAGGAAAGGCGCAAAGCTACACAGAGAAACCCTGTCTCAAAAAACCAAAAAAAAAAAAAAAAAAAAAAAAAAAAAAAAAAGAAATATAGAGATTTCTTATAGATTTCTAGCAGGATGCAGCTGGAATGGCACAATCTCTACTTCCTCTGTGGGCAGTCAAAAATCCTATCATTCATTCAATAAGCACTAGAGACCTAAAAAAATATTTATTATTGTGTGTGCATGTGTAGGCATGTACATGTGGAGGTCAGAGGACAACTTTCAGGAGCTGGTTCTCTCCTTCCACTGTGGGTTCCAGGGATCAAACTCAGGTTCCAAGTCTTGCATGACAAATGTTTTTGCACACTGAGTCACCCACTGGCCCTAGACTAAACAATCTTACCAAAAGCAACTTAAGGGATGATGGATTTATCTGGCTTACAATTAGAGTCTATAGTCTATCACCTAGGGGGAGTCTAGGCATGAATTCAAACAGCTTTTCACATCACATTGACAATCAAGAGCAGAGAAATGAATGGATTCTTGGTTGCTTGCTCTTCTATCTTATACATACATTTCAGAGTCCCAAACCAGGGAATGATGGCACCTTCAACAGGCTGGGACTCCCTATAGGAATTAACAATCAAGACAATGCCCCCATAGACATGCTCACAAGCCAATCTGATTTACACAATTCCTAACTTAGATTCTTTACAGGTGGTTCCAGGTGGACAAGTTGACAATTAAAAGCTAACCATCGTATCACAAAGGGAAAAAAATGACTACTCCAACAGGATGGGTTAAATAAAGCAGGGATAGAAGGGCAGAATAGAAGAGGGAGTATGGGAAAAGGCAACATTAAAAGCCTTTTGAAGACACTGCATAGAAGCCTACCTTCCTAAAATTTATACTTGTATAAAAAGAGTTTAAATAGAATTACCCTGTAGCCAGGCAACAATGTCTCCACTGGATATACCACAGGCTAACAAATAAAAAAGTCAGTGCCAAGAATGGACTACCTCTTTTGGTGGTGTTGCACAGACCTCCAAACATTACAAACTATTGCCATTGCTTTTGGTTACCCTTCAAAACTTGAGAATAAGACCCTATTGCTGAAGACACCACGTACTTGAGCCACAGAACATGAAAAAAATCAAACTGCTATTAACCTGGAAGCTTCATCCCTATTGACTAGCTTTTAGTGCTGAGTGCTCTGCATGCTACTAGGGAGTGGAGGGGGACGGTGGTCAATTTTTTTTTTTAATATATAATTTATTTTTATGTACATTGGTGTTTTGCCTGTATGTCTGTCTGAGAGTATCATGTCAAATGTGCTGGAACTGGAGTTACAGATAGGTGTAACCTGTCATGTAGGTGCTGGGAATTGAACCTGGGTCATGTCAAAAGCCCTGGAACTGGAGTTACAGATAGGTGTAACCTGCCATGTGGGTGCTGGGAATTGAACCTGGGTCCTCTGGGAGAGGAGTGCTTTTAACTGCTGAGCTACCTCTTCAGTCCTGGAATCACCAGTCTCATCCAGCTGTGCACTCTGCAAGCTACAATAATGTCCACTCTGGCAGGATATACCCAGTGATGCAACCACTAGCGGCACAAGTGCTACGGGAGTAACCAAACACATTCTGATTGGACTCAAGACCCTTCACATAAAATGGAACCCAGACCTGGCATTATCAGAACCAAGAACCTGTGGCTAGTTGGTCATAGACCATAGGAGGGAACCTACCACTATTACTCTGCTAAATAGACATAGTATTAAACAAACTCATGACTTATCACTATACCCATAGACTATCTGTCAGCCAGATAGTCTAGCCAAAATGGTGAGCTATAGTTTTAACCCAATCTCAATCTCAATCTTCATCAGAGAAGCTTCTTGCAGTAAATGGCAATCAACACAGAGATCCAATACTGGTCACGCTGCAGAGAATAAGAAGTTTTGGAGTGCTCAGCCCTAAATGAGACATCTGCATCACACCCTTCCCCTCAAGGCTCAGGAATCAAGCAAGACGGAAGAGTAAGGGCCAGAGACCACAAATGACTATAATGAAAGTGCTTCCCAGACACACCATGGCACTCTTACACAAATGAACTCACAGTGGTTGTATAACATGCACAAGACCTCTGCAAGCTCAAGCCAGACAAAATCCCAGCACAGAGGGGAAGGTGAGATGAGGTCTAACCCTAGCAGAGGAATTACTGGCAGCTTATGGGAGGAGTCAGTTGTCAGTTTAAAAGTGCGACCTCTTGTAGGCTGTCCACAGTCCAGTGGATGGAGTATTTGGGCAACACCAATTGGACTTGATGAGAGAAGGACAAAGAGGAGGAAGAAGAAACAGAAGCAGGAAAGCTGGGTGGGAAGGGAGATGGGAACTGATCTGGGAGAAGTTGAGAAAGGAGTGGATACGATCAATCTATACTGTATTAAGCCCTCAAAGCGAAAAAAATGTAAAAAAAACGATCACAGGTACATTGTAGGACAGACCATATTTCATGCTGATATTGAGTGATTTCAAAGCATCATTATAAGGTGCTATTAGGTGCTGGAACCTATGACTTGATTTTGACAAAAGATGCTGAATTGGTGTAAATACTAGAGGCTTTGTAATATGTCACATCCTACTAACACAGAACTAAATGCATTAGTTGCTTCCATATTTACATGCCAGTATGCTATTCATGATCAATCAGTCTGAAAAAAGGTGACTATGAGGCAACAAAATATTGAGAAACCATAATTACTTAACTTTTATTATAGTACATTGCTGAATTTCTTAGTTATTTCTGTTCATCTCCTACTGTAGTGAATTCATAAGTTTATCACAGATGCATATGTTTAGGGGCAGAAAATGATACACGTAGAGTTCTACACCCTCTACAGTTTAAGCTATCTACTGACATTCTTAGACCAACCATAGGATCTGGGGAGATGACTCAGTGAGCAAAATACTTGCTGTGTAAACATGAAGACACTGAGTGTGGATCCTAGCACCCATGTAAAATCCAACAGGCTAGCACATGTCTATAACCCCAGTACTGGAGGGATGTGGGGTCAGAGACTTGTTAGCCAGATAGTCTAGTCAAAGTGGTGAGCTATAGTTTTAACCCTATCTCAAGAATTAAGATAGGCGAAGACACAGGTATTGACTTCTTAGTTCCACGTGAGTATCTAAACACATAAAAATACACATGCATACATACACAAAATACTCAAATAATTAAATGATTTTAAAACACATTTATTAAGGAAAGTCTCTCTTATAGATAAGGGGACCATCATATTGTTCATTTCACTCAGCAACCTGTAGATGATGGAGGGAGGTACGAAGTGAGAGAAAAACTCACGTGACCACTTCACACTGGGTACAGTTTCATTATGGAAAACATGGGAAGATAAGCAATGAGAAATATATATATATGCTGCTTACTGGGGACCACAGTTGAAACCAAAAATGCTGTTAAAAAGGGGGAAATGTACTCACAAAATGTGGTAATATGAGTAAGGTATGGTGATACAGACTTGGAATTCCAGCACTTAGGAGGTGGAGCTGGGAAGTCCATGAGTTTAGGGTCATCCTCAGCTACACAGAGAGTTCAAGGCCAGCCCGAGTCCTGTTTCAAAATAAAACCAAATATGATACTATAGTTAACAAAGGAGAATATGCTTAACAATTGTTCCCCAGTTTACATGTGAGAATGGGGTAGCTGGCTGAGCACAACATTAATGCTAAGGACAACAATCTAAAATTTGAACAAGTGTGCTAGTTCCTGCACTTGTCCTTTATGAAGGACATTAAGGCTAAGGTACATTCATAATGCAGCAGCATCCTCCCTATAACAAACTCTCATTGCCATTCACACGTCAAACCCAAGCTATTCCTTGTAAAGTCTAGGCGTCTCAGAGACCTCTACCTAGGTACAGGGACTGGGAACAGGAGCCACTGTTCCTACAGCTGTAATTTATCAGAGGGCCCAGATTTGATACAATACCGGCAACACTGGCTTGGGCTTTAATATCCATGCCAGATTTATGGGATATCCATGACCTGGAGTATTATGGGCAGCTGGGTATGGAAAGTAAAGGCTCTATTTGTGATAACCTGTTCTCAGATAGCCCAGTAGGCATGTCATTTGCTGTCTTGATGTACAGCTCAAAGCTGAGAAGGGCAATTTCTTCTATCGGAAGAGTATGGCAACAAAAGGCTATCGGGGACAGATACACTACAAAGCATAAGAAATATTGATGAAACCTCTACAGTGAAGAAGCATCGAAGGACACTAACATGATTAGCTGTTAGTTTCAATTTGTCAATAAAACTTTAAAATAAGGATGTATCCCACCAGAACTAAAACGACATGGCCAGCAACACGGCTCAGTAGAAAAAGGTGCTCACCATCAATTCCAAGGCCCCACAGGGTGGAAGGAGAGAACCAACTCTCCCAAGTTGCCCCATGATCTCAACAACCCCCCAAGTAAGTGTAATTAAAAAATAAAGGAAAGGGTGAGTGAGTAAAAGATGTTGCATTTTTTTGTGTCATTTTAATACTGTGCCAGGGCCAGTGAAATGGTTCAGCGGATAAAGGTACTTGCTGCCAAGCCTGAAAAGCTGAGTTCTATCCCTGGAACCCAGAGGTTTGTAACAGACAATCAATTTCCATAAATACTGTGGCACTCCTACATGAGTGCAAGCACCCTACACATAGACAGACAGACAGACAGACAGACAGACACACACACACACACACACACACACACACATACACACACAAAATAAATGTAAAAATGAAGTGTGTCAAATGAAAATCCTGGAAGATACTATCAATGTCCTACTTGTGGTCCTAGAGAAAAGTGTATACAGTTAAGATGTTGTCTGAGGCCAGGTAGCATGCCTTTAAATCCAGCACTCAGGAGGTAGAGCCAGGCGGATCTCTGTGAGTTTGAGGCCAGCCTGGTCTACAGAGCAAGATTCAGGACAGGCTACATAGAGAAACCCTGTCTTGAAAAAAATAAAACAAAACAAAAAAATATGTTGTTTGAATGGACTGTGTGTGATGACAAAGTTGCTGTGGTACCTCAAAGGCAGACTGGAAAAGTATGCTGTGTTCAAGCAAGAAGAGTGAGGCACAGTACAGCTAACAAGCGGTTGAAATAGGCACCGAGGGACTGATGAGATGGTTCTGTGAGTACACTTGCTTGCCATGCAAGCCTGCTGACCTGAGCTCAACCCTCAGAACCCACCCACATCAGGTAATAGGACAGGGAGAGAACCAACTCTACAAAATTGTCCTCTGACCTCTACGCACATACCCACACACCCACATCACACACAGTAATAAATTAAATAAAAAGAAACAGGCATTAAAAGGAATATGTTAGCCCATATATAAGTAAAAAATATTTACAAGTTGTTGATTGAAGAGAATGAGTAGCAATATTGAGTACTGTATATGGGGCTTTGACTATGAAGTCACAACACTGAGGTCGCAGTAAAACACTGCAAGGCACCATCTGTGTCTATCTGATCCATGAAAATTAATTATATACATTTTGGATTAGATCAGAATATAGAACTATTTTATTACTTACATCTGACAAAATTTATCACATATATACTTTATATTATTCACATTAAAATGCAGACATATAGAAATATATAGATCTCAGTAGTCATAAGGCAGGAGCAAGAGGAAACATCAGTTACATAGTGAGTTCCAGGCCATCTAGGGCTACACGGCAGGAATCTATCTCAAAAACCATAAATGGAAACATAAAGACTGATGTACTCACATAATCTACTAAATTACATTGTATTTTAAGCTCTTGAATGGGGCTCATTTTGAAATCATTAACTCAAGGTGGACACACCTATACTCACAATGCTGGGGAGCCTGAGGTAGGAGGATAGAGGCCAAGGCTGACCTACCCAACACAGCAAGACCAATCAATCAATCAATCAATCAATATTTTTGGAAAACCTAAAACCTGAAGTTTAAAAGTCCCTTTATTTTGCTCATTTGAGTTCACAGTCAGCAAAAATGCTGCTTGGGGAAAGAGAGGAGCGGGAGGAGGAGACACAAAGGAGAAAGAACCATTCACCAGAGCAAGATTACAAAGCAAAAATTAAATAACACTCATAAATATCATCCCCAAACAATATAAATTCAAACACAGACTCTCACTATGTAATGCTGGTGGCCTCCAACTTGTGCTTTCCTGCCTCAGTTTCCCAAGTCCTAGTATTAGAGGTATATATCACTCAATGATTTTTTTTTTAGCCTCAGTTGCCCAAGCACTAGATGACAGGTCACCCGTGCAAATACAGCTTCTGAGAATACAGGTGAGTGCTCGTATTCACTTAAAATGGCCAAGTGACTTCCCTTTTCACAACAAATGCCTTGTAGTTACAACTAAAAATCTGCTTATTTTCCCAAAATAAGTTTCAAATGAAGTTAAAAAATTGATTCAGCTATATAGGTAAAAGACCTGGAAAAAGGAGAAAAAGATTAATGTATGTCAAAATAAAGTGTACATATGTCCTCTGACCCCGAAACACTCGTCCTTGAAAGCTTACTCTGACAATATACCTACCTCCATAAATACAAGGAAGGGGGGATAAAAAGGCTGACAAATTGGCTAAAGGCACTTGCAGCATAAGCCTGTCTACCTGAGTTGGGTCACTAGAACCCACATAGGAGGAGGATAGAATCAACTCCACAAAGTTGTCCTCTGACCACAACCATGTCACCATCATTAAGGTATGAGCGTGTACACATTAAAAAAAAAGTGGGGGGGGGACATGTATTCACTGCAGGTGACTAATGGATGTTAAAAAAAACTAGGTGGGATGAGAGGTGGGCTCAAGACAGTCCTCCTGTCAAACTATTGGCCTACAATTTTTTATTTAAAAGGACAAACCTCTGTAAAACAAAGCACTGGGGCTGTGGCTGGGTGCAGAGTGCTCGCCTAGCATACCCAAGTCCCTGCTCTAATGGCCAAAGTGCTGTGACAGGCAGGGCCTTTAGCGAGCACCAAAATTAGGACCCCAACTGGTGCCTCCCTGATAAAATATAATCCAAGTATGTGATATCTACCAATTGTCTTCCACATAACCTTTTGAAGCCTCTGGAGCTGGCAGTGGAAGCTATGGCACCCAAATTTACTGAAAGCAAGATGTGCCTGTTAAGCTAGCACTTGGGAGATGGTGGTAGGAGTCCAAATTCAAGGCCAACCTAAGCCAATAATAAGCTTAAGACTTGCCTGAACTACATGACACCTTGCCTCAAAAAAGGGAAGGCTGTGCCTAGTTGTTCACCCATGGATCGCAGCTTGTCTACTACATGTATACAGCCAATTAATTGGTAACCTTTATGGCTTATAAACAAGTATAACATGGACATCTTTTGGTTTTATTTTTTAACACAAGGTCTTGGTATGTCCAGGGGGACCTCAACTTGCAGTGATACTCTTGCCTTTCCCACTCAGCTGTTGGGATTGCAGGTGTCTGCCACCAAGCCCAGCACAATACGGAAATCTTGAATGGATCATACACCTCCACATACCCAGAAGCTTGTTGGTTGTTTTTGTTTTTGTTTTGTTTTGTTTTTCGAGACAGGGTTTCTCTGTGTAGCTTTGCGCCTTTCCTGGAACTCTCTCTGTAGACCAGGCTGGCCTCGAACTCACAGAGATCCGCCTGCCTCTGTCTCCCGAGTGCTGGGATTAAAGGCGTGCGCCACCAACACCCAGCTTTTTATTTCTTTTAAACAATGTGGAGAACTCTGAATGTTTATAGATCAGATATCACATTGCATCATTTTAAATTTTCAGTTCTTTTTTTTGTGTGTGTGGTGCTGGGAATTGAACACATGTCGGGCAAGTGTTCTACTACTGAGCTAAATGCCCAACTGGTTTTTAATATGTTTCTTTTTCTTTTTTTTTTTAAGAGATAAGATCTTAGCCGGGCGGTGGTGGCGCACGCCTTTAATCCCAGCACTCGGGAGGCAGAGGCAGGCGGATCTCTGTGAGTTCAAGGCCAGCCTGGACTACCAAGTGAGTTCCAGGAAAGGCGAAAAGCTACACAGAGAAACCCTGTCTCGAAAAACCAACAAAAAACAAAAAACAACAAAAAAAAAGAGATAAGATCTTATGTGATCCAGGTTGGCCTAAAATTTACTATTTAGCCAAGGATGACCTTGAACTCCTAATCCTCCTGCTTCTATGGATTAAGTGCTGGGATTCCAGGAGTATGGGCTACTACACTCAAGTTTATATGGTGTTAGAGATTGAACCTAGGGATTTGTACATAATAGGCAAACACTCTACCACTGAGCTGCATACCCAACTCTATTCTCTAACTTTCTTGATCGAAATCTAGTAATCTTGTTTTGTTTTTCAAGACAAGGTTTCTCTGTGTAGCCCTAGCTGTCCTCAAACTCAGATACCCGCCTGCCTCTTAAAGGCATGCGCCACCACAACCCTGCCATGGTCCCCTTTATTCTGTTTACATCTTAGCAAATAAATCACCATACAATATATTTATCTATTAGAGGAAAGAGCAAATAAACTTCTGCAAAAAGATGAATGTACCACAACAGATTCTGGACCATCTAATATGCAAGTACATTTAAGGTTTTTTTAAAAAGAGAAATGGGGAGGGAATGTTGTGGGAGAGAGAACACTAATTTATCAATCTTAACAGTTAATTCTACGATTTTTAATTAAACTTCCCACATTTCCTCTGTGAGGTCCGTATTTTTAAGCAGTTTAGTGATGCACAGGCCTAAGAACTAAGAGAAAATATTTGTAGCATGCACAAGGTCCTGGATTTGATCATTAGCACAAGCGCACAAAAGGGATGGAGGAACAAACACAGGCCTAGGAACTTTGTACAGAACAGCCTAGTATTATTGTTTGTTGGGTTTTTGCTTGTTTTTTAATACAGTGTTTCACTATGTAGCACTGGTTAGCCTGGAACTCATTATGTATACCAGGCTAGCCTGGAATTCATAGAAATCCTCTTGCCTCCTGAGTGCTGAGATCTGAGGCATGCACAGCCACACTCGGCTGAGTTTTCTTAAGGGGACTTGAGTTCTATCAACGTTTATACTCTCTCACCAGAAAGAAGAACACTCTAAGTAACTAAGCATGTCTTTGTATCTGAAGCTAACAGTCAACACACACACACACACATACACACACACACACACACACACACACACACACACACACCAACAATATGAGTCAAGTTTTCACCCGAGACATTCGTTTCTAATTTTTTTAAGGAATACGGCCTTTTCCAAAAGCCACCGTTCACTAAGTGCTCACCAAAGGCGCTGAAATCACAAGGTTTATGATGCTGGTCACTCCAACTACTCCAGCGAAAACTCGTTCCCTTCTGTGGAGAAAACAAAAACAAAACAACCAGCTTTTTTCCATAAAAGTTGCTTGGGCGGCTTTTGAAGAGCGGGAGATGCAGGCACCGCCAGGACGCGCCCTCCGGGCACTTTCCACGCGGTGACTGACAGCCTGAGAGCCTCAGCCGTGGCCACGGGAGGAGCCGCGGCGGGCGGAGCGGAGCTCAGCACGCTCGTCCTGTATCCTCCCACCAACCTCCAGGCCGTCCCCGGACCGCGGAACTCACAAAGGCCACAGCCCCCAGGGAACGCCTCCCTGCAGACAGGGACCGGAAGAGACGGTCGCGGCCCTTACGTCACTTCCGCTCGCGCTTCGTTTACTGCGGGGTCGGGGCTCGGATCCTACTTCATTGCGTTCCCTTTGTCAGAATTCTGGTTTCTTCGCAGTATGAGGGCGGAGGCGCCGGGCTAACTTCACAGCGGGAGCTGGAGGCCAATTTTGGCCTCGAGGACAAGACAGAATTGGAACCCAGGCTGTGGGCCGGGCCAGGGGTGGGAGCGGAAGTCATCGGTGGCGCCCAGGCCCTGTCACGTAAGCCCTTCCAGCCCAAGGTTTCCTGTGGGTACTCCGCCCACAGGAAGCTCATCAGAAACTTTTCCTGCCTGCCTCCGTCGCGTTAAAACCCTTGCTTTCCAGAGCTCCCTAATTCAGTAGGGAACAGAAGGCAGGCTCGCTTCCGCAATTATCTGGACCTCTCAAGGTGTTGGGATTGCTTTGGGCAGTTTGCAACAATAAACGGTGCTTCAACAGATCGACCCTCAACCCACTCCACCAAGCTCAGGAGCCACTGGAGGAATTTGAGATGCTGGAGGTTTTTGATTGGAAATCCTGAAATAATTACTGAGTGGGTCTTAGCTTCTCCTAACCCTATCTGCATCTTTCCCAGCAGTTGTTTTCCCAGTTCTCGGTTCTGTTGAATGCCCCGGGTACCGAAACAAAAAGTGAACGCAAATCTTGTTGTTATTTCAGGTCACAGGAAAAATGAATGCGCAGTCATTCAAACAGTTCTGTTGGATACTGACGCTCCTTTGATACACGAAGGGCTTAACAACCCACAGTTCAGTAGCTGAGAACTGTAATGTTATTAGACGCCTTTTGAGGAACTTCCAGAACTGAATTCTCTTGACTTCTGTTGGTCAAACTGAGTCAAGACCAGCTCACATAAAAGGGAAAAGGAGATGCTACTCCACCTTCTGATGAACTTCAAAGAATTTATGGCTGTGATCAAGAGACCCATTTTGCCCCCTCTGCCATAAATTTGTCCAGTCAGGGGCTTGTGTTGCCATAGAAACATTATGCCAATAAGATTTCTCAATAAGAAATCATTGCACACTTAAAACTGAAGGAAAAGCTCTTTATTAAGCACACTGCCAAATGGGGCTAACGCCCAAATAAGAGCTGGCCTCAAATAGAAAATTTTGCTAACTTATATACACCTTGGGGTTATGCATTTTACACACAGTCATCCTTAAATCTTCTAGGTCCCAGCTTACACTTTTAACATTTATAAACAGAGACAGGAGACTGCAAGTCTAGCCACCTGGACAGAGAGATGATTTACAAAGCAAAACATTGCCAAAATTATTTAAGTACACAGTGTTGCTCTTTTCAAACAGATGTGACCCAGGGTCATGTTGCCCTTTCAACAGAACTATGCTTTTCTCAAGAAAAGAACTGGGAATTTACAGCAGGCCAGGACTTAACATCCATTGTGACCCTGCGCTGCTCCCTGGAGCTGCCTGTTAAAGGCATGTTCTTTGGGGATGAGACTAATGGCTGACCAGTCAGGCCTGTGAACAAACATTTACATCATGAATCATGAATTTGCTTATCTCTACCAGTCTTGAGTAGCACACTACTAAGTTTGGGGTATTGGGGGGCGGGGGGAGGGGGCAGCACTTCCTTGGCTAAATTCTACTTTGATTTAGTATCTCCTCAGCAAATATATTAAATCCTCTATAACATCAATTGTTCCTTTGATTTTCTTCTATGTCAGTATAATGGTACATTCCCTTCTAGGTCTCTGCAATTGTGAGCAAATATATTAAATCCTCTATAACATCAATTGTTCCTTTGATTTTCTTCTATGTCAGTATAATGGTGCATTCCCTTCTAGGTCTCTGCAATTGTGATGCTCACTCAGGAAGTGGATGATGGGAATCTGTATGCAAACTGTCTAGTCTACTCGGGTAGAAAGAAACAATATTAACAGATTTTATTTTAAAACTGGATTTAATGTTTTAGAATAGCAACTAAAATAAAAGTAAATGGAGTACATAGATTTCAAGCACTAGGTAAAATTTCAATGAAAATATCATTACAAAGAGAAGGTACATGCAACAAATACAGAAGAAGAAAAAAACCAAGTTGCTAAAAATCCAATTTGTTACTCATTGCATTATACATAATGGTCTAAAACAATTGTTAATCAGTATTTTTCAAGTATTCAGAGTTTTAAAACTCCAACTAAAGTATGTATAAAAGACACACCTACAGCTGGGTTATAAGTCAGTGGTTAGCATGTGTAAAGCCCTAAGTCTGAATCCTAGCACCCCCCACAAAAAAAATTTTTTAACTAAGGATACAAAAAGCTTATTATATATATATAGAGAGAGAGAGAGAGACAGAGAGAGAGAGAACGCCATGTAAATACCTCCCAGAGTGAATGGAATAAAAACTATATCAGAAAGTTTAAATATTTCAAGATGATTTTTCCCTCCCGAATCATTTACCAGGCCCCCAACTCCACCTTTGGGTGCATTTGTGTTTGTTTGTTTGTTTTTCTGTTTTATTTTGGATTTTAATCTTTAGTGTCTCACAAAGTAGCCCAGGCTCAGGCTACCCTTAAATCTGTGACCCTCCCGACTTGGCTTCCAATCTCTAAGTGGGTGGTAACACACTCTGCTTTTGAGACAGATACTCTCTGAAAGAATACTGGATACTTTCAAGATCAACTCAATGGAAATACAAGAAGAAATCATTGCAGAATGCAAGACAGACCCAAAGTAAATTTAATTATACAACCAGGAAATATTAGGAATACAAGAAAAAAATAAATTTTTGCTTTATATTTGAAAATGAAAGCATGCCTAGAAAAATATACTCAAAAAATTTAAATGATATTGTAAATATTAGGTGTCCTATAAACATAAAAGATATCGAACAGTTTAAGATAAGGTACCCAAAACAGTATCAACTATTCTAGATCAGGATAACTGAACAGGTTAAGAATTTAGAAAAGTGAGGAATACACTTAATTGTAGTATATGACACTGTTCTAATCTACAGCTAAAAACCAGTCAGTTCATTTTAAAAATTTGTTTTGGTGATGCTGAGGATTGAAACCAAGGTCTTGTACATTGATTGCTAAACAGGCACTCTACCTATCCCCTACTCCATTTCTTCTTGCACAAGGAAAACTTACACGTCAATGTTACTCAAGATTATCTATGATAATCTTTATGTGAGTAAACGTAATCAACACTAAGTAGTAAAAATGATCCATTTGCCTCAAGAGTGTAGCTCAGTGTCAGAGTGCCTGCCTAATCCTGGGTTTGTTTGATCCTCAGCAATCACACAAAACAAAAATGATCCTTAATGTCCAAGTTGAATATATCTAGAAATTTAAGGTTAACATGAGACAACTAATATATAATCATCATTAATAAATGACTGCTTTTATTTTAGAGTCCTTTTACTCATTCCAGTATTTATTAGGTATTACGGACCAAGGAAATCCTAGGTACTTTAGTCTTACCAGCAAATGAGTACAGTCATCACAGAAGATACAGGGAAAGCAATGAATGAATGAATCCAAGAGGAATTTTACTTCGCCAATAAAGAAATACTATAAAATCATTATGTAAAATTCAGATATTAAAAAAAACTAATAAGCAAATCAGTATGATGGAGAGCATACCTCATTATAATTCTAAAGAAAATATGCTTTTACTACTTTCACTAGTGTGCTGGACATCATACTCATTTCTGTAAAAACAACAACTAAAATAGAAAAAAAATCATCATTATCTACAGGTATGACTACCTGTCTGGGAAACCAAAAGAATCTGTACATACATGTACTGAACTGATGACCCTCTCAAATTCAGGTTAAATCTAACCCACAGCATGATTGTCCAGGTAGGGTCTTTAGAATTTCATTTGTTAGGCAAGGACAATGAGTGGAAACCTCACCCAACAAGGCTATGATTTTATCAGAAGAGGAAGAAAACCTCATTTTCAGGCTTTGTCATGTGAAAGAGACTGCATGCCAGTAAAAGTCTGCAGCAGAAGTCAAACATGCTGTTATTTTTTTTAATGTGTGTGTATATATGCAGGCTGGTGTGTGTTACACATTTGCACATGGCATGTGGAAGCCAAAAGATAATGTCAGGTGTCCCCAATCGCTTTCCACTCTATCAAAGCAGGGTCTCTTGCTGAACTCAGAGCTCATGGATTCAAGTAACCTAGCTACTCAAATCACCTGAGGATTCCCATCTTGCTTCCCAAGCATTGGGATGACAGGAGGGCCTCCATGCCCACCTGGCAGTTAGATGGGTTCTGAGGATCCAAATTCTGGTCCTCATGTTTGCATGGCAAGAGCTTTCCCCTCGGAACCATTTCAATAGCTCCCATGCTGTTTTCTTGTATGAGAAAGTAAATTGCTGTATATTATCTGTCCAGGGCTGGAGATAAAAACTAGTTCTGCATATGCTAGGCAAGGACTATTACCACTGAGCTAAACCCACAGCCCTAAATTCTATCCAAAAAGTGGTAAGCTAATGAGAATAGAGTACAATAACATGTAAATATGAAAATGTCATAATGGAACCCAATACTATGCTAACCTAAAATTTCATTTCTTTTAAAATGAATTTTAAAACAACTTGGTTTATGTTTTTTGTTGTTGTTATATTTATGGTGTACATAAGTGTGTGTCCAAGCTGTGGTATGAATGTAAAGTAGAGGACAACTTGTAGCAGTCCATCCTGTGCCTTTACTATGTAGGTCCCTGGGATTGACCTCAGTTCCTGATTTGATTTAAACCAGGTAAAGCACCTTTAGCTTCTGAGCCATTTTGCCAGTGCCAGCTATGGTGTTTTGTGGTACTGGGGCACTGCAGTAAAAGAACACTTAAACAGATGCAAGTAACTTTGAAACTGAGTGACAGGTAGACACTGTTCTGGTGAGGGCTCCCTTAAGAAGGAAGAACATGTTACTAGAACATGAAGAAAAACCAATCAGTGATATGTAATGGTCATGAACCTTGCATTTTGTGTGGAAGTTAGAACTTGAGAGTGATAAAATAAGAAATTTATGTCAGAGCTGTAATTAAAGTGTTCAAAAGGAGCAACTTGGTTCCTCCTGAGTGCTTTTTAGTAAAATATGAAAGGGGAAACTACTGAAGCTAAGAAGGAATTGTTCAACAAAAGAGAACTGTACCTTGAAAAACTCTCAGCCAATCCACATTACAATAACTGAGAAGTTTGTATTAAAAAGACTAAAAGCCAGCTAGGGATGTAGCTTAGTGGCAGAATACTTACCTAGCATTTACAACACTCAGTCCAATGCTCAGATCAATCTCAACCAAACTGAGGAACAACGGACATTGGATATATGAACAAAGTTACTGCCAATACAATCCAAAATAGATCCCAAAAGGTAGGATAGAATACACTTTTTGAATTTTATAAAGGAACACAGGGATAACATCTGTCAATAGAATAGCTACTAAGAACAGATAGGGACTATTTCTTGGTATGCTTATTGGAATCAATGGGGTCAGAATATTTGCCTGGATTATGTCTTTCCACAATCCACCTGTGTCCTGTATTATCTTGGCTTGTGGTGAATTTTCACATTAACAAGACACACTGGCAGCCACTAAACAAAAGGATCAAATCTGTTTCATTATTTTATAGCACTTAGAAATGTTATAATCACTAAGAGTAAAGCATCAGAATGAGGCCATCCTGTATACTGGCCTCATTTATGACTCACAAATGTTCAGATTCTGATATCCATGAAAAGGTTCCAGGGATGTAGCTCAGTGATTGAGTGCTTGCCTAGCATGTGTGATGTTCAAGGCCAATCCTCAGCACTGCCCAAAAGAAAGTTTGAGGGGGCAACTAAATAATCCTATTTCACAAAATTAGGATGGTGTCTAAGGCCAGTGTGAGCCATTATAACCCACACAAAGCAGATAAGACTAATTTGATGATCTTTGGTGTCACTGTCAATATTTAAAGGTGGCAACAGATGGGCTAAATAGCAACACTCATACCCTCACATTGATAGGGCTTCTCTTCAGTGTGAACTCTGCTATGTTTCCTTAGACGTGAGTAAACAGCGAATGCTTTCCCACACTGCTTACATATATAGGGCTTCTCTCCAGTATGGGTTCGCATGTGAATGTTAAGGGATGTGGAATATATAAATGCTTTCCCACATATATTACACACAAAGGGCTTTTCGCCACTGTGAATTTTCAGATGTTTTGTGCGATGGGAGGAAGTTATAAAGGTTTTCCCACAATGAACACATTCAAAAGGCTTCTCTCCTGTGTGAGTTCTCACATGATGAATCAGGCCAGAGGTCCTGGTAAAGGCCTTCCCACATTCCTTACATTCAAAGGGCTTCTCTCCACTATGAATTCGTACATGTGTGGCAAGGCCTGAGTACTGAGTGAAGGCTTTCCCACACTCCTTACATTCATAAGGTTTGATTCCAGTGTGTGTTCTTATATGTTCAGTAAGCTGAGTAGATCTAGAAAAGGTTTTTCCACATTCCTTACATTCGTAAGGCTTTTCCCCAGTGTGAACTCTTATGTGTTCAGTAAGGCCTGACCATCGAAGGAAGGCTTTCCCACATTCCATACATTTGTATGATTTTATTCCAGTGTGAATTCTAACGTGATCATTAAGGTATGACATATTTTTAAAGGCCTTTCCACACTCCTTGCATACAAAGGGCTTTTCTTCATTATGAGTTTTAACATGTGCAGAAAGTCGAGAAAAATTAGCAAAGGACTTCCCACATATCTTACATACTTTGGATTTTTCTTCAGTATGAATTGAGACATACTGAGTTAGGTGTGAGGAAACCGTGAAGGCTTTCCAACATTCCTTGCAGTCACAGAATTTATCTCCAGTGCACATTCCCATGGGATTATTAAGGCATGCAAAGTACTGAAAGTCCTTTCCACATTCCTCAAACTTGTAGGGGTTTCTTGCATTGAGAATTGGAAGATGCATAGCAAAGCTTGTGGGATGAATAAAACCATTCCCATATTTATTCCAGTCATAGGGTTCTCCTCCATTGTGAGGCCTCAAATCTGTCTGAAAGTATGACGGATTAAAAAAGGCTGTCTCACAGTCTGTGCATTCAAAGGGTTTCTCATTTGTGCTAGTGCTCGGGTACACGATGTTTGGAGTCAGACTGAAGATTTTCCCACACTGATTAAGATCAGAAACGTTCTGTCCAGTAGAAGTTTCCTTGAGGAAAGAAAGAATGTCTTTCCCATACCAGTTACACTCAGAACTGTATCCTTGGCTCTGCATGCTCACCTCTGTGTTAAGGCATAATTGTTCACCCAACACTTCTCCACATGGCTTAGAGTCACATAGGTCCCCCTCATTATGGTTTTCTGACTGTTGAGGAAGGGATGAATCACCCACCTGAAGACAAAAACATTTTTATGTTCAATATGAATTTTACAGTTTCTTTTCCATGCAATTATTTCCTGACCTCTATTTTTTCCAAACTGAATGACAGATCCCTTTGCCAAAAGCTTGAGGACTGGTTAATTATATGCATTTTTTAAAAAAGAAATGTGTGTTTTCATGAAATTGCTTAAAACCTCCATGTCTAATTTCATATATAGAAATACATACTAGTGGAAACAATGAGACATAATCTTTACGGTATATTTGGGGAATCTTCCAATTCATGATATTCCAAATAGTTCTCCAGAAGTATCAATTCCTCTTGGGTACAGACTAGTCATCTCAAATATCATTTCAAATAGTTTTCTACAAAAGAACAGCCTCTTCTTTTTTTGAGTACGAAACAGAAAATCCTTTGCTAATCTTACCATTTCTATTTCACTGGAACTTTGCATCTTAAAATAATTCGGAAGCTCTGTATCATCAATTCTAGGTTGCAATTCCAATTCTGAAGTTAAATAGAGAGAGAAATGTAAGAAGTTCAAAAAATAAGTGGTACATACAAGGAATTAAAGGTGGTAAAGGTCATTTGTCCTTCTTTTCAAATTAAGCACATTAAGAAAATACAAGTGAGGGCTGGAAAGATGGCTCAGACATTAATGGCTAAGGCTCAAAACCAACAGGATGAGAAAAGAAAGTGAGACAGACATAACAGTGACAATTGTGATCTTAAGGCATAAGATGCTCGATCAAGCCAGAGACTCTTTTTAAGTTCAAGAGCAGCCTGGGCTATATTATGACACTCTATTTCAAAATCAGTACCAGAAAAACAAGGAAGAGGGAGGGGCAAGGGAGAATGGCTAGTTGGTAAACCACGAAGCCCAGAGTTTGAACCCCATGATCCACTTTGAAATGCCAGGCACAGTGGTACATGCTAATAATCCCAGTAACTAGAGAGGCAGAGACAGGCAGATTACCTGATTCTCACTGCTCAACCAGCTTTGCCTAGTCAGTAAACCCCAGATCTCAATGAGAGACCTGGTCTCAAAATAAAAGGTGGAGACCACCTTGTCGCCAAATGTGACAATCTAAGCTCGAGCCTTGGAGCTGACATGGTGGAAATAGAAAACTGACTCTGAGGTTATTCTCACAGGCCCAGGACCTGGGCTCAATTCCCAGCACCTCAAAAACAAGAGCAACAAAAAAGTTGTAATAAAAAAAAATAGTAGTAAAGTAAAAGTAGAGTCAACATTTTATGTATTATACACTGATCCTGTAGCAATTACAGCAGCAGGAACGTCAGAAAGGTCTGGAAAGACAGTTAACATTGAAGTACTAAACTTAGGAAATGGAACACATAGTGCTATCAGATCACAGGTATGCATGAATAGATAGAAACAACAGATTATGTAAAATGGAAGATATCTCAAACTCTGAGAAAAATGGCTCCAATCTCTGAGGCCAGTACATTATAAGAAAATTGATTATAGTTGCAAAACAATACTGAACTCATCAAACAGATTTCTACATGCATACTACTCACGTTGAGGAACTGCGCTTTCCACTGTCTCCAACTCTTCTTGTTTTAACCAAGGGGTCGGACTAGGAATGAAGAACTGACACCCTGCATATGCAGAAACATGATTGGAAGAGGTTCAAACAAGAGATGGCAAACTTTTATATGACTAGGGAAATCATACTTCAAATGTAAGCGAAGTAATTCTTTCAAAATGAGTAAAAGTAGGGCCGGGCGGTGGTGGCGCACGCCTTTAATCCCAGCACTCGGGAGGCAGAGCCAGGCAGATTTCTGTGAGTTCGAGGCCAGCCTGGACTACCAAGTGAGTTCCAGGAAAGGCGCAAAGCTACACAGAGAAACCCTGTCTCGAAAAACAAAAAAAAAAAAAAAAAAATGAGTAAAAGTGAAAACACAGGGGCGGGAGGGATGTGGCTTAGTGGTCGAGTGCCTGTTTAACATGCCTAAGGCTCCAAGTGCAATTTCTAGCAACATAAAAGACAATGTTCCTATTTCTGTGCCCCAAAAAGGACCCCCTGAAAGCCAAATCCAAGTTAATGTACACTTTCGAGAGGAGCTATACCTCCAGGGTCCAGCATTTCCCTAGCATGTGCACTGCCCTGGGGTTTCATCTCTGGCAACTCACTCATTCTCTCTCTCTCTGTCTCTCCAAAAACAAGTCTACTTACTATGCAAGGCACAGTGGTGTGTGAAACTTGAAATCCCATAACTTGGGAGGATGAGGACAGAGAATTCCAAGTTTGAGGCCAGCCTGGACTATTCACAGAAGATTTTATTGCCAAAAATAGGTGAGAGTCACAACAAGGATAAAGGAAAGAGAGGAAAAGGAGTAAAGAAGGAAGTGGAGAAGACAAAGGAAAATGAAAGAGTAAAGGAAAAGGAAGACAGATGTGGTGGCCGCATCTGTAATCACAGCACTTGTGAGGCAGAGGCAGGAAGATCTCTGTGAGTTTTAGATCAAGGCCAGCCTGATCTACACAGGGAATTCCAAGGACAGCCAGAACTATGTGTTTCAAAAAAAAAAAAAAAAAAAAAAAAAAAAGGGGGGGGGATAGAAAGAGACAGAGACAGAGAGAGAAAGGGAGGAAAAGAGAAAGGAAAACAAACAAAAACAATAAAATGAATTCTCAAAAAAGAAAAAAATAGCTAAGACATATCTTTTTTAAATGTCCATTGTTAGGAAGGATTTGGGAGGAGCTAGGGATGGGGAGAATATGATCAACATGCATTACATGAAAAAAATTTTTTCTTTAAATGTTCAGAATCCTTAGCACTGAAGTAATGCAAATCCAAACAACTTTAGATTTCATTTTATCCCACTCAGAATGACAAAGATCAACACATAACCAGTAACAAATGCTAAAGGGAATGAGGGAAAAAGGGAACCCCCATCCACTGTTAGTGATTGCAAATTAATATAGCCACTATGGAAATCAGTGTAGAGAACTCTCAAAAAGCTAAAAATAAATCTACCATATGACCCAGCTACAGCACCCCTTGGCATATGTCCAAGGACTTGAAACCCTGCTCCCCAGATACTTGCTCAGCCATGTTCACTGCTGCTGTCTTCTAGGAAGTGGAAACAACCTAAAAGTCCTTCACCCGACAAATGGTAATGAAAATGTGGTACATATAACTTATAGTGAAGAAAAAAATGAAATCATGAACTTTGCAGGTAAATGGACAGAACTACCAAAGATCATAATGAGTGAGGTACACAAGACCCAGACGTCACGTGTTCTCTGTCACCTGAGGCTCCTAGTTCCAAATCTTCAGATGTGACTATACAACCTGGAGTAGCTGTGGAAACCAGGGAAATAGAAAGAACCATTGCTGGAGTCAGGAGAGTGGGGTAGTAAGAGAGAGGAGAATAGCACAGTATGATTGATCTGAAATGGGAAATAGGAAAAATGGGGGAGGGGCTTTAATTAGGAAGAGGGAGGGAGAAAATACAGAAGGAGGGTAAAATAATAGTAAGGATGTCCGAAAAAGTTGTAAGATCATACTATCAACTATCTACCTAAAAATATCCATAGTACACATAAGTCGGTGTGTCTAAATATAGATACCTGGTTTAAATGAAATTTTCCCACCTGAGCTGACAATGCTCCCTCCAAGAGTCAAAGACCATCTAACAAAAACTCAACCTGGACATGAGAAGACCTCTTTTGAGTTGTTGAACAGGGTTGTCCAAGAGACTCCAAAAACACTACAGGTTATTGCTGCTGCCCTTGGTTGCCCCCTAGAGGTAGAAGGTTAAGTCCCAATCCTGAAGATGCCATGCACTTCAGACACAATGCCCATGGTGGACCCCTGAGCTAGAACTGACCTGAATGCTTCAAGGACTAGCTTTCATAGTACCACACAAGCTTCCAAAATAGGGAAGCAAACGAGTCCAATCTGCTATGATACCTCTAACCACAACAACAACCAACATGGCATGATAGCCGTAAGGATACACAAGTGACACACACACACCCTGAATTGGCCTGAAGACTCAATTAGGGGGAAATCATGCCTGGTACTAGAAACCATGGAACTTGGAGAAGTTCCTATAGCCACCACTTGACTAAACCAGCATAATCTAACTACATTCTAAATACTTGTCTTTATACCCACAGATAAGTACAGTCCTCACCCCTCATCACAGATGGAGACCATTACAAAAAAAACCCACAACCAATCAAAATGCTGAATTGTGGAGCTCAATCACAATGGATACAGCTACAAAACAACTTCTACACCTAAGGTTCAGGGAACATTTTAGAAGAGGGAGTGGAAAGAATATAAAAGCCAGCCGATCAGACAGAGAGTTTGCTGTGAGACTGTATCTCTTAGAAATGTCAGAGGCTATGCCCATAAAGTATCAACAACATGACTGCCTAAATATGAGCCAGACAAGGACACCAACAGACATGCTCATGTGGGAGGGGGAGCTCATGAGGTCTCCACCATACATAAAGAACTACAGACAACAGCGGTATGCTGGGGAAGACTACACCAACTGGTTATCCAAACAGTCAACCCTGAAAGCATGTACACACAAGTAAAACTATGCAGACTTCATAGACTGTTTTTATATATTGAGGGACACACACACACACACACACCCTAATTAATGAAAAGAGACTATGAATTGAAAGAGAGTAGGTAGTATATTGGAAGGAGGAAAAGGAATGGCAAAATTACATACTATATTAATCTCAAAAAATAAAAAGAAGTCTATTTTTTTAAGGAAAAGGAGAGAAGAAAGGGAAGAGCAAAGAACTGCCACCATAGATTATTATGTATTGTGACAGAAATTTTATTTGTTGAAGCTGGGAACATGGCTTGTGATTACGAGTGTTTGCTGCACAACCACAAGGACCTGAGTTCTGATCTCAGCAACCACACAACAGGCTGAGCATGGTCTTGGGTATGCTTGTAACTACAGTGTGGTGGGGAGTGGACAGGATTGTGCTGAAAGACACAAGAGTGAAGTTCAGGGAGAAAGCCTGCCTCAAAAGAATAAGGTAGCAATAGAAGAAAATACTGAATGTCCTCCTCTGGCTTCTGCATGAACGAACACACACGAACACACACGAACACACACACACACACACACACACACACACACACACACACACACACACACACACACCCCAATTAGAAAAGCCATATTTTGGTTTGCTTTTGTTTTGTTTTGAGACAGGATTTTATTGTGTAGTCCTGGATAGCCTGGCCTGGAATTTGTTACAAAGACCAGGCTGACCTTGAACTCAGATATCCACCTGCTTCTGCTTCTGCCTCCCAAGTGCTGGAATTAAAGGTGTGAGCCCCTTGACCACACCCCCATACAAAAGCTGTTTCATTTTAAAAATTGCATTTTTCATTCCACTATATTCAAAATTAACATGATCAATCTCCAACACATTAAGAAGCATGTAATATGTATCTGTTTCATAAAAGGTAATGAGGAATGCTGGCTGCCTTACCTACTGAGGTCAAGTTTTCGTAGTTCTCTAGCATCACCTCTCTGTATAGATTTCTCTGAGTCAGGTCCAGTAACATCCACTCATCTGGGGTGAACTCCACAGCCACATCATCGAAGGTCACTGAATCCTAAACCATTACACACATGTTGGTTTGAGCCAATTAACAGTCTTGCTAGTACTCAATGGAAAATTAGGAAGGTGGACCTAATACCTATACATGGTTCTCAGATCAGCCTCAATCCAGCTGCAGGATTCAATGGCCCCAGGAACTCTTCTCTCTAAGCTCACTCTCTGCTGACCTTCTACTGTCACATGACTTTAGCAGCACTTCATAAGCATGATTTCTACCAGCACAGCCAGGCTAGAAGCTCTTCTGGTCCTACTGTCTCATTGCAGCATATTCCTAAGCAAACTGTAAATATCTAATAAATAGACCTTCTGAGAAAAGGGTGCTCTCACTTGCCTTATCATCTGTCAGAGCACTCAACAAAACAAAAACCATGCAGTTATCACATGAGGCTCAAGATTAGTTAGTAGAGGCCTATGTCTGTAATCCTCAACACTGGAGAAGAAGGTTGAGACCAACCAGGACTATATTGTGAGTTCAAGGTTAGGTTATATAGCCAGACCCTATGTAAAAAAAAAAAAGATTACTTAGTGTAGCTGGGGATATAGCTCAGTGGTAAAACATGTGCCGAGCATGGGTAAAAAGGCCCTGGTTCAATCCCCAGCCAAGCAAACACATTAAGTAACAATTACAGAAATGCGAGGATGATTTGCAAGGTAACATGTTACCAATATAAGGCTCTACTCCCCAGGGAAATTCAGCCAGACACTCTTCACCTCCTAAGGCGAATGCATTTCCTTTAAGAAGTCCTGGAGGCTGAGTCTGTCTAGATTCTAGACTCTAGAAGAAAATGCATCTAGATCATGGACAAAAAAGTTTTGAAATATATTTTATTTTTATGTGTATTTGTGTTTTTGCCATGGGTGTCAGGGTCCCCTGAAACTGGAGTTACAGACAGGTGTGAGCTGCCATGTGGGTGCTGGGAATTGAACTTGGGTCCTCTGGAAGAGCAGTCAGTGCTCTTAACCCCTGAGCCATCTCTCCAGCCCCCAAAAGAGTTTTATTTGGTAGAATGAGATCCTTTCTTTTTACCTGGTAACAATTTGCCTGGTTGTCGGTCACTGTCTCTTCCTCCTCTGTGTTTTCTTCACAGATGTAGACAGGCTCTCTAGGAAGAAGACCTGACAGGAAAGAAAGACGGCATCAAATCCCAGAGCCATGAAGTCACTCTACTCTAGTGTGACATTCCCTGTCATCTGTACACTCATCAAACCACATAAATACATGTTCCTACCAAGAAATACACAGCACTTCCGTCTCCCCCGGAGCCAGGGGGGCAGGCTAGGAACTGTGCTGCCTGCTGAGAAAGGGAGTGTTCTCACTTTATAGATAAAGAAACTTCAAGTGTGAAAAAACGCTGACTCTAGGGCTGGTGAGATGGCGCCATTAGGTTAATTTGAGTGCTCAGACCTGATGCCCAGAGTTTGCTCCCAGGATTCCACAATGGAAGGAGAAAATTGGCTCCCTAAAAAAGTCCTCTGACTTCCACATGTACCCTCACTCACACAAATACACACACACAATAATAACAATAGTTAAATAAAATAAAAAGTAGAAAGAAAAACATGACTCTAAATTGCACCTGGTAACAGAACTCAGGACAATTATACAGCACCTCTTCTGAAAGCATACACACTCTGAGCCTAAATCACAGAGCACTATTATGTGACCCATTTCAGCTCTTTGTAAACGAACACACAAGATACTGAAGCCCTGCCCACTGGAATTTGCTGTGCAGGAGAGACCTAAAACAGTCTAAAAAAGAGCTTCAACAAGGACTTACCATGGGACAAATCAATGGCTGCCATCCCGTGATGCTGATGGTGAAATGTGCCTGAACACTCCCTTCCCTGATGCCAAGATCACTTCGGGACAGCTTATGAATCTAAGTGGACAGAGGCAATCTCCATTCCTCTTAATACAGGGTTATATGGAGTCCTGTTCACATCAATCATTAATCAACAACATCGAACGTCAGTCAGCAAACATCACACAGTAGTGCTCACTCTCTGCAGATAATATATGCAAAACCCACCAGCAAACATCTACTCACTAGCCATACGCATACCAATTAACATTTACTAATTTTGTCAGAAGCTGTGCTAGCACCTTTACATATATAAACTCACATGTTATCATAACCATCCTACACAGTAGACATCAATAGATATCGTTACCCACACTAAAACACCCATATCCAGGCAGCACTAGTAATCAGTCTAGTATTACCCTGCTTGGAAATGAACTGAGACTTGATGAAACTGAGTTTGTCCAGAAAGCTTGATTTTCTATGACTGCTATTGCTCCCCAACATGACAAAACATGGACCCACCACAGCACTATTCAGGATTCACTAGTTCCATATGTAAATGACTACTTCATATGTACACATTATGACTTAATTTTAAAAAACTAAAATGAAAATATTTTTAAAAATCAATATGACTGTTGTTTGACAACTCTTAAGTACGTTTGGCACAAGGCCCAATGCCACACGCTTAGTACTAGCACTTAAAAGAGGCCAAGGCAAGAAGATTGTAAGTTAGAACCTCAACCACATAAAGATACCCAGTCTTAAGAAACAAACAAACAAACAAAAAATAAAAGATGATGGCACATGCCCTTAATCCCAGCACTCGGGAGGCAGAGGCAAGCAGATCTCTGTGAGTTTGAGGTCTACAAAGACAGTTCCTGGACAGCCAGGGCTCCACAGAGAAACTGTGTCTCGAAAAACAAAACAAAACAAAATTTGGAATAGCTTGTCTATTTGAAACTATTTTATTTTTTTTCTTTTCTCTCTCTTTTTAAGGACGGTATCTCATATAAGGGCTGGCCTTAAACTCACCACGTAACTGAGGATGACTTTGAACCTCTGATCCTTCTACTACTATCTCACAACTACGAGGATCACAGATGTGTTCCACCATGCCTGGTTTATGTGGTGCTGGGATAGAACTCAGGGCCTTGTGTACGCCAGCCAAGCACTCTACCATGGGGCTACATCCCCAGCCCTGTGTGTGACTGTGAGCTGTACCCAGGGCCTCACTGTAAGCTAAACACACACTCTACCACTAATATACACCCCCAGGTTCTGAATCTTTTAAAACTACTAATCTCATTTATTATAAACATAAATCAAGTATGTCTAGAAAAAAAACACAAGCATCTGAATTTTTTATTATGTACTAAAATGGTATTTTCAATATATGGGTTAAAATAAAAACATTATTACAAATAATCTTACCTCTTCTATTTCATTTACTGTAGGTACTGGAAGTTTATTTCAGGTCTGGCTTATTCTTTAATTCTTTCAGCAAATAATTAGGAAGTCCTATTCCTGTGGTAGGCATGAGCAGAGCAGGGAAGGACACAGAAAATATCCTGTTCTGTAAAGATCTAGAAGTCCTATGGGGAAATATAATCATAACAAAAGAACTGATATATTACTTCATAAGGCTACAGGGGAAATCAAGCAGCTGAGGAGAGGGTCCTGCATATGCACACACGGGAAGCACAGAACTACAAACTTGTTTGGGACAAGAGAGCAACACCAAAAGAAAACTAACACTGGCTGTATCATCTTTGACCAGGAGATCAGAGTAAGAAATGACAAGATTATTTTTTTTAAAGGACTGAGGGCAGGAGAGATGGTTCAGTGTCTTAAGAGCACTGGCTGCTCTTCCAGGACCTGGTTCAATTCCCAGCATCCATATGGCAGCTCACACTATCTCTAACTCCATTTCTGGGGAATCTAACACACCCTCTGAGGACACCAGACATAAAAGTGGTGCACACACATGCAGGCAAAACACCCATTCACATAAAATAATAATAATTTTAAATTTTCTTAAAAACCAAACAAACAAAAACCTGGGAGATAGTTCAGTCAGAAAAGTGCTTGTCATGAAAGCATGAGGACCTGGGTTCTATCATCAGTACCCAGGAAAAGTCTGGGCATGTAATCCCAGTGTTGGGGAGGCAAAGATAGGAAGATCCCTGGAGTTCACTGACCAGTCTCATCAAAATAGAGTTCTGCATTCAACGAGAGATCCTGTCTCAAAACATAAGGTGGACGGCAGCTGGAGAAATGGCTGAACAACTAAGAGCACTTAATCTTTTTTTTGGGGGGGGGGGGGGGCATTCAAGACAGGGTTTCTCTGTGTAACAGTCCTGGCTGTCCTGGAACTCGCTCTGTAGACCAGGCTGGACTCAAACTCACAGAGATCCGCCTGCCTCTGCCTCCCGAGTGCTGGGATTAAAGGCGTGAGCCATCACTGCCCAGCCACTTGCTGCTTTTGCAGACCTGAATTCAATTCCCAACATCCACATCCAGCAGCTCACACCGCCTGCTAACTCCAGCTCCAGGGAATCCAATGGCCTCTTCTGGCCTCCAAGTACCCACACACACCACAGACAAAAACACAATAGATAATAAAACTGAATCTTTGAAAACTAATAAGGTAAAGAGTGATTGCAGAACACACCCAAAATTGCCTCTGGCCTCTATACACACACCACATACACACACACAAACTCAGAGCACATTTCAAGTACTACGTCTTGGTTGGAAACATTAAAATCATACATAAATGCCCTTTCCTCTTCATACTGGCACAGGGTCAAGGACGAGTCAGAATCTGCCCAGCTCTTTTGTATGGCATACTTTTTTAAATAAAGAATAACAGGCATTTAAAAGAAAAAGTGCAAGTTTGTCTTTTTCTTCTTCTCTCTTTATCCAACCCCCCTCCCAACAGGAAGACCTGATTGGCCTTGAACTCACAGCCCTGCCTCTACCTTCTGAGTGTTGGCATGTGCCATCCAAGTCCTTCTTTTCATGCTGGGGACAGAACCCAGAACCTTGTGATTTACCACTGAAGCTGTATCCCCACCCAAAAAGGTTGACTTTTTTGTTTTCATTTCTTCCAATAATTTCCTTCACTTTTCTTTTATTGTTACCTTGCAACATATAGTTTAAAGACTGGCTCTTTAAAAAAAGAAATGAAAACCAAGTATGATGGGGGAAGCTTTGTGAACCCAGCACTGTCAAGACAGAAGCAAGAAGACCTTAAAGCCAGCCTGGGCTAAACAGCAATATTTATCTTTAAATCAACAATAAAACAAACAAAACAAGCAAACAAAAAACCCCAGAGCTGTAATTCCAGTTACTGAGGCGGCTGAAGCAAAATGATAGGATTGAAAGCTCAAAGCTGGCTTGGGCTACAGAATGAGTTCAAGGCCGGCATGGGCAAGTTAGTGGGATCCTGTCTCAAAAGGAAAAAGAGCTAAGGATATAGATCAGTGATAGAGCGAGCGCTGGCCTAGCATATGTCACAGCCTAGGTTCAATTCCCAGTACCAACGCCCCCCCCCCCCCCAACATAAATAAATAAGGCCCGTGAGATGACTGGGCAGGCACAGGTTCTTACTGCTAAGCCTGATGACTTGAGTCCTATCTGTGCCCATGTCCCACGTGGTAGAACGAGGGAACGGACTCCTGAGGAAAGTTGTCCTCTGACTGCCACATTCACACTGTGGCCTGTGTTCTCTCCCCACAAATAAGATTTCATAAAGCCAATAGAACACCAGCCTACCTAGTGCTCCACACAGTGGCATTTCAATGAACCCTAAAAGTCCCATAGCTCATTATCCACCAACAAAATTCACCCTCACAAAATCCCTATGCAGCTTACTCTATAGTTGATGAATCTAAAGTGCTGGAGTAGATAATGTCCTAAAAATCACATTTAGACTCCAGGAAAAATAGAGCCCACTACGATTATCCCTAGAATCTTGTCCTTCTGGTCCCTTGCTACCCCATGCTGGGGCCTCTCAGATACAGAAAGTAGCAGTGTTCCTTACAGTGGGAAAGACATCTGGTAAAATCCCAAGAATGCCAACGTTCCTGTGGGTGACTGCAGTGCAGTGCCAACTGTGGTTCCTGTCTCGGGAGTCCAAACAGATGCTGCTGTAAATGCCAGCAGCAGTGACTTGTTTACTCTTCAGCCACTGTTGGGATAGAACTTCAGGGCTCATGCATGGTAGCTAAGTACTTTCCCACCATATCCCCAACCATGATGGTATCTTTTGTTGAGATATTGTCTTACTCCATAGCCTAAGTTGATCTCAAACTTACAGTAATTCTCCTGTCTCAACTTTCCAATGGAGTGTTTTTTTCAAAAAAAAAAAAATTGTTTGGATTTGTGAAATGGCTCATTGAGTAGTTGCCATCAAGTCTGACAACCTGAGTTTGATTCCCAGATCCTCAATGACGAAGAAAAGATAGCCAACTTCTCCAAATTGTCCTCTGGCCTCAATGTATATGCCATGGCATGAGCATACCCCACTACACACACAAAATAAATAAATGGAAAAAATTAATTTTGTAAGTCTTTAAAGTTTAAAAAAAAAGCACTTTTATTTACTTGTGTATGTGGCTGTACTTAGCTGTGCAGGCATATGTGGAAACCAGAGATTGATGTTTGGAGTCTTCCTCTACAGCTCTTATTTTTTGAGACAGTATCTCTTGCTAAATTTGGGGATTTCTGTTTAGACTAGCCTGGCAAGTCAGTGGGCTCCAGGAATCCGACTCTCCTGGCACCCCTCTAGTACTGTAGTTACAGGACCACACCACCACATCCAACTTATTTTTTTAGTATGGGTACTAGACTCAAACCCACCCACATTCCCTGCTTGCAAAGCTATCTCCCCAGTCCTCAAAGTTTTTTAAGTGTGCTTAAAACTCAGATCTGGCCGGACATTGGTGGCGCACGCCTTTAATCCCAGCACTCGGGAGGCAGAGCCAGGCGGATCTCTGTGAGTTCGAGGCCAGCCTGGTCTACCAAGTGAGCTCCAGGAAAGGTACAAGCTACACAGAGAAACCCTCTCTCTCAAAAAAAAAACAAACCTCAGATCTGTTAACCTGCAGACCCACTTAAGATCTAAGACCCTGCCAGGTGTGGTGGTGAACACCTGTAATTCCTGCACTATGGAGGCTGAGGCAGGATATTCACAAGTTTGAGGCAGACTTGGCTACATAGTATGATTCTGTCCAAAATAAATAATAAATTAATGAATTTTTGAAAAATCTAGAAGGAAAGGAACACTACAAGGCTATTAGTACAAAACACAAAACCTAAGTTAACAGGACAAATGACAACCATGGCCAATATCAAATATTTTTCAAGGGAAACTAGGGTACTGATCAATAGACTATAAACAGGGAGTGAGTTTTCATGAGATCTTGGGGGATCACTCTCTCATGGCCAAAAAACTTACACTGGAGAAACATGTGAACTAAAGATTTACTCACAGGTGCTAGAGAGGAACACAAACAGAAAAAAAAACAGGGAACCACAGAACAAAGGAGCTGGACCAAACTGGGGGACACCTGAGAGAAAGTGAAGGCCTACAGAAAGGTTCCTGTCAGAGACATGATCCCTCACACAGCATGTCCAGAGGCAGGGTCTTGAGACTGACGGCTCAAGAAAGCTTGACTTCATCAGTGGCTCACCTAGCTGATGGATTCATAACTTGACAGGTGTCTTAATGTGTTTCTGTCGCTGTGATAAAATACCCTGACCAAAGTAGCTTAAGGAAGAGTGTATTTTGGCTCACAGCTCTAGGGTACAGTTAACCACAGCAAAGTCATGATGGTAGGAGCGTGAGGCAGTTGGTCACACTGCATCTGCAGTCAGGAAACAGAAGGTAATGAATACTGCTGCTCACTTCCTTCCTCCCAGTCCAAGACCCAGTCCATAAAATCATGCTGTCTATATTTAGGGTGCTACCGACCCAAATTTGCCTAATCTAGATAATCTCTCCCAGGTATGCCCAAAGGCTCATTTCCTGGACAATTTTAGGTACTATCAAGTGGAAAATCAGTATAAACCATCACTGGTGACCTTATTGAAAGATGGTATATACTTCCACAGGACCCAGTTGGAGGAAGCAGGTCACTAAGGGCTCCCTTTGAAGGGTATGTCTTGTCAAGAGGTAGAGGAAGGAGGATTAGAAGTTCAAGGCCATCCTCAGCTACATAGTTCAAGACCAGTCTGGGCTAAATGAGACATCATCTTTAAAAAAAAGAAAATTAAAATATAAGTTGGGCCTGGGGCTGGAGAGAAGGCTCAGAGGTTAAGAGCATTGGCAGCTCTTTCAGAGGTCCTGAGTTCAATTCCCAGCAACCATATGGTGGCTCACACCCATCTATATAATGAAATCTGGTGCCCTCTTCTGGTATGCAGATAGATAGAATGCCATATACATAAAATAAATAAATCTTTTTTTTTTTTAGATTTATTTATTTATTATGTACACAAAGTGGGCGCCAGATCTCATTATAGATGGTGGTGAGCCACCATGTGGGTGCTGGGAATTGAACTCAGGACCTCTGGAAGAGCAGTTGGTGCTCTTAACCTCTGAGCCATCTCTCCAGGCCCCAAAATAAATAAGTTTTAAGGAAAAAAAAAAGTTGTGCCTGTAAGCTGAAAAGCAAAGACTGATTTTGAGACCAGCAAGAGGAAAATAGTGAGATCCTGTCACACAAAAACAAAACAGGTCAAGCTCATTGGCAGAACACTTGCCTAGAATTCCTGAGGCATAGTAGTTCATGTTCAGCCCCACAAAAATATACAATGAAATTATACAATGAACTATGCAATGCAGGGGCCAGATGGCTCAGAGGGTTAGAATTTGCTACTTTTCAGAAGGATCTGGGTTCAATTCCTAGCACCCACATAGCATCTCACAACCATCTGTAACTCCAATTCCAGGGAATTTGACACTCTCTTCTGGCCTCTGAGAGTACGTCATGCATAGACATACATACAGGCAAAACACCCATACAAATAAAATACAATAAATTTTTATTAAAAAACTCTACGTGGTACAGTTAGTAAAAAATAGGAGTGTGAAGGGTGGATGGAGGGATCTCTCTGGACTCAAATGAAAGCCACACTCTTAAGCTTCCACAATGCCCTGAGCTCCCCTGACCAGGGAAGCATTATGCCCACTGGTTGCTCAGAAGGCAACCTTTGACCTACTTGAAAACTCTCATTCCGGGGAGATACCTGGAAACAGGGAGTTCATTTTTCTAAGGAACTTTCAAAAGCACTTGCTGCTGTTACTAGACTCATGACTATTACTAAACTCAGGGACAATCTACTGTACAACACCAAAGTCGATACCCCACACAATAGAATTGCAAGCTAGAAATACAGGTCTTGGCACACCATGCCGTACAATACATCCACTGAACACACTGACTACAACTAACAAATAGGTAAGATAGGTAGTGGAGGGTGTGGGTATGAGTATGTGTACGTGACTAGATGCAAATACATGTGCACATGCTGAGGCCAGAAGAGAATGAAAGGATGTCCTTTGACCTACACAATCACAAATACATGCACACCCACAAAATAAGAAAGTCATCCTTGGCTAATGAGTGAGTTCTAGGCTAGACTGGGATACATGAGACCCTGCCTCCAAAACAATTAATTTTTGTATCCAATAAATCCTTATTCTGCGGGTTGGTGGTACACACCTTTAATCTCAGCACTAGGGAGGCAGAGGCAAGTGGGTCTCAGTGAGTCTAGGCCAGCCTGGTCTACAATGTGTGTTCCAGGACAGCCAGGGCTACACTAAGAAACCCTGTCTTGAAAAAAAACAAAAACAATAAAAAATTAATAAATCCTTGTACTACTTTTCCCAGGTATAGACTACCTAACAACAAACTAAAAGAAGGAATTACTGGGCTAGCAACATGGCTCAGCAAGTAAGACAGATCAACTGAGTTAATCCCGCAACCCGCAGTGGAAGGAGAAAACCATAAGCAGCATGAATATGCCCACTCTCACACATACAGATCAGAGAGAGGGACACACACACACAACTTTGGGGAGCAGGGTTTGAGACAGGGTCTCACTATATAGCCTTGGCTGGCCTGGTACTCACTATGTGGACCAGGTTGGCTTTGAACTCATAGATCTGCCTGCCTCTGTTTCCCACCCCAAAGTGCTGGGATTAAAGGCCACCAAGCCTGGGATAAATGAGTATTTTTTTGAAGAAAGATTTATTTTGCTCAGTTTGTGAGGGATCACCCAGGGGAGATTGGTGCACGTGCTTGGTCAGAGCATTACTGTGGCAGGAGCATCTGGCAGACAAGGTTCTTCACAGCACAGGCAGGAAGCAGAGCAACACAGTAACAACAAGCTAAAGCAAGACACAACCCCCACGAACATGCTCAATGGCCTTTCTTCAGTTAGGCCCCATCATGTTCCAATAGTTTACACAGACGTTGAATCCATCAATGGATCAAATCATTCATTAAGCTAAAGCCCTCATAATCTAATCCTTTCTGGAACCATCCTCACAGAAATACCCAGAGCTGTACTCATTAACTGACTGGACATCGCTCAATCCAAGTAAGCTGACAGTCTCCCTTCAACTTTTCCTATACACAGCAGCTCATTAGGGATTTACGCTTGGTTTTATTTCCCTTAACACAACATCCACCATGTTCATCCATGTTGCCGCAAATGACAGAATTTTCTTCATTTTAAACCAATCTCCAGTCACTTTTAAGTATTCCAGTTTTAGTCAGGCGGTGGTGACGCACGCCTTTAATCCCAGCACTCAGGAGGCAGAGGCAAGTGAATCTCTGAGTTCGAGCCCAGCGTGGTCTACAGAGTGAGTTCCAGGACAGCCAGGGTTACCCAGAGAAAAAGCCTGTGGCGGGGAATGGGGTGGATTCCAGTTTTAAAAGAGCACAGGCTGTACTATAAGCTTCTCCAGCATTTAGCTCAAATGACCTTGCAGACCAAGGAAAGCAAGGTACTGCTAACAGTCCCTGACAAGGACCAGGGGAAACTCAATGCACAGTTTTCAGGGAACATGGACCAAATCTGTGACACTTTCTGGATGAAGCTATTCTCAAAAGGAAGAACATCTTAGCCCTGGCATATGATAAAGGCTGAACAACTACAAGATATCAATATACCAAATGGCTGGAATTTCCTAAAGTTATTGAGTCATCTGATCTACCAAGCCATATGTGTGGGCATGCAACAACAATCTGCTATCAAACAGGAACACTACAGCAAACACTGCACTCAAGCTGGGTGTGGTAGTGGTGTACACCTATAATTCCAGGACGCAGGAGGCTGAGGCAGAGAATCAACGCCAGCATGATTATACCAAGACAAAGAAGACACTGAATGGGCTGATAATGTGAATCAATGGGGAGCATGCTTGGCTAGCATACATGAAGCCTGTGTCCCTTCCCTAGCACTACATAAAACCAGAGATAGGAGCATCTACCTTTGGACTCGATACTATGAAGGTAGAGGCAGGAGAATCAGGGACTGAACGTCATCCTTAGTATTCAAGGCTGGCCCAGGCTACATGAGACCCAATCTCCTCCAAAAAGGAAGGAAGAACAATTACAAAATCCTAAGGTCTGTCAACTCCAGTGAACACAAGTAAACTATAAGAACTTGCAGCAAGACCTTGTGATCGACTAATTCAACACTGATTTCAGTTGCATTTTTCCCAAACACAGGACAAGACCTACTTTACAAATGAACCTGCATGACATATCAGCACCACCTGAAAGGAGAACAGAGACATCAAGTTCTATGGTCTCCCTGAACTCTGAAGATTTGTATTTATGGAAAATCATCCCAGTGAAGAGAGCTGAGAAGCAGGCAAAGCATTTGCCATGCAAGCATGAAGACCTCAGTTCAAATCCCCAGAAACCATGCAAAACCCAGAAGCAGCAGAAGCATAGATGTCTGCAAACAAGGGTGCCTACAGGAAGGTGGGAAGTAGAAACAGAAGCAGCCCAGAAATGCCAAAGTCTGTTGGACATAGTGGAAAAACAGACTCAAAACAAGGTAGAAGGCAAGGACCCACATCTGAGGTTGCCCCATTTCCACATTCATAAACACACACTCACAAACCCCATATACACACACACACAGAGAGAGAGAATTTTTAAAAGCAAAATGAATGAATAAAATGTGTAGTTTAAAAAGAATCATCTCAGTAAAGAACCTCAAACAGTGTGTTTGCTGTTTGCCTTGCCAGGACAGTCAAGGATGTACAAAGACAAGAATGGTGACAAGGACATCTGTATGGGCATGGGGCACACACTTGTAACCCCACAGTGAAACTGTCTTTGTCTCTCTTTCCATCTCTCTTCCTGTCTGTCTCTCTCTCTTTCTGTCTCTGCCTGCCTGCCTGCCTCTCTCTCTCTCTCTCTCTCTCTCTCTCTCTCTCTCTCTCTCTCTCTCTCTCTCTCACACACACACACACACACACACACACACACTGGATTGCCTTGTGTGAAAGGATACAAGGTATCAAGGTATTTGTGACCTGCCTGAATTCCATCACAGGTAATCTAAGAGAATACGATCACTGCGCCAGGGATGCACTCAGTGGTATAGAGTGCTCATCTCTAAAGTTCAAGGCCTGGGTCACCCTCAGCCTAGGGTAAAAAGGTGACTTATCAGAGTTGTTTGCAGTGTATCTTGGAATTCCTCCTTCTACTCAAATTAGCCCTTCACCTCCCTGAAAGAGTGTCCAGAGTAACTGAGCTCCTGGGACTCTTGATGAACACTGGCACACCCAGGGGGCTGGAATTACTCCATGGGTAACAGCCAGAAATTTCCTCTGCCAAGATGAACTGCCAAAAGGACCTGAAGGGAGCAGGCAGCTTGAAAATGTCCTTATCTTTTGTATGTCCACTTGGAGATCCCAAGGAGCGAGCGGGGTACGCTGACAAAGCTGAAACAGTTCTGGGCTAGGGAGATGGATCCGCAGGCAAAGGTGCTTGCTGCAAAGCCTAATGACCTCTCTGGGACCCACATGGAGCAAAGAGAGAAATGACTCCTTAAAGTTGTCCTCTGACCTCTACAGGTAAGCTGAGGCACATCCTCCCTACATACAAAAATAAACAAAATCTAATTCTAAAAAACAGTAAGAGTTCTTAATACTAAGTCAATCAGGACACGCATACATTGCTGACTGAGTAGGTTATGGGAGAAACAATTTCAAAAACTACTGGCAACATCCATGAGATTCTTGTGTCCACACACTATAAAAGGTATGCTCCTGTACATAAAATGGAAGCAAATGCCTTTGCTACCACTACAATTTGCAAGTTCCAAACTGGGGAAAAAAAAAAATATATATATATATGGATCAACAGAATAGGTGGGCTATGGTAAAACACTGAAATTCTCTGCAGTAAAAAGAAAAAGTCAAAGGCAGGACAAGAATGTACATGAACAGACAGATACACCTACAAATACATTTGTCTCTTGTTGTTCGTATGTATGTCTCTGTGGTTTGCATATGTATATTCATGTTCACCTGTGGGACACTGTATCAGTCAGGGTTCTCTAGAGGAACAGAACTTACAGAATGAATATAAGCAGAAGGTGTGGCCCAGATTAAAGGGAGAGCTTTCCTCCTCAAAAGATCTGGATTAAAGGTATATCTTCCCACCTCAAAAGAGGCATATTAAAAGTGGGTCTTCCCACTTTAAGTGCTTTAATTAAGAAAGTATCCCTTGGGGCTGGAAAGATGGCTCAGTGGTTAAGAGGGGACCTGGATTCAATTCCCAGCACCCACATGGCAGCTCATAACTGTCTTTAACTCCAGTGCCAGGGGATCTGACACCCTCACACAGACACACATGCAGGCAAAACACCAATGCACATAAAATAAAATTAAATAAGTAATTATTTTTAAGAAAGAAAGAGAGGGGGGAGAGGGAGGGAGGGAGGGAAGGTGGGAGGAAGGGAGAGAGGGAGAAGAAAGAAATCCCTCACAGGTACACCCAGCAGCTTGGGTTTTAGTCAATTCCAGATGTAGTTGACAACCAAGAAGTGCCATCACAGGCACACATGTAGGTGCAGGTGTGTATGTTAATGATGAGGCCTGAACTTGATTATAAAGAGTCTTCCTCGGTTGCTCTCCATCTTATTGAGAGCTTGCCAATTCAGCTAGTCTAACTAGCCAGCTTACTCAACAGATCCTTTATCTCGGCCTCCTGAGGGCTAAAATTATAGACTGGCTGCCACACCCACCCAACATTTATGTGGGCTCTAGAGATCCAAACTCCAGAATCCAGAATCCAGAAAGGGCTTTAACTACTGAGTCATCTCCCCAGCCCAAGACTCTGTGTTCTAGTACACAGTAGATGTCCCTGGGGTCCCTGGGCAATTGGTTCCAGGTGCCATGTAGATCCCAAAATATGCAGATGATTAAACCTCTTATGTAAAAAAAAAAAAATCACAGTGTTTGTGTATTACTTATATACTTCTTGATATATCATCACCAGATTACTCACAATATCTAATATAGGTTTGAGAATGTAGCTCAGTTGGCAGAGCTTGCCTAGCATGCATGAGGCCCTCAGTTCAATCCCTGGCATGGCACAGCATAAACTAGGTATTGGCACATGCCTGTAATCTCAGCATTAGGAAGTGTAGACAGAAGATTAGGAGTTTAAGATTATCCTTGGATATTGAGTTCAAGGCAAGCCTGGGCAACATGAGAGCCTGACTCAAAAAACAAAACAAAAAGCCCCAATATAATAATATACACGCTATGTGGTTGTTACACTACATTGTTAAGAAAAGAGTGGTGCCGGGCAGCAGTGGCACACTCCTTTAATCCCAGCACTGGGGAGGCAGAGGCAGAGGCAGTCAGATTTGTGAATTCAAGGACAGCCTGGTCTACAGATAGAGTTCCAGGACAGCCAGGACTGTTGCATAGAGAAACCCTGTCTGGAAAAACAAAAAAAAAAAAAAAAGAAGAAGAAGAAAATGGTAAAAGTCTATACATGTACAATATTGATGCAATCATTGAGTCAGGTAAAGATAGGATGCAGCTGTAATACCAGCATTTAGGAGGCTGAGACGAGAGGAGTACAAGTTCAAGGCTAGCCTATACTACACAGTGAATTCCAGAACAGCCTCAGCTACATACATAGTGAGACTATCCTTGCACCCCCACCCCACCCCAAAAACACCAATGGGTGTGGTGATGTATGCTTGTAGGCCAGCAGATAGGAAGAGGACAGTGAATTTGAGGCTATTTTGAGCTACAGAGCAAAACTCCCTCTCAAAAAAAAGATGCAACAAATGCCTCCATAATACATATCAGAACAATGTAACACTTTCTTCTAATACAGTAGGCTGAGTCAGGAGTGGGAGAACAGATGAGTACATGTGAAATTGGTTCTACACAAAAAAATTTTTGCCTTCAGTTCCATTTCAGACTCAAGGGAAAGGATTCCTCAGAAGACACTGGAAATGAGACTGTCACCGGGTCATTTGAGCTTTGTCTAGCAACAAATACCTAATCAAAAGGCAAGGGGACACTAAACAATCCATGGGCTACAGTAACTGTTCCCCACTACCAAAGAGAAAGTGAGATACAAGGATACATTCAAGGCAAAAAGGAAGTCTGGAGTCTCACATACTTCCATGATGCATAAAGTTAACAGAAAGTTACAACTGAAAATAAAACAAAAGGAAGGGACTGCAGAGGTGGTTCAGTGGTTAAGAGCATGCACTGCTCTCACAGAGAATCAGTCAATTCCCAGCAGCCATGTTGGCAGCTCACAATTGCTTATAACTCCAATTCCAGGGAGATCCAACTCCTCTGGCCTTTGGAGACACACACACACACACACACACACACACACACACACACACACACACACACCCCTAAACACTTATAAAAAGGAGAGACAAAAGAAGAGAATGGAGGGTGTTCTGTCAGATATACAATATTCTTGCTGAAGGAAATATGGGAACAATACCTGAAAAAGCAACCACGAGGGAGGGGAAAAAAAGGTAAAGGTCAGGGGTAGCGGCACACATCTATAGTCATAACAATTGGGAATTTGAGGGAGGAGGATAGGGAATTCAAGGCCAGCCTGGGCTATAAGTGTGAGGCCAGCCTAAGCTACATGAGAAGAGCGGCAGTCCTTTTCTATTGGATTGTAATAACTGTGTCCAAGCATTCAATCTCTTTTCCAGTTTTCTCTGCAAACGCTGGAGATTAAATTTGTTTTATTCTTCTCCTTTTGAAACCGAATCTCATTATATAGCCCACATTGACCTTATACTCACAATCCTACCACTACCAAGTTCAGCTTCTAATTCAGCTCCCTCTACCCTTTCTGGTATTGGGGATGGAACCTAAGGCCTCACATTTGCTACCACTGAGATAGCCAACCCTCTTTTTTACTTATTTTGAGAAAAGGTCTCACTAAGTTGACTAGACTGGCATTGAACTCACTTTATAACCCTTAATGGCCTTGGCTTTTCAATCTTCTTACCCTTCTTCCCAGTAGCTGGGATTACAGGTCTGAGTCACCAGTCCCAGCTCTAATTTAATCTTTGGGGTAACAAGACTATTCACTCAGAATGTGTCTAAATATGAGGATTAATGAATATGGTTTGTGATAGTGATATCATGTCTATGTCTACGGGGACTGTTTCTCCTCACTCTGGGGAAGAGTTACAACTTCCTTTGTATTCTCTTAGCTAGACTATAGACTTGTTTAATTACTATTACAAATGTCAAATACATGCAAAAGAGCTGAGCGACCACACTGTGGACTGCAGTATGCCTCAAGTTCTCCTTCAACACATGCTACGCAACACAACACTAGTTTTTTCCCCTTCCACCTGTGCTACTTGCTATGTAGCTCAGGCTAGCCCTGAGTTGCACCTGCCTATCTTCCAGGTACTATGACGTGTCTATCAACATACTCAGTCATGTGACATGTTAAGCCAGTAAATGTGTTAAAACTTGTTAGGCACTAATTAATAAGTATACGCATGTTCTTCTTTTATTTTTTTTAAACAAGTGTTTTCTGATGAAGTCAAATCCGTGATTTGACAGGGGCAGGCATGCTTGTGTGGAGGACAGAAATGCAGCTCAGTGGTACAGCACTTGTTTAGCATTCACAAGGCCCTGGATTCCAAGGGTAGGAAAAGGAGAAGATGGCAGAGAAATTCATCTGTGTGTGGTATCTAGCATTGATTTATCCCTCCAATTTACTGTAAGATGAGTCTCCTGTCTCTACCTACTAAGTACCAGAATTACAGGAAT
This sequence comes from Peromyscus californicus insignis, assembly GCF_007827085.1. NCBI lineage: Eukaryota > Metazoa > Chordata > Mammalia > Rodentia > Cricetidae > Peromyscus > Peromyscus californicus. The sequence continues at coordinate 15,989,505 of NW_026294402.1, forward strand.
GTATGCTATAGTCAAGTGTATGCAGAACCAGAGCTAGAACCCAGGGCTTTCTACATACTAGGCAAGCACTCTGCCAGCTGAACCATATCCCCAGCCCTCAGTTGTTTCTAACTGAATACAATTTTAGATAATAACTGTGAATACTTTCAATAATATTCACATTTAAACAATATTGAAATAACTTTTACCTTTATACTAATACTATAATATCAGAACATTCACATCAAACACTTAGCAGACACTAATAGTTCAAATTATTTCTCCACTAACTTCTGTCACCAGCGTTATACGTACAGCCTTACTAACTGCATGGTAACAACTTCTCATTAATTTTTCTGTTTAGTTGGTTGGGTTTTCTGAGACACGGTCTCATGTAGCTTAGGTTTACTTGGAACTCAGTATGTCACTCAGGTTGGCCTAGAACTCAAGATCCTCCTGCTTCACCTCCGAAATACTGGGATTACAGGTGTTCACTACCATGCCTAGCTTTCTCTCATTTTTTTTGACTCCTCTGACACCATCAATTTTTAATCTATGTCCCTTAAAGGGCAAATATAGAAGAAAACATGAATGTTGTCAAGCCAAAGTATCCCTTGATATTTTCAGCTATACCATACTGGCGGGGGAGCCTTCTGGTCATTATCCCTGGAGTGGTTCCAACTCATGTCAGGATCTGTTAAGCAGTCACAAGGGACCAGTTCCTCCTGTAAGAACTAGAACATTCCCCCAGGGAAACTGAGTCCTAGTTTGGATATGGGAAACCCAAGGCAGTCTAAAAACCACTCAAAGAGGCTCTGACTGTTCAGGAACAAAAACATTTCCTAAGATTAATAATTAGCATAGGTGAATTTTCTATCCTGTTTTGTCTTGCTATTGTGATTATTTTATTTTATAGATATGAGTGTTTTGCATGTTATATCTGTGCACCACTTGCATGCCTGGTGCCCATGGAGACCAGAAGAGGGCACTAGATTCCCCTGGAACCAGAGTTACAGATGGTTGTAAGGTGCCATGTGAGTGCTAGAAACCGAACCCAGGTCCTCTGCAAGAGCAACCAGTATTCTTAATCACTGAGCCCCCTTGTTTATTTAGATAGGGTCTTGCTATATAGCTTTGACTGGCCTCAAACTGGCAGGAATCCTCCTGCCTCTGTGTCTACCACCCAATTGCTGGGATAAGAGTTTGTGTACCACCAAAGAAAATGAGTGAAATTACTGTCAAGCCTTGGATTAACTCTTGAGGCTCTCCTCTTGCACTGTACAAATATAATTAGTCACTGCTTACCATGCTCTCTCTACCTCCCACATCCTTCTCTTTCAACATGGTTATTCCTATACCCTGTCATTTAGTCTCAACTTAGAACTCACTTCTCTTGAGAATGAATATGATCAAAATACATTATATGAATGTATTAAAATGTCATAATGAAACCCATTATTTTGTACAATGAATATATTCAAATTAAAGAGTATATGGAACCATTATGCTAGGAGGGAGAAGAATAAGAGGAGGAGAAGGAAGAAAAGGAGGAAGAGAAGCACGAAGCCCAGAGAGATGGCTGAATGTATAAAGGTATTTGCCACCAAGCCCAAAGACCTAAAGTTCCCTGAGTTCTAGTCCCAGGACCCACACGATGGAAGAAAAGAATGGACTCCAGTAGGTTGTCCTCTGACCTCCTCACACACACCACAGAACACACATGCACTCACGTGGACAGAGTAAAATGTAGCTTAAGAAGTTAAGTAAAAAGACTAGGGGTGTAACTCAATGACAGAGCACTTACCATGTCCAATGCTGTAGGTTCAGCACCCCCTCCAGTCTTTCTGTCTCTCTCTCTCTCTCTCTCTCTCTCTCTCTCTCTCTCTCTCTCTCTCTCACACACACACACACACACACAACACACACACACACACACACACACACACACACACACACACTCACTTTTATTTCCTTCATGTATTCTCATATACCAATAGAATGTATTAACTCAGTAACTCAATAGAGTATATTAACTTCCAAAACTCTGGTCAATTTGTAATATATTTATTCTGGGTTTTAAGAACAAGCTTAGGCTGGATTTCTTTCACTACCTCTCCTTTCCTTTGCAGAGCTGAGGATGAAACCCAAGGCCTCAAATATTCCAGGTAAGAGCTCTACCACTTCACTCACTCAGCCATCAAAGCATCAAAGTCTACAGAAAAAAAAAAAAATTTTTAATGGGAAAAATTTTAAATGGACAAAAATGCCAATAAAAACAAGCCATCAAAATATACACAAAAGCCGGGCGGTGGTGGCGCACGCCTTTAATCCCAGCACTCGGGAGGCAGAGCCAGGCGGATCTCTGTGAGTTCGAGGCCAGCCTGGGCTACCAAGTGAGTTCCAGGAGAGGCGCAAAGCTACACAGAGAAACCCTGTCTCAAAAACCAAAAAAAAAAAAATATACACAAAAATGGGGGGAAATGCCTCCTGAAAAAGTTAGTATAACAAACAACACGACTGCTCTAGGTTCAAAGATTCTAAAAGACATCTGAAATTTTCATGTAAGAACCTTAAAGAGGGAACTGAAGTGATGAACGGCTTGGCGGTTAACAGTAGGTACTGCTCTTACAGAACCTGAGATCTGGTTCCCAACACCACACCAGGTGGCTCACAACCTCCTGTGGCTCCAGCTCCAAGGACCCCATGCCCTTTTCTGATGTCCCAGAGCAGTGCACTCGAAGGTATAAGCCCACACCCCATACATAAATATCAAATTTTTTTAAATATGTTAAAAAAAAACAACAACAAAAATGTCTTAAAGAGGTCTGGGCTTATAGCTTAGTGGTAGAGAGCTTACCCAACAAGCACAAAGCCCTAGATTCAATTGCCACTATCACAAAAACAAAACAAAGAAACTTTGAAGAGATCTTAGATGCAAAAACACTCAATTTTATAACAATGAAGAATTCTGATTTCACACAAAGAAGCTGTTAGATAACATTATTGTTTTTAGTTATCTTGGTTGAAACTTTACTATTAAGGTCTTACTGGGTGAATATCTTAATTTTTTAGAAGATGTATTACCCATTCTGTAAAGTATCATGCCTGAAACTCTCAACTTATTTCAAATAGTTCACCATAAAACGTTATTTTACTTTCCCTTGGGAAAAGCCAATCAGTACTAACCTAACAAAGCCTCCATTTTTTAAAGTCTGCAAGAAGGCACAGGCCTCCAACGTTCAGACAATAGCTAACTATTTGGGCTGGGGTGTAGCTCAGCAGGAGAGTACTTAGCATCATGAGGTCCCGAGTTGCATCCCCAGCATCAAATGAGAGTAACTTGGTATCCTTACTTTTCTTCGACACAAAGGGACCCGTGTAGGGTCTATGTACGTTTATATGTACATACAGATAGACGCATCCTGCTAAGGGTATAAAAAAAGCTATCTTTTTTAAAAAATCAGAATGCAATGTGTCTCAGGTAAACAGATGTCCCACGAAAGCTAAATTTTCGGATAAAACATTCCTTTCCACACACACACACCCATACACCCACACACAAAGAAAAAAACGAGGAAAGGGCTGTCCTCACCCACCTTTCGGCCAAAGCTCGGCTGCAGCAAACAGAATCGCCCGGTCCGAGAATGGAAGATGCAGCGTCTCGATGTGATGCCAATGGCGGAAAGTCTATTCTTTCTGGGAGGGGGGCTGGGGAGAACAATTCCACAAAGGTTACTTTGCACGGGCTTTAGAAGAAAGGTGGATGCAAACAGCTCCGGGCTGAGTCGTGATGCGCACTCGGGGCCGCGGCACCTGGAAAGGCTGCAGAACCCGGAGGACGCGCGGCCCCGCGAGCAGAGCTCGGCCCGCCCCGCCGAGGCCTACCTAGTCCTCTCCCTCCCGGTGCCGGCCCCCGCACCCCCTCACCGAATCCTCACCGAGCTGAGTGGAGAGCCCTCGGACAAACGCCGAGAAGGTCTCAGAGCTCCGAGGAAAAAAAAAGGGGGGCAGTCGGCGTGACGTCACTTCCGCTTCCGGCTCGGAGTTATCGGCCACGTTGGATCCCTTCAGGCCAGGGAGAAAAGCTTGTTTGTTCCCGCGTCTGGGCAGTTGCACCCTTCTTCGGGTGGGCTCGTAAGGGGAGTAGAGACTGGAAAAGAGCCGAGAGGTCGAGGTCAGAAGCGAGGCCTTGAAGGGCAGGCAGCGCGGGGGCGGGGTGAGGGGCGGGACCAGGCCCGGGTGCGCCGCAGTTGATGGCGGACCGGTGGGGCGAGGATGGGGGTGGGGACGCCCCATGGAGATGCTGCTGACAAAAGCTTTTCTGTCGGGCCTCTCCCTCACGCCCGCGGTGCCCTTAGCCATGTTGCATAATCTGCCAACCCAGGAAAAATGATCCGTCTGGTCCCTTCAGTCACTGCCGTCTCCAGACACCTTTTTGTGGACCTGTCTTTGTGTGCCTCTGGACACCGTGCAGACACCTCGGCCGTTGATTCTGTTGTGTTTTTAGAATAAAGGCACAACCCCCACCACCACCCAGGGCTCAGTTTGTAAAGCCCCTGCCTAGCATGCACTAGGCAGGAAGCCCTGGAATCCATCTCCAGCACCGTGAGATGGTGCCCGCCTGTCATCTCAGTGCTTGGGAGATGGAGACGAGAGGTTCAAGGCCAGCCTCCGCTACATAGTAAATTCGAAGCCAGCCTGGGATACATGAAACCCTGTCTCCAAAATAAAATAAAAATGGTCTTTCTGTAAATTCTGAGTCTTTTGAATTTTCTTTGTTTCCTTTCCCCCTCCATCTAATGTGGCTTGTTTGGGGTTTGGAGCGCGGGAGGAGTGTGTGTGTGTGTGTGTGTGTGTGTGTGTGTGTGTGTGTGTGTTCCCCATTGAGTCAGGGTATTTTGTAGTCCAGGCAGGATCTTATGTAGCCCAGGCTGGCCTCTAACTCCCTAGGCTGCCAAGGGTTAACTCTGAACTTCTGAGTCTCCTGCCTCCTCCTCTGAAGTATTGGGATAACAGGCATGCCCATGTTGGGATTAATAGAGTATACAAGGGTATTAGTGTATGTTATTCAAGAAGTTTGCCAACAGAGCTTCATCCTCTACCTCAAGTGTTAAGTTTTCTATTTCTTGGAATTTACCAAATAAATCAGCCTTTCCTACTTTACAAAGTAATACCGATAACATGCATTCTAAAATTGTACCTCAAGGCTTTTCTGGGTATCACTGAGTTTTCATTGGGTGGCCTTTGGGGAGTTACTGTGAACACTAATTTACAGGCATTTTTTTTTTCCAATAATTATTCACTAGGGCTGAGAATACAGTTTGGTGGCTGAGTACTTGCCTAGTACACTCAAGTCTCTAAGTTCGGTCTCCACTGCTGCACTTTTTGTTGTTGTTGTTTTTGTAAGTTTTTTGGAAGCTGAAGAGGCCTCACCCATAAGGGCACTTGCTGCTCTGAGGACCAGAATTCAGTTGCTAGCACCTACTTGATATGGCTCAAATTGCCTTTAACTCCAACTCCAGCAGATTTGGTGCCCTCTTCTGGTCTCTGCAGGCACTCACACTCACATGCACATAAATACAACTAAATAATAAAAATATGAATCTTTTTTTTTTTTTTTTTTTTTTTTTTTTTTTTTTTTAAAAGATTTATTTATTATGTATACAGCATGTATGACTTCAGGCCAGAAGAGGGCACCAGATCTCATTACAGATGGTTGTGAGCCACCATGTGGTTGCTGGGAATTGAACTCAGGACCTCTGGAAGAGCAGTTAGTGCTCTTAACCTCTGAGCCATCTCTCCAGCCCCCAAAAATATGAATCTTAAAAAGTTATTCATAGACATTCCTGCAATCCCAACACACTCCAGAGACTGAAGCAGGAGGATCAAGAGTTGGAGGCCAGTCTGGTATATATAGTGAGTTCAAAACCAGCCTGAACTACTGGATTGTACTAATTTGTATCACCAGCATCTCAGAGCACAATAAATACCTCATTCTTGAATGAATAAATAAGTGAAATATAGGACACTGAGAAGAAAAGTCACTCAAGACTACTCTTTTGAATTCTGAGGAAGTGTCTCAAGGGAAGCTGTGTACTTGAAAACTGCTGTATTAATCAGAGCTCTTGGAGGCCAGCCTCAACCACATAGTGAATCCCTGTCTATAAATAAATAATAAAATTGTATCTGTATGTTAGCAAATTTAGCTTACAGATATGTTGAATTGGCAACTCTTTTGCTGTTCTCTTCCATCTTCTCTGTATACAATGATCAGTTTGTAGGAGGAAGTCTGTATTTGTAAAGAATATTTGGGTTTCATGAAATTTTAGATAATGTGAGGTCCTAATATTTTTTTTCCGATTTTTAGTGGTAGTGGTGGTGGTGTGTGCATGTGCATGGGCATGTGTGTGACAGGAAGAGCAGGCATGTACATGCAATGTATGGAGGTCAGAGGAGAACTTTCAGGAGTCGGTTCTCTTCTCATAGGTTCCAGGAATGGAAGTCAGCAATGGAAATCAGCATCTTTCACCCACTGAGCCAGCTTGCTGGCCCAAATAGCTTACTTTTTTAGAGACAATTTAGCAACTTGTGTACTTTCTATTTTTGGAATAATTCAGAGTAAAACTAGGTCAGGCATAGAGGCATTCACCTTTAATCCAGCACTCAGGAGGCAAATATAGGTGGATCTCTGTGAGTTCAAAGCCAGCCATCGATACAGATTTCAGAACAAAACAAAAGACAAAGCTACTGTTTTATATGTGGATCCTAGCTGTGTGTGTGTGTGTGTGTGTGTGTGTGTGTGTGTGTGTGTGTGTGTAAGTCATGAACCTAGAAAGGGGACCATGAATGGGGTGGGAGGAGAGGTTTTAAGGAAATAGGAGTTGGGCTGGAGAGATGGCTCACTGGTTAAGAGCCCTGGTTTAATTCCTAACACATACATGGTGGCCCACAACTGTCTGTAACTTCAGCTCCAAAGATACCTGACACCCTCTTTTAGCCTCCATGGGCACCAGACATGCATATAATGCCCAGAAATACATGCAGAAAAAATACCCATACCTATACAAAAAAAAATTGGTTTAAGAGGTAGAAGTAGAGGCGTTAAGCTGGAAGTGGGTAAGAGGGTACATTTTGAAGAGGTGGGAATTGCAGAAATGAATGGGGGAGGACAGTCAACCAAAACAAGGTATGTATGAAAATGTCATAACGAAACCTATTACTTTGCTTACTAAAAAAAAAACACGTGAAAGGGGCTAGAAAGATGGTTCTCTATAACTGAAGCTCCAGGGGATCTGACCCCAGGATCTGTTCTGATTCAGTGCAGACAGGAGGCAGATCACCCCTATTTCTGTAAATACGTTTTGAATGAGATTGTTGTTCTTGAAAATGTGTACCTATGTTTATCACCTTTTAGTTTTGTAAAGACAGGATGTACATGGCTCAATATTTGGCCAAGCTAGCAAAATGATAAGTGTTGGTTTGTGTTTAAAGATGTTTTGATATAAAAGTAGGGAAAAAAACATATTTGACATAGTTGGTTTTGCCAGAGGTTAACATTGGGGGATGGGAAAAACTTATTAGTGTGGAAAAAACGCTTGGTTTTGATGTATAAATAAAGACAGCTGGAGCTATTTGGGGCTGGTCACTTGTGTGAAACTCATCTGGTGGTCGGACAGTTCATTTCTTTGCAACAAAACCCCTTCCCCATCTCAGGACCTGAACCTGAGCTGAGGCTGGACCCCAGTAATAATGTATTTGCTATTACATGATATATGATATACTTAATATTGTATAGTATATTGTGTATTAATTTGTATGATATATTTGATATTAATATATATGGGCTGGGGAGATGGCTCAATTGTCTAAGAGCACAGGCTACTCCTCCAGAGGACCCAGGTTTGATTTCCAGCACCTACATGACTGATCACAGCCATCTATAACGCCAGTTCCAGGGACCCTTCACAGGCACCAGGAAAGATACAGTTGCACAGCTGTTTTGCACAAGCAAAACACTCATACACATAATAAAATAATAAAATTTTAATATATATGTATATAAAGGCCTGTCAATGTTGATTGGTTATGTTTTTGTTGCTGTAATAAAACACATGACCAAAAACAACTTACAAAAGAAAGAGTTTATTTGGACTTATGTTTCCCATGGGATGAGAGTCCATCATGGTAAAAAAAAAAAAATCATAGCAGCAGGCAGGCATGGCAGCTGAATCAGGAAGCTGAGAGATCATGTCCCAACCCCAAGCTAGAAGCAAGAGAGTGAGCTAGAGATGGGGTGAGGCCTCAAACTTTCAAAGCCCACCCCCAATGACATCTTTCCTCCAGCAAAGCCTCATGTCCCCATGACCTCTCCAAACAGCCACCAGCTGGGGACCATGTGTTCAAACCCCTGAGCCTATGGGAGACATTCTCTTTCAAACAACTACAATTGTTAATGGTAATTTTTTTCTACTTGTTTGAGACAAAGCCTTACGTAGCCAAGATGGCCTCAAACTCCCTAAGTAGGCATAGTAAGAGTCCTAACTCGAGAAAGAAAAAGGAAAACAAAGAGTTGGGAGCAGGGGGATGGTGGCACATGCCTTTGATCCCAGCAGAGGGAGAGGCAGGGGGATCTCTGTGAGTTCAAGGCCAGCCTGCTCTACAGAGAGTTCAGTTCTACCCAAGGAAAGGTGGAAGGTGAGATGTGACCCTACAAAGCTGCCTTCTGACGTCCACTAGAGCACCACAGTAACTGGGTACCCACATGTACACATCATACACACAAATAATTAAAAGAAAAATCAAAGGTTTTTAAAGCCAGGCATGGTGGTGCATGTCTTCAATTCCAGTGCTCAGGAGGCAGAAACAGTGGGATCTCTGTGAGTTTGCAGCCAGCCTGGTCTACATAGGCAGATCCGGGCTAGCCAGAGATACATAGTGAGACCATCTAAAAAAATTTTGGTTGGTTTTTTGTTTGTTTGTTTATTGTTTTGTTTAAGTAAGAGGCAGGGCTAGAATGATGGCTTTGTTGTTAAAGAACATTTGTTGCTCTTCAAGAGGATACAAGTTTGATTCCCAGCACCCACATCTGATGATTCACAACTGTCTTAGGGTTTTTAATTGCTGTGAAGAGACACCATGACCACGGCAACTCTTGTAAAGGAAAACATTTAATTGAGGTGGCTCGCTTACAGTTTCAGAGGTTCAGTCCATTATCATCAGGATGGGTAACATGGCAGCATGCAGGCAGATGTGGTTCTGGAGCTGAGAGGCCTACATCTTGACTCAGAGGCAACAGGAAGTCAACTGACTGTCACACTGAAGCTTGAGATAAGAGAGACCTCAAAGCCTGCCCCACAGTGACACACTTCCTCCAAAAAGGCCACACCTCCTAATAATGCCACTTCCTTTGGGGGCCATTTTCTTTCAAACCACCACAACAACCAACTGTAGCTCCAGTTCCAGTGAATCATACACTCTCTTCTGGTCCTCGTGGCCACCTGCACTCTTGTGCATATACCCACCATATATACAAAAATAAATTTTTTTTAAGTGAAGAGCTGAAGATGTGAGCACTTATCTAACATGCAGAAGTGTCTGGATTTGTTCCTCTGTCCCCATACAAAAAAAAGGGAACAGGGTGAATTAGGGTTTTCCCTAAAGGAACAGAACTTATGAAGCAAATAGAGACGATAGATAGATAGATAGATAGATAGATAGATAGATAGATAGATAGATGATAGATATTTACTGTTGCTATAATAAACCACCATGATCAAGACAAGAAAGAATATATTTGGGATTACAGTTACAGAGAGTTCGAATCAATAATGGCAGGGGTTCGAATCAATAATGACAGGGACAGCATTGCAGCAGGGGGCAGGCATGGCCGCAGGAACAGGAAGTTGAGAACTCACATGTGGAACCACAAGCACTAAACTAACTGAAAATGACCAATTCTTTAAACTTTTCAGTCCTACCTCCAGTGACATACTTCCTCCAACAAGGCCATACTTCCTAAACTGCTGTGGGATGTCTTTCTGTACACTATGAATACGTGTTGCTCTGACTGGTTGATAAATAAAGCTGTCTGGCCTATAGCAAGTCAGGCTATAGCTAGGCAGGAAATTGATGAGAGAGACAGGAAGAAAAAAGGCAGAGGGGAGAGACTCCAGCACCGCCAGGAGAAGCAAGATGTGAAAGTACCCATAAGCCACAGCCACGTGGCAACTATAGATTAATAGAAATGGGTCAAGTTATAAGAGCCAGCTAGCAAGAAGCCTGCCATAGGTCATGCACTTGGTGATTAATATTAAGCCTCTGAATGATTATTTTATAAGTGGCTGTGGGGCCTTGGGGCCGGGCGAGACCGGAGAAACCTTCCGGCTACACTAAACCTCCCCAAACAGCACCACCAACAGGGACCAAGTATTCAAATGTAGGAGCCCATAAATGACATTCTCATTCAAACCCCTACAATATATGAAAAGGAGATTCTTATGTTGGCCTACAGGCTGCAGTTTGGGTACCCCAACAATGTTTGTCTCGTGTTGGAAAGGGCAAGAATCCAGTGGTTAATCTGTCCACAAGGCTTGGATAGCTCATCAGTCCTGATTTGGCACTGGAGTCCTGAAGGATGCCTGGAGAGCTGCTAATCTTCAATCTATGTTGGAATCCCAAAGAAATTGGTTCTAGTACTAATGAAGAAATGCCTCAGCAACAGAACAGATTGACTCACTAGCAACAGTGAGCCAAGCAGGCAAAAAGCGGTTTCCTTCTCCCATGTCCTTTTATCTGGGCAACAGAAGATGCTGCCCAGATTTAGGGTGAGTCTTCCTGCTTCAAATAATCTGGTCAAGAAAATCCCTCGCAGGAGTGTCCAGCAGTTTAAGTGTTAGTTGATTCCAGATGTAATCAAGTTGACAAGATTAGCCATCATGGGCTGCTAGGGAAATGACTCTACTGTAAATATTTGCCATGCAAGCATAAAGACTTGAATTATTATCTTTAGAAGCCAAACTCAGGAGCATGATATAGCATCTATAATCCCAGCACTCCTACAGCAATATATAATGTGGAGACAGGAAACTTCTAGGAAAGTCACAGGCCAGTTATCCTGGTATAAGCAGCAGTGAACAAGATACCTTGTCTCAAATAAGTTAAAAGCAAGATATTTGAGGTATCTACTGACCTTCACGTGGTTGTCCTGACAGGTGTGGGTCCACACTCACACACATGAACACTGTTTTGTATGGTGGATGATCCTCAATAGTGGCACTTTCTGTTCTGAGTGAGTGAGTTTATTGACTACACAGCAAGCAGGAAAACAAGAATAAGCCAGCAGCAGAAAGATAGTAGAGCATGGTATCAGACTCTGCCACCAGCAGAAAGCTCAAGATAGGGTGCAGGCAGTCAGCCAGGCCCCTGGTGAATAAAGAGGGTCTCAGGGCATATCCCAGATAACTCGTCCAGTTAGCCATTCCCATCACAGGCATTTTATATCATAAGATACATCAGTCTTTTGCTTTGGGAAGATACTTGGAAATAGTTTACCTCCCAGCTGTGTTCCAGGACATAATGTTATTATTCTGCCAATTTTCTCTACTTTTTCAACATGATATTTTCATTCTTGGCCTTGTCTCCATTTTCTCACAGGGCCAGGGGCAGGGCAGTCCATCCCAGGACAGGAGGTCATGGAGGACACTCAAGACAAATGTACTTGGGTCGGAAGTGGAGGACTAACCGCACTTCCAGAACCAGCTTCTCAATAATCTTAAACAGCGCATGGCAGTGTACTAACACAATGTGTATTACATCTTGTTTTTAAATTATTCCTGAGTAGTTACAGGATATGAAGGGACTACAATGAGTAGTAAGTACAATGGGTAAAAGTAGCAACATAGTCATCAATACAAGTGCAGTCATTAGTGATATTATCACTACATCACATTTATATGTTTCTCAGCCTGCAGCCCATCCCAAGAGTCCTATGGAATGAGTTATTTTACTAATTTTGTTTGTAAATCTGAGATCAATGCAGAAATATTCTGAGAATCATCATTAAGGTCAAAACAACACATGGCTGGAAATTCTCTGCACTCAGGTGGTGTAATAATAAGCAACAGCAGCTCAAATATACCTTGGCACATATTGATTAATTCAATTCACTTTGTTTTTCTTGTATAAAAACCCTTACATGGTGGCCGCAGCTGGAGCCTGGGTCCTCTGAACAGAGACTCTGGTGAGAGTTTTCACAAGATGGTCAGTGAACTCCTGATAAGGAGGCCTGGTGAACAGTCTTTTTCCAGAGTTTGGAAGGCAGGTAGCTGTAGGTTTAGGAGATGGCATCAAAGGTGACCTTGGCAAAGGTGCCCAGGGTGGCAGTGCAGCCCCTGGCTGATGTGCAGCGTTTATCAGTCCTGGCCATCATCAGTAGCTTCTTGGGCACAGGAGCAGAGACAATGCCAGTGCCTCTGGGGACAGGGATGAGACGCACCAACATAGAGCCACAGCAGCCTGTCACTTTGCAGGGAACAGTGTGGGGTTTGCCAATCTTGTTCCCCCAGTAGCCTCTCCGCACAGGTATAGTGGAAAGCTTGGCTAAGATGATGGCCCCTCGGATGGCAGTGGCTACCTCCTTAGTGCGCTTAACACCAAGACCAACATGACCATTGTAATTCCCAATAGGGACAAAAGTCTTGAACCTGGTCCTCTGGCCAGCCCGAGTCTGCTTCTGCACTGGTATGATCTTCAGAACCTCGTTCGTTAATGATGCACCCAGGAAAAAGTCCATAATCTTAAATTCCTTAGTGGGCAGGGATTTGATCTTCATGACCTTGACCAGGCGGCCCAGTTCGGTGATGGGGATCCAGTCCTTGTCTTCCGCTTTACTTCCAAGAGTCCTGAGGCCTTTGGCCACGCCTACAACTGCTGCTGCCAACTCCTCAGAAGCCAACCCTGGTCCTCCAGCAGCACAGGCTTCTTCCGCCATTTGGTGTTTCCCCGAAGAAGAAAAAGTTTGATTAATTCTTAACAGCAGTCAAGGCTAAGGCAGTGCTGTTCACTACTTTAGTGATGAAGCTTCTAACTGAAAGTTCACTTTGCAACCCAGCTGTGAGACCTGGAACGGCTCGGAAAGATGTAGCTACTGCAATAGTAGTCAATGCAGGTACAGGATGAGGTTATCATCACAAGATGCAGAAAGAGTGCGCCTGACCCAAAACGTGGAGCTCTTTATGATAAGAGCCCTTATTATAAAGACGTCTCTACACTATGTCACCGATCACGCAGCCCATACATCTCACTAGTGTGATCAGAAGATACGTTAAAACAAAGCGAACACTATTCACAAGCTAGAGACGGCTTCTGCAGAAACGTGCTGTCAGTAGAATTACATTATATTCTTAGAGCGGGACAGTCAGTACAAAGACAGCACTGATTAACAGTATCGGTGCTGGCCACGTGTGTAGGTGTCTAGTGGGTTAGCATGAAGGGCATCCCTGTAGCATTTACCAGTGTCTCCACAGATAATGCCCCTCTCTATCAGGTTATTTTGTAGCAATTTTTAAGAACATTTTTGAAGATTTTATTCTTAATTATATGTGTGTATATGAATAGAGGTGCTCACAGGGGGCGGAAGAGATGATTCCCCTTGGAGCTGGAGTTAGAGGTGGCTGTGAGCTTCCTCACATGGGTGCTGGAACTGAACTCCGGTCTTCTGCTAGAGCACTACGCACTCTTAACTTTTAACTGTTGAACCATCTCTCTAGCCCCAGTTTTTTTAATTTATAAATGACATTTATTCACTTATTGTTGTGGGTGGAGGGAAGAAGTGGATGAGTCTGCCGGGGCGGAGTGTGGAGGTCGGAGGACAACGTGCAGGAGTCAGTTCTCTCCTTCTTTCATGTAGCCCCGGGACTGAACTCACACTTCTGGGTGTGGTGGCGAATACCCTTACCAGCTGAGCCGTTCCACTGGCCCTTGTAGCAGTTTTCTAGACTATATCTATTATGAACACCAAAAGTAAGCTGATTAGATTTAGAGCTAAATTTAACCTGAAATCTGGTTTTCTTGTTGTTGTTTTGTTTTTCAAGACAAGGATTCTCTGTGTAGCCCTGGCTATCCTGGAACTCACTCTCTAGACCAGGCTGGCCTCGAACTCATAAAGATCCTCCTGCCTCTACCTCCTGAGTGCTGGGACTAAAGATGTGTGTCACTATGCCAAGCTTATATTTGTTTTTATTTCCTGTGTATATATGTGTGCCTGAGTTTTCATAAGTGCACCTTATACATGCAGGAATCCAGAGAGGTCAGATCCCCTGACATTACAGATGGTCATAAGCCACTTTGCGGGTGCTAGGAGCCAAGCCCACGTCCTTTGCAAGTACAGCAAGTGCTCTTAATTGCTGAACCATCTCTCCAGTCCCTCCCTACAGTTATTTTAAAAATTACATTCATTTATTTCCATGAGGGAGAAAGTGGGTGTGCATATGACATGGCATCCTTGTGGAGGTTGGGACAACTCATCAGAGTATATTCTCTCCTACCACATAAGTTTCTGGGTTCAAACTCAGTCCTCATGCTTGGTGGCAAGTGCCTTTACCCACTGAGATATCTCAATGGCTGCTTTTTATGTTTGATGTAGATAAAGTCCTTATCCATTGCGTTGCTCTAGGGAGTCACATGGTGAAATCACAGTTGTTTTTCTGGGGGGGGGGGGATCAATAACGTTTTTGAATTAAGAGATGTCTTTGTTGGCCTGGAAAAATACCTCAGTTGTCTCCCTCCTCGTAAACTACTCGTCTGACAGGAATGGTGCAGTTAGTCCGGGAACAAAGGATTTGCACAGCTCCCAGAAGAAGAAGAATATCGAATTGGTCTCATAGAGATCAAGCAGCCTTCAGCAACATGCTGAGACATTAAGTATAATGGACATAAAATTCAAGATTCAGCTAGGCATGATGGAGCACGACTTTAATCCCAGCACTCAGGAGGCAGACGTAAGCAGATCTCTGAATTCAAGGCCAGTCTGGGCCTACAGATTGAGTTCCAGGACAGCCAGAGTTACAAAGAGAAACCCTATCTCAAGAAAAATATAAATAAAATATAATAAATGCCCTGATTCGATATACTCATGTGAGTAATGGGTGTATGAGACAGCTGGTCATCTCCTGGGCAGATGACCACTACTGTTTCATACTGAATTTGTGCCACAATTTTCATAGCATGTGGGAGGCTTTCAGGGGGGCTCTTTATTTCAGGCCTTCATAAAGTACTGATTGATCCAAAGGCTTTGGCTCCTGTACTGCTGGCAGTGTCAGAGGGTTCCCTTGTTTTACTTTAACTTCATCAAATGGACAGAGCACTAACTGAGCTATTTTGATATGTCTTTGCGATGGGCAGATCTTTGGCTCCAACAGTATTTAAATCACCTTAATCTCCCTCCAGTGGTCTGGCTGAATCATTCTACTTAGTATTTGAGTTCCAAGATGGCCAGACCTGACTTTCCCAAGATTAGCCCAAAAAAATCTAGGAGGGAATAGAGCACACTACCAGTAGGTATCACAAGCAGCATAAACACGCAGGGCGGCGGCGGCTGGCGGCGGGCGGCGGGCGGGGCGGCGGCGGCGGCGGCGGGGCGGCGCATGCCTTTAATCCCAGCACTCAGGAGGCAGAGGCAGGCGGATCTCTGGTGAGTTCCAAGCCAGCCTGGGCTACAGAGTGAGTTCCAGGACAGGCTCCAAAGCTACACAGAGAAACCCTGTCTTAAAAAAACAAACAAACAAAAAAAAAACAAGCAGCATGAACGCTAAGTGACACTCCGTGGGGAAGTACATATCCAGTCTCACTGAATCAGAAAATTGCCCAAAAAGACACCTGAGCACCAGCCTTAACCTCCCAGGACATTATCACTATTGCTTCATATTTTGTCTCCAACTATGGTTTGGAGATTTAGAGTCATCACCCATATTAGTGGTGTGTTTCATTTTGTCCTGTTGACCTATTATTTAGGTCTGTACCATTTCCAGTAAATGATCTTTCCATTTATGGGAATGAGCCTTGCCCTAACTGTTTTAATTGCTGTATTAACATCTGTGATGGTTATTCTTGGTTGTCAACTTGACTATATTTGGAATTAACTAAAACTCAAATGGTTGGGCACACTTGTCAGGTGTATTTTTTTCTTAATTAAATCATTTGAAGTGGGAAGACCCACTTTTCATCCAGATCTTGAGGTGGGGAAGATCCACCTTCAATCTAGGCCACACCTTCTGGTGGCAGCCTCTGTAAGGACATGGAAGAAGGAAAACACTCTTTTAACCTGTTTGCTCTTGCTCTCGCTGACAAGTCTATTCCTTCACTGGCATTAGAGCACCACTTCTTTGAGAATCCTGGATATACTGAAGATCAGCTGAGGTATCCAGCCTCATGGACTGAACAGCTACTGGATTCCTGGACCTTCCATTGGTAGACAGCCATTGTTGGACTAGCTGGAGCACAGCTTGTAAGCCATTCTAATAAATCCCCCCATATATAATAAAGAATCCATATATTTTATATAAACATATCTATTTATAAACACATTCATATGTTAGATAGATAGATTAATTCTATAAGTTCTGTTATTCTAAAGAACCCTGACTAATACAGCATTCCATTTATGTTTTCTGCCAAACCCTCAGCTTTCAGAGGATAGAGAATATGATAAATCCATTTTATATCATGCATCTTATTACATTCCTATATTAACTTACACTTGAAGTAGCTCCCATATCACTCTGGATTTGTTATGAGCATATCAAGCTTAGCATTATAGTTTAGAGTCCACATAGTATTCATTTGGGCAGCATGGGCATATGGACATACAACCAAACATCCAGATGTAGGTATTTACTGCCACAGAGATGGACTGACAATTTTGAGATCAAGTCAAAGCTCCCATATTATTGATCTGCCAGATTGTCCTGGTGATTTTGCCTAATGAATATGATCTATCCAATGATGCAGGATATCCCACTTCTGCATCTGCTGGCAGAGGGGATCTTTGAGGTTACTCTTCTTTATGATATCCTGAGTACTAGGCATCCCATAGTCCTGTGCCCACCTGTGAGCAACATACTCTCCAAGATGTATGCTTGATGACACTAGGCTCCTATGCCTGCCCTGTTTCATGAGTGGGTGGGTTTGATGTGTGCCCATGTTGTAATGGAGTGTGGAGTCTCATTAGTACTTCGTGATAGGCAGTGATTGGTTCAGTTTCAGTCAAAGCCCAGAAGAAGCTAGTAACTGTTTCTCTAAAGGAGTAATACGCTTCACTGGCAGAGGACAGATTTCTATTCCAAAAGCCTGAAGGCACCCTCTGTTTTTCTCATTTCTGCCACAAACTCCAGTTGGCATACATCCCATCAGCTGTTCCTTGTAATTCAATGTGGCCAGCCAGACCTTTAGTGCCACGTATTATCTGTTTTTGCATGTTCAAATGTTTGCTCAGGGCCTGTGCAAACTGAAATTTCTTTCTAGTTGTTTTATATAGAAGGTTCAAACTGTTCTAGATGAAGGATGGTGGTGCTGGAAACCAATCAGACCAATGGACTTTGGGCTTGCTTATTTATCCTATACAACAAGAAATTACAATTTCTTCAGTCTGGATTTAAATAATATTTACTATCTGCCTTGATTCCAAAATACTTTCTCCAAATTAGACAGTAGTTTCCAGTCCTTGAGTTTTCACAGGGTTGATTTCCCATTCAAATTACTTCAACCCAGTTAGCAGTCACTAACACTACAGCTTCTGGGATGGCTTCTTCCTCCATCCTCTGAAGCATGATGTTATCAATGTAACTCATTATCTGAATGGAGACAGACACCTTTACACTCTGCAAATGCTCTGCTATGAGGTGATGGCATGAGGTGATGAATATACCCTTGGGGTAGGCATACAAATGTACATTCTTTGCCCTTGCCAGGTAAAGGAAAAACTGCTTGCATTGATCAGGATGGGTATATACTGAGGCAAGCATTAGCCAGATCTATAACAGAGCCAGGTGCCTGAATGGCACTGTACTTCTCTAAAAAGGGTGACAGCATCTGGGACAGCAGCAGTGAGAGGCAGAGCTACTTATTTAACTCCCAACAGTCTTTGGTCTTCTTCCATGATCATTTTTCTAACAGACCATATGGATTTGCTCCACTAAGCAGTAGTAGGCACCAAAAACTTATACTTCCGAATCCTCCGTAGTCTGGGCTATTTCTTCGTGGTCCCTTGATGATATTGCCTCATTTGCATCACCATTAGTAGCTCACCAACACAGGCACCTGTTTAGGCTTACAAGAAACAGTTCAGATTTCAAATTGATAAGTTCCATCATTTAAATTTAGTTTTAATCCTCTTAACATATCAGTGCTCACAATCTACTCTGGAATGGGAACTATCATTACCTCAGGCCCCTGTCTAGGAAGCTGGCCACTTTTTAAATGGAACTGTAGCTTGTTTGGCAAAAATTCCCTCCCCTAATCTAGTAATTGTAACTGGTTTCCCTTTGAACAATTTTGGATTACCATAAATTAAATTGGTCTCATCTCTAGTTCCCACCAAAGTACTAGTATGGTAGTTGACCCCATTTTTCCAATAGACTATGACTTTAATATGGGGCCTAAAGTCTTTACAGGTCACCCTCTCTTCTGGAGCTAGACTTGCCAGTTTTGAAAATAAAACAGCAAACAAAGCAAAAGGAGCCACTGTAGCAATGGGGGACCACCAGGGAAGCATCAGCCAGGGGCTTTCCGGAGGATAAGGGATGCCTCTGTCTTTTATCTTTAAACATGTCACAGTTCTTGGCTAGTCACTCCATCTATTTTATCACGTGGCACTTCTGACTTAAGAAGGGCAATGAGCCGGGCGGTGGTGGCGCACGCCTTTAGTCCCAGCACTCGGGAGGCAGAGCCAGGCGGATCTCTGTGAGTTCGAGGCCAGCCTGGGCTACCAAAGTGAGTCCCAGGAAAGGCGCAAAGCTACACAGAGAAACCCTGTCTCAAAAAACCCAAAAAAAAAAAAAAAAAAAAAAAAAAGAAGGGCAATGAATATTTGTCTCTGGGAGTTGGAAGCTCTCCTCCCCATGGTGCACATGGGGGAGGTCGCCTTCCTACAGGTCCAGTCCCAACTTCCCTCTTTGCATTACCTTTTAAATCACTCAAGTCAATAAGTTATCTATCATTTATTAGCAGAGCCCTGATAATTTGCTTATAAGCAGGAGTTGCGGTTTTAATTATCTTATCAGGGTCAGTGAGATAGGTCAGGAGGCAAAGGCACTTGCTGCCAAACTGGATGATCCAAGTTTGATCCCCAAGATCCACATGGAAGAAGAAGAGAACGAAGAAGAAGAAGAAGAGAAGAAGAAGAAGAAGAAGAAGAAGAAGAAGAAGAAGAAAACGAACTCCCAAGAGCTGCCCTCTCACTTCCACACATACTTTTGTGTCATGAATACAACCACCATAATAAATAAATAATAAAGAATAAATATTTTTAAATTGTCCTATTCCTGATTTATGTTCCTAAAGCAGGGTTAGATCATCAGCCGCTGCAACACTGGACGGCTCCAGGATTCTTCCACGGTTTGTACACAATCCTTTAAGGAGTATCACGGGTGATTAGCTGTGGGCCACCAATCAGCAGTCATCTCTTTGTCCCTGAGCACCCCTCATAGCCAGTGCCGACGTGTTGGTGCTGTCAATTGACCTGCCCTGTGCATCTGTGGTATAAGCCCTTATGCTCCACTCTCAGAACACATTGCACACTGCAGATTCTGTGGTGGCAATAACAACATTAAGTCTCTTGCATCCAGTTTAATACCAGTGACACCTAGGTCATACAATTGCACCACCTAGGTAATCAGGGGTTATTATCATTAAGGTAGCCCTTGATAATGTCATTTATTTCATGCCATGTAAAGTATTCTATTACATCCCTTCAGATCCCCAGATCCTCCTGTTGTTCTAAGCATCTGTGCATGAGAGTCCAGCTTTCGGTGAGGTGGAATTCTCTCTCCTCATCATTACACTCCTCATCACTCTAATCCTTATCCCGTACATCACTATCCCAGTACTTTCAGTGAGGTGGAATTCTCTCTCCTCATCATTACATCCCTCATCACTCTAATCCTTATCCCGTACATCACTGTCCCAGCATAGGTGTCAGGATCTCAATTTGGCCACAGCATTTGCCAGGTGGCATTTCCAGGCATTGGACCCCCATTTCCTCTCCTGCACTTATTCACTAAGGATGTATGTCTGCCATTGCAACATCATCAACAGCTCTGCAATCTGCCACCTCCTTTGCCCATTGAACATTTTTCTGTCTTCCTGCCTACATCCTCAATAGCTTTCAAGTAGGCCATTAGCAAACACCAGCCTCACCTGGCCAAAAGGGTCATATTTCTCCCAGTAACCATTTTTGAAGCCTAAGCTACACGGTGTAGCTTCAAAGCTTTCAACTTGCTGGCCCACTCTTCACAAAGACCAACCTGATTCATTCGCTACCAAGCCAATACACAAAAGAGAAGTTCCTCAGAGCCAGGGATTTGCTCAGCAGCCTTAGAATGCTTTCTCCTTCAGAACAGAACTGTATCTTGTGGAGGGATCCATGCTAGCCATGCTTATGGTTTTGAAAGAATCAAACAAGCAGCAGAAACAAGCAGAGTATGAGGCCAGGCACTTACACCACCCAGCAGAAACTGTCTGAGGAGGCCCCACCACCAAGACAGTCAGCTGGCACATCTGACCACCAGAGGATTCCAGGCAGAACGTGTTCCCTCGGGTGAGATTTCCCATTGGCAGTTCACACCACAGGCATCTTTATATCATGGGGTTAAACAGCAGCAGACTCTTTAGCTTTGGAAAGCTGCCTGGGAATGCTTACCTCCCAGTGTGCTCAAGGACACAGCACTTTTCCTCCTTCTCACAGTCTCACTGAGCTGTTTTGCTGTTCTCCTTTCTCCTCACAGGACCAGAGGAAGCTAGTCCATTCCCAGGCAAGAGGTCTTGTGGGACACTTTAAGATAGCATCCTTGGGTCTAAAGCGGAGAGGGGGCAGCCCTACCTAAGAGCCAGGTTCTCAATGATCTCAAACTGTGTGACAGCTCACTACTATAACATATATTACATACACACACACACACACACACAAACACCCAAAAGATAAAGGGACTGGGGAGTTGATTCAATGGATAAAAAACATGCCAATAAAGTGTGGAGGAGATTGGAGTTTGCACCCTGGGAATCCACATGAAAGCCATGGGCAGACATGGTAGAAACCTGTAATTCCTGCACCGGAGGTAGAGACAGGATCCTTTGGGCAATAGGCTAGTTAAACTAGCTAGAATCCTCAGGTACAGGTTCAGTGAGAGACTCTACCTCAATAAATAAAGTGGAGCATCACCAAGGAAGACTCCTGACATCAACTTCTGGAATACACACACACACACACACACACACACACACACACACACACACACACACACACACAACACACATATACATACACATACACACACATTCCTAGACACAGGCAAATGCATACACATGTGCATGTACACAACACGGGAACAAGCAACAAAGGTTAAAGTAGAGAAAAGAAGAAACTATGTAACTTAGTGACTAACAGAACCACCTGCAGCTCTGAAAGGAACAGGGAATGTCCTGGCAGGGCCAGCAATGGGCTTTCGTCTATACACATTATTAGATAACACATTATTTCAATTTATAGTATCTCTAAGACAAGAGATTCCCAAAGTTTGGATTCTCTAAAGTGCTTTAGGCAACAGTCTAATAGTTTCTAACAAACAGAAAACAAAGGCTGGCCTATTGGTTAGTCTGGGTATCTAGGCCTAAGACACTCGCCTGAAACCTGGCCCAGCGTGTTGCTTCTGGGTCCTTTATTGGGGACATTCCAATTCTGTTTGTGCAATCTACAAACTCTTCTACTATTCCCTAACTTGGCCCCAAGGGGATTTCCAGGTAGAAAAAAGAGTCTGGGTTAGGTATGGCCTCCTCCAACAAGAGAGCCATGTCAAGGAATTGGGAGATGTTTCCTAGAGGCCAGGTTTGGCTCCATTTATTTTTTGCTTTTTTCGATTTATTTTGTTATTCATTTTAAAAATGTGTTTATTTGTTATTTTGTTTAATTATATATGCTGTATGTGTCTGTTCATGAAAGTGCAGGTGTCCATAAGGGCCCGAGGCATTGGATACCCTGGAGCTGGAGTTACAGGCATTGCTAGCTGTATGATATGACATGCTTGGAACTAAACTTGGGTCCTCTGCAAGATCAGTACATGCTTTTAACCACTGAGCTATCACTCCAGTCTCTATTTTTTTCTTTTTTTTAAATTTATGTTTTATGTGCATTCTTTCATGTGCATTGGTGTTTTGCCTGCTTGTAGGTCCATGTGAGGGTGTCAGATGCCCTGGAACAGGAGTTACAGACAGGTATGAGCTGCCATGTGGGTGCTGGGAATTGAACCTGGGTCCTCTGGAAGAGAAGCCACTGCTCTTAACGGCTGAGCCATCTCTCCAGACTCAGTCTCTATTTCTTTTCTTTTTCCTTCCTTCCTTCCTTTTTTTTTTTTTTTAATTTTTGAGAGAGTGTTTTGCTGTGGAACCCTGGCTGGTCTGGAACCTGATTTGTAGAACAGCTTGGCATCATACTCACAGAAATCTGTCTGACTCTAACTCGCATGTGCTGGGATTCAGGTATGTTACCATACTAGCTTGGTTTTGTTGTTGTTGTTGTTTGTTGGTAGGTGTGTGTGTGTGTGTGTGTGTGTGTGTGTGTGTGTGTGTGTACCCATGTATGTTTGGAAGTCAGAAGAGGGTGTCAGATTCCCTGGAGCTGGAATTACTGGCGGTTTTAAGCTGCCCAGTGTGGGTACTAGGAACTGAACTCAAGTCCTCTTCCAGAGCAGGATAGGCGGTTAACTGCTGAGTCATCTCTCCTGCTCTGCTGTTTAGTTCTTTTTAAAGCCACTAATAGCAGTGATTTTAACCTGTAGCTAAATTTTAAGGCTCAAAAATAAAACATTATGGTCTATTTTCAGTATAAGGTGTGTTTAGAGCTCATCAGAGAACCACAGAGAAGCAGGAGGCCCATTTCTCTAGCTGGCAGCTGGAGTCTTGTCTCAGTCCAGCCAAAGGTTGGAAAATTACAGTCTGCTACCTGACAGAGCCCGTGTATCAGAAAGTAGGGGACTCTTGAGCCCTCGGACAGTCATAAGTCTTTTCATCCTGAACCAATAAAGTGAGTATTTAACACCAGGAAGATTGTACCTCACGAAGAATTCAACCAATGAGGAATTCATGGATAGTAATATAAGGAAAAACTACTGTTTTATGCAAAAAATGGCATGCCAGCCATTTTTGCCTTTTCTCTTGGCTGCCCTTCAACTTTGGAAGGTTGTAAAATAAACTTACCCCTTTTGTATTCTGAGTCTCCAGGACTCTTCTCACACTTCTGTGTCTTCTGTGAGTGTGTTAAATGAGATTCCTTGGAGAAGGATGTTGGTGCAACGTTACATCTGTGTTCCTTTAGAAACATGGATGTTACCAATATCTTATCTGGGGGCCAGGGTGTGGTTCAGGTGGTAGGGTGCTTGTGTAGAGCATGCACAAGGCCCTGGATTCCATCCTGGAACCAAACATACTAAGCACGGTTGAGCTCACCTGTAATCCTAGTCCTCAGGAGATAGAGGGGAAGCAGGATTTCAAGGTCATCCTGGGCTATATGAGACTCTGTCTCCCAAAAAGGGGGGTGGGGTGGGGTGGGATGGGATGTGGGATGCACAGGTGTGCCTAGAGTTTTAGCCCCAGTATTAAGTCTGGTTTTTTGTTTTGTTTTGTCAACTGACGTATTTCCCACTTGTTACCATTGATTAGAATTCACTTTGTAAAAGTATAAAAGTCAATAAGTGACTTTTTGCTACATTTTTACTGTATAAATTTTTTTCTAGTATAAATTTTTAGTATGTAAATTTAGTAAATAAGTGTTAGAAATCCAACAGGTATATTCACACATACTTTACATCATAATATAAAATACTATAAGTGCACATCCTTCCTGGGTGTTGTGGTACATATGTGTGTGCTTGCATATTCATGCATATGTGAAAGCTAGCAGTCGATATGGAAGTCTTCATCTAATGCCCCCATGCTGTTGTTGTGTTTGTTTTGTTGTTCTGTTGTTTTCAGACAGGATCTCTCGCTGAACCTGTGCTCACCAGTTGGCTAGACTGGCTGGCCACTGAGTCTCGGGATCCCCTTGTCTCCACCCCACAGTGCTGCAGTTACAGACACATGCACCATGTTAGTGAGTCTCGGGATCCCCTTGTCTCTACCCCACAGTACTGCAGTTACAGACACATGCACCATGCCACTGAGTCTCGGGAATCCTCTTGTCTCTACCCCACAGCGCTGGAGTTACAGACACATGCACCATGCCTGGCTGTTACATGGGTGTTGGAGATTTGAACTCTGGTCATCACGCTTACACAGCAAGCGCTTTGCCCACGTAGATGTCTCTCCAGCCCCCTGAATACATAATCTATTTAATTATATGACCATCTGGTGGTCTGTTTTAAAATCAACAAGCTAAGATAGCAAATACAATGGTAAGTACTTAAAGATTAATGTTGAAAGTAGGCTGGACAGATGTCAGTGGTTAAGAGCACTTGCTGCTCTTGCTGAGGACTTGGGTTCAGTTCCCAGCACCCACATGGCAGCTGAAAACCACCTGTAACTTCAGTTTCAGAGGATTCGATGCCCTCTTCTGACCTCCTAGCTACCAGGCACCCACATAGCACACAGACATACATGCAAGCAAGACACACATACATAAAAAATTTTTTTTTTTAATTTTAAAAAATACTGTGTTGTTTTTTTTTTTTTTTTAATTTTGGCTTTTGGCAACCTGAAGTCACAGTTCTTAGTTTCTGACTCTGGTTCATATTCAAGATAGATGTGTGTGCTCCAGTTGGCAATGGATAACAGGTCTGACTATGGACCAATAGAATAGATGCCGAGATCAGGGCCTAGAGCCTCTAGGCAGTAGATTCAAATAATTAGTCCCTTTCTTCACACACACACACACACACACACACACACACACACACACACACACACACACACACACGCACACTAAATGTAATACAAATTTAAGAAAAAAAAACCCAGTCTCAAAAACTAATTTGAAACGGATCCTGCCCAAGCCATGCCTGCAGCGCTCGCGATCTCAATGCCTGAGCACAAGTAAACCAAGAAGCTGGGACCTGGGCTACAGTTTCAGGTTCTCACTGTGCCTCCAGAAGAGCCCAGCCTCAGAGGAATAAAAAAATCACAAGGGGCTGGGGCATGTTTACAATTCTCACTGGCCTGGAACTCAACAAGTGGGCGAGGATGGCTGGCCACTAAGTCCCCGGGATTCCTCCTCTTCCTGCTCTCCCCCAGTACTGGGGTTACAAATGTACCACACTCGGCATTTTGTAGGTCCTAAGGATCGATCTCAGGTCCTCAGGTCCAAGGTGGCCCTAGGTTTGATCCTCATCACCAACTTAAAAAAAAAAAAAAAAAAAAAAAAAAAAAAAAAAAAAAAAGACGCAAACAAGGAACAAATTTCTCAGTGGGATTCTTCCTCCATCACAGTAGGTCCTAGGGCTTTTTAAGTTGGTTTTTTGTTTTTGTTTGTTTGCGTTGTGGTTAGTATCCAGGACTTCACACTTGCTACACACGAGCCACACCCTGGATACTAGGAATACAACGTTGTAGTCTAGGAGTCAGTCCTGTTCAGCTCGCCTGTCTGTCCTCAGCTTCTGCGCCCTAATACATTTAGCCTTGGAATTCCCAGTACGTGACTCCAGACCAGTCTGCGTAGGCTGAACAGCTAGACGGCAGGCATGCAGCAAGGCTTTTCTGAGCATCCAGTGGGGCAAGTCCCCGCATGAAACCTTGCTCTGCAGGTCTATCCCGCTGTGCACACTACCGCCCCACCTCCCGACCAAACTTGCGTGTGTAGGCTCCGCGTTGGGTAGCGGACCCGCCCCAGAGTAGGACTCTGGATGGGTCAGTACGGGCGGCCTGGACCCTGGACAGCGGCCCCGCACCCACGAGGAGGTAGCCCCGCCCCCATGAAGGAGGCCCCGCCCCCAGCGTTCCGGCTCATTCTTAAAATCCGCGGTGCTCCAAGCGGGTATGAGTCAGGCAGCGGCAGCCGGGAGCTGTGTACTGCTCCCAGCCTGTTTACTGCCGCTGAACCCCAGCTTGTGCACCCCTCAGGAGGCTGTCCCGGAAGTGACACCATAAGGCAGTCGTCTCTTCCGCCGCGGTCCCCGTTTGTCAAAGAACAAATTGCTGTTGGTCCTACCTTGAGACGGTCTAGTGACGTGGAGGGTCCGGGTGTGGATGCAAGCCGGGGAGCCAGGGCGCCCACCCCCTACCCGGGCCGGCCCGAAGAGTCCTGTCGGTACACTGCGTCCCCGGGGTGATTTTTGCCTTCCTTTTCTTTTTTAAATATTATTGAGACAATGTCTCACAATGTAGTTCAGAGTGATTTTGAACTCCTGACTTCCTGACCCAACTTCTGATGTGCTGGGATTACAAGGCGTAACTACCACGCGTGACTCGGGCCTGTTTTCGTGTCTTCCCCTCTTCAAAAGCCCCTAGAAAACCTTTCTGGTTTCTTTTTTTTTTTTTTTTTTTTTTTTTCAGAAGGAAAAACATTCACCTGTCAACATACATTTAGTTGAGTCTCGCCTTAAGTCTTGCAGCTGCAGAGACCTGGCGATTCTGAGGCTTTCAGGTGAGCACTGGATAGAAAGACCATTTCGGGGAGTTGGGACACCCTATTTATTTTTTCTTTTTGAAGCAGAGTCTTTGATAGCCCAGGCTAGCCTCGACTCATGACCCCCCCCCCCAATAACCTTACTATTGCTGGTATATCTCCAGGAATACAAGTATGAAGCAGGTATTGGTATAACACATCCGTGCTTCAGTGTGGTGATTCTGAGGACATCTGACAGTCTACATAATCGGTCAGAAGTAGGGAAACAGTGACCATCAAGACAGGCATAGAACTGCCACCTTGGGCAGTTCTATGGAAAAAAAACAGTCCACGGAAAAAAGTAATTTTAAATGGGTACTGGCCAGTTCTTTGAACACAACAGTAAGAGGGGAAGAACTTGAGAAGGGTTTGTTACTCACATTGAATACAAAACAGTGAGTGCATTTGTTTTCTACTTGTTCTGACAAAGTGCCTGAAAGAATGAACTTAAGGTGAGAACATGCAGCTCACAGCCTAGGAAGGGATAGAGTCGACAGGTGGTGGTGCCCCACCCTTTAATCCCAGCACTTGGGAGTTTGAGGCAGGCGAATCTCTGAGTTTGAGGCCAGCCTAGTTAGTTCTAGGCTGAGTTCTAGGCCAGCCTGACCACATAATGAAACCCTGTCTCAAAAGCAAAAACAAAAACAAAGAACACAGCAAAAACAAAGCCAACAAACTGAAAACAGATTAGATTTATAAATAACTATTCATAATGAATTACTATAGTCTCAATGTTATGGTTCCATCCATTAGGCCCAATGATTAGGGTCTCCATACCCAATACCAAATTTTATTAAAATACAGATTCTCAGCCTGTAGATATTTTGCTAGCACAGATTTGGATGGAGCATTCTGTTTAGTGTCTTTCTCAATAGCTCCTCGGCTGCAGTATGATAATACATTGATGACAGCCTCTTCTAAAGATATACATTGGACTCTCACTAAAGTTATATATATGCAGGGCTGATGGGATGTCTCAGCCTGAGTTCAATTCCTTGGACCCACGTGTTGGAAGGATAGAACCAACTCCTTCAAAGGGTTCTTTGCTCTCCACACGTAGGATCACAACAATACTCCATTAGGTCCTTCAGATACTTCATCATGGTAATGGCAGCTTAGGTAGTCTCATGCTTCCTGAAGTCTCGGGTCACCATTCTAGTTTGTATCTACTCACATGCATGCTCTTGATGGAAGAAACAACACCCTCTTTTGAGGTATTGTCTCAGGTATTCCAGGCTGACTTCAAACTGTGTGGCCAAGGATGACCTTCTACTCCTGATCCTCCTGACTCCTGGGATTATATGCATGGACCACCATACCTGGTTTTATGCAGTGCTAGGTGTAGGGAAAAGGGGCTGGCTAAAGAAACCTACCCTGTCCAGGCAGTGGTGGCACACGCCTTTAATCCCAGCACTCGGGAGGAAGAGCCAGGTGGATCTCTGTGAGTTCAAGGCCAACCTGGGCTACAGAGCGAGATTTAGGACAGGCACCAAAACTACATGGAGAAACCCTGTCTTGAAAAACAAAACAAAACAAAACAAAAAGAATGCTGAATGCTGGGATTCTCTTGATTCAAGAGGCTAAAATAGTCATCACTGTCACATTTCAGGCTGGGGACATAACTTAGCCATAGAATGCATGCTTAATATGTATAAGACCTGTGTTAGAATTGTAGCACCTAACAAACAAACAACGTCACACATCTCTATTTCTACTGAGGCCAGAGTAGTAGAGTATAGTGGTTGTGACCAGGTCCTGGCAGATCTGTTTTTTTTTTGGTTTGTTTGTTTTGTTTTGTTTTAACATTTATCTATTGTGTATGTATGTATGTATATGGTGACTCACAACTGTCATAACTCCAGCTCCAAGGGATCTAACATCCTCTTCTGGACTATGAGGTCACCAGACACACAGTGGTGCACAGACCTATACATGCTGGTAATATATCTATATACATTAAAAAATATTTTAAGGAATGATGTGAAATGGAGGGATGGCTGGCTGGTTAAGAGAATATGTTGCAGACATCAGTGGTGGTGCATGTCTTTAATCCCAGCACTCCGTTCCAGGCCAGCCTTGTCTACAGAGTGAGTCCCAGGACAGCCAGGGCTACACAGGGAAACCCAGTCTCAAAAAAACCAAAATATATTAAATAAATAAGTAAACAGATGAGAATACATTGCTTTCCCACAGGACCTAGGTTTGATTCTAGCCCCATATAGTGTCTCTCAACTGCCTCTGACTCCAGCTTCCAGGCCTCCAATGCCCTCTTCTGGCATCCATAGGCAACTGCACACATATGGTAAACATGTGCACATGTACATCAAAACAATATAAATCATTTTTCAAAGAAGGAATGATACTGCTTATATTTAGTGTAATTGTTTCCACCTCAATTAACCTAATCAAGAAAATCACTCACAGGCTTGCCCAGAGGCTCCTTTCTTAGGTGATTCTAGGTCCCATCCAGTGACTGCATAAGCCGTCACATCAGGGAAGAAAGTTCTTGCATATCACTTCATTAACTGTAGATCGCATAGAGCTCAGGTTTGCCACCTGACTAATCAGACTCAGAACCAGGTTTACATAGGTTCTGAGAAGTCAAATGTTGTTGTTTTTTCTTTTGGGGGGCCCACCACCCAGCTCCCAAATAAATTACATGTGAAGGCTTATTCTTAATTATGAATGCCTGGCCTTAGCTTGGCTTAGTTTCTAGCTGGCTTTATTTAACTTAACTTATCCCATCTTCTTTGGCCTCTGGGCTTTTCCTGTTCTCTTACTTCTATAAATCTATAAGTCCATGGCTGGCTGTGTAGCTGGGTGGCTGGCCCCTGATGTCCTCCTCCTCCTCTGGCTCCTTCCTCCTTTCACTCCTTCATCTTTTTTTTTCCTCCCAGATTTCTCCTTCTATATATCCTCTCTACCTGCCAGCCCCACCTTTCCAATCTCCTGCCTTGCTATTGGCCAGTTCTTTATTAATCTATTAGGTGGCACAGGCACAGTAATACAGTTTCACAGAGTTAAACAGATGCAACATAAACAAATGTAACACACCTTAAAATAACATTCCCCAACAGCCAAGCTCAGGTCTGCAGGCTTGAAGAGCTAGTACTTTATCATCACTGAGCGGTTGTCCTAGCCCAACTCACCAGTTTCTTAAATGTATAGAACCTTACTCCAGGACTGAGTCCCTAGTTGGTTTTCCCAGAGAGCAGAGCCCTCCAAATAGAGGCCGTTATTTATTAAGCAGCACTGTTTACCATGCAAGAAAAGCCACGAGAAACAAAACCCACTGTAAGAGTTTATTAGGGGAAGGGAACAGAAGGGGGTGCTTAGGCCTATGGGAATGATTGTGCGGAAGAAGGGGGAGGGATATGTGGGACCCACTTTTATAGATTCCCCCACACATGCGCATGTGGGCTTATGTATCTATGCCGCATGCACATAGATTACATGATCACGCAGCACACAGATTGCGTAGGACGTAAGGCCCTGGGATGACTAGGCGTCTTGCCGGTGCATGCACGGTCATGGGGAGTGGCTAGGAATTCTAACATTCCAGACTCTTTGTTCTTATCAAAATGGTGGGTGAATGGGAATGGGGGCGCTGTGCCTCCCAAAAGTGCTTCCAGCTGACTTGGTGGGCATTGGTTAACTCTTGGGGGTAGGGAAGAGGGCTCCTGAGGTAGCTGGGCATCCTGAGGTAGTGGATTGTCCTCTGCTGCTTTGGGAATCGTCCATCGTCTTCAACTCCTTCGGGCTCTGTGACTGTTTAGGTCTGACAAGGTGCTGGCGAGACAGAAGAAGTTCAGAAAAAAATTTACCTTGGGGGTCCCTGAGGGGTCCCAGGGTGACAGAGGGGGTCCCAGGACCAGGAAAGTTTGAATTATACTTATCTGACATCGATCTGACCTGTCCAGGTCAATTCAAGCTGGCTCTGGAGCTCAGAAGAATTTTTAAACATATTAAGAAGCAGCCACAGGGAATTTAAAATCTTGAGCTGGTAACCATGATATTATAATGTTTAGTATTCTGCTATCAGAATTTTATTGGTTAGTGTTAGTGTGTGTGTGTGTGTGTGTGTGTGTGTGAGAGAGAGAGAGAGAGACAGAGAGAGAGAGAGAGAGAGAGAGAGAGAGAGAGAGAGAGAGAGAGAGAGAGAGAGAGAGACCTGGAACATGGTTTTAATTTTCACCTGAGATAAGCCTTATCTAAGACAAACCTCAAGGCACCTGTTTTCTTTGGTAATTCAGCATCCAAGAGACACAGGTGATCAATTGCTGAGGGCATTTAACAGTAATTAATAGTTATATTAAAGTCTGTTTTTTTGCAGAGTCCAGGCACTTTTGAGTCTGGGGGTGTAAATACCTCTGGACTGTTACTGTTCCTTACTGCCTGGGTATACTTGATGGTCCTTGGCCTCCGGCTCTATGGTGGTCCTATAACAATTAGCTGAGTAGCAACTGGATGATAATAATGGGGGGATGGTGCCTAACAATAGAAGGGTTCTGGGTGTCCCAGACTTTGGGGTCCACCTGAGAGACTGGCAAGGGAAATGAAATGTTAGAGCTAGTAGGCTGGGTGACTAGGAGGAGGAGGAGAGGAGCTGCTGGTAAGTCTGGAGTGAGGCAAATGGGGGGAGCAAATGAAATAAAAGCTCCTGCCTTAGCTAGAAAATCTCGTCCCATTAGGGGCACAGGGCAGGTTGGCACAACTGAAAATGTGTGGATGAGAGGGATACCCCTGAAAATACAATTAAGTGGTGGGGTCTGGTGAGGTCGGTAAGGCTGTCCCTCTACTCCAACAATAGGGAGATGAGAAGGTGAGGTGGGACCCCAAAATTCCCTCAGGACTGAGTAAGTGGCTCCACTGTCCAAAAGGAAGGAAATGGATTGCCCTGATACTGCAATGGCTGCCCTGGGTTCCCTATGAGAGATGGCACCTTCAATTGTCCACCACCAAGCCGAGGAGATCCTCTGGAGGGTGGTCTTAGTTTGATGTCCCCATGCCATGAGGTGCATGGGGGCAGTCAGCTGACCAGTGTCCCTCTTGGCACTTTGGACAAGGCCCAGATGGTGGCCCACATGGGGCTGGGCAGGCACGAGACCAGTGGCCTTCTCTACACACTTAAAACAGGGCCTGAAGGCCTTCGGGCGGCCGGTCGGATAGCATGTGCCACCATTTGGCAGTTCTGTTTATGGGCTTTCTCATCTCTCCCATGGTATACCTTAAATGCCACAGCTAAGACTTCTGACTGTGGAGTCAGAGGCCCCCTCTCCAGATGTTTAAGTTTAGCCCTGATGTCGGGGAAGCTCTGCGAGACAAAGCGGGTCATAAGGAGTTGTCTGCCCTCTGGGCCCTCAGGATCTAGGCTAGTATACTGTAAGAGAACCTTTGTAAGCCGTTCTGAAAAAGATGAGACAGATTTTCTTCCTTATCTTGAATTATCGGGAACTGCCTCGGCCCCAGGTGGACGGGCAGCATTAGTTTGATGAACCTCGTCTGCATGTATCCTAGCCTGCTCCCAAACTCGTCTATGCTCCTCGGGGCAGCTAGAGGAGGAGTGGAAGTGGGAGCCAGTGTCAGGAAGTTGGAGAGGAGGGGGCTAGAGGAGGAGCCAAAGAGGCAGATGCCGGAGGAGTGGGAGCGGGAGTTCCGATAGGCAGAGGTGCATTGGAGTTAGAGATCCCTTAGGTTCAGGTTGCACAGCTAGGAGCCCATGGGCAGGAGAGAAGGAATCAAAAAAGCAGGGTTTGGAGCTGAGGTTAAAAAAAAAAGCTTGAATATAAGGCAACTCTTTCCATTTACCCATTTGCTGGCAGAAGTTAGATAATTCCCGTAGAATATCGGGGTCCAAGGAGCCATTAGGTGGCCATTTTTATTGCTAGCTAAGATATTTGGGCCATTTCTGAGGAGGACTTCGACTAACAGGAGGAAGCCTTATTTCCCATGGCTGCAGCAGAGAGAAAAAAAAAAAAAAAAAAAAAAAACGTGATCCAAGACTACAATCTCAGGTGTTCCCAATTGGCACATGTCACCCAACTCTTCGTCAAGCTAGAAGGGTGAGGGCCAGGGCATACATAGCCCGAGGACCCCCCTAGGGGTCTGACAGCAAGAACGATATCTCAGACTGCAGTCGTGGGAAATGGCCAGGGATTGAAGCCTGTGATGGGGGCTGACCATAGCCAATGAAGGGCGTGGACGGGGTTCCCCCAATCCCGGGGACGCCAGGCAATCTACGGCCATTCCCACAGGTCCAGAGGACTGTTTATGCTGGCTGGAAAGGGAAAACTCACCAATCGAAGCAGCCGGTGTTGTGTGAAGTGGTCCGGCAGCTGGACAAATGGAAAAGTGGGCAGTCATAGATAGAGTAAAACCTCAGTATAGGGTCCTGGGCGCAGAGCACCAGGAGGGCCTGCTTCATCTCAGCACCAATGTCATTTATTAAGTGGCACTGTTTACTGTGCAAGAAAAGCCACGAGATACAACAAAACCCACTATAAGAGTTTTTTAGGGGAAGGGAAAAGAAGGGGTGCCTATGGGAATGATTGTGTAGGAAGAAGCGGGGAGGGGCATGTGGGACCCGCTTTTATAGATTCCCCCACACATGCGCATATGGGCTTATGTAGCCACACCGCATGCACATAGATTATGTGATCACGCTGCGTGCAAATTACTTGATCATGCAGCACACAGATTACATAGGTCGTAAGGCCCTGGGATGACTGTCTCGCCAACGCATGCGTGGTCATGGGGAAATGGCTAGGAATTCTAACAGCCGACTTGAACGTTGCTGTGACTGTCCAGTAGTTACTGATTGTGACCCTCCTACATGAGACCCTGACTCAAATCAATTAAGTAAGAAAATGAACCAAGTTTGGTGACACAGGTTTGTCATCTCAGCTACTTGGGTGATGATGCTGGATCCTAACAGCTCCCTTGCTGGAGGCGGGAGGCGGGGAGGCGGGATCGACGGCTCAGACATTGGGAGTCATTGAAGGCAGACATCAGACTCATTTATTTAATAACGGGGAAGTCTTTATATACCCTCCTCCCAGCACCCAGTCTGTGTCGCAATCTGGTGGCATTGAGTGGTCGTCCCTCATTGGCTGGGCATGATCAGGAACTCTGACATCAATTAGGAACTCTGACAGCTCCTGTTGCTAGGCCCTCAGGCAGACTCCAGGTTGGCTCATAAGGAGTATGTTATGTGCATGCCTTAGCAACTGGTCTGAGCCAATTTCCTCGACCCTATGGGCCTGTCCGACTACAAGGTTGTATGGCTTACTAATACTCTGTTTCATAATAAAAAAAAATCTGGGTGTATCGGCACACAACTTTAACTCTATCTCTTGGAAGACAGAGATGTCTGTTTATCTGTAGGTAGATATCTGTAAGTTCCAGGCCAGTCAGGACTACAAAAGGAGACCCTGTATAAAAAAATTAAGCAAACAAAACAAAAACAAAATACAGAGATGAAGCCACTGAGAGGTTCGGTGTGTAAAAGCACTTGCCACCAAGCCAGACAGCCTGAGTTGGATCTCTGAGACCCATATGTTGTGTGATATTTTTATTGTGTTCTGACAAATAAAGCTTGCCTGAAGATCAGAGGGCAGAGCTAGCCACTAGTTAACCATAGAGACCAGGTGATGGTGGGTCACACCTTTAATCCCAGCACTTGTTAGGTTCATGCCTTTGATCCAGAACTTGGGAGGCTCACACCTTTAATCCCAGCACAATCAGGAGATGGAGACAAGAAATATAAGGTGGGTGGAGACAGGATCTTGGTCCCGTTTTGTCTGAGGATTTGTAGAGGTAAGAAGTCTCTAGTGGCTGCTGCTCTGCTTCTCTAATCTTTCAGGTTATTGCCCCAATATCTGACTTCTGGTTTCAATTGATAAGACTAATTAGGTTCATGCTTCACCCATATATTGGAAGGAAAGAACTGACTTTCCTTGTTGTTGTTTCCAAGTTGTTCTCTGACCTCCTCATACTCAGCGTGGCATGCATGCACCCACATGCAAACATATATCTGGATAAATAAATGTAATAAAAATGTTGTAAATGAAAAAAGAGCTAGGATGTAGCCCAGTGTTAGAGCACTGGCCTGGTGTGTGTGACACCTTAGGTTCCTTTCCCAGTGCTGTGGGGTGGGAAGACTAAGACGAAAGCAGTTCCCAGTCTGGGTACTCTGAGATCCTGTCATGTGTCACTAATGCCATGAATGCCTTCAGTAGAGAGTGGCTGGGGTGACTTATAGAGAAGATCTAGGACTAGCAGAACCCTCAGAACCCCATAGAGGCTTTGTTCTCATTCCTTTCCAGAGAACATTATGGAGACATGCCTATTGTCATGTGTTACTCAGACTGGCATGTCTATGATTTAGGACTCAGTGACCTTTGATGATGTGGCTGTGGACTTCACCCAAGAGGAGTGGGTTATAATGGATCAAACTCAGAGAGACCTCTACAGAGATGTGATGCTGGAGAACTACCAGAACTTGTCCTCAGCAAGTAAGATGCCATTGCCCTCCTTGTCTCTTAGGGAGGAGAGGAGTGCTGTGTATGAACTGTATTTCAGCATCGCTGATGTCAGTTGTGAGTCTAGTGAGAAATAACAGAAACCTAGTTCCAGCACTGATGAATTGTAATCTATACTATGGTTGTTCTTAAAATATGATCCAACAGGGCTGGCAAGTTGGCCCAGAAGGTAAAGGCACTTGTGACCAAACCTGATGACTTGATTTCAATCCCTGGAACCTGTGGAGACCCACAGAGGCTCCCTAATATGGCCTTACTCAAGATCAGAGAATCTGAACTTACTTTATCCAACAGGGCTGCATAATAGGATGATTTGGCCATAGGTGTGGTTACCAGGTATTTTGAAGGGTCTACATTTGGCTGTACATTGCACTTTGATCTTGAAAGGGGGAGGTCTTTCACCTCTCCCCTTGGTAGTGTATAAAAAGCCCATAAGAATAAATCTTGGAGTGGCTGGGTATTGACCCAGAGCCCTCTGGAAGCTATCCTGTGTCTGTCTTTCTCATCTCTGCCTGTATTTCTATGTAATATTTCCTCATTCCTCTCTCCTCCCCCTAAGAACCCTTAGACAGGTCGGAGCTGGACTCAGACAGGAACCCATATGATAGAAAGAGAGAACTGACTCCTGCAAGTTGTCCTTTGCCTTCCATACATGATGCAGCACATGTGTACAAACATGCACACACACTCTAAATAAATAAATCAAATAAATTCTTTTTTTAAAGATTTATTTATTTATTTATCTATCTATCTATCTATCTATTTATTTATTTATTTATTTATTTATTTATTTATTTATTTATTTATTTATTATATATGCAGTGTTCTGTCTGCATGTATCCCTGCAGGCCAGAAGAGAGAGCCAGATCTCATTACAGATGGTTGTGAGCCACCATGTGGGTGCTGGGAATTGAACTCAGGTCCTCTGGAAGAACAGCCAGTGCTCTTAACCTCTGAGCCATCTCTCCAGCCCTCAAATAAATTCTTAATGTGGTCCAAGTGCAGATGTGGTGATGCACATCTGTAATCCACTTTGGAAGTGGAGGCAGGAGGATCAGGAGTTCAAAGCCAACCTCAGCTACATAGTTTTTTGTTTTTGTATTTTTTTTAGGTCAGTCTAAGATACATAAGATCCTGGAGAGAGAGAGAGAGAGAGAGAGAGAGAGAGAGAGAGAGAGAGAGAGAGAGAGAGAGAGAGAGAGAAGAAAGAGAAATGTGAAGAAGGGTGGGCAGAAGACAGTCAGTTTAACTCAGTTTCCTGAGTGAGAGTGTTAGTTATAATTGTGTACATAATCATTGATTTGTGCTTTAAGGTTCAGTGATAGTCTTTAGAAACAGATAAAGGTCATTTTCAGCTGTCTTAGTCAAAGTTCTATTGCTGTGAAGAGATTCCATGACCACAGCAACTCTTGAAAACATTTCATTGGGGCTGGCTTGCAGTTCAGAGATTTAGTCCATTGTCATCATGGTAGGAAGCATGGCAGTGTACAGGCAGACATGGAGCTGGAGAAGGAGGTGAGAGTTCTATATCCAGATCTGCAGGCAGCAGGAAGAGAGAGAGATACTGGGCCTGGCTAGGGCATTTGAAACCTCAAAGCCTATCCCCAGTGACACATTTCCTCCAACAAAGCCACACCTCCTAATAGTACCGCTCCCTATGAGCCTTTGGGGCAATTTTCTTTCAAACTACATCAGCCTTTCATAAATAATTTCATGATTATAATGAGGAGCAACATTATGGATTATCTGGAGGTACTTGATGCTTCTATGAGTCTGTTCTGTTGTACAGCAGTCCCTGTGCACAGGTTGTTTACTGCTCAAACCCAACCTGATCTCTCAGTTAGAAGACGTGGGAGCATTACAGAGAAGAGACCGCCAAGGTGAGTATGAAAGGAACGGTTTAGGATGCTGTTGATCTTAAAAGAATGAATTTATTTATTGAGAAAATAGGGTGCCTTTAGCTTTTCATCCTCATTCACATTTTGTCCATGAAGACATTCCTGTCTTTCTTGCAAGACAAGGTCTCACTGAATGGCCATAAACTCTCTATGTAGACCAAGCAGGCCTAAGATGTGGTGAGCGGCCCCCAAACCCACCGGTCGCATCTCAGGCCCATGCACACACAGGGCTGCCACATACAGGGCTGCCACATGCATAGTGGACAGCGAACCTAATGGTTAAACTACAGCCCTTTAAGACATACAGGTTAAGGTCTTCTGCAAAACCTGCTTTAGTGAGACACCTGCTGGCCGAACAGCACTACTACACCCAAAAATCATCACAAGAACTGAAACATCAGCAACCAAGGATTTTATTCAAGGTAAAAGTACTTGATAGTTTTACACCTTAAAACCAATTAATAAATAAACAAGCTAATAAATTTTTCTTTACAAATTTTGACTATTTCTCAAAACATGGTGGAAAATATTACTTCACAAGAATTTGAAAACTTTTTTGCTTGCTTGTATGATGAATGAATTTTTACAGGACATATACGACCTTCCTGGGACGTACATGATATACACCATTTTAGTGTTTAGCATAATAATTCACATAGCATTGAAGAACTGGTTTAATAGTAATAACAAAGATGAGTCGTTACTGAGGCTGATACAGGCTTTACAAGGTAGCAATGAAGACTTAAATAAAAAGATACTTTCTCTGGAATCTAAAAACCAGGCTTTACAAGGTAGTAATAAAGACTTAAATAAGAGGATCCTTTGTTTGGAATCTGCTAATTTATTACAAGAACTTCAGTCTATTAATAATAAATGTACAACCAGATTTGATTTTATTGATAATAAATATGAATACTCAATGGATAAATCAATAACTCTCCAAAGTGATGTTGCTGCTACTCAGATACTTTATAAGGAAGAAAGATTATTGTTAACTGATAAAATAAGGGCTATGGAATCATGTGTTTCAGAAGGACATAAAAGTTTGCATAATTCAATGAAATTTCTGGAATCCGTTACAACAGAGGAGGTTCACTCAATGCATGTTATCATAGGTGCTCAGTTGCAAGCTCTGGACATAACTCTCAGTAAAGATGACAAAGGAGCTAAGAGGCAGAAGGGGAAAACCATACAAGTCCTAACATCTCCAGATGGCTCTCATACAATGGCTCATCCTGTCATCAACCATGAGAAGCCAGCAGATGATAGACAGCCTGAGCCACATGTAGAATATATGTTGCAAGCTATTCCCATGAGATATTTAAAAACCATTAAGGAAGTGGTGGTCACATATAACATACACTCAATATATGTAAGACAGATGTTAAATACGTGGTCTTCCACAAATAGAATCATACCAGATGATTGGAATCTGTTGATCTCAACTGTTCTAGAATATAGCCAGCAGTTACAATGTGAAATCTGATTGAGAGAGGAACCTAGAAGTCTAGGGAAGCAGGGTAAGATCAGAGGTTTTAAGATCTCCCAAGATCAAATTCTTGGTGAGGGACATTTTGATGATAGAAATTTAGAAAATACTTTTGGTGAGCATATAGTATCCCTATGCTATACAGCAGCACTAAATGCTTGGGAAAAATCCCAGAACCAAGAAAACCAATTGAGCAATACACAAAAATTTTCCAAGGGCCACTGATTTTTTTTTACTGATTTTTTGCAAAGGCAGACTACAGTTATAAAAAAAGCCAGTGTCAAAGAACTAAGACAAGTATTAACTGAGTCCTTGGCATTCAGCAATGCTAATGCAGAATGCAAAAGAATACTTACACCATTAAAGGTCAGGTCAGCACCTTTGGAAGAATGGGTTCAATATATTAATGGTGTTGAGTCTCTAAACTGTGGTAATGAGGCTTGGATAGGAGAGGGAATTTCCAGAAGTGGAAGGAGGCCTCAAGGTACCAAATGTTTTAACTGTGGTACAACAGGTCATATAAATAGAAACTGTACATAGGGTGCTCCTAGAAGCAATACTCCTTCTAGAAATAACCCAAATGGGAGAGCTCAACCTTCTGGATTATGTAGAAGATGAGGCAAAGGCCAACATTGGACCAATGAATGCAGATCAACAATAGATATATAAGGCAACTTTTTATTGGCAAGAAACTCCTCAGAGGAACTCTTGCCAGCCCCCAAATCAAACATAGTCCAAACATTTCCAGCCACTGGGGAGGAAATTCCTCTTCAGAACAATTAAACAATGCATTGTCTAATGTAAAGAATGATACTGCACTGGATAATAAAACAGCTCTGCTAGCTAAATCAAAAGTTCCAAAGAATACAATAAAATGAATATTTTGGCAGACTTCCACAAATAAATAAAGACCAAAGCTTGGACTTTGAATTAATGGCATTGTTCTAGAGGGCCTGGTAGACACAGGTGTAGATGTGACTATAATTACACCAAAATCATGGCATGCAAATTGGCCTCTTCAAGAGGTAGATGTCCAATTTCTAGGGATTGGAACCCTATCTCAGGTAAAACAATGAGATGGGTTGAACGCATAGGACCAGAAGGACAGAGAGGAAGGCTGAAGCCATATGTGGCAAATGTAGCAGTGAATCTTTGGGGCTGAGATCTGTTATACCAGTGGGATACCCAGATTTAAATTCCTACAATCTCAGAAAGGGAATATAGACCAATGCATGTTTCTAGGAATAATATTATAACATACTATAAAAAACAGCCACCAACCATTCAGGCTGTACATAAACAGAGCACAACTGCTGCACTCTCAGAAGTACCAACAGCCCTACCTTTAAAATGGCTAACTGATAAACTTGTCCAGGTTGGACAATGACCTCTGACAAAAGAGAAGCTACAGGCTTTAGAACAGCTGGTTCAAGAGCAGTTGAATGCTCAACACGTTGAAGAATCTACCAGCCTTTGGAATTCTCCTGTTATTAGAAAAAAGTCCAGTAATTGAAGCATGCTGACAGATCTGAGAACCATTAATAAAGTAATTCAACCTATGGGCTCCCTACAGAATGGGCTACCCTTGCCCTCTCTGCTACCCAAAGAATGGCCTATTATAGTTTTTGTCTTAAAAGACTGTTTCTTTACCATACCTTTACAAGAAAAGGATAGAGAAAATTTTGCCTTCACAGTACCTAATTATAACAATTCCCATCCAGTCAAGAGATATCATGGAAGGTCCTCCCACAGGGAATATTAAACAGCCCTATCTTGTGTCAATATTTTGTGCAAAAACCATTGGAGATAATTCATGTGAGATTTCCACAATCCATAATTTATCGTTATATGGATATCTTATTAGCTGATCCAACATTAGGTACCTTAGAAAGCATGTTTGAAGAAGAAAAGAAAGTTTTGCCTCACTGTGGACTACAAATTGTTCTTAAAAGAATACAAAGTAATTAGTTAGGATATAAGATAAAGCTACAAAAAATTAGACCCCAAAAGGTACAACTCAGGAGAGATCGATTGTGGACTCTTAATGATTTTCAAAAATTTGTTAAGAAGCATTTCCAACTTACAGCCTATAATTGGAATACCTAAACATGGACTAGTAAATTTGGCCAATACCCTAAAAGGGGACAAGGACTTAAATAGTCCAAGAGAATTATCAGCCGAATCTGAGAAGGAATTGGCTCTAGTAGAAAAGAAAATAGGAAAAGTGCATGTGGATCATGTAAATCCAGAACTTAAAAACATTCTGGCCATACTCCCCTCCAGAAACTCCCCCACAGGGATTTTGATGCAGAGGGAAGATGTTATATTGGAATGGATATTTCTACCACATAAATTAAGTAAGAAGTTAAAGACTTATGTGGAAAATATCTCTGATTTGATTCTAAAAGGAAAATTAAGACTTTGCCAGCTAACAGGAATGGACCCAGCAGAAATTGTAGTACCTTTAACTAATGAGGACATTTCCACACTATGGAAAGATAATGAGGGGCTAGAGAGATGGCTCAGAGGTTAAGAGCACTGACTGCTCTTCTAGAGGTCCTGAGTTCAATTCCCAGTACCCACATGGTAGCTCACAACCATTTATAATGAGATTTGGTGCTATCTTCTGACATTCAGGGAGAACACTGTATACATAATAAATAATGTCAAAAAAGATAATGAATACTGGCAAAGAGCCTGCAGTAACTTTTTGGGAAAGATTAACAACTGTTAACCCAAAAAGCATGTGAATATAGTTCTTAAAGAGAACTGAGTGGGTTGTTCCTCACATTGTCCGACAAAAGCCAATTTCTGGAGTCCCCACATTCTACTGATGCAAATAAATCAGGGAAAGCAGGATATAAATCAGGAGACTTAAGTAAAGTGGTACAAAGTCCATACAGCTCTGTACAAAAGGCAGAACTGTATGCCATTCTTATGGTACTGATGGACTTCACAGAACTCCTCAATATAGTCACTGACTCTCAATATGCAGAGAGAGGTGTTTTACATATTGAAACTTCTGAATTTATTCCTAATAATACAGAATTAACTTCATTATTCATACAATTACAGGAAATCACCAGAAATAGGGAACATTTTATATGTATACACACATACACACACACACACACACACACACACACACACACACACACACATATATACCAAATCAGCTCCCATACAGGTCTGCCAGGACCTCTAGCATAAGGTAATGATGAGATTGATCAGTTAGTAATAGGTAATGTGCTAGAAGCCTCAGAATTTCATAAGAAACACCATGTAAATAGCAAGGGTTTGAAGAAGGATTTCTCCATCACTTGGCAACAAGCCAAGGAAATTGTAAGAAAATGTCCTACTTGTTCCTTCTATAACCAAACTCCATTACCTGCAGGAAGCAATCCAAAAGTTGTACAAAGAAATGATATTTGGCAGATGGATGTGTTTCATTTTACAGAAATTGGAAGATTAAAGTATGTACACAATACCATTGACACCTATTTAGGATTTCAATGGGCAACTCCTATGAGTTCTGAATAGGCTGATTCTGTAATTACACACCTATTAGAAGTTATGGCCATCATGGGAATACCTGTACAAATTAAGATTAACAATGCCCAGCATATGTCTCAAATAAAATTAGACAGTTTTTTGCTTATTACAAAAAAAGATCCAATTGAACTTTAAAGGATATGCTTAATAAACAAAATAAAAATGTTTATTAACATTGAGTCATGTACAATGACTCCTAGAAATAGATTGCATAATGCTTTATTAACCTTGAATTTTCTCAATGCTGATGAGAAAGGAACAACAGCTGTAGAGAGACACTGCACAACAGAAAAAACTCTTGAGCTAAATCAACCTGTTTATTTCAAAGATGTGTTGACCTCAGAATGGAAACCAGGATACATCCTACATTGAGGAAAGGGTTTTGCTTTTGTTTTTGCAGGATAAGAAAAGCTATGGATACCAACAAAATCAATAAAAATTTGATTTGAACAGGAGAAACCCCTTGATGAGGAGAAGTAAAAGCTCATCCACAGATGTGACATCTCTACAAGTTGTAAGAAAAATTCAACAAATAAGGGTTGGGTCAGGGTTCTGTTTTCTTTATTTACAGGATAATGGAAATACCCATCTTCCAGAAATCATAAGGCCTTGGATACCCAGACATATACAACAGAAGGAAAGAACCTATTGGTACAAATATACTCTATATGGTAATATCTCACTGCCTCACATCAATATCTCTTTAACTCTAGAATAGTTGTGGTCCTGATTCAATAATAAATCAAGCTGGCTTTAGAGTTGGAATTTGGCTCTCTCCTTCTCTAAACCCAAGCATATTACTAAAAGGAAAATTAGGAGATTCTGTCTCATATCTGAAGAGCCAACCAATGTGAGACAGAAAAAAACCAATAATTTAGGGACCACTGTCATCTCAACTCTATTTCTTTCTATGCTTTTCCTCTCCTTTGAAGAATCCCTTCTCTATCCAGTATAAATCCCAAACTTTCGACTCTACCCAGTCCAGAATGATGCCATGGAATTCATAAACATTACTCAATGATCAACCTTGGACTGAAAACTCTTCAAGATAGTTCCTGATAGGATGGTCTATCCTACTACACCTCTAGCCAGAATCTCAGACAACCTTTCCCAATACTCTGAGACTGGTTGCAGAATCTATAGTTAGTCCAACTGAGACCTAACTATCTGAGCTTTCTTACAGGACCCCACAGAGATACTGTTGCCCCCTAAACAGCAGAAAGCAATTCTAAAAAAAGACACCTTTTCCCCAAAGTTTTCATGTTTCTTAGGGCTATGGATAATGGTTGCAGGGTTTGGAGTGTAAGAAAATATTTGACTTGGTATTCCCCTTAAGAAAAGAAATTGGGGGCTGGAGAGATGGCTCAGAGGTTAAGAGCACTGACTGTTCTTCCAGAGGTCCTGAGTTCAATTCCCAGCAACCACATGGTGGCTCACAGCCATCTCTAATTAGATCTGGTGCCCTCTTCTGGCCTGCAGTCATACATGCTGTATATATAATAAATAAATCTTATAAAAAAAAGATTTAAAAAAATTTTAAAAAAAAAGAAAGAAAAAGGGGAATGGATAGGTATAGGATATTAAGGTAGATTATTGTAGATACTAGTAAACTAATTTAGTAAAATATCAGCCTTAGATAAATTGCACTCTTAGGGATTATTGTATATTGATACAAATGTAAACTTTTTATATTCATATTTAAGAATTTGTATATTGATACAAATACAGAACTATATTTGTTGTAATGTACATATATTTCTACTCCTATTTGAAATATTTTGTATATTGATACAAATGTAAAATTATATTTGTCATACTGTTCTACCTCTGTTTAGGATATTTTGTATACTGATATATATTTAGGATTGTTATCATATTACATATTGCACTATACATTCCTAACTCTGCTTAAGCTATTTTGTGTATTGCCACAATTTTAAGGTCATTGTCCTCCTGCTATACATTTGCTTACAGGCTGTTTATGCTGTTTACCTGAAGCCTTAGTCCTTAGGTTATTTAGGTAGATAA
This sequence comes from Peromyscus californicus insignis, assembly GCF_007827085.1. Classification (NCBI taxonomy): domain Eukaryota; kingdom Metazoa; phylum Chordata; class Mammalia; order Rodentia; family Cricetidae; genus Peromyscus; species Peromyscus californicus. Next base: position 16,033,848 of record NW_026294402.1, read on the forward strand.
GACTTACAGATTTATAGTCACCTGTGCTTGTTATCTCTATAGTTATGTTAGTTAGATTGTCTAGATTTACAGATACATAGGTCAGATGGACAGGTAATCTTCAAACACTTCATAGACCTAGAGAATATAGCATTTAAATAACTTAGAATTCTGTTGATGTAAGACATGATTGCTCCTAGCACCAATTTGATCCTGAAAAAATGTTGGGCTCCTAAGACATTTCTGTTTGGAAGTTTGTCTTCTTCTTGGCACAAAATGGCTTGCTGGGCAAAGAGCTGCCCTTGCCTCAACTGCTGACAGTAAATGATGTCACTTCTGGATGAGCGGGACACAAGGAAAAGTGACTATTGAACTCTGCCAAGACAGGGTAAGGTGGTCTTTCAAAATTCCTGCTTCTGATAATGATCTGTCAGATACTCTAGGCCTGTAGCTAATTTGAATGCACCAATGATGCCGAGAAACTTTAGATGAGTGTCCAGGCTGCCAACTGTCTCTGTCTACTCTCACAAGATTCCCAAAAATTGCTTGTGTCCATCTCCAGTTTTCAGGTATTATTGTATTCCTTCTCAGATATTTGATGGGATTGAAGACTAACAGTTACAGTTACAATCTTCTCGTACCTTAGCTAGAACATATTAAGTATTAGTTCAGGTTCTTCAAGATAGGACACCTTTTGGAAGTACAGAGGTACATGCTATTTACCTGTGCTCTAGACTTCTCTGGATGTTAGTATGTGTCTCTTGTTTGATGTTGCTCTTGTTGGTTATAGTTTCATTTGTTTATGTCATCACCCTTTATTTCTCCTTGATAATTATTTCTATTGTATAGAGTTTTGTGTTAGATTAAAACTTTCTTCCTTAGACAAAAGGGGGAGATGTAGGGGTGGTTGTCTGTGCTTCACCCCTGAAGCACCACTAGTAGGCAACAGGTAACTACTAGGTACCTGCCCCCGACTGGGGGCATGGCCGAGACAGGGATGCCTTAAGACCTTGGATGAGTAGGTGCTCACTCTCTCTTGGCTATCTCATGGTCTTGGATGCTGGTGCTGGGGATCAAGGCAGAGTTCTTCAGAGAACCTCGTTGGACCACATCCCACCCCTCCTGGATTATGCGACCAACTCTTTTATGCTTGTTGTGAGTTAACCCAGAATAAATTCCTTGGATTATCAAATAGGCTCCATGGAATTTCCTCATTAGTCAGATGTGGTGCACACTTGTAATCCCAGCCCTCAGGAGACTGGAGCAGGAGGGTTGCAATTTCAGGCCCATTCTGGACTTCACAGTACAGCCCTGTATCGACCAAAAGCAAATGGCATTTAAGGAATTGAAAATGTTTCTCTAGTTAGTAATCACATTATCCCACACCAGTGAAAGACTGAAATAGTTTCTTTCGAGTACATGAAATGTGTCACACTAGAATAAAACCCAGTAAATATAAAAAGCATGATAAAGTCACTTTCTGGTTTAATGCATTCAAAACTCATTTGCAATATATTTAGGTCTTTTTGAGACAGGATCTCATGTAACCCAGGCTGGCCTCAAACTAGGTATGTAGCCAGGGATGACCTTCAACTTATAACTGTCCTGCCACCACCTCATGAATACTGGGATCACAAGTGTACACCAACAGTGTCCTGTTTATGTAGGACTGTGGATTGATTCCAGGACTTTGTGCATGCTAGGCAAGCATTCTACAAACTGAGTCTCAACCCTCATTCACAAATTTTTTTTTGCTATAGGCCAAATGACTTTATTTATCAACCAATCAGAGCAACACATGTTCACAGTGTACAGAAAGGTATCCCACAGCAGTCATGTGGTTATTTGTGGTCATTCTTTTTTTTTTAATGCCAAATGCCGTTTATTGAAGGAGGGAGGGGGTCTTAAATACAGGCTTACAGCACAATGGGAGAACCCCGAAGGGCAGAAGTTCGCTACCAATGTTTTACAATCTTGCATCTAAGCTGTTAATGCCCATTATGCAGGATACACAGACAAGGAACTTCCCTTAAGCATTCAGGAGGGTGGAACCCGGCAGGGAATTAGCATAGGGAGAATATCAAGGTCAAGATCAGCAAGCAAGGCAACAGTTACCCAAAATGGGGACCAGGGCCCTGCAGGTCCCCCTTTTACTAGAAAATGAGCTTCTGACTTAGGTTGCATGGGACGTCAGCAGGTCACCTTACCCGTCATGGAGACACCTGCCCAGGCCACACAGGCGCTCTATCTTAGGTTGGTGAGTGCCCCCTAGGCATTACCCATCTCTGAATACTCATTATCATACAGGCTCAATCGTGTGTGAGCTGCAGAATTAATTGCTGCCAAAGATCTCAAAGTGGCGCTGGGCTTGCAATCCGTGTGTTCAGCACAGAAAAGACCAACAGAAGTCCTAACCCTCCCATAGCCAGTAGGCTAAAGGCAACTGAGCCATTCCCTTCCTTAATGAGCCTTACTGCAAATTAGAGTCCTTGTAAGATGGTATCCCAAAAGCAAACGAAACTTGAGTTTATAAATTTATAATTTTCAAAGCCAATCAAAATTCACAAAATATTTTATAGGTGATGTTTTTATAGTTAAATTTAATCAGGAATGCATTTTTTGAGACAAGGCCTCATTCTGTACACCAAACTGGCCTTGAACTCAGAGATTTTCCTATTTCTGCAGTGCTGGTATTAAAGAAATGTGCCACCACATCTAGCCTAAAATATCCATTTAAATTGTCCTTTTGTTAGTGATGCTACATTTAATACTTGCTTAGAGTATTGAGCACCAGAGTACTCCAATACTTTTTAAATACTTTTCTTTTTGGCTGGGCAGCGGCGGCGCACGCCTTTAATCCCAGCACTCGGGAGGCAGAGCCAGGCGGATCTCTGTGAGTTCGAGGCCAGCCTGGGCTACCAAGTGAGTCCCAGGAAAGGTGCAAAGCTACACAGAGAAAACCTGTCTCGAAAAAAACCAAAAAAAAAAAAAATACTTTTCTTTTTAAAGAATGATTTGTAGGTTGATATTTTGATGGTCAGAACACCTATCCCCCAATAACTACTGTTTGAGTATCCATGAATAACTTTAAGTGAATAAAATTATATTTCAAACATTTTTATTAGTTTATTTTCAAGATAAATGTTTGAGTGAAAGTATAAATATGTTTCCTTTCTCTCAACTGACCTTCTCTTTCCATCCATGCCTCATCCTTCCAAAGTCTGAGATTACAGACCTGTGTTACCATAATTGGCTTTAAAAATATTTTTAAGGAATTATTTTCTATTCGTGTACATGTGTGGGGTGTATATTGCATGGTGCATGTAGAGGTCAAAGGACAACTTGCCGGAGTCATTTCTCCCCTTCCCTTTCCACTGAAAAACTAAAACCCCCTTTCAGCACAGAACTGGGATCCTTTATTTCTCTAATTGACTCTGTCTTCTTTAACCACCTTCCTACTTGGGACTATTGCCAACAAATTTTATGTGCCCTCTTCACTATGGAGGAAAGGGAATGGATTCTGACTGACTCAGCTAAGGTACTCCCTGGGATGGATACACTGACCAGTGAACAAGACAAATGCAGTGACAGAGTCCTGCCGAGGCAGAGGCCTGACTGGAACTCTAGGACTGAGGAAGGTCAAAGGTCACTTGTTGAGTACCACCAGGCTTTATTGGAAGAATTGAAATGGGCAGCCCAGAAATCCACCAAGGTATGTAAAGTATCAGACATAAAACAAGGCCCAGGCAAATGGCCTTCAGCTTTTCTTGAGTGACTTCTTAGAGGCTTATCATCTATATACTCCCATTGATCCAGAAGATCCAGCAAACCTCAAGGTGGTTAACCTGGCCTTTGTTGCTCAGTCAACCCCCAGCAGACATAAAAAAGAATAGACAAATTTTCAGAAAAGAATAGGTCAGAACAGCTAGAGATAACCCAAAAAGTGTTTTGACAATCAACATGGCAAAGAAGAGATGTTGATTAAAAAGATGAACTGAGACACAGTGGCCATCCTACAAGCCCCCAGTCCCTTCAGCCCCGTCCACACACCCTGTGATAAGAGGAAGAACCTGCAAAGGGAGTAATGTACATACTGCAAGGAATTGGGACACTGGACAAAAGAAAGCTCTCAATGGAAACAGGTGGACCCTTCCCCGCTAAAGCCAATTTTGGCTCTGGAAGAGTAGGGGGGCTAAAGCTCTTTCAAATTGGGCCCCCAGGAGCCTATGGTAACCTCAATCGGGGGCCAACCTATAAACTTCCTAGTCCAAATGGGGACTTCACACTTGGTATTATGGAAGCCTCTGGGGCCCCTGAAACAGTGGTGGTGCAGGGAGCAACAGAAGTAAAAAAAAAAAAAAAATACAAATGGACCACAGAATGAACTGCTAATTTGGGGAAGGGGGCAGTGACTCATCCTTTCAGCATTCTCCCTGAATGCCCCTTTCCCTTGCTGAGAAGGAACCTGAATAAACTCCCAGCAACTATCTTGTTCTCAGGAGACGTGCCAAGGCTACATCTGGAGAGCCCAGCAAAAGCACTAACCATTACCTGTCCTTTGAGTGAGGGTACCTCCTCCTCCTGGGCCCAATTCAGACCCCTGAATGGGAATTAAAAAAGCAACTGATCAGGGATGTTCCAACCATATGAGCTGAAAACAGTCCTCCTGGTTTGACTGAACATGTGCTGCTGGTTGTAGTACAGATGACCTCTGGGGCTATGCATATCCAAGTCAAACAGTACCCCATCAGTTCAGAAGCTAGAGAAGAGATCAAGGTCTACATCAAATGCCTCCTCAAGACAGGTATACTCACTCCATGCCAATCAGCCTGGAACACTTCTATTATCTATTCAAAAGCCTGAAACCCAAGACTATAGACCAGTCAAGATATAAGGGAAGTGAACAAGAAGGTGGAAATTTATTCACTCGTCCTTAATGTGTATACACTGCTCAGCATGCTACTGCCTGGACATAAGGTTTATACTGTACTGGATTTAAAGGATGCTTTTATCCTTCCCTTTATCAAAAGTAAGCCCACACATCTTTGCATTCAAATGGGGCAATCTTGAACTGGAAATATAGGGGCAACTAACCTGAACCCCATTACCATCTTTGATGAAGCTCTCAACAGGAACTCAAGTCATTTTTGAAATGAGTACCCAGAGGTTACTTACTTCAATGTGTGGATGATTTACCATTGGCAGCCAAGGACAAGGAGAGCTGTTTAAGAGCTACTTGGGGTCTCTTAGAAACTCTGGTTAAATTAGGCTACCAAGTCTCAAAAAATAAAACTCAGGTTTGTACACCCAGGTCACACATTTGGGATATGAAGTAAGAGAAGGAAAAAGACTATTGTCACGAGCCTGCATAGAAGCCGTAATAAAAATCCCTGCTCCAGCCACTAAGAAGCAGTTTAGGGAATTCCTGGGTGCCGTCAGGTACCTCTAGATACCTGGATTCACTGACATTGTCGAGCCCTGAACTTGGCTGTGGCTGGGGACAACACACTCTTGGAATGGACTGAAGAATCTGAAAGAGGTGCGTGTACAGGCCTTAACCCTCCTTGATGGCACCAAGCCCTCCCTTCATCTTTATGTCCAGTTATGGAGAAACAGGAGGTAGATATGAACACATCTCACTGTACACATGCATGAAATTCTCAAAGAATTTTTAAAAAATAAACTCAGGGTCTTGAGAGATGGCTACATAGTTAAAAGCATGTACTGCACTTGTAGAGGACCAGAGTTCAACTCTCAGTACTTATGTTGGGTGGCCCATAACTCCAGTTTCAGGGCACTCTGACACCATTGGCCTCTTAGGGCACCTACACATATGTGCACATGCATACACAAAACACACACACACACACACACACACACACACACACACACACACACACACACGTTTTTAAATAGAATGGTCATCATGTAAAATACTTATTTTTTATTCCATTTTATGTGTATGGGATTTTAAAGCCTGCATGTATGTCTGTGTACCACATGTGTGCCTGGTTCCTGCAGAGGCCAGAAGGAAGTGCTGGATCCCCTGAGGCTGGAACTACAGGTGGTTGTGAGCTGCCTTGTGGGTGCTGGGAATTTAACCCTGTTCTCTGGAAGAACAACCAGTTCTCTTAACTACTGAGCCATTTCTCCAGCCCCCATTATTGTTTTTATTAATATTATTACTATTATTATTTATTGTGTATCGTGCATGTGTATGTGTGTGTGCGTGTACATGCACATGATGTGCCATGGCACACATATGAAGACTAGAGGATAACTGTGGAGTCAGCTCTCTCCTTCCACCTCTATGTGACTTCCATGGTTGATGTGTGACACTATTCCTAGGGAGATGTGAGCAAATGTCTACTCATACCAGATAAAGAACAGACAAGGAGTTCAAGGCCAGCCTGGTCTACATAATTCCAGAACAGCCAGGGCTATGTGGAAAGACCCTGTCTCAAAACAAAAACAAAAACAACTGGAAAGAAGAAAAGGAAGAACAGATGATAGAACAAAGTACCGATACCACCAAAGTCTAACTTGGTGGACCAGTGACTTTTATTGCAGTTACTTATAGGAATATGGGTGACATTTTAGTTACAGGAGCAGAAATGACTCAAAGGCAGTTGCATCACCAAAATCCTACCCCAGCATGGGTGGAAGTCCATGAAAGCTGGAAACCTATAACCTGTAGACAGCTTGACAAGTGGTTTTTTTCAGGCAGCTTAGTGTTCAGACTGCTCAGCTAGTGTTAGTATCTCTCATCAATTCCTACTGCTTATAGGAGTTTGAGGAGGCAGAGGATGGGTGATTTGAATGAAAATGCGCCCAATAGGGGTGGGCTTTGAGGTTTCAAAAGCCCATGTCATTCCAGTTTGCCTTTTTTTCCCTCTGCCTAATGCCCGTGGATCAAAATGTAAGCTCTTGGCCACTGCTCCAGTACTATGCCTGCCTGCCTGCCTGCCTACCTGATGTCATGTTTCATACAATGATGGTCATGAACTCTAATCCTCTGGAACCATGATCCCTAATTAAATTCTTTTATGAGTTTCCTTGGATATGGTGTTTTATCACAGAATAGAAAAGTAAATAATGTGTGGAATAATCTTTTTGCACACTGTGAAGATGTGTCATTCTGACTGGTTAAACAAAAAGCTGAACATCCAATACCTAGACAGGATTTTCAAGCACACAGGATGCTAGGAAGAAGTGGGGAGTCATCAGCCTGATGGAGAGGAAGCAACATGGGTAGTACAGAATAAAGGTAATAAAGCCACAAGACAAAAAGTGGATTGATAAAAATGGATTAAGTTGTAAGAGCTAGTTAGTAACAAGCCTAAGCTATCTGCCAAGCTTTTATAATTAATAATAAGTCTCTGTGTCATTATTAGGGAGCTGGCAGTTCTGATAAGAAGGTCTGACTACATTCCAGGCAGTGGTAGCATATGCCTTTAATCCCAGCACTCGGGAGGCAGAGACAAGTGGGTCTCTATGAGTTTGAGGCCACCCTGGTCTACAGAGCAAGTTCCAGGACACGCTCCAAGCTACACAGAGAAACCCTGTCTCGAAAAAAACAAAAACAAAAATGGTCTGACTACAAATGGTGCCCAATGTGGGACCACATATATCTACATAAGACCTGCTATAGCTTCAGGAGGACTTGGGTCAATACCCAATGGCCCAGAACTTTATTCAAAAAGGTTTTTTATAACAACGCCATGGGGTGAGGCCAAAGACCTTCCCCTTGCTAGATATAGCCAGGTATAGACCCTTCCAAACACCTGGTACCCAGGCCTGTGGTCCAATCATCCTCTTATACAGACCTGCTGGGTAAAGCAAGCGCAGATCTCACTAGGAAACCTCTGTGGGCTCCCACAATGAAGCTTGGAGTAAAATCATCAGCCTATAACTCCTGAATCCATTTCTTATGATAATGTCATTAAATTGTCTACCTCCATTACAGGTGACACCAAAGTTGGGCCAACCTATAGCATTGAGATGCTCATGTGTTCATGTTAATGGAACTCCAGAAGTTGGCATTGTTAATTAGGAAGATAGGAAATGAGCAATTTTTAAACAAACTGAACCTGAGAATATGGAATGACATAATTTATCAGATCAATCAAAAAGGGAAATATTGATTTTGGAATATTTAAATTACAAGCTGAATTTGGGGATCAAGGGTTATATCATTATCAAAAATGGGAAAAGGGCAAAAAAAATACTATTACAGCACACAGTAACATGTCCATCCCTGAACTAGCTATGAGGTCATTAGGACTCTCGGGTAATAATCTATGGCTGCAAATGGTTATTGGGGGTGCTTAATAAAACTTCTTTTTCATTTTTGGTGACGCTTCTATACCAAATTTATTAAAGACAAATTTGGTGGGATTATGAATTCCTCCTATTGAATCTGTTAACATTGCTAGTGACAATGTCATATTCCAGCCTAACATAATTTGGGGAAATATTCAAGGACTTATACATCTTTTGTCTTCTATAACTGTTTTTTATGTTTTGACATAATGAGGAAAATTCTCAGTGTGGGGTTGTTCACAGCCAATTTTTTTTGGGGGGGGAGGTTTCCAGACAAGGTTTCTCTGTGTAGCTTTGCACCTTTCCTGGATCTCGCTCTATAGACCAGGCTTGCCTTGAACTCACAAAGATCCACCTGCTTCTGCCTCCCGAGTGCTGGGATTAAAGGCATGCACCACTACCACCCAGCACACAGCCAATTTTTAAAAAATTATTATAGTCTGCTTCCATATATGCCTGCACGCCAGAAGAGGGCACCAGATCTCATTACAGATGGCTGTGAGCCACTGTGTGGTTGCTGGAAATTGAACTCAGGACCTCTGGAAGGATAGTCAGTGCTCTTAACCTTTGAGTCATCTCTCCAGCCCCCACACAACCAATTTTTAACACAAGAAAAGGCTTTACCCTCTTCTGTAGGAACCATACTTTTATTTCTCTTTGAACCATTTTTTCTGGTTTATGTGCCCTCGGTCACACGCTTTGCACATTGACTGACATCCAACTGCATTATGCACAAAATGTTGAAACCTTCCTATTGATTGTGATCACCATGTAAAGCTTATGTCCATCCCTGTGACAGCTACAGTAGCTATTTTTCTTCTGCTTGTACTCAGCCTTATTGTAGGCATTCAGCAGAAGACTATAAAACTGGCTTGCGCTATTAACAAAGCCACTAATATAACAGCTCAACTATTAGGAGAATTAAATCAAGAACTAGGAGAAGTTAGGACAGCTGTATTACAAAACCGAGCAGCACTAGATTATCTCATATTGAAAGAGCAGCTGGGATGCCTAAGAGTCTCTGGCCTATGCTGACTAACTACTCACAACAATTACTTGCAACTAGCACAGTTACAAGACACTGCTTGACATTTCTCACAACCACAACTGTGGCCATCCTGCTGTGAGTGGGTCTCCCCATTTCTCAGACCTTCAATGGTAATAGCTGTTGTTCTTTGCTGGTCCCCAGTTGTTCTTACTTGTGTCCAGCATTGTTGCCAGCCTTGTTACCACTATACATAAGTACATGCCTTTTAAGGATATTAAAACACAAGACAGTGGTCTTTATATTACTAATCCTACTTTTCTACCTGTGCCCCAAATTTCTCACTGGCTGAATTCTTCAGGAAGGTAATGTCTTCCCAGTGTCTAGTATAGCCTACTCCCCAGAATACCCATCCTATTAGTTAAGAATGAAGAGCCTTATCTACTGTCTGTCCTGGGGTTCAATATTCTCTCCTTTTCCGATACATGGGCTCAGTCATATCATAGACTGCCTGCAACTTGAGCTTAACAGGCTATTCTGTGCGAGCTTGGAAGATAAGAACGCAGAGAACAATTTGTACAACTGAGGTATGGCTTGTGAAGTTTCAGAGAAGTTTGAGAGTAGTTCCTGTAAATCTATGGTTTCTGGTCAACTGGGCTGAAGAACTGGATGTGATTAACAATAGACCAGCATCACTGTCTCAGCCAGGGCTTCTGTTACTGTGATGAAACGTTATGACCAAGACAATCTAGGAAGGCAAGGGTTTATTTCACTCACTTTTTCATCATTGAAGGCAAGAGGGCAGGAACTCAAATAGACAGGAACCTGGAGGCAGGAGCTGACACAGAGGCCATGGAGGGGAGCTGCTTACTGGCTTGCTCCATGACTTGCTCAGCCTCCTCTTGTATAGAATCCTGGAATACCAGCCCAGGGTGGCACCTCCCACAACAGGCTGGACAATGCCACATCAATCACTAATTGAGGAAATATCCTACTGTAACAGGGCCCCAGACCTTAGCACAACTGACCCCATAATGGAACTATCATTCAGTCTGTAAAACTCAGCACGCAGACAGTACCACCTGCCAAAAATGAAGACCTAATTCATCAAAGTCCATATACTTCTGTAGTTTCACTTCTGGCTAACTGTCCTCATTAACTGAAGTATGTCAACTCAGAACATGGTTTTTGTGCTTAAAAGCTCATCCTGAGAAAGGCTCAGGGCTATACTGGGATCCCAAGCACACAGTGTGGTTGCTGGCTGACTAATAAAAACTTTCTATTGGCTTAAACTTGTGTCTGAGAAGTCTTCTCTGGTGAACACCCCACAACACCACAGGCTTGCCTACAGCACAGTCTTGTGGAGGCGTTTTCTCAATTGAGGTTCCCTCCTCTCAGATGACTCTACCTTGTGTCAAGTGGACATAAACACTAGCCAAGGCAACCACTGAAGTGAAACCTTTATTTCACTGGAACAAGCAATGCTGATCAACTGGGGAAATAAGCTGTGATTAACGAGAGACCAGCGTCATTGAGTTGAAATCTTCTGGGAAGTATTTCCTGAGCACCAGCACATAGAAGCTGTGGTCCAGATGGGGCTAAGGCTGCATCTCAAGCTGGTAGCTAACCTTGGTAATGTGTAGAGGCTCCAAAGTGTTACTGATTTTGGCAGCACGAGAGCTTTAGAATGAAGGAGTCATAGAGAAGCTGAAGTTTGGTTTCTTGATCAAGAGGAAAGACCAGACAGTCACAATTAAACCTAAACCAAATTTCAATGGTACGGCCATGAGTGGCAGGGTCAGAGTCCCTTCAGGGAGGTCAGAAGGCGTTGATGAAGATGCAGTCAGTTGCAGTGGAAACTTCAGTACAATGGAAGTTCCAGGACCATGTGACCACCAAGGACAGCAGCAATTGTGAAGGGGAGCCAACCTGAGCCGATAGAACATGCTGTGTGCGCTACAGTGGCTGAGCCTTGGCATTGAGACCATCCAAGCACTTTAAAGCCCAGAAGAACAAGAGTGAATGAATCCCAGGTACTGGACACTGAGTTATTTATACTGTTAGGTTTTGCTTGGACTGTGACTATGTTCTGGTTCTTCCCTTTTAAGTAAGAAGTCTACATTATTTTTTATTTTACGTGAGCCCACAACTAAAAGACTTTTGGACTTTTAAGGAAATATGTATATTAAAGACACTTAACTTTTAAAATGTATTTGAGCCTTTCTGTACTACATCCAATCTGCCCACCCAGCCAGACTCCCCACTTCCTTCTCCAGGGTCTACCCCAATGAGTTTTACTGACTTTCCCATCCATACCTTTTCCTCAACTCACCAGTTTTAGTTCAAGTCCCACATCTGGTGTCCTGGCCTAGTCTGGCCACTCTCTACCTACACTGCAACCTACCTCTATGTAATCTACCAGGATCTACCCTAACAGCCACTGCCCACAAGTCCCTTAACACTGCATCCAACCTCTCCACTCAGCTATATCTCCCTCATCTTTCTCTATGGTCTATTCTGGTGAATCTTTCTGACTCTCCCCACCCATGCGTCTTCTCCAACCTGCCAGCTCTAACCTGGGTCTCACATCCAACGCCCTGGCCTAGACTGGCCTCCCTCCCAGTGCTGCAACTGATCTCTAGGCTTCTACCAGGACCCTTCCTACCTAGCCAACCCTCAAACCTCCCCCCACCCCACAACCAAACTTTTCACCCAGCCAGATCTACCCACACTCCAGGCTTAAAACAGGAGGCAGATCCTGTACAGCCCAGTCCCCTCTGACCATCTGATTTCATTCCACCCAAGTCATTCCCAACCCACCTGCACATCCTCTAGTCTTTCTAAACATGCTCTGACCATATCAAACTTAGAACTAACAAAAGACATCCACCTGGCATGATCTCATCTCAAAATTAACAATATAAAAGATCAAGCCAGTGTCTTCTCTTCAAAATCTACCAGCCCTGTAGAAATGTTCACCAATGAGAATTACCTAGATGAACTTTAAGTCACAGAATTTAAAGGAATAGTTCATAAACTTCATCAAAGAATTCAAGGAGTTTAAAGAAGACACAAAGAAACCTCTCAATGAAATTAAGGAGAAAGAACTTAAAGAGAATAAACAATTGAGTGATGGCCAAGAAAACACAAAACACAAAGCCGATGGCAATGATGAAGACGATCCAGGATGTGAGAAAGAATCCAATAAGAAGACTGAAACATTGAGGAGGACTAAAATGAAGAGGGAATCAAAACAGCCAATAACCCTGATAGAAAATTCAGAGGAAAGCCTTGTGTCTCAGTTACTTTGCTATTCTGTGAAAGAGGCACCACAACAAAGGTAACTTCTAAAAGAACTGAGGGCTTGCTTACAGCTTCAGAGAGTGGATCCATGACCAGCATGGCAGGAAGCATGGCAGCAGGCAGGCAGGCATGGCGCTGGAGCTGAAATCTTACATCTGATCCAAAGCATGAGGCCGAGAATGAGAGAGACTGGGCCTGGCTTGGGCTTTTGAAACATCAAAGTCCAACCCCTATAACACACCCTTTCCAACAAGTTTGCACCTTCTAATCCTTCCCTAAACAGTTCTAACAACTAGGGACAAAGCTTTAAATATATGAGCCTGAGAGGGCCCCTCTCATCCAAAACATCACATTCCACTCCCAGATCCCCACAAACTTGTTGCCATATCATAATGCCAAATGCATTAATTCAACTTTGGACTTTGGATATTGAGATTGTGAAAGATAGCCAGCCTATATTAATCTACTCAGCAAAATTGTCCACCATAATTGAAGGAGAAAGAAAAACTTTCCACATTATGCATAGCCTAAAATATTACATTCAACTAAATCTAAGAAAAATACAAGAAGCAATATTTTGGGTTGAAGAGAAATGAGCATAGTAGAAATACTGTGGAAAGAAATAAGAATGCATAATTATTAAAAATACAAAGTACCCCCAGGCATGGTGGTTCACGCCTTTAATTCCAGCACTGGAGAGGCAGAGGCAGTCAGATCTCTATGAGTTGAGGCCAGCCTGGTGAGTTCCAGGACAGTCAGAGCTATGTAGAGACCCTGTTTCAAACAAACAATCCCCTACACACAAGTGAAAACACAAATATCTCCAAAGATCAACAACACAATGACCATAGTTAACATACAAATTTTAATAATAACTTTAAATACTAATGACTTCAATTCTCCAATCAAAAGGCACAGACTGAATAGATCAAGAAACAAAATCCATCTATCTGCTGTCTACAAGAAACACATTGTAGCTTTAACGATCTTCACTGCCTTAGAGGAAAAAGAATGGATAAAAGTACTCCAGTCAAATAAGACTGAGAAGCAAGCAGGCATCACTACCCTAATATCTGACAAAATAGACTTCAGACTAAAATTAATCAGAAGGGATAAAAAGAGACACTTTTCTGGGCAGTGGTGGCACACGCCTTTAGTCCCAGCACTTGGGAGGCAGAGGTAGGTGAACCACTGTGAGTTTTAGGCCAGTTTTGTCTATAGAGCTAGTTCCAGGACAACCAGGGCTATACAGAGAAACCCTGTCTCAAAAAACCAGAGAGAGTTCATTTGAATCAAGAGAACAATTAACCAAGAATGTGGGGGTCCCTTCAAATGCCACAGCCAGCAGGGTAACAATCTATGTGAGGCAAGAAGGAAGCAGGTTCAACACAACTTAGTTGGTGTTGCGAAGTTCTAGAGCCAGACACAGGCAGTTTATTTTAAACATATTTATGTATAATACAATTTCGGAAAAAAAGTTTCATGATAACAATTATCTCAATTCCATGTGCACAATAAAGCTTAAGATTCAACTGCACAGAAACTCTTTGGCAAAGTATATATGACCTCTTCCATAAAAAAAAACAAACAAAAAAAAAACAAACCCATGGGTTCCATAGCTTAAGGCCCAAGGGTTTAGTGGTCTCAGTCATAGTCACAGATAACATAATCATCGGCAGGCTATGAAATACATGTACTATCTCCCCTAAGTATGGGGACTGAGAAACAAAGCTAAAGATAAAGGTCCAGGAAGGAAGAGTCTGGGATAACAAATAGTCTGGGGGATTTGGGTGTGGCTTGCCCTACAAGTAGCACAGATTACCAGGCTACATCCACTCCCAGGCTTCTGGGTAGAAAACAGATACACATCCCTTTTGTTAAAGAGAAAAGCCTGCATGTATAATGCTCCTGGTTTCTCTAGTGCTTATCTGTGAGCATGAGGTTCTCTACACAAGAACTACTCTCCTAAATACATGTATCAAACTCTGGTGTACCCAATTTCATAAAAATTGTACTACTGGATTTAAGATACAGATTAACATCAATCTATTAATAGTAGGTGTTATGATTTATTATGAGGAGGGGCCTGAGGGTATCCCACATGTGCAGGGAAACATGATGGGCAGATGCATGCCATGTGGGCATGGCAGCAGCGGCAGTGGCCAGTAATACACACCCAGATGCTGTATCCATGTGGAGAGTTTATTATAATAGAGAGATAAAGAGGCAGAGAGACAGAAAGAGGGAGACAGAGAGAGAGAGGGGAAGGGGGGGTGTACACCTCGTGGGAGGAAACGTGGAAGGAGAGAGAGAGGAGCGGAGTTTTTCCTTAAGAAGAGGCTTCTACATCAGGATGCAGGGTGGCCCCAAGGGGTGGGATCAGAATAATAACAGTAGGTAATTTCAATACTCCACTTTGTCCAATAGACAGGTAATCTGGACAAAAAAATAAACAGAGAAACATTAGAATTGACATCATACATCAAATGGACTTAACAGATATATGAAGAATAGTCCACCCAAACACCAAAGAATACATATTCAGCTCAGCAGCACATGGAAAATTTCTAATAGACAATATCCTGGGACATAAAACAAATTTTAAAAGATTGAAATCACTCTTTGTATCCTATCTGACCTCAGTAGGTCAAACTTAAAATGGACAGAAAACAAATCTTTAGTAAACGCACAAACTCATGGAGCTTGAACAACTCATTACTGAATGATGAACAGGGCAAATAAGTGGAGGGTTCTAGCAGGCCAGAGCACGGCAGCCATGGCACCAACAGGTTTTGCCTTTTACCCTTCCCTCTCCCTTCCTAAACCGTTAGATGACATTTCTAATGCTAGTCACCAAGGTCTATTCCTTTACTTGGCCACTTTCTTATGCCTGACTCATTCCTGAGACTGATCACCAAGATCCAACTGTCAAAACATCAAAGTCCAACCATCAAAATTCATGATTTTGACTACACTAATTGAAATACCCAATCAGAACTTACTCATCCCAGCTCATTCTAACACAGACCTCCCCTTTTTCCCTCTTAAAATTAACACTTACAAAGCTTCTGTGCAATTCAGATTCAGCCACCTTGTCTCTGCTTTGCTTAATAAAGGATTGATTTGTGTTTGGTTTGTGCTTGGATATTGGTGTTTGGGTGTGGTCTGTGCCTAAGCCAGGGTCCAGAGGGGAGCATCCTGCAGTACTCAGGTCCCTTCAACAAGAAATCAAAAAAGAGATTTAAAATTTTTCTGGTACTAAATGAAGATGAAAACACAATACAACAAAACTTCCAGGATAAATTGAAAGCAATGAATGCTGAGAGAAATGTATAGCTCTAAGTGCCCACGTTTTAAAAAAATCGGAGAGTACAAATAAATGACAATGATGCAATTCAAAAATTTGGAAGAACAAAAACAAACCAAATGCAAACCCAGTTGATAGCAAGAAATAAGAAAAATCAGAGCAGAAATCAATGAAATAGACTGATTTTATTTTATGTGTGTTTTGCCTGCATAGATGTCTGTGCGCCACATGCATGTTTGGTGCCCATGGAGGTCAGGAGAAGGCATCACATCCCCTGGAACAATATAAAGTATCACTGAATCTAAGCCGGGCGGTGGTGGCGGCGCACGCCTTTAATCCCAGCACTCGGGAGGCAGAGCCAGGCGGATCTCTGTGAGTTCGAGGCCAGCCTGGGCTACCAAGTGAGTTCCAGGACAGGCGCAAAGCTACACAGAGAAACCCTGCTCGAAAAACCAAAAAAAAAAAAAAAAAAAAAAAAGTATCACTGAATCTAAAAGCAGGTTCATTAAGAAGGTAAGTAAGATTGACACTTGGCCCAACAAACCAAAAGAAAAAAAAAAAGAAAAGAGGACCCAAATTAACAGGTTTAGAAATCAACAGGGAAATATACACTAAAGAAATTCAGAACATTATAAGGGGATATTTTAAAAATCTGTACTTCATTAAGTTGGAAAAACCTAAAAGAAATGGATGATTTCTAGATTCAGCCAAACCACCAAAACTAAACCAAGAAGTCAACAACCTAAAGAGACCCATAACAAATGAGGAGATTGAAACTGTAACAAAAAGCCAGATGGCTTCACAGGAGAATTCTATCAGACTTTTAAAGATCTATAGCCAGCCCTCATAAATTGTAGAAAGAAAGAAAGAAAAGAAAGAGATAAAGAAGAGAAGAAAGAAGAGAAACAGAAGCACTCCACAATATCACTCTAATATCAAAAACAGATAAAGACCACAACAAAAACAGACTCAACAGAACATAGACGCACAAAAAATGCTCATTAAAATACTTGCAAACAGAATAAAGGCATACATTTAAAGGGTTACGCATGTACGAATGTATCTATATCTAGAGAGATAGCTCAACAGTTAAGAGCACTTATTGCTCTTGCAGAGGACCCAGGTTCAATTCCCTGCACATGCTGGTTCACAACTATGTGTAAACTGCAGTTCCAGGGTATGTGATGCCTTCTTCTGACCTCCATGGGCACCAAACATGCATGTGGAGCACAGACATCTATGCAGGCAAGACACATAAAATAAAATGCATAAATCTAATTTTAAAACTTTAAAAAACATTTTAAGAGTATTGTATCAGAGCAAATTGGCTTTATCCCTGAAATGCAGGGATGGTCCAACACATACAAGTCAATAAATGTAATAAACCACATAAATGGACTTAAAGACAAAAGCCACACAATCACCTCAATAGGTTCAGGAAAAGCCTTTGACAAAATCCAACAGTCTTTAGTAGCCTTAGTAGCCATTTCTTGCCCTGTATATGACCCAATATCTTTGTGACTATTAAGTCTGTATGAACAGCAGTAGCTTCCATTAAACAAAGGATTAAGATTGTATCTGATGCCTAGAGAGGAGATTTTTCTCCTTTTTCTGAAACAGACCTACCTGATGTTTCCACCAATGTATCTGGGATTGTGCTTGTTGTGGGGTATCCACCAGAGAAGACTGCTCGGACACAAGTTTAAGCCAATTAAATGTCTTTATTAGCTAGCTGGTAACTACACTGGGTGGTCACGATCCCGGTGTAACCCCGAGGCTTTCTCAGCGTGAGCTTTTAAGCACAAAACCATGTTGACATACTTCACTTAACAGTTAGCCAGAAGCAGAACTACAGAAGCCAAAAAGCAAGGTTATTACATTTAGAAACTTTCTCATAACTATAGATTTTTGATGGGTTAGGCCTTTGTTTTAGCAGGTGGTGCTGTCTACATGCTGAGTTTTACAGCCTGAATGATACTTCCATCATGGCGTCAGTTGTGCTAAGGTCTGTTACATGCTTTATAATTTCCTTTGTTCCGTTACTATAATAATTTTGTGAAAGAGTAACCACATTTGCATGTGGAATTTGGGGTAACTTCAAATCTGTGTTCCTGGACCATAGTCTCTCATATTTGGCTCCAGAATCATCTCAGTCTCTCTGCCTCACTATGCAGGCTAGCCCTGAACTCACAGAGATCTGCCTGCCTTTGCCTCTTGAGAGAAGGAGCGAGACACAGACAGAGAGAGACGGGTTTAAGATTTAAGTCAGACGGGGAGAACTGTGAGCCGCCATCTGGGTGCTGGGATCAAACCTGGGTCCTCAACAAGAGCAACACTCTTAACCCCAGAGCCATTTCTCCGCTCCAAGGACGCCATCTCCGTCCAGGACAGCCGAGACCCGAATCTCCCGGGCTACACTCCGGAGCGGAAGGGGAAGTGACGCCACATAGGCCTCCCCCCCCCCCCCCCCCAGCGATGGCTGCATCCTGTAGTTCGCAGTGCCGTTCTCCACCTCTGCTCCATCTTTACTCCTAGGGAGTCGCGGAGGTGGAGGCGACGGCGGCCGTGAAGGGTCAGTTTAGGGCGTGGCTGTGTCCGCGAAGGCCCATAGCCGGGACGGCGGGTCTCACGTGCACCTCGCCTCCCTCCACCGCTGAGAACGCTCCCCGGCCTCCCAGGGGCTTGCCGTCGGCTCGGCCCCCTCTGCAGAAAACTCCCCAGCCGCCTTGCAGATTAGTCAGTCTTCCAGGGGACGGAGCTCCGCCGCTGGCATCGCCCTGCAGCCGCCGCCGCCTCCGCGCGACCCAGCGATCGTGGAGCTCGGGTGAGCGCCGCGGGCTGGGGTTTGTGAAGGAAGCTTCCCACGCACAGCGTGGCTTTGTCTTGACATCGTCTGTTTAATTCTGTCACATGACACTGGACATTATGGTAGAAAAAGTATTCTTAGGTGTCTAGGAATAAACATTTCTGTTTGGGAGTGAATGTGAATGTTTATTTTATTTATTTATTTATTTAATTATTTAATTTTTTTTTTTTTGGCTGCACGAGAAGTCGCTGTGTAGACCAGGTTGGCCTCGAACTCGTGGAGATCCTTCTGCCTCTGCCTCGGTAGTGTTGGACTAAAGGCGTGCGCCACCACACCCCCCTGAATGTTTGTTTCTTTAATCGTTCCTTTTCTTTTTTTTCCTTCCTTCCCTTTCCTTTCTCTACTCTTTCTCAGTCTTTACCTCTCTTCTTGACTTTACTGCTAGTAAAACTGCTCATTCAGTGAGCCACACACCCCCGCCCTGAATATTTTGTACATAAATGTAGATACTGTGTGACTAAGGCCTTCTGCTGGTGAAAGCAAGAGTACTCCGCCCTCTCCATGTGAAGTTCCTAGGCCTGTGCATCCTTAGAGAATTTCAAAACAGGAATTCCCCTGCCTCGGAGGTCAGAGACAATTGCAGGAGTTGGTTCTCTTCCCACCGTCTGGGTGCTGGAGTTCAAACTTGGGTTTTATGGCTTGGCCTTTACCCACCGATCCACCTCCATGGCCTCTGTTTGTTCTTTGAAATAGGGTCTCATGTAACCCAGGCTGGCCTCAGCCTTGCTATGTAACTGAGGAACTCCTGATCCGCCAGCCTTTACCTCCCAGGTGTAGGGATTTCCAGTGTCTAGCACCATGCCTGGCTCTGTAGTAACTTTTGAAGAGTTTTACATTCTTTAAGAAAGTCATACATTTTGCTATTTCTAATTGAAGTCTCATGGGATGTTTAAAAATACCTGTGTTTCTTCCTTTTTCTTTTCTTTTCTATGTACTTACAATAGCTCCAAAGGAGAGGTTTGTAAACTGCAGTAAAAGTTGGTGGTAAGTAGCGTATGCTTCTTGGGGCACATGGTCAGGAATTACTCACTTCTGCTTTAGTAACTGTGTGTCTGTAGTCACCCTGTGAATGTTCTGGTCGTGAGCCACAGCTGTTTCTCAAAAGCAGAAGAGTTCATCTTTAAAAGAGGGCATGGTGCGTGGAGTGTGTGTAGCCCAATGGTATCGAACTTACTCGGCAAACCTGAGGCTCTGAGTTTAGCCTCCAGAAGCAGGTACACAAAAGGCTCAGGGTTGCTTTAAAGTACCAAGAAGGCCAAGGTGTCGTCTGGCACTTGGACATCTTTGGATCTGCTGAATAATGCAGATCAGGACTTGAAAACCTTGCATTATATGCTTTAAAGCTTTATATTTATGGGCTGGGGGGATGACTCAGAGGTTAAGAGCACTGACTGCTCTTCCAGAGGTCCTGAGTTCAATTCCCAGCACCACATGGTGGCTCACAACCACCTGTAATGAGATCTGGTGCCCTCTTCTGGCCGTCAGGCAGGCAGAGCACTGTATACATAATAAATAAATCTTTAAAAACATTTATTATTCTTGTATACATGTGTATGGTGGGTGTGGCTGTGCATGTGCCATAGCACACACATGAAGGCCAGAGGACAACTTGATGGAGTCCATTCTTTCTTTTTGTGGGTTCTGGAGATTGAATCCAGGTCTCCAGGCTTCTGTGGCGAGCCCCTTTGCCTGCTGAGGCCCCTTCTGCTGTAGTTGTCTTAACTGGTTCTGGCCTGCACTTGAAACTGGAGGCTATAGGTGACTGCAGGTGTGTTAAAACACATTCAAATCTTGGAAATGTTACACTCCAAAGTCAAATTTCTGTAAAGTGTCTTGTTTGGGTTGGTATGAGGAGCAATTGAGGAGCAATAACCTAAATGAAATCTTCAAATGAATGTCTTGACTACAGCACTGAACCTTTAGAAAATCTCACCCCTAAATCTTCCACACTTTCAATTTTTTTGGTATACTTCCATATGTGTGTGTGTGTGTGTGTGTGTGTGTGTGTGTGTGTGTGTGTGTGTGCAAAGATGCCACAACAGACACGTGGAGGTTAGAAGACAACTTGGAGTCCCCCTACTATTTTGAATCCTGGGGATTGAACTCAGTCAGCGGGCAAGCAAGCCATCTCACCAGCCCACCTCCCACTCCTGCATGACTGGGGGTGAGGGAGAAGTGGGTGGTACGGTTCCTTTGTTTTACTTTTGAATAAAGTCTCTTTATGTAGCTTAGAGAGTCTTGAATTGACAATCTTCGTGCCCCTGTTTCCTTAGTGCTGGGATTACAGGTGTGTATTACCATGCCTCCCTGTGTGTCCTGCCTGGCTTGGAGCTGGATAAGTAGATGATGATTGCCTGGAACTCAGAGATCTGCCTGCCTCTGCCTCACCGGTTACATGCCACTATCCCAGCCGTGGATCTCTTACAAAAGTTTTTATAGAACTTTGAAACTTTTAAGTTGTTGGATCTAACCAACACAATGCCACCATAGTTTACCTGTGGGCTGCTTCATGCTCTGTCAAGTCTTCTGGGGACTGTTATGGTATAAACCAGAAGAGTAGACAGATAAGAGGGATGGTGATATAAAGATACCCTATTTATTCATCTTGTCAGGCCAATGCGACCTGCTTTCTGTTCATTACAAACTAGAAAAGGGAAAATAACATTAACCTTGTCAGTATATGCCATATTGACAATCATTTGAAGATGTGTGTGATGGCAGAGGCCAGTAATTGCAGTGACTCAGAAAGTGAGGCAGAGGATCACAAGGCTAGCCTGGGCTACATAATGAAGTCTTGTCTCAAAACAAAACAATTGGTATGACCACCTGCTTATTTTCATGTAGCTGATGGTTTTACTTCAAGACTCAGGGACCTTTACACTGGCCATTGAAACCTTCTAAAGGGTTAGTGCAGTAGGTCAGGTGAAGACAACAATAAGTTGTGTTGGATGGCTTAACTAGCATGATTGCTAGTTATATCAAGTCTTTCATGTTGGTATTCAATTCTAAACTTCTCAAGGGCACTTTATTACATCTGGTTTATTGTGCATGAGGGTAGAGACTTCCAAGACTCCCCAATTATTTCTTTTTTGTTCAATTTCTCTCTTATTTTTGAGATTGTAATTACATCATCTCTCCTTTCCTTTTCCTTCCTCCGAACCCTTCCATATGCCTTGTTCTTGCTCTCTTTCATATTTATTGCCTCTTTCCATTAATTCTTGTTACACACATAAATATCAATGCATGGTGTCTTCAGCAATAGGGACTTCCTTCAATCTCTGGGGGGCAAGCAAGGGTAATTGCAATAGCCTGTATGTTTTAGAAGTCTCTTGGACTGCCCAACCAACAACTCAAAAGAGGACTTCTCATGCCTGGTATTGGGATAAGTGATCTTAGGTTCTTGAAGGGAACATTGTCAGTTCAGATGAGAAATTTTCATTTTAACTATATATGTATATTTATACAGACTTAGGTGTACTATGGATATTTTTAGGTAGATAGTTGATAGTATGATCTTACAACTTTTTCGGACATCCTTACTATTATTTTACCCTCCTTCTGTATTTTCTCCCTCCCTCTTCCTAATTAAAGCCCCTCCCCCATTTTTCCTATTTCCCATTTCAGATCAATCATACTGTGCTATTCTCCTCTCTGTTACTACCCCACTCTCCTGACTCCAGAAATGGTCCTTTCTACTTCCCTGGTTTCCACAGCTACTCCAGGTTGTATATTCACATCTGAAGATTTGGAGCTAGGAGCCTCAGGTGACAGAGAACACGTGACGTCTGTCTTTCTTGGTCTTGTGTACCTCACTCATTATGATCTTTTGTAGTTCCATTCATTTACCTGAAAAGTTCATGATTTCATTTTTTCTTCACAGCTGAAGAGTATTCCATAAGGTATACGTAACATTTTCATTATCCATTTGTCAGTTGAAGAACATTTATGTTGTTTCCAGTTTCTAGTTATTGTGAATAGAGCATCAATGAACATGGTTGAGCAAGTATTTGTGGAGTAGATGTTGAGTTCTTTGGGCATATGCCAAGAAGTGGTATAGCTGGGTCAAATGATTTTTAGCTTTTTGAGAGTTCTCCACATTTGAGTCATATAGTGGTGCACGCCTTTTAATTCCAGCACTTGGGAAGCACGGGCAGGCAGATCTCTAAGTTTGAGGCTGGCCCTGTTTATAGAGCAAGTTCTAGGACAGCCAAGGCTATACAGAGAAACTTTATCTCAAAAAACCAGAGAGAGAAAGATTGATTGGTTGATTGATTGATTGATTCTCCACACTGATTCTTGTAGTGGCTGTACCAGTTTGCTGTCTCCCCAACAATGAAGGAAGGTTCCTTTCCCCCACACTCTATTCAGCATTTGTTGTTGGTTGAGCTTTACCATCAAAGTTGTTTTGATTTGCTTTTCCCCAATTGCTAGGGATGATCAACATTTTTGAAACTTTGTTTTCTTTTGAGAACTCTGTTCAGGTCCCAGGCCCATTTTATGAATGGGTCATTTGTGGGTTTTTTGTTTGTTTGTTTTGTTTGTTTCTTTCTTTCTTTTTCTTTTCTTTCTTCCTTTTTTTTTTAAGCTCTTTATATATTCAGGGTATTAATCCTCTGTCAGATGTCCAATGAGCAAAGATTCTTTCCCATTCAGTGGGCTTCCTCTTTACCCAGTTGATTGTTGTTTGTTTGTTTGTTTGTTTTTCGAGACAGGGTTTCTCCGTGTAGTTTTGGTGCCTGTCCTGGATCTCGCTCTGTAGACCAGGCTGGTCTCGAACTCGAAGAGATCTGTCTGGCTCCAGTTGATTGTTTCTTTAGCTGCACAGGAGCTTTTTAGTTTTGGCAATTGTTGAGCTTAATTCTTGCGCAAATGGAGTCCTACTCAGGAGGTCTTTTCCTATGCTTATATGATATAGGGTAATACCTATGTTTTCTCCTAACAGTTTCACTATTTCAGGTTTCAGGTTTAGGCCTTTGATCCATTTGGAGTTAGTTTTTGTGCAAGGTGGTAGATATGGGTCTACTTTTATGCTCCTACATGCAGACATTCAATTTCCCCAGCACCATTTGTTGAAGATGTTTCTTTTCTTCAGCTTATGTTTTTGGTATCATTGTCAAATATTAAATGCTGAAGTTATGTTTGGATCTTTGATTTTGTTGCATTGGTCTGCATGTCCTTTTTAATATAATTTTTTATTTTTATTTTATGTACATTGGTGTTTTGCCTGCAGGTATGTCTGTATGAGTGCATTGGATCCCCTGGAACAGGAGTTACAGATGGCTGAGCTGCCATGTGGATGCTGGGAATTGAACGTGGGTCCTTGGGAAGAGCAGCTGGTGCTCTTAACCGCTGAGGCATCTCTTCAGCCCCCCTCCATGTCTGTTTTTGTGCCAGTACCATATTGTTTTTATGACTGTTGACTCTGTGTTCTTTTTGTTTAAGATTGTTTGGCTATTCAGGGTCTTTTGTGTTTCCATATGAATTTTAAGGTAGTTTTGGTGTTGGTTTTGTTTGTTTGTTTTTCTATTTCTGTGAAGCATGAGAAGGGGATTCTTCAGTTTTTGAGACGGGATCTTGCTATGTAGCTCCAGTTGGCTTGGAATTTGTAGTAATCCTTCTGCCTCACCCTCCCAAGTGTGTGGATTGTGTGGGCTACCACACCCAGCTCTGTTTGCTTCTATCATAAAAGCCTCCACTTTATATGCCAGACAGCTAATTGAAGGGATTCTGCCAGCTGCCAAGAATGTCTATATATAGTTACACATGTAGGAAGTAGGAAAATAACCACTGGGTTGGCCTGCTCTTCAGTTGGTCCATCTGTGAGGTAAGACATGTTAAAGGTGAACTGGAGCCTGGCAGTATAGCTCAGCAGTAGTGCCTGCCTAGCATGGACGGGACTCTGAGTACTTTGCCAAACAATAGCAATAACAACAAAAACACCAGTCAATCAGGACACCGTAAAATTATAGTTCACCTGGGTATGGCAGGACTTGAGAGGCAAAGGCAGATGGATCTCTGTGAGTTTGAAGCTAGCCTGTTCTACATCTGAAATTCTAGGTTAGTCTTAAACAACCAACCAACAAACAAACCAGACCTTTAGAAATATTAACTTCAAGCTAGGTATGGTATTACATATTTGTAATTCTAATACTTGGGAGGTGGAGACAGGAGGATCAGGAGTTAAAAGTCATTCTCAGTCTTATAGCAAGTTCAAGACCGGCCTGGGCTACATGAGATTTTTGTCTCCAAAAAAAAAAAAATCATGACTTCATAGAAGTGATCAGCCGTAGTTGTGGAAGTCACTACTATATTATATTGTACAGTACAGGTCTCGGCTGTACTTCTGAGCCTGTTGAGGCAAGAATGACAATCACAGGAGATTAAGGCCAGGCGTGGCTGCGCATGCCTTTAATCCCAGTACTTGGAAACTGAGGCAGGAGAATCTCTAGTTCCAGTCTTAGAAAATAAAACATGACAGACAGAAGATGAGAAGTTTGCAACAACTTCCTGCATTCAGTCTAAATTCACCACTATGTAACTAACATATTTAAACAGTTACTTGCAGTGTCTAGACCTGTTTTTCCATTATGCCTACTGTGAAGGGTTGGTGAAGTAATTAAATACGTTTATATAGGACCAGCAAGATGATTCGTCTGGTAAAAGCATTTGCCCCATGCCAGATGACCTGGGTTCAATCCCCCAAATTCATATGGTGGAAGGAAAGAACCAAGTTTTCTCTGACTTTCACATGTGCAAGGTGGACACTCCTCTATATACAAAATAAAATGTAATTAGTTTTAAAAATAATAATCAACCAGTTTATATATAAATATAGGTATATTGCATGTTCACACATTGGTCTTCAGTAAATGACAGTGTTGTTAATAATACTCCATTACAAGGTGCACTGCCAGGCTGGAGACATGGCCCAGCGGTTAAGAGCACTGTCTGCTCTTCCAAGGGTCCTGAGTTCAATTCCCAGCAACCACATGGTGGCTCAAAACAGTCTGTGATGAGATCTGGTGTCCTCTTCTGGCCTGCAGGCATACATGCAGACAGAACATTGTATACATAATAAATAAATCTTCAAAAAAACAAGGTGCATTGCCTTTAGTAGCTTTTACTTACATCATATGTGGAAAGTGAGCTCATGTATGATAATGAACTATTGCTTTTTGATGATTGGTAGGAGCAGGCTCCTGATAACCCCGAATAAAGTGTTGCGTTTCACCATCCCTTGAGATACCTAAGTGAGGTTGCCTTAGCATGGAAAAAGGAGCATATGGGCAGTGCCACCTTCAGGATGGCAACTGCTGATGTTTTCCATTGCCAGACCTGTCGTTCCTTTTCAGGGAATCTGATTTAAGTCCCCTGAATAATAAAGATTCCTATGATCCCAGCCTGAACAGTCATACTACTCTGCTTAGTTTACCTTTTAGTAGACTAGTAAATGCTCATGTTAATTTCCTGTCACTGTGATAAAATTGTGACTGGGGCTGGGATCAGTTGGTAGATCAGTTGCCTAGTATGCCCAAAGACCTTGGTTTCATACAGCACCACATAAACCATGTATGGTAGTGCATACCTGTAATTCCATCACTTGAGAGGTAAGGTAGGATGATTAGGAATTCAAGTTTATCCTTGGCTACACATCAAGCTTGAGGTCAGCCTAGACTATATGAGACCTTGTATCAAAACAAAGAAAAGCTTGACACCAGCATCTTATAAGGGAAAAAGTTTATTGCTCTGAGCTTCAGAGGTTTTCATCAAAGTTCGCTTGACCCTGTTTCTGAGCAGAACATCATGGTGGGACAGATACTGTGAAACGGAGCTGCCCACCCCACAGCAGCCAGGAAGCAGAAACAGCAAGAGAAAGAGTGCAGAAAAAAATAATTTCTTTGGGAACACATCCTCAGTGACCTACTTCTTCCATCTAGGTCCCACACCCTAATTCTGATACCTCATAATGGCCCATTAAGTTATGCATCCATAGTTAATCAATTGTTTAATCAACTGGTGATCTCTCATGACCCAGTCACCTACCAAAGGACGTGTACACTGCTGTATTACCAAGCTATCAACTGTAGGTGAAGTTTTTCACTGGGATGGCTGGCTCCCAAATAACCACACGGAGACTTCTTATTAATTATGAAAGCCCAGCCAATAGCGTAGGTGTGTTTTTAGCTAGCTCTTATGACCTAATCAACCCATTTCTATTCATCTGTATGCTGTCCCAAGGCTCATTTGCCTCGTCTGTGTACTCTCTGTGCTGCTTCTTCCACGACTGGCTGGTGACTCCTGAGGCTCCGCCCTTCTTCCCCAGCATTCTCTCTGCCCTGAAAATCCTGCCTAGCTACTGGCTGTTTAGCTTTTTTTTTTTTTTTTTTTGGTTTTCCGAGACAGGGTTTCTCTGTGTAGCTTTGCGCCTTTCCTGGAACTCACTTGGTAGCCCAGGCCGGCCTTGAACTCACATGTTTAGCTTTTTTATTAAACCAGTCACAGTGACATATATTTACACAGTGTAAAGGAATATTGCATAGTCAACACATGAATTTGTGAGAACATTTCAGTACCCAAACCATAATAATGCAGATGGTAAGTCTGACGCCTTCCTTATATGTGTGTTTTGAAAAGTTCTATATAATCCTCATGAAATATATTACTAGGGGAAAATCAAGTGTCACCTCTCTGACTTGAAGTTGTCTTCCCTATGAGACATTTTCCCAGTGCGCAGCATGGTCCGCCCACTCGTTTCCTGCTTCTGGGTGTCACAGGACTGACTGCTCTAGCATCATGTTTGTATCTATGGGTGAGTTTTCTCAGGTGTGCAGGATTGCATGGGTTTCATATTAGGGTTGTGTAATGGTTATTGTTAATTGTCAACAGGTTCTAATACCACCTAGGGGACAGATCTCTGGGCACACCTTTGAGATACTATCTAGATTAAGGGTAACCTCTGAGAATGTCTGTGAGGGATTATCTTGATTAGGTTAATTTATGGGGGAAGACCCATCTTAACTTCGGCAAGGATCCTGGACTGTATAAGATGGAGAGTGAGCTGAGCAATGCATCCCTTGCTTTTCTGCTTCCTGATTGTGGCTGTGATGTGACCGTTGCTCTGAGCTCCTTTACCTTCCCACCACAATATGCTGGGCTGTACCCTGAAACTGTGAGCCAGAATAAGCCCCTTCTCCGTAAGTTGCTTTTGTCTGAGTATTTTATCACAGCCACAGAAAAGGAGATATGGCAGACAGAATGAGTCAGGATGTATAAGAAGGCAGCTCTGGGCTCTCATGTCTTTTGTCTTTTCCAGGAACTCCCTGGAGGGACTCAGACGCCGTTCTTGAAGAAAAGATAACGGTAGAAAAGATGGTGGCTGATTGCCTGACAAATTGTTACCAGGTGTGTAGGAACTGTGTCCCACAGGTGGCATGCTTACCCCTACCTTGCAGATACACGTTCTTCAGGGCAGACTTACGTCCAGAGCTTCTAAAACAAGTAGAAGCCCCTGAAGAACTGAGTACCTAGCGGAATTTCTGAGAGAGTGGGGACTCTGATATGGTTGAGGTATTACCTGAAAATCATCCCAGGATTTCAATAATTACTAATTAATCTTGACACTCATGATGCCAAATGCACATTAATTATGTCCAGTTCAGTTATTCTGACAGATGATAAAGAAGATCTAGTGTCCTTTTTTTTTTTTTTTTTTTTGTAGTAGTATTTATCACTGTTAAGGTAACGTGTAGTGTGCTTAGAAGTACATTTTAAGAAATTGAGAAAAGGGCTTCTAGTCTGGTTGTGGCAAGGTTTGTTCACCTGTCAGAGGGTCATTATTAGTAAATGACTGGAACATATCAACAAGTTAAGTGTAGGTGTGGGCAGGGGTATTGGGACCACTAAGCCCTGGGGCAGTCAATGGAAGCTCTCAGATTTCTGTATGGGTGTTGGGTCTCACTTCTTCGACTGTAGAGAACATTGGTGCCTATGTTATTGTTTACTCAAACTCTGTGTGTGTGTGTGTGTGTGTGTGTGTGTGTGTGTGTGTGTGTGTGTGTGTGATTTAGGTCTCGGTAACTTTTGATGATGTGGCTGTGGACTTCACCCAAGAAGAGTGGATTTTATTGGATCAAGCTCACAGAGACCTCTACAGAGAGGTGATGCTGGAGAACTACCAGAACCTGGCCTCAGCGGGTAGGACTGCCACGGCTCCTTATGGCTTCTTAGGGAGGGGAGGGATGGTATATCCTGGGTGTCCTGAGGGATCAGAATGCAATGGAAAGTAGGAGACACACAGACTGTGTCCTAGTACCATAGTCTGTCTGTGGAAGAAAAGATCCAAGATTCCCAGTGGATGTCTAGAACTAGATGGAAATGAACTGAACTGAATATTTTGAGTTACTTTTTCCTGATTTCACAGATTAGAGATTTAATTTTTGGAAATAAGATTTCATTGTAGTTAAGGTTGACCCTGAACTTCTGATCTTCCTGTCTCCACTTACCAAGTGCTGGGATTACAGATATGTACCATAAACATCTGGCTGGAGACTTCTTGGAAGTCTGGCCTGGGAGTAGATTTAGCATTAGGCTGAAGAGATAGCTCAACAGTTAAGAGCACTTGTTACTCTCGCAGAGGACCCAGGTTTGGTTCTCTGCTCCCAAATAGCAGCTCACAACCTTACCTGTAAGTTCAGTTCCAGAGATTGGCTGCCTCTTGTGGCCTCTGGGGCACTGTATGCACATAGTACACATATACATATACAAGGCAAAACACTCAAACAAGAAATAAAACTCCTAGGCCGGGCGGTGGTGGCGCACGCCTTTAATCCCAGCACTCGGGAGGCAGAGCCAGGTGGATCTCTGTGAGTTCGAGGCCAGCCTGGGCTACCAAGTGAGTTCCAGGAAAGGCGCAAAGCTACACAGGGAAACCCTGTCTCGAAAAACCAAAAAAAAAAAAAAAAAAGAAATAAAACTCCTGAGCTGGGTGTGGTGGCACACGCCTTTAATCCCAGCACTCAGAGACAGAGGCAGGCGGATGGATCTCTGTGAGTCGAGGCCAACCTGGTCTGTAGGGTCTATAGGACAGCCAGGGTTGTTACACAGAGAAACCCTGTCTTGAAAAAACAAAAAAAGGAAAGAGAGAGAGAGAGAACTGCTAAGAGTAGAGAATAGCAACCTCAGCATCTCAGCATGCAGGTTTCCCGTCCACACTTTACAACTTCCCTTTGGCATATCTGAGTTGCCATCATGACTACTGTTGTTTTGAGGCCATTAGTAAAATGAGAGCTCCATGAGCCCCATGAGTGTCGCTGTACTGTTTTTTGTTTTGTTTTGAGACAGTCTCATTATTTAGCCATGGCTGAACTGGAACTCATTGTGTAGACCAGGCTGGCCTTGAATGCACAGAGATCCACTTGCCTCTGCCTCCCAAGTGCAAATGCTGAGATTAAAGGTTTGTGCCACCATGTCTGGCAAGTTTTACTGTATTGCACCAAGCAAGCTACTCAGAAAGGTGCTAAATGACGTGGAGCAGGTAGCTGATGGAGTGTGGCTTTGATGGGCAAAGGATGATTGCATCCAAGGTAGAACAGAGGAATAGTGTGAGATTCTATAATGCTACTCAAAATGGTGTGCAATTTTATATGAATCTTTTCTGGAAATTTATTTAATATTTCCAGGACAGGTGGGTAGTATGTAACTAACCACAGACAATGAAACCTTGAATAAGTAGGGGCCATTGTGCCTTTTAATTTTCTATGGTGGTTCGCAAAATGCTGTATCATGTGAATGGCATCACTACCAATCACCTTGTTAGAAACATAAATTATTGGCTTGACATAGTGGTGCATAGCTCTAATCCCAGCACTTGAGAGGCACAGGCAGATGTGTCTTTGTGAGTTTAAGGCCAGCCTGGTCTACATAATGAATTCCAGGACAGCTAGAGCTCATAGTGAGACCCTGTCTCAAAATAAATAAATAAATTTTAAAAAATCAAACTTATTGAGCTGGGAAGTAGCTAGGTGTTCTATGCAAGTCCCTGTGTATAATCCCCATCACTACCCTGTCCCGCAAAAAAGTGAGAGAAAGAAGAATATAGAAATGTAGTCATTTTCTTCCTTTGACATACTAAGTCAGAAATTCAAAGTACATCCTACTTATGTGAGTTTAACCTAGATGAATCTGATGCTATGTAGCCTGCTGTTTGAAAGTAAAATTATCTTTGTTTCACTTTACTTTCTATTTGACCTGAAGTATTAGTGTTTTCTTAGACTGTATATAATCATCATTGGGGTGTCAGTTCAGCAGTAGTTAATCATCAGGGCATAGAAGAGGCAGTATTTGCTTGTTTAACCTTTCTGAAATAATTGCCCTGTTTCATTAGAAGCACAGCTTCATGTCCTGGCATGGTGGCACACACCTTTATTTAATTTTTAAATAATTTATTTAACTTTATTTTGTGTGCATTGGTGTGAGGGTGTCAGATGCCCTAGAACTGGAGTTACAGACAGTTATGGGTACTGGGAATTGAACCCGGGCCCTCTGGAAGTGCAGCTAGTGCTCTTAACCGCTGAGCCCTCTCTCCAGCCCAAGGTACACACCTTTAATCGAAGTACTCAGGAGGAAGACAGGCAGTGTTTTGTGAGTTTGAGGCCAACCTGGTCTACATATCGAGTTCTAGGACTGCATAGTGATACCCTGACCAAAAACAAAGCAAAACAGAACAGAACAAAAAACCAAACAGCTCCTGAATTATACTGACTTTTATACTCTTTTGCATGAACTTCCTCCATGAATGCACTTTGCCATGTATAAGGATGTGAGGTCATCAAACCCAGTCTGATCTCCTGGTTGGAAGAAGAGGATTTGCACAGAGAAGATCTCCAAGGTGAGTTTGTGAAGAATGTATTTAGAATTAAAGTGAAATCTTTTAAAGATGCATTTGATGGCTTTATGTGTGGGCCATGTACCTGAAAAGGTACAAAAGCCTCTGCTTCATACACTTATTTTTTGCCTTCGCAGGTTTTCCTGTAATTTTGCAAAATGACCTATTGTGTTTTATGTTTATGGTCTTATATACTCTTTGCTCAGATCTTTGCTACTTCACAGCCCTAATAGTATAGTTCTTGTTTGCCATGAGTTTTAATTTTCAAAGAGTCAGTTTGAAATAAAACATTTAAAACTCACATCCTTAGTGTAGTCATTTTATTGACCTGGTCAAAATGATTACACTTTTTTTTCTTCTTAGCCAGGTTCAGTGGGAACAATCAAAAAACCTGTATGTCTTTTAACTTTGTAACTGACCATTTATTTTTCTCCAACTCTTAATTTTGTTTTTCTGTTTATCTTCAGAATGGGAAATGCCACTTGGCACCAAAGAGTCAACATTGCGTCAGGATTTTTTGAGGGGACAGACTTCCAGTGGAATACAAACAGTAAGATTGGCCAGAGATATTTATTTCCCTCATTCATAGGCGGTAGAGAAAACCAAATAGCATGCACCAGGAGGGAGCAGCAGTGTATCTTAGAAGTATTTTGAATATAAGGAATTTTTGGGTGTCCCAAACCTATCATAAAACCTTTTCTTTAAGAGATCCCTCTGGCCAGGATGGCTCAATGGTAAAAGCTCTTGATTTCAAGTCCGACAACTTGAGTTTGATCCACAGTACCCACATGGTAGGAGGAGAGAATTGACTCTCACAGGTTGTCCTCTTACCTCTTGGTGCACACTGCTGCAAAATAAATAAATGTAATTTTATTTGTTTATTGTATTTATTTGAGACAGGATCTCACATAGGCCTGGCTGGCCTGGTATTCACTGTGTAGACGAGGAAGACCTCAAACTCAGTAAGATCTATATACCTCACCCAGTATAACTAAAAAAGAAAGAAATTCCGCAAGTACCTGGCCCCACATGTGTAACTAGATACTAGCTTTTACAGCACTTTTGTGCATATCTTAACAATTATTTTGAGCTTAACCCAAACGGAAACTACAGTTGCATTTTTCAATTTGAAAGAAAACATGGCAGAAATTCTAAACATGCTATAAAAAAGTTAAACATACTTCATAATTCATTCCTTTATCAAAAAGAGAGAACAGTGTTGATGATATTAACCAGATTTCTTATTTACCACACTCGGAAAAGATTGGGAATTTTGTAGAAAATCAACACAAATGATAAATACATAAGAGAAGTAATATCCGTCCTATTAAGAGAAATGTCTTAGAGTGTAGGCCAAAACTTGGGGTGATAGAGTCCTTCTAAGTACACATTCCTGCATATATATTACTGATTTCTGATGTTCTTAAAATAATTTCATTAAAATACTGAGGCCAAGCCAGACGTGGTGGTGCACACCTTTAATCCAAGCACTTGGGAAGCAGAGGCAGGTAGATCTCTGAGTTTGAGGCTAGCCTGGTCTATATATCAAGTTCTAGGAGAACTAGAGCTATTTAAGAGAGAGGCATCTTCTAAAAAGAAGAAGAAGAAGAAGAAGAAAGAAGGAGAAGGAGAAGAAAAAGAAGAAGAAGAAGAAGAAGAAGAAGAAGAAGAAGAAGAAGAAGAAGAAGAAGGACAAGAGATCAGGTGTGGTAGCACATGCCTTTAATTCCAGTATACAGAAGGCAAAGGCAAGTGGATCTCTATGAGTTTAAAGCCAGCCTTCTCTACATATTGGGCGTCAGGCCAGCCATGGCTACATAGTAAGACCCTGTCTCAAAAATAAAACTACGGGGTTGGAGATATGGCTCAGGGGCTGGAGAGATGGCTCAGCAGTTAAGAGCACTGGATACTCTTCCAGAAGATCCAGATTCAATTCCCAGCACCCACATGGCATCTCACAACTGTCTGTAACTCCAGTTCCCTGGTATCTGACATTTTCATGCCAATGCACATAAAATAAAATTTTAAAAAATTATTTTAAAAAAATACTAAAATACTGAGGCATCTTTCCAAATTAAAACTGATGGTTCTAGACTTTAGGATAGGAGTATTGGATGTAGTCAAAATGGCAAAAATAATCATAATTTTTCTGCCCTTACTTAATGGAGTCCTTCAATAGGTCTGAAAATTTTTCTAACCATAAATCATCCCTTTATCAACAGGTCAGAAGCCATAGTGCACAAGAACTCTGTAACTATATACAATGTGGAGAAATCTTCAGTGAGCATTCATATTTCAAGACACATATGAAAACTCACAGTACTTGCAACACTGAACATTTTACACACTCAAGTCCTGATGCCTCTGTTCAAGTGCACACCATAAAAACATATCCATGTAAGATTTGTGGAAGAGCCTTTGGACGTTCTTCAAATCTTAATAGACACTTACGAAGTCACACTGGAGAAAAACCCTATGAATGTAAGGAATGTGGGAAAGCCTTCACTACCTACTCAAGGCTAGTGGAACATTTTAGAACTCATACTGGAGAGAAACCATATAAATGCAAGGACTGTGGG
This sequence comes from Peromyscus californicus insignis, assembly GCF_007827085.1. NCBI lineage: Eukaryota > Metazoa > Chordata > Mammalia > Rodentia > Cricetidae > Peromyscus > Peromyscus californicus. Next base: position 16,068,072 of record NW_026294402.1, read on the forward strand.
AAAGCTTTTGCTAAGAGGTCAGGCCTTATAACACATATATCAACCCATGCTTCAGAGAAGCCCTTTGCATGTAAAGAGTGTGGGAAAGCCTTTGCTTCATCCCCACGCCTTAGTCAGCATATAAGAATTCACAGTGGAGAGAGACCTTACATATGTAAGGAATGTGGAAGAGCCTTCCTCACTTCCTCATACCTACGGAACCACATAGGAAGAACTCACAGTGGAGAGAGACCCTATATATGTGGAGAATGTGGAAAAGCCTTCCATTCTTACTCAAATCTACGTAGACACGTGAGAACTCACAGTGGAGAAAGACCCTACATATGCAAGGAATGTGGAAAAGCCTTCCTCAATTCCTCATACCTACATAACCATATAAGAAAAACTCACAGTGGAGAGATGCCTCATATATGTGGTGAATGTGGGAAAGTCTTCCATGCTTCCTCATACCTGCGTAGACACTTACGAACTCACAGTGGAGAGAGACCGTGTATATGTAAGGAATGTGGGAAAGCCTTCCTCAACTCCTCGTACCTACGCAAACATCTGACCATTCATACTGGAGACAAACCCTACGAGTGTAAAGACTGTGGGAAAGCCTATCGTAGGTACAATCTGCTACATGACCATTTAAAAACTCACACAGTAGAAAAGCCATTTGAATGTGATGTGTGTGGGAAATCCTTTCAATATTTTTCATACCTTACTAAACACATTCGTATTCACACCGGAACAAAACCCTATAAGTGTAAGTACTGTGGGAAAGATTTCACTACTTCCTCAAGCCGAACTGAACATATCCGAACTCACACTGGTGAGAGGCCCTATGAGTGTACGGAATGTGAGAAAACCTTCACTTCATCCTCCAACCTCATTCACCATGTAAAAATCCACACTAGAGAGAAACCTTTTGTTGAGAATGTAGGGAAGCCTACAGCAGACTTTACCTACTAACCAAACACTAGTAACTCACAGTGAACAGAATCACTTCAGATAGGAGGAATGCCAAAAATCCTTAATCCCTCATGTCTTGATTCCATCATACTGGAACTTAGAATTTTAAGAAACTAATGTGGAACAACCCCCATTTATGACAGTTTATTTTGAAAACATGAAAGAACCCATACTCAAGATGTCCCATGAATGTAAGGAAAGAAATATTAAAGCCCACACTATTTCCTAGGAACTTACTAAATATGTGAGACTTCACAATGAAGGGAAATACACTGATGTAGGCATACAGAAGGTTGTAGTTCTGCTAAGTATTTTTAATTCATTTGTTCCAACAGTTGAGAAAACTTTGAAGGTAAGGAATGTTAGAAAGTCACATGAACTTAATCCTCAGTGTTTAGTAAACATTATAATTCATACCCAAGAGAAATCAACTATATGGAAATTTTGTTCATGTGCCCTGAAATGTAGTATTGCTGGCAGCAGTAAGGCCTGTTGGATGATACTGTTTATTTTGAACTTCTGATATCTGTCCTGATATTCCTAGAGTGATATATTTTCTTTCCTCTAAGCACCATTTCATCTTGGTTGTTACAACTTCTGGGTAGCAAGCTGGTGATATGAGGACTTTTGGAATATAAACATTGTTTTAGTATAGTGTAGATTCTCTAGTTGGCTTATCATACTATTAAACATGCTACCCTATAATAACTTACAGTAGCTAAATTTCATAATACAGTTCTCATGGTCTTTAAAATGTCCTTGTTCCTCTTTCACAACTTTTAGGTAAAAGGTAAAATAAATAAATAAGTAAATAAATAAGCAGCAAGCAAGCAAGCAAACTAGCAAAGTCCTTTTCCCAAAACACATTAAGCTGTGACTTCATAAATGGATCAGTCATTGATGAAGCCAGAGCCCTCATGATCCAGGTATCTCTTATATCCCACACTGTGAACACTACAGCCCTGGGGACCAAGTCTTCAGTATATGAACTTTTGGAGTACATTTCAGATCCGAATCATAATACAATCCCTCCCAGGTTCTGGTAATTCCTCAAGATTACAAATAGCTCAAATGCTTGGAACATATGTTTTATAGTCATTATAAATTTGTGGTTGTTTTCTATGTGTATATGTGTATTGGGAGTGGGATAAGCATACATGTCACAGTGCACATATGAAGAGTAGAAGACAACTTGCAGTTCAGTCCTTCTACCATGTGGGTCCCAGGGATAAAACTCAGATTGTCAGGCATGGCTTGGCAAGCACCTTTACACACTGAGCCATCTCACTGGCCCATACTTTTCATATTCAAAACAATTGGAGGCTGGAGAAATGGCTATGTGGTTAAGAAAACTTGCTGCTATTACAGAGGACCAGAGTTTATTTCCCTGCACTCACATTGAGATGTTCACAACTGCCTGTAACTCAAGCCCCAAGGCATCAGACTCCCTCTTTTGGTCTCTGGATACCCATGTGCACATACAGACACATAAATAATGAAATCTTCTTAAAAAGAAAATCAACCAATCCAGAGTCCCAAACCCTATTCTTTTCTGGGAACCCACCAAGCCTGTATGTCCCATGTCCTAAATCAATGTAGATCAAAGCTGAAGAGGAAAAGGCATCATCTATATTCTTACTCATTAGAATTATTCACAGTAATTGATCTTAAAGAATTTTTTCCCAGCCATACTTTTTCATTCCTGGCAGAAATTTCAATAAGTATTGTAGCTAATACTTTTTTGCTTACTTACATGCCAGCCTCCTGTCACTCTGTTTTTGCCTCTGTAGGTCTGGATGGTGTGTCATACTCTGTCCTTTCTCAGTATGATGCATAAGAAACTTCATTTAGTCAGGCACCATTATGACTTCCCATAGATATTCATAACAACCATCTCTTCCTAGTTGGTGTTTTATGTATTGTTTGTTGTGCTTTGGGCAGTGCCTGGGGTACAGCTGCTACTCTCGTACATTTTTATTTTATAGAAGGTAGCACTTTCATGGTTTATAGCAGAAGACAACTTGTAGTAGGCAATTCTTCTACCATATGCATTCTAGGAATAAAACTCAGGTTGTCATGCAAGTGTCCTTTCATGCTGAGCCATCTTGGAGTCCCCTTTATGCCTTTAATTGATTTTTATTGGAAGTCAGTCTACCACTGAGCTATATCCCTAGCTCCACATTTCCCCACACACCCTTTCTGATAATATGGTCTGGCTGTATAGTTCAGACTGCCCTGGAACTCATGCTATCCACCTTCAGCCTCTAATGTACAAGGATTAAACCACAACATTTAAAATTTTGAAGATGCAGGGGCGGGGAGGGATGTTGTAAAAGTTTCTGTCTTATAAGTTTTCATTCATTTTTTTCTTATTTTTTAATTGAAAATAATTTTTTTCATACAATATATTCTAATTAAGGTTTCCCTCCTCCAGCTCCTTCCTCCCCACCTCCCCTCCCATTCAGATGGAAGTAGTGGCACATGCCTTTAATCCCAGCATTCAGGATCTCTGTGAGTTTGAGGCCAGCCTGCTCTACATATTGAGTTCCAGGACAGCCATAGTTACATATTGAGACCCTGTCTCAAGCAAAATCAAAAAAGCACCTAAAAAGTAACAATAAAAAATAAGATGTAATATAAACAAGCAAACATAAGAAGAAAAAGAGCTAAAGAAAAGGCACAAGAAACATACATGCAGAGAGAGGCACTGTCACACATAGAAGTTCCATAAAAACAAAATTGGAAACCAATATATATTCGAAGACCTTTAAGATGGGGCAAAAACAACTCTCCAATAATGCAACTGGGTTTGTTTTGTGTTGGCATCTACTGCTGGGCATGAAGTCTGACCCTTAGAGTGGTTTGTGTGCCCAGTGAGACTCCATTGGAGAAAACTCATTTTTCCTTTGGGAGCAGTTAACAATTGGAAACAGCTTATGTTAGGGATGGGGGCTTGTGTCCACTTAACCTCTCAGCACTGGGACAGATGTCATCTGGCTTAGACCTGTGCAGGCCCTGTGCATGCTGCCACAGTCTCTGTGAGTTTATATGTGTATCATTCCTTCTGTGTTTAGAAGACCTTGGTGTTCTTCAATCCCCTGAGAGGAGGAATTTGATGGAGGCATCCTATTTAGGCCTGAGAATTGCAAGTTCTCTCCCTCTCTGCACATTGTCCAGGTGTGGGTCTCTGTTCCCATCTGTTGCAGGAGGAAGCTTCTCTGATGATGGCTGAGCAAGACACTGATCTTTTTTTTTTTTTTATAAAGTATTTTTCTTTTTCTTTCTTTCTTTTTTTTAAAGATTTATTTATTTATGTATACAGTGTTCTGCCTACATGCCTGCAGGCCAGAAGAGGGCACCAGATCTCATTACAGATGGTTGTGAGCCACCATATGGTTGCTGGGAATTGAACTCAGAACCTTTGGAAGAACAGCTAGTGCTCTTAACCTCTGAGCCATCTCTCCAGCCCAAGACACTGATCTTTAAGTATAGCCAAATGTTGTTAGGAGTTGTTTTATTGCTACATTCCTGTAGCAGAACAGTAGTATTTGGTTTTCACCCAAGTCCATGGCCTATCTAGTTTCAAGTTCTTGGCCACCTAAAGCAGTGTTGGGCATGGGTTCCATCTCATGGAGTAGGCCTTCAATCCAGTCAGATACTGGTTGGTTACCCCAAAAGCTTGTCCACTATTACACCAATGTATCTTGCCAAAGGTCACCATTGTAGACTGAAGTGTTTGTAGCTGGGTTGGTGGTTACCTTTATCCCTTGGTAGGATGGCAGAGTTATCTTCCAGTACCAGGAACACTGGTCAGTAGGAGTGAAGGCTCTAAGTAGGTGCCAGCTCCACTTCTCCGTGTTCAGTGAGTTATGTAGGTATTGCCTTCAGCAATAAGGCCTTACTATCAGTTTCTGGAGAGCAACCAATAGCCTTGGCAATAGCCTGGGTTTGGGGGTTTCCATGCAGCTCTTGTCTAACAACTTGATTAGATGTAACCCATTCTCAAAACTTGAAGTTTCATTTAGTGAAAAGAGGTTTGTAGTTGCAGCTTTGTCTCCCCAGTTATCTGGCGATTCCATTCATATATATATATATCATATATATTCATATAATTATATATCTTAAGGAGCTTCTACTGTATTAGTTTTCCTTATGACCCCTCAAATCGCTGTTAGTTTTAGCTGTCTGTCTTAGTTAGGGTTTCTATTGCTGTGAAGAGACACCATGACCATGGCAACTATTTTTTGTTTGTTTGTTTTGTTTTGTTTTTTGAGACAGGGTTTCTCTGTGTAGTTTTGGTGCTGGTCCTGGATCTTGCTCTGTAGACCAGGCTGGCCTCGAACTCACAGAGATCCACCTGCTCTGCCTCCCAAGTGCTGGGATTAAAGGTGTGAGCCACCACCGCCTGGCACCATGGCAACTCTTATAAAAGAAAACATTTCATTAGGTGGCTTACAGTTCAGAGGTTCAGTCCATTATCATGGTTGGACATGACAGCATGCAGGTAAACAGGACATAGTGTTAGAGAAGGAACTAAGAATTCTGTATCTTTGATCCACAGGCAACAGAGATGAACTGTCTCATTGGGTGTGGCTTGAGCATATATGAGACCTCAAAGCCTGACTCCACAGTGACCTACTTCCTCCAACAAGGCCACATCTACTCCAATAAGGCTGCACCTCCTAATAGTGACACTCCCTTTGGGGGCCATTTTCTTTCAAACCACCACAGTCTCTCCCCACATTCCTTCCTTTACCTTATTCTTCCCTCGCGCTCCCTGTTTGATGTTCCCATTCCAGTTGCCCCCCTCCATCTATAACTATTCTATTTTCCCTGTCAGGGAGATCCATGTGTCTCCCCCTAGTCCTTTACTCCATACTTCTCTGGGTCTAGGGACTGTAGCTTGGTTAATATTTATTTAACAGGTAATGTCCATATACAAGAGAATACATACCATGTTTCTCTTTCTGGGTCTGGGTTGCCTCAGGATGATTTTTTTTTTCTAGTTATATCCATTTACCTGTGAATTTCATGATTTCATTGTTTGTTTTTTGTTGTTTTGGTTTTTTAGCAGCTGAGTAATATTCCATTGTGTAAATGTTCCACATTTTCTTTATCACAGTCATCTGTTGAGGGATGTCTAGATTGTTTCCAATTTCTGGCAATTATGAATAGGGCAGCAATGAACACGGTTGAGCAAGTGTCTCTGTCACAGGATTTAGAGTCCTTTTGGTAGATGCCCAAGAGTGGGATCGCTGGATCTTAAGGTAGATCTATTCCCAGCTTCCTGAGGAACTGCCGTACTGATTTCCATGTGGCTGTACAAGTTTGCATGTCATGGTGTCTTAAGGTTTTCTTAATTTTGGCATCCCAGATTTCTCCAACTATTTCTGTAATTTTAGAAGTTTTCTTGATAACTTTAAATGTGTTCTGTTGCAATGCCTTTTATACTTTTTGGGGGGGGGGCAGTCTCTTATTTGAGACAGTACCCTAGGATGGTCTGAAACTCACTGTGTAGCTCAGGATGACATTGAACTTGTAATCTTCTTGCTTCTACTTTCATTTTTAATGGTTTTTTGTTTGTTTGTTTGTTTGTTTGTTTTGGCCAGGCATAGTGGTGCACATCTTTAATTGCCATACTTAGGAGGCAAAATCAGGTAGATCTCTGTGAGTTCAAGGCTAGCCTACTCTACATAATGAGTTCCAGGACAGCCAGAGCTACATAGTGAAACTCTGTCTCAAAAAACAAGCAGCGGCTGGAAAGATGGCTCAGTGGTTAAGAGCACTGACTGCTCTTCCACAGGACCTGGGTTCAATTCCCAGCACCCACATGGCAACTCACAACTGCGTGTAACTCCAGGATCCAACACTCTCACACAGACATACGTTCAAACAAAACACCAATGAAATAAAAATAATAAATTTTTTTTAATTTTAATTATGTATAGGTGTGCTGTCTGTGTGTGGGTGAGTACAGGTGCCAGCAGAGGCCATAGATATCAGATCCCATGGAGCTGGAGTTACAGTTTTGAACCACCCAGTATGGGTGCTGAGAACAGAACCTGGGTTCTTTGCAAGAGCAGTGCATGTTTTTAACTGGTGGGCCATCTCTCTAGCTCCTGCCTTCTCTTTCTAAATGCTGGGATTTAGTCATAGTTTCACTTTTGTATACTTGTCTACTGCTGACAGAATTTATGTCTAATCTTATTCTTCTCTCTGTAGGCATAAAATACTCATAGTACCTCCATTTCAGACGAAAGCAGTGGAAGGGGGTGTTTGGGGGTTTTGATTGTTTGTTGTTGTTTTGTTTTTGTTTTTGTTTTTCAAGACAGGGTTTCTCTGTGTAGCCCTGGATGTCCTGGAACTCGCTTTGTAGACCAGACTGGCCCAAACTCAGAGATCCACCTGTTCGGCCTCCCATGTGCTGGGATTAAAGGAGTGCACCACCATAACCCAGCTGAACGAGGTTGTTTTAATGCCCATTGAGAAAGACATGCCTTCCCCCTGTCATTTACATGTCCCCAACCTTCAGGTAGTTTTGTAGCCATGAGACACACTGGAACCTTAGAATACCACCTTCCATACAATCTAGCCTCAAGTAGGGATATGAATGGCACTGAAGAGGCATTTTATAAAAATAGTAGAGGCTAGGAGATGACTGAATTGGTAAGATTGCTTGTTCTGCAAGCATAAGTACCTGAGTTTAAATCTCAGCACATGCATAAAATGATGAGTGTGGCTGTACACATGATTAACCCCAGCATTGGGGGTGGAGACAGGTGGATCCTGAGAGCTCACTGGCCACCCAGGCTACTCTACAAGTGAGCTTTCAATTCAGTGAGAAACCCTGTCTCAAGAAACTAAAGGTACAGAGTGATGGAAGAGCTCATCCAACTTGTCCTGCTCTGGTCACAGCATGTGCATACACACTCACTCTCATCAATTGCAGCACATAAAACTAAAATGTGTCTAATTATCATATAAAATGGTGAGTTTTAGGCCAACAAGATGGCTCAATAGGTAGAGGTGTTTGCCTTAAAGCCTGTTGACCAGTGGTCAATCTCGACCCACATGGTGGAAGAAGAGAATCAACATCATCAAGTAGCCCCCTGACTTCCACACATGTGCTTCCCCATCCTGCAAAAAAAAAAAAAAAAAAAGTAACAAAATGATGGGTTTCATTCGGATATTTTCATGCATGTCCATCATGTGCTTTGCTCATATTTACTCTCATTTCCCTATTTTGTCTTCCCATCTCTCCTGCTACTGGTTCCTTTCTCCTTCTAAAATATTGCTCTAAAAAGGCTTTGAAATTAGAATTCACATCAAAACCACAGCCCACAGAATGTTCATTAAACTTGCATACTACTGGATGGCTTCATGGGTAAAAGATGCTTGGACTGAGTTCAACTCCTAGAACCCACGTGATGGTAGAAGAGAATTGCCATGGCAACAATGCACCTGCTACCACCTCCTCCAATAAATGTAATTTTAAAAATGAAGGAAACTTGCGTACTAGACCCAATTTTGTGAGTTGCCTGATTAAACAAATATCTATAGTCCTCATAGGACTTAAACAACCAGAATGAGCTCAGTGTAGTGGTGGGTGCCTGTAATCTCAGCACTCAAGAGGATGAGGCAGGATGGTTACAACTTTCTGGCTAGCCTGGACCATATCATGAGACCCTATCTCAATGGGAAAAAAGTCTATGAACCTGAAACATGATAAATCAGAAGAAAATTAAGCCCAAATATAATGAAATTGGTGGACCCAAAGATCAGCTTTTGTCCTTGTTTTTTTGTTTATTTGTTTGTTTCTTTCTTTGTTTTTTTGTTTTTTAAAAGGGTCTCATATAGCTCTGGCTATCCTTGACCCCATGTGCCATGGAGGATGAATTTCTGATTCTCCTTTGGCCTCTCCCAGACTTTCAAACTTAGTAGGCAAGGTATCAACTGTGCTACAGCCCCAACCCCAAGTGTGTATGCTTTTATTTATTTGGGGGGCTCAGTCTTACTCTGTTTGGTAAGCTTCCCTCAAACTCCTGAGCTAAACTAGTCTACCTCAGTTTCTTGATTAGGTAGAAGTATGTATGCATGTCGACATTTTAATCTCTGAAAAGGGAATCCAGAGCTCTGCATCATGCCATGTACCTATAATACTGGTACTTGGGAAGCTGAGACAGGACAATCACAAGTTCCAGGTCAGACTATGCTACATAGTGAGACTCTAAAAAACAAGGATTTGTTGAGACATTGTAAAAACAAACAAACAAAAAGATAGTAACCAGGTCATTGCCTCACACCTGTAATCCCAGCACTTGGGATGTGAGAGGAGAGGCAGATGTTCAAGGCCATTTTTGCCTATATAGAGAGTTCAGTACCAACCTGAGAGACAGGAGACCCTATCGAAAGGGGTGGCCAGGCAGTGGTGGTACACACCTTTAATCTCAGCACTCAGGAGGCAGAGGCAGGCAGATCTCTGTGAGTTCAAGTTCAGCCTGGTCTACAAAGCGAGTTTCCAGGACACCTAAGGCTATAGAGAAACCCTGTCTCAAAAGACCTAAAAAGAAAAGGAAGGAAGGAAGAAGGAAGGAAAAGAAAGGAAAGGAAGGAAAGAGGTGAAGGGGAAAATATAGTAGACTGTCATCCAATAGAAAAAGTAGCAATTAAGGGGTTGGGGACTTAGCTCAGTGGTAAAGTGCTTGCCTAGTAAGCGCAAGGCCCTGGGTTCAGTCCTCAGCTCCGGGGGGTGGGGAGGGAGAAAAAGTAGCAATTAAAAGGATAGGGTCCACATCCCTTGTGGCCACCGAGGACAAAGATTCTACACGGACCTCCATCCAGTCAAAACATGCCGTGTGTCTGTGGGGACAGGCAGAGCCTTTGTGACCTGAGTGGGGTTGCTATGCAGATTTAGTCAAGTGTGGCTGGTGACACACTTAAATAACTACTCCAAATATTTCTGCTGCCGGGAATCCAACAAGCCACTGAGCCAAGCAAGAGAGCCCTGTAGTGAACTCAGCCTCTTCATGGTCTCTCCCTTCTTACATTGGTACTGAAACAAGTCAGGCCAAGAAACGTCTTTATATCCCAGCTTCCAAACCGAACAGAGTTGATTGTGGCAGAGAACAAACAGCTATGTGAAAATATTAATTCTACATTTAATTTTGTTGCCATAGAAAACATTGAGAATCCAACTTTGAGAGATTTGGAGGAAGGACATGGGAAAGGTTTGACAGATGATAAATGCCATCATTGAGTCTGCTAGAGTTTCAGTTACAAAGTGAGAGACTTTGAAAATCAAATGTTTCTCAAGAAAAATGGATAATAAAAACTTTCTGACCAAGTGTGGTGTCACACACCTTTACTTCCTGCTCTGGGGACGCAGAAGCAGGTGAGTTTGAGGGCAGCCTGGTCTACATAGTTAAGTTCCAGGCCAGCCAGGGCTGCATACTGAGACCCTACCCCCAAAATAAAACAAAACTCTATCTTGAAAGTAAGAGACTTCAGAGAACCAAGATGAACTACAAGGTCATAAAACAAGCAATAGGAAAAGCTCCCAGGCCAAGTGAGATGGATCAGCACAGAAAGACACTTGCCGCCAAACCTGCCTACCTGAGTTTGATATTTGGGACTTGCAGAGTGGAAAGAGCAAACCAGCTACCCAAAGTTGTCCTCTGAACCATAGCAACACAAAGACACGCACATGTGCACAAAACAAATGAAACAAAAAATATAAAACAGCCATAATTATATGTATAGTAAAAGGGACTTTAAGGAATTACTATAAAATTTCAGTATGTTGTGTCCACGGTGCTAATTTTTGTTTGTTTGGTTTTTTTTGTTTGTTTGTTTTTCAAGACAGGGTTTCTCCATGTAGCTTTGCGCCTTTCCTGGAACTCACTTGGTAGCCCAGGCTGGCCTCAAACTCACAGAGATCCGCCTGGCTCTGCCTCCTGAGTGCTGGGACTAAAGGCATGCGCCACCACCGCTTACCATGGTGCTAATTTAATGGTAGGCAGCTTTTGTATAAAGTTTCACATTGTTTAGCTCTCACTGTTGTCTTGCAAAGTGAGCTTCTTTCTTCTGCAGGTTCAGATTTAACATTTCATTTGACCTTTACACTTTAAAATTTATTTAATGTATATGGGTGTTTTGCTTGCATGTGTATCTGTTTACCATGTGTATGGCTGGTGCCCGTGGAGGCTGGAAGAGGACATTGGATCCCCTGGAACTGGAATTACAGGTATGTGTAAGCCACATGTGGATGCTGGGAATCGAACTGGGGAGTGTCCTTTGAAAGAGTAGGCAGTGCTCTTAACCACTGAGCCAGCACTTCAGCTCCTACATTTGACCTTTTGTGTTGCATTTGATATGTATCAAGGGAATGATAGACTGAAATCTACCCTCAAATCTAAACACCATGAATAAATCATAGCTTATAAAGTGGATAGTAGGGCTAGGAGATAGCTCCGTAGATAAAGCACTCAGAAATGTGAGGATCAGAGTTTGAATCCCTAGAACCCAAGTAAGTGATGAGTAGGTGTGGCTGTCCACATGTAATTTTAGCACCCAGAAGGCAAGATTTCCAAAGCAATCTGTCTAGTAAGACCAATTGAGAGACCCTGCCTCCATGAATAAGGTGGAGAGCAACTGAAAAGGACTTTTCTTGTTAACCTCAGGCCTCCACATGCACATTCAAACAGACGTACACCATACACACATGAACGGTAGGCACTGCCATCACCTGGTTTCATTCAACAAAAGTCCTACTCTTCCTGTGATTCCAGAGAGTAGAAGCGCATTGACCTCAGCTAACTTTAAAATGCATTTAAATTTTTCCGAATATGTCAAGTAGTTTTGCAATTAAAAAATATGCTCCATTTTGGAGGTAAAATTACACATTTTGAAATTTGAAAGGCAGATATGTAAATGAGCCTATTGGGGTTTGGCTATGTTGAATCCTGTGCGTCAGAGTAGCCTCATTTGGAACACTTTTTGTTAGGAATATTTTCAGATAAAATATAGCCCAGAGTCTAAGAAATGGGCTTCATTCTGCAGTAAATACTTTGGGGTTTAGTTTTGTTGTTGTTTTATTTTGTTCTTGTTTTTTTGAGGCATGGTCTTACTGGGTAGCTCTGGCTGGCCAAGAACTCACAATGTAGACCAGGATGGCCTTGGACTCAAAGAGATCCTCCACTTGCCTTTGCCTCCTCAGGGCTGGGATTAGTGTGTGCACCATACATGACTGCAGTAAATCTTTTAAAACTGCTTTGATACACTCAAAGCTGGGCACACTACACAAGCCTACAGTCCAAGCTACTGTGGAGGCAGGAATATTACTTTAGCCCAGTTCAAGACAGCATGGGCAACATGGTAAGATCCCATCTCAAAAAATCAACCTTCTCTGAAACCTCCTTTTGCATGGCCACACATTGATCCTTAGATATTCTGTTGTCTGATGTGGCTACAGTACCCTTGATAACCAAAGCCATCTTTCTCCAAACACAGGCTGGACATGGTGGCATATGTTTTTAATCTCAGCATTTAAGAGGCAGACGCAAGCAGATCTCTGTGAGTTCCAAGCCATCCAGGGCTACCATGTCTCTAAAAAGAAAAGAAGGAAGAAAGAAGGAAGGAAGGAAGGAAGGAAGGAAGGAAGGAAGGAAGGAAGGAAGGAAGGAAGGAAGGAAGGAAGGAAGGAAAAAAAGAAATACATACAGGAGGTGTGTCTGGGTGGATCAGCCCCTTAATCCTAGCACTCAGGAGGACAAGAGTTTAAAGCAAATGTAATCTACATAGCAAGACTTGAAGATATAAAAGCTAGAGGTAGTTTAATAGCAGAAGTGGTAGAAGGCCTCTAGCATACACAAGGCCTTGGCTTTGGTCTCCAGCATTGCCCAAAAACCTACACAGGAATAAACCTCTGAAGTACCTAGTATGTGAATGAGCACTCCCTTCGACTTCATACCTGAACGAGTGAGTACAGCTGCTTGGATTGTATGCTGTATTTGTGTTTATGTTCTGATTTCACTGTAACTCCTCATGGAATGGATTTGCATTGAACAAACTAAATAAAAAGACAAATGATGAAAGATAAAAAGAATGCATAACATTTTTCACTGAGAATTATCTGAAACGTGCACACACTCTGTTTGTTTGTTTGTTTTCTTGAGACGGGGTCTCACTATGTATCCCTGGCTGTCCTGGAACTAGCTCTGTAGGCCTCAAACTCAGAGGTCTGCTTGCCTCTGCCTCCTGATTACTCGGCCTAAAGGTGTGCGCCAACACACCCAGCTCCAGCACACACTTTATAACAGAGCCTCAGAGTATATGCAGAGAGACAATGGGAGAATGTTCCCATCCACACCCATTCAAAGTAAATCTCTTTCATAGTAATAAAAACTTGGGCTGGTGAGGTGGCTCAAGTCAAGATGGATAGAAGTGCTTTCCAGAAGTAATAGGATGGAAGGAGAGAAGTGAGTTGTTACTGATCTCCACTATGAACTGTGGCATGCAGGCATGCATGTGTAAGCATGCACACTGACACATGTACTCTAAACATAGAACAAAGCCTATAGAAATTTAAAATAATTGAAGATGGAATTAGATTAGAAGTCAAAAACAAAATGAAAATGCTAAATACTTGGAAACTAACTTCAAAATAACTTACAAAGAACTTAAAATAATGGATCAGAGAGAAGGTATGCGGGAAATTGGTTGTTTTGTTTTGTTGGTTTTTTGAGACAAGAGTTTCTTTGTGTAGCCTTGGCTATCCTGGAACTACTTTGTAGACCAGGCTGGCCTAAACTCACATAGATCTGCTTGCCTCTGCTTCCTGGGTGCTGGGATTAAAGGCATGCGCCACCACTGCCTGGCTTGAGAAATTGTAAAAATACTTTGAAATTGTAAAAATACTTTGAAAATGCAGCACATTACATTGTAGTGGGTACTGCTAAATGAGTGTACATGTAAGCTATCCAATCCTTATATTAGAAAGAAAAGTCATGTGTGGGCCAGCCAGCAAGGCAGATCAGCAGGTAAAGGTGCTTGCCACTGAGACTGACAACCTGAGTCCCACCCCTGGAACCACAGAGTGAAAGGAGAGGACCATCTCCCCAAAGCAGTCTTCTGACCTGTTCATAAGAACCATGGCTTATATGCATGAGCAAACAGATACACACACAAATGTAAAGAAAAAGAAGTTACGTATGTTCACAGCCAGACCCTGCCTCAAAACAAAACAAAACGCATTGGAGAGATGGCTCAGTGGGTAAAGGTCTTGCCGCGCCAGTGGGAAGAACTGAGTTCAGATGCCCAGAACCCATGAAAAGCTCGATGTGGTTGCCTGAATCCATCTATATTGCTGTGGGGAGATGAAAGGCAGAACACAAGACTCTCAGGAAGCTCCCAGGCCAGCTAGCCTAGTGTACTCAGCTGTGAACATCAAGAGACCCTGTCTCCAACAAAAGGGAAGGTGAAGACTGACACCTGAGGTTTCCAACAGACACACACACACACACACACACACACACACACACACACACACACACAAAGAATTTTTTTAAAGGTCTCAAGTTGATAATCTAACTTCCTAAAGCTAGCAACTAGAGAAATTAAACCCAAAGTACATAGAACAACAAAGGCAACTCATCACAGCCCACAATCAATGTCACTATGGGACCTGGAGGACAAAAATGAGCAGGGCTGTGCACCAAAATGTCTGCTGCTCAGCCTTAGGGTTTGTTTTTAGTTTCATTGTTCATTTTCTTTTTTTATTTTGTTTTTTGAGACAGGGTTTCTCTGTGTAGCCCTAGCTGCCCTAAAACTTGCTTTGTAGCCCAGGCTGGCCTCGAACTCACAGAGATCCGCCTGTCTCTGCCTCCCAAGTGCTGGAATTAAAGGCGTGTGCCACCATGCCCAGCCATGTTTTAGTTTTTATTACATGTCTATTTTGTGAGGGTGGGCATGTGCCATGGCCAGCCTTGTCTATAAAGCCAGTGCCAGGCCAGCCCATGTCACACCGTGACACATGGCTCCAAGAAATAAAACCAACCAATGAAAAACCAGTTGAACTGGGTGATGGTGGTTCAAGGCCAGCCTGGTCTACAGAGCTAGTTCCAGGACAGCCAAGGCTACACAAACCTTGTCTCAACCAAACAAAAAACAGCTGAATACTAACAAAGCAAAAGGCATATACTTCTGGATGCATAAACACATTATATAATGTACAATAATATTTTTGGCTTTTAAAATATTTTGCATCACATACTATTTATAGATATTTTCATACAACTATATAATGTACACTGAATATATTAGACCCCATAATCCTTTACCTTCCTTCCCCCCTCATATTAATCCCCTTTGTTTCCCTAGACAGTTTCACCTCTACTCCATGTCATCTATACATACATAATTTTATGTGTCTATATAAAACCTAGGAACAATACATGAGAAAAAAACATTTGTCATTCTGAGACTGGCTTAATTTGCTTAATAAGACTACCTCTGGTTGCAACCATTTTCCTTAAATGATATAACTATCTTTAACACAAATGTATTACATGTATTTTTGTGCGTGCATGTGTTCAAGCATGCATATGTGTGCCACAGTATGTTGTTCAATTAGAACCTCCAGCTTACCCTTGCATGATCCAGAAAGCCCCATTCCCCCTCCTCTCTCCAAACCCTGCCCTCTCAGATAATCTCCAAAAAAGAAAAGGCACCAAAAAGCCCAGTTCTGCCTTCTTGGTGGCAGCTCCTCCCCTGAAGTTTTCAGCAGCCCAAGTTCCTGCCTCAAGTGTTCAGCTTTTGACCATACTTGGGCACAAACCCAGCTTGTGGAGGACATGTCATCACCCCTCACCTACCACCTATATAAGCTCCTTGCTTTAGTTCAGGCTTGTAGCTTCTCAGGCCTCCATCTCCGGGACTGGAGAACCCACTCGGGAGTTTCTTTGCTCAAATAAACCTGTTGTTATACTTTTTCAATTTGGCTTGATCTGGCTTACTGTGTCGGCAGAGAAACCTATTATCAGGGTACAGAAAACCTATTACATGTCTGTTGAAGTCACAGGACAACTTACAGAAGTTACTCTGTCTTTCCACCATGTGACCCTCACATATCAAACTCAGGTTGTGAGGATTGGCAGCAAGTGCCTTCACCCCTTGGGCCGGCATCTCCTGGCCACTCTTCTCCATTGCTGATAAAGATCCCATTGTGGAACTGGAGAGCCGGCTCAGAGGTTAAAAGTTCTTGCCACCAAACCTGATAACCTGAGTTTGATACCTGGAACCTACATGTATGTGTACATCAGTGGCACATAATCATTTCCCAACAAAATAAATACATGTACAAAAAAGACTGTATTTTGTACATACAGCATATTTTGTCCATCCCTGTTGCTTGACACCTAGATTGGTTCTATAACACATCTATTACGAATGGTGCTGCAAAAAACACTGATGTACAAGTATCATGAGGAATTGTTTTTAATTAGTAATTTTTATTTTTTTATGTGTACATACATAAAACTTTGTAATCTTTAATTAGTAAATGAAGAATGTCAGATGCCACTGCCATTTTACAAGCTACACGAAGGCTCTGAATCATTTGGTAAGAGCCTAAAAATAAAAACAATGATATTTGAAAACAAAATATCTAAAGGACCAGTGAGATGGCTCAGTGAGCCAAGACTCGGTGACAACCTCAGTTGATTCCTAAAGCCCACATGTTGAAATGGGAGCGTAGATCCTCACAGGCTGCCTTCTGGCCTCGATAGATGTGCCCCTCTTTTGAGACAGGATCTCACTGTGTAGCCCTGCCTGGCCTTGAATTCACAGAGACCCACCTGCCTCTACCTATCAGGTGCTAGCCGGAAAGGCCTGTGCCACCACATCCAGTCACGTGTAAACGTTTTTTAATGTCTCAAATTATATCATTGGCAGCTGGATGTATAGTTCAGTAACAGGGTGTTTGTGTAGGATGTAAAAAGTTCATGTCTTAGCACCTCCAAAATTGTACCATTCTATTAATTAGCCAAGCATTTGAGTCCAGTCCTGTAATCAGGAACTCTGGAATTTAAGGCCAGCCTAGGCTGTATTGTGAGAGCCTGTCTCATAACCCCCCAAACAAAAGTATACAATAAAGTAATAAAATTATATGTAGTTGAAAATATAAAAAGCTGGGGACACAGCTCAGTGGTACAGCACTTGCCCATCCACCATACACACACAAAGGAAAATGCAAAGAAATCCAAACTATAGTTTATTAGGGTATCCAAATAAAAGAAAATTACAATCCACACGTGAGACTGGGTGTATGGAAGAAACGGATCATCTCATAAACTGGCAGATTTATCAACAGAACTGTGACTGAGGGATTTGGACAGAGTCTTGTATTATATTTGTTAAACTGCATGTAGTTGCAGGCACTCCTACAGTACCAACACTTGCAGGGTGGAGGCACGAGTACCAGACGTTCAAGGTCATCCTCAGCTACACGGCAAGTTCGAGGACAGCCTGTGCAGCACGTCTCAACAACATCAAATAAAAACCGTTGATAAGCATCTTTAGCATGGCACCCCCCACGCTCCCTCCACTCTGGTCCTTTCACCTGCCACATCCATCCCTGAGCTCCGTTCCATGTGAATCCCTGCCCGCTCTGTGAGGCCGCCGTCAACCTTCCCTTCCTTAGCTGAGACTATCTTTCCCTACACTGGCGAGATTTACTACAAACCCTCAGCCCTACAAGGGTAAGCGCCCCTGAAACTGGAAGTCTACAACTCCGCCACCCAAGGCTGGAAGCAAAACGGGAAGTACCGTCACGGTGGCTTTTTTTTTTTCTTCTGTCAATCTCTGAGAGCGACTTTATGGTTCCGGACTGTGAGGTCGGCACGGGTTATATGGAATTCCGCTTGACAGCGACGTCGGGAGGGGGCCTGGATCGCGGGAGGACGCAGGTATCCAGGCCGCCCGCGTCGCCGCTCGCCAGGCCGGCTCTGCGGGAGGCTGCGCGCCGTGCGAGGTCGGGGAGCGTCGTAAAACTGCCGTAATGCCTTGTCTGCTGTACGACAGCTATTATTTCGTCCACTTCCCAGCCTGCAAACCTTCATCATTTTCGTTCTTTTTTAAATCACAAGGAAAAGATATTTTCGCCGTTGGATACACATTAAAGCGAGTCCCTGAGGGTCCTCCCGCCTCATGGACCTTGGCAACTGCCCTATGTACGGGTGAGCGCTGGGAGGGATTAGGCTCAGGAGTGGGGATGTGGCTGTCTCTGCGGAGCCCTGGATTCCACCCCAAGCGTTGGGGAAATAAAAATTTATAGATGTATATTGCAATATGTATTTTTATTTATATTGATTATATGCACATATATGTACTTAAGTGGTTCAAGAGACCTTTCTGTTCTTAATCAAATGAACGTTTTTGTTAATTTTTATTACATTTTAATTGAACCCAATACATGCAAAATACTAAGAAATATAGGCAATAAGTAATGAGGGACCTGGAGAGATGGCTGTTGTGTATGAGAACTTTCTGCTTTTACAAAGGGCAGTTCCCAGCACCCGCACTAAGGCTCACAATGTCCTAAATCTCTCCTCAGGATCGGACTCCCTCTTCTGGCTCCTGAAAGTACCTGCATACATGTGGTACACACACACACACACACACACACACACACACACACACACACACACACACAAATACATTTTTAAAAATTAATGAATTTTTTAAAATAATGAAATACTATTTTTTTAAATAAATTTTAAGAATCACATCTGCATTTCACACATGAATACTAATTTCTGACTAGCCATACTTCAGTACTTCAGGTCTCAATGGTTTATGTATAGTTTTTTTTTTTGTTTTTTGTTTTGTTTGTGTGTGTGTGTGTGTGTGTGTGTGTGTGTGTGTGTGTGTGTGTGTTTTGAGACAGGGTTTCTCTGTCCTGGAACTTGCTCTGTAGACCAGGCTGGCCTCGAACCTGGACTCCACTTGTCTTTGCCTCTCAAGTGCTAGGATTAAAGATGTGTGCCACCATCACCCAGCTAGTTATCCTATTTTTTTATTTTTTAAAGTTATTTATTTATTATGTACACAGTGTCCTGTCTGCAGGCCAGAAGAGGGTACCAGATCTTATTGCAGATGGTTGTGAGCCACCATGTGGTTGCTGGGAATTGAACTCAGGTCCTCTGGAAGCGCTACCTGTACTCTTAACCTCTAAGCCATCTCTCCAGCCCCCTATTTTTAATTTTTATTGTGTGTGTTTGTGTGTGTGTGTGCAGATGCCAAGACATTTGTGAAGGTCAGAGGACAACTTGCAGAAGTTGATTCTCTCCTACCATGTAAGTCTGGTGTATCAAATTCAGCTCATCAGGCTTGGCTTTACCAGCTCAGCTGAGCTATCTTATTGGTATTATTTAGTGTTTGCTTTGTTTTTACTCTTTTGGGTTTTTTAGTCTTTTTGAGACGGTCTCACTATGTAGCCTTGGCTACCTAGAACTTGCTATGTGGATGAAGCTGGCCTTGAACTCACAGAGATCTGCCTGCCTCTGCCTCCCGAGTGCTAGTATTAAAGGCTTACACCACCACACATGGCCCTATTTATTCTTTTACAATTTCATACATAATAGACATCTACAGATTGACCTTTTTCTTTTTAGGGTGCTGAGTATTAATTGAACCTGGGGTCTTGCACATGACAGGCAAGCGTTCTACCACTGAGCTATATCACCAGTACTTTATTTCTTAGTTTTGAGACAGGATTCCATTAAGTCACCCTGCACTTGAACCTGCTCTATAGCCAAGGTAGTCTTTTTTGTGATTCTTCTGTAGCTGGGACTACAGGCTTATACTATTAGGCCCATCTTATTTTATATATTACTTTTATTTTATTTATTTTAGATTATTTTATTTTTTATTTATGTGTGTATAGGTCCACGTCCGTGTGTGTGTGTGTGTGTGTGTGTGTGTGTGTGTGTGTGTGTGTGTGTGTGTGTGTATGCATGCAGGCACCCATGAAGACTAGAAGAGGCTTCAGATATCATGGAGCTGGAATCACGGACGTTGCCAGCTGCCCAATGTAGATGCTGGGAACTGAACACATCTTGCTCTGGGAGAGTAGCAAGCTCTCTAGCCCTCTCTTTTTACTTATGTGTATGCTTGTGTATGGGTGTGTGGCAGCACGTGCATGTGCATATGCATGTAGAGGCCAGAAGAGAACCTCAGGTGTAGTTTCTTAGGTGCTGTCCGTCTTTGGAGATGGGGTTTCTCACTGGCAAAGAGCCCCAGGGGATCTGCCTGTCTCCACCTCCCCAGTACCAGTATTATAACTATGTACTGCCACCACACCCAATTTTGTTTTTTTTTAAAAAGATTTTTTTGTATTTTTATTCATATGTATATGTGTATGCCTGTGTGTGAACATGTGCATGTGAGTGTAGGTGCCTATGGAAGCCAGAGGTGTCTCGTCCCCTGAAGCTGGAGTTATAGGTGGTTGTGAGCCACCCAGTGTGGGTGCTAGGGACTAGACTCAGGTCTTTCCCTAGAGCAATATGCACTAGTAACCTCTAAGCCATGTCACCAGTTCCATGCCCAGCTCCTCTTACCTGGGGTCTGAAGATTGAACTTTGGTACTCCTACTTTTAAGGCAGGGACTTTGCCAACTGGAGGTACAGGGCTAACTCTCCAGCCTCTTTAAAAAATAAGAAGGAAGACGGAAAAAGAAGAGAAGAAGAGGCAGAGGAAGAGAAAGAAGCTGCCACCATCACAATAGCTAGTATTCCTGGGCCACAGACTCAAGTTCAGGATCAACTTGAGTAACCTCGTGACACTCTGTCTCAAAGTAAAAGAATTGGAGATAGAGCTGAGTGATAAGAGTACTTGGCCTGTCATGTGTGATAGCCTGGGTTCTGTCACCACCACCATTACTGATGGTAATTAATAATGATGATAATATAATAATAATAATAATAATATAATAGCAGCAATGGAATGCATTAGTATCTGGGCTTGGTGGCTCACATTTTTTGTTTGTTTGTTTGTTTGTTTTGAGACAAGGTTTCTCTGTATAACAGCCCTGGCTGTCCTGGAACTCGCTTTGAGATTAGGATGGCCTCAAACTCACAGAGATACACCTGCCTCTGCCTCCCATGTACTGGGATTAAAAGCATGCGCCTCCATGCCCAGCTAGTGGCTCAAATTTGTAATCGTAGCACTTGGGAGGTTGAGGCAGGAGGAGTTTGGGGTCAGCCTAAGCTACAGTGTGAGGTGTTGTCTCAAAACAAAACAAAAAGAAAGACTGATAGTTAATAATGAAACTCAGAAAAGATTTAGCTGCCAGGTCTTTAAGCAAGGATGAGGAGAGACTATTCAGGAACAGGAAACTTTATGAACAAAACTCAAGAGTAATTGAGAGGCAGGTGTGTTCCTTTCCCAGAGGAAAAATGTCACACAGAAGAGAGGATGGTGGTAGCTGGGTTAGGAGGGTGGCTAGGGCCAGAGAAATGGCATAGTTTCAGAGTAGGGTTGAAGAGACAGGTCAGGCAGTAAAGCACTTGTCATGCAAATGTAAGGACATGAATTCAGTCTCTAGCACCCACACCACAAGAGCCTGGTATGGTGACTGCTTTTGAAATCCCAGGACTGGGGAGGCAGAGACAGGTGGATCCCTGGCCTACTTGGCAAGTTCCATGCCATTGAGAGACCTTGTGTGATTAAACAAGGTGAACAGCTCATGAGGAACAACACCTTAGCTTGTTCTCTGGCCTCCTCAAGCATTTGAGCATGCAAGCCTACACACACACACACACACACACACACACACACACACACACACACACACACACACCTGGGGGTGGGGGTGCTAGGTATAGATGAAGGTATGAAGTTAGGGCAAAAACTCATAAAAATTAAGTTTTCAAATATGATTGTAGTTACCTAGGCTCAGGTCATTGGTGTAGAAAAGAAAAATGAAATAATTTTGAGAATCTTGAAGCTCAGATACAGGAAACTCAGCCACTTCTTGATCTATTGATTATTGCTGAAGGTGGGGCTCTTAGTAATTGCTAGGATGATCAAGCATAGTGAAAAACAACAGAACCTACAACATGGTGGAAGGAGAGAATAGATTCCCCCAAGTTACCCTTTTCATGTGTGTGTTATAACATTTCTACACTTATACAATAAGTAAATATAAAAATATTTTTTCTTTTTGAAATTATTTTTAGATCTATTTATTTTATTTTATGTGTGTGAATGTTTTGCTTACATGTATGTTTGTATCATGTGCATCCTGGAACTGGAGTTACAGATGGTTGTGAACAACCATGTGGGTGCTGGGAATTGAACCTGGGTCCTCTGCAAGAACAACAAGTGTTCTTAACCATTGAGCCATCTCTCCAGCTCTAAAACTATTTTTAAAAATAATGTGTGTATCTAATTTTTCTCAAGTATCTAGGATTCTGTGTACTTGACACTAGGATTGATGAACTGAAGAACATGGACGAGATAGATGGGAATTTTCGGGTTCTTACATTGTCTGTTTCTTCCAGGTAGTCTTCTTTCCATTTACCCAGTCTGCCTTGAGGATAAGGAAAAGGTAGAGAATATGGTGGCCCACTGCCTGAGAGGTTTTTATCAGGTATGCAGAAACTGTCACAAAATGCCAAGTGTGCCTGCACCAGGTAGAAATGTTTCCATCTAGGTAGATGTGACACTGGCCCTTCACAGAGCCAAGAATCAAGACTGAATGAAACCCCAGGTGAATTTCCCCAGGGGTAGCAACACACTTACTGGTGTAATGTCATCTGAAATTCCATCAGGAGCTCAGTAACTAATGATTAATGTTGATACTCATGGTGACACAGGTATGTTTGTTATTTTGCCAGGTATTCTGACAGAATTTTAAGGTGAAAGAGCATATCTTTTGTTGCGGGGGCCCGGGCATGTAGCTCAGTTGGTACAACACTTGCTCATAACTGCCTCTAACTCCAGCTCCAGGAGATCCAATGCACTCTTCAGCCTCCATGGACACCTGCACACATGTGCACACACAAACAACATACATATAAATAAAAGTAAAATTAAGAAAAAAGAAATTGAAAATCATCCTCTTAGGTAGAGGGGAGGGTCAGGAGTTCAAGTTCATCTTCAGCTACACAAGTTAGAAAACACTGGGGCTGGTGAGATGGCTCAGCAAGTAAAGGCATTTGCTGCCAAGACTGAAGACTTAGGTTCCCATGAACTCACTTGATAGGAACGAACTAAAGTCTGCAAATTGTCCTCTGACCTCCATTTGTGTGCTGTGGCGGGTGGGCCCTGCCCTGCTCAATGAAATAAGTTCTTTTTTGTTTGTTTGTTTTAAATTATGTTGTGTTTACCTGTATGTATACCATGTGCATGTCTGGTACCTACAGAGGGCAGAGGAGGGCATCAGAACTCCTGGAACTGGAGTTACAGATGGCTGTGAGACATTATGTTGATGCTGGGGTGAGAACAGAATCCAGATTCTCTGCAAGAACAAGTGCTCTTAACCACTGAGCCGTCTCCAGCCCCAAGAAACAAGTCCTTCCCCCATCTCTTGGGTTTGGCTTTTTTGTTTTTTTGTTTGGTTGGTTGGTTTTTGGTTTTTCAAGACAGGGTTTCTCTGTGTAGTTTTGGTGCCTGTCCTACAGCTCACTCTGTAGACCAGGCTGACCTTGAACTCACAGAGATCTGCCTGCTGAAACAAGTTCTCTTTTTTAAAAATTCCTGAAACTAGAGAGATGACTCAGTGGGTAAAGCTCTTGCTATGCAAGTGTGAGAACCAGAGTTCAAATCCCTAGAACCCATGTAAATACCAGATGAGTGTGGTAGCATTTAAGTAATTTGTAATTTCCATCCTCTGGAGGCAGAGCTAGGATGTCTTAAGTGAGCCTGCTAGTTAGACTGGCTGAATAAATGAGCATTGGTTTCAAGGAAAAGACCCTGCCTCATTGTTAGTTTGACAGCCATTGAGGAAGATACCCAGGGTTGACTTTTGGCCTCTAATACACATGTACCCATACATTTGAATACCTATACACACATGGATACGTATTACACACAAAAAAGTATAAGTTTTTTTTCTTTTCTTCTGCCTGTGCTTGGAATTGAACCTAGGGCCTTGAATATGCTAGAGAAGCACTCTACCACTAATTTGTATCTCCCAACCCAAGACTGTGCATTGAACCCTGTTTACCTAGTGTATGTGGTATGCTAAGGATACATTGTAGGGGGATAGATAGAACTGTTTGTTAGTTGTGAGAAGGGTCACTAAAGTCATATGTCCATAGGAAATGGACTGTGACTATGGACAGGGAGGTCTCATAGACCACCAATCCCTGAAGCAGACAGTGGAAGTCCTCAGACAAGAGCTGGGTCTCATGTCCTCATCTATAATGAATGTTGGTGACATGTTACTCAGACTGGCATGTCTATGATTTAGGACTCGGTGACCTTTGATGATGTGGCTGTGGACTTCACCCAAGAGGAGTGGGTTATAATGGATCAAACTCAGAGAGACTTCTACAGAGATGTGATGCTGGAGAACTACCAGAACCTGGCCTCAGCGGGTAAGATGCCATTGCCCTCCTGCCCCTTAGGGAGGCTAATGTTCTGGGCACACCGAGGGATCAGCAGTCTTGATCTGAACACACTAAGAAATAAGGACACACATGGTACGGTGGTTTCCAGACAGGGTCTCTCTGTGTGGCCCTGGCTGTCCTGGAGCTCTGTAGACCAGGCTGGCCTGGAACTCACAGATTAAAGGCATGTGCTGCCACTGCCTGGCTCAATTTTAATCATGATTTGTTTTGTTTTAGATTTTTTTCATTTAATTTTATGTGTATGAGTGTTTTCCTGTATAAATATATGTATGCATGTATGTATGTTCAGAATTCACAGGAGAGTAGTGGATCCCCTTAAACTGGAGCTACAAATGATGTGAGCCATTTCTGGGTTCAGTGCTGGGAATCAGGTCCTCTGTAGGAGCAGCCAGTGCTGTTAACTGCTGAGCCAGCTCTCCAGCCTCTCAATAGTGTTTTGAGTTTCAACAGCAAAACTAGTATGAATTTCTTTTTTCTTCTCAATTTCACAGATTGAAGATTCTTCCTAAAAACTGAGTATGGGGGTTGGGGATGTGGCTCAGCTGCGAGAATGTCTGCCTGGCATGCATGAAGCCCTGGGTTTAACCCCTTACCACAAAAAACTAGATATGGTAACACATATCTGTAATCCCATTACTCAGAGGGTGAAGGCAGGAAGCTCAACTGCATAGCCAGGCTGAGTTACATGAATTCGTTTTGGAGGGATTTTTTTGGTTTGGTTTTTTAAGACAGGGTTTCTCTGTGTAACAGCTCTGGCTGTCATGGAACTCACTTTGTAGACTTGAAATTCTAGAGATCTCTGCCTGTCTCTGCCTCCTAGGTGCTGAGATTAAAAGTGTACACCACCACCGCCTGGTCGCTACATGAATTTTTATATTTCACCTCCCTCCCAAAAAACCCTCACACAAAAGTCAGGTATGGTGGGATCCTTCTGTAACCTCAGCACTTGAGAGGTTGAAGCAGAAGTATCACCTAGAGTTTGAGGCCCATCTAGGCTACATGGGTTCAAGGCCAGTGTGGGCTATATAACAAAACCCTATCTCAAAATAAATAAATAGAAATCAAAGAGGGGGAAAACAAACATCTTTTTTAAGATTTATTTTTATTTTTATGAAAAATACAGCACAGGCATGCATTGCCCAAGGAGGTCAGAGGAGGGCATTGGATCCCCTGGAACAGCTGTGAGCTGCCTCAAGAACAGCAGATGCTCCTAAGTGCTAAGCCATCTCTCCAGCACCCCTCCCCATCCCTTTTTTTCTTTAGGAGCCCTGGCTGGCCTAGAACTTGCTGTATAAACCAAGCTGGCCTTGAACTCTCAGAGAGAGCCTGCCTCCCTCCCAAGTGCTGGGAGTAAAGGTGTGGACTATCACACCTGGTTCAAGAATCATTCTTACTGTAGATATTAAGACACTAGCTAGCCAGGCATGGTGGTACATGCCTGTAATCCCAGCACTTGGGAGGCAGAGGCAGGTGGATTTCTGAGTTTGAGGCTAGCCTGGTCTACAGAGTGAGTTCCAGAACAGCCAGGACTGTTATACAGAGAAACCCTGTCTCAAAAAAAAAAAAAAAAAAGACACTACTTCAGCATAAGATTTTTTTTTTCTTTATTAAGTTGAGAACTTTTTGTTTTTTTTTTTTTTTTTTTTTTGGTTTTTCGAGACAGGGTTTCTCTGTGTAGCTTTGCGCCTTTCCTGGAACTCGCTTTGGAGACCAGGCTGGCCTCGAACTCACAGAGATCCGCCTGGCTCTGCCTCCCAAGTGCTGGGATTAAAGGCGTGCGCCACCACCGCCCGGCTGAGAACTTTTTGTTTTATTTCATTTCCTTTCATGAGAATAGGGTCTGCCTCCATATTCATGCTGGCCTCAAACTTTGTATGTAAACCAAACTGGCTTTGAACTCACTCACTGTCTTCCTGCCTCCTTCCAAATACTGTAATTAAGGTGTATGTGCCGTACCTTGTTGGTTATTTTTTCTCTTTTGCTCTTTGGTCTTTTGGGAACCCACCACCCAGCTCCCAAATAAATCACACATGGAGGCTTATTGTTTTTCTGAATGCCCGGCCTTAGCTTGGCTTGTTGCTAGCCAGCTTTTCCTAACTTAAATTATCCCTGTCTACCTTTTGTCTCTGGGTTTTACCTTTCTCATACTTCTGTATATCTTTCTTGGTGGCTGGCTGGGTGTCTGGGTGTCTGGCTCCTAGCATCCTCCTCTCCTCGATCTCTTGCTCTTTCTTCTTTTCCTCCCAGATTTCTCCTTCTATTTATTCTCTCTGCCTGCCAGCCCCACCTATCCTTTCTCCTGCCTCGCTATTGGCCGTTCAGCTCTTTATTAGACCATCAGGTGTTTTAGACAGGCACAGTAACACAGCTTCACAGAGTTAAACAAATGCAGCATATCTTTGCATCATTAAACAAATGTTCCACATTACAAACAAATGTAACACATCTTAAAATAATATTCTACAATACCTGACTTGAAAACTTTTAACTTTTTTATTTAAATGAAGTACTCTATGTCTTCTCTTTGGCATAACCAGATTGGCAGCATCACTACTACACTGTTTCGGGGCAGTTATTAAGTAGAAAGTGTTGGTGTTGAGTGACAGGTGGTCTGACGAGTGAAGGTACACACAGTGCGGATCTGATGGGCAAAGGGGTGACTTCACCCCAGGCTGGTTAGAGTAGGAAGCTGTGAGCTTTCTTCAGCTACTTATAGAATTGTGCAGTTGAAAACTTAGAAATTATTTCTGGAATTTTCTGTATAATATTTTTTGTTTCCAGTTGATGGTGAATTACTTAACCTATAGAAACCAATATTGGGGGTATGAGGCAACTTCTGTGTGTGTGTGCATTTATATGCGTGTGTGCAGTGTGTGAATGCAGGCATGTGTGCACAGGGCATGTGTAGAGGGAGGTAAGAGGTCAAACTCTGGTGCCAGTCCTCACCTTCCATCTTAGACAGGGTTTCCTTGCTTTAGTTCCGCTCATATACCAGGCTAGCTGGCCGTAAGCTCCTGGGGTTCTCCTATTTCTGCCTCCTATCTCTTCATGAGAACTAGGATTATAGACGCCGTGTTCCTGTGTCTGGCTTCTACATGGGTTCCGGGGACTTGAATTCAGGTCTTCATGCTTGTGTAGCAGAGCTTTATCCATCAAGCTTTCTCCCCATCCCCTATAAGATATTTTCTTACTTTTTAGAATTGTATTTGTGCATGGTGTGTGTGAGAGAGAGCTTGGACACACATGTGCCATGGTGATTGTGTGGTCAAAAGAAACTGTCAGGAGTCCATTCTCTTCTGCAGCCGTGAATTCCAGAGACTGAACTCAAGTCATCAGGCTTACATAGCAAATGTTTTTACCCACTAAGTCACCTCACCGGTCTCCCTGTAAGTTTTAATATGACATCATGGTTGTCAAAATGTGGTCCAGTCTCAATGCCATCACCCTATTAGGAACGAAAGGAGATCTGAGTATATCCTTGTCACATGTTTCTTGTTTGTAGAGGGGTATTTGCTTTTACAGATCTGGGGAATACACCTAGGCCTTGAACATGCTAGGCAAGTGCTTTACCACTGCACTACACACCTACCTCCTAGCATCTAAGCTTTACTATTTAAAAAAAAAAAAAAACAAAAAAAAACAGGACCTCACTATGTAGCTCTGGCTGTCCTGAAACTATGTAGAACAGGCTGGCCTCAAACTTAGATCCACTTGCCTCTGCCTCCCCAGTGCTGGGATTAAAGGCTTGCATCACCACACCCAGCTCCTAGCATCTAAATTTAAATTTTAACTAGCTACTGTGATAAGTCTGATTACACTATAATCTGTGAGATACTGGGGTAACTTTTACCCTAGAAGAACAAATATTTTTGTTTCACTCTGTTTTCTGTTTGGCTGAGTGTTAGTGTTTTGTTAATATATGTATGAGCTTTAACTTGGGTTTTAGTTCAGAAAAAGATGATCTACATGCTTATCCTTTTGAAACACTTCCCGTGCATTCTTTAGAAACAGAGCTCTTCAGGGCTGGGAACAGTGGCACACATCTTTCCTCCTAGCACTTGGAAAGCTCACACAGGAGGGCTGGTTGGCCTGAGCTACATAATGTGAGATTCTATCTCAAACAACAAGAAAAAACCGAAGCTAGAGTAATGACTCAGTGCTTAAAAGCACTTGCTGCTCCTTCAGTTCCCAGCACCCACACTGGGCAGCTCACAACCTGTAACTCTAGCTTCTAGGGATCTGATGCCCTCTTCTGGCCTCTAAGGGCACTTTCACATAGGTACACACACAAAAACAGACACATGCACACAAATAAGTAATAAAAAATAAATCTTAAAAAAACAGGGAGGAAGGCTGAAGAGATGGCTCAGAAGTTAAGAGCACTGGCTCTTCCAGAGGTCCTGAGTTCAATTCCCAGCACCCACATGGTGCCTCACAACTGTCTGTAGCTCCAGTTCCAGGGGATCCAGTGCCCTTTTCTGGTCTCCAAGGACACTACACACATATGGTGAACAGACAGAGTATGCAAGCAAAACACCATATGCATAAAATAGTAATAATAAACAATAGTATATAATAAAGTACAATAAAATATAATACTGTACTATTATTATTATTATTATTATTATTATTATTATTATTATTATTATTATTATTGGCTGGAGAGCTGGTTTAGAGGTTAAGAGCACTTGTTGCTCTTGCAGAGGACCTGGGTTCAATTCCCAGAACCCACATGGTGGTTCACAACCATCTGTCACTCCATTTCAGGGGCATCCTGTGCCCTCTTCTGAACTCCTCTGACCCCAAGTACACACATGGTATACATACATACATACATACATACATACATACATACATACAGGCAAAACAATTACACATAAAATAAAATAAATAAATCTAATAAAGAAATTAGAAAGAAGAAAAAAATGTGTCGGGGGGGGGGGGTGGTGGTGATGCCTCACCTGAAAAAATGCTTCATAGGGAAGCATGAGTGTCTGAGTTCAGATCCTCAGTACCATTTAAAAAGCAGTACTAAATGGCTAAAAAGCCTTTACCAAGTGTAATGGCTGCACCTGTAGTTCCTACAGTGGGGAGGGGGAAATTGGAGGGTCCCTGGGGGCCTCCTCGGCAGTCTAGCTGAATTAGTGAGCTCCAGGTACAGTGTGAGTGTGTTTCAAAAAATTATGTAGCCAGGAAGGTGTAGTGATTCATGCCTTTAATCCCAGCACTTGGGAAGCAGAGGCAGGATCTCTGTGAATCTGAGGCCAGCCTGATCTACATAGTGAGTTCTAGGCCAGCCAGGGATACATAGTGAGACCCTGTCTCAAATTTAAAAACAAAAACAAAGAACTGGATATGCTGGCATGCACTTGTAATCCCGGTCCTTGGGTAGAGGAGGATCTGGAGGGTTCACTCGTTAGCCAGCTAGTCTTAATCAGTGAACCCCAAGTCCTAGTGAGAGACCTCATCTTAGAAAACAAGCTACAGGGCTAGGGAGATGGCTCGAGGATAAAGTGCTTGGCTGTACCGTCATGAGGACCATAGTCTGCACTCCAAACCTACGTGAAAAGTAGGCAGGCACAGTGGCTGCCTGTGGTCCCCAGCACTCAGAAGAGAGACAGGAGATCCCCTGGACAGTTGGCTAGCGACACTGGCTGGAGCTGATGAGCCCCTGGGTGCAGTACAAGACCCTGCCTCACACACATATGTGTACACATGTGCACTCAGACCTACACATACACACACAAAGGGAGAGAGGGTCCTAAATTTACTGTTTCTTTTTTTTTTTTTTTTGTCAAGTACGAACCACATCCAAGAATACTTTTTTCCCCTGTGTGTAGGATGTGAGGTCATCAAACCCAGTCTGATCTCCTGGTTGGAGGAAGAAGATTTACAGGCAGTACAAAGAGACGGTTTCCAGGGTGAGTATTCATGGGGAAACAATTGTGATCAGGAAGTTCCTTGAGTTTGGAAATAGGATGAAGTTTTTGTTTGTTTGTTTTCTTCCCTTTGATTCAGGGTCTTACTGTGTAGCCCAGGCTGGCCCCTCCAATACTTCCATCTTTACCTTCTGGGTTCTGGGGTTGTTGGTGTGCACTGCCGCACACAGCCATAATGAACCTTTTCCCCCAGTATTGGGGATTAAACCTTGAGCTTGCTTAGGCAAGCACTCTTACAACCGAGCTGTAGCTCCAGTCTTAAAATGTAGGTTTCAAAGATACAGCTGATCTCAGAAGGTGCCAGCCCTTTATCTCAGAAGCAATTCTGGATTTCTTACACTTTGCTCAGGTTATTTCTGTGATCCCACAAAAATGCCTGTTACGTTTCTCTTTTTAATTTTGTCCTGTGCTATGTTGAGATCTTTCCTCGTCATTATCCCTGATAATATTCCTTTTCACCATCAGTTTTCATTTTTAAAGCAATGTGTAGTTGGGCGGTGGTGGCGCACACCTTTAATACCAGCACTCAGAAGGCAAAGGCAGGTGAATATCTTGGGTTTGAGGCCAGCCTGATCTACAAAGCAAGTTCCAGGACAGCCAGGGCTAACAGAGAGACCCTTGGGGGGGGGGGGGGGAGAAGAAAATTGTAATAATTTTCTAAAACTATGACTCACATTTTTACCCTTGCCAGGTTTTAATCTATTAAAATTATCAAAACTACCTGTCTCGAAAAAACCAAAAAAAAAAAATTATCAAAACTTAGTTTATTTTTGTATTTGTATTTATTTATTTTGGTGGGATCTCACACTGTAGCCATGGCTGGCCTGAAACTCAGAGTCATTCTGCCTCAGCCTCCTGACACTGTCCACCACCCCGGGCAAGATTTGTCACTTTCCACTCCTGCAACGGATGTCTCATCTTGATTTTACTTTGTTTTTATGTCTTTTCTTTAGAATGGGAAATGCAAGACACCTTGAGAGAACAAACTTTCAATATGGTGCAAATGGTCAGATTAATCAAGGATGTTTATTAGTTCCTATACTCTGAAAAGACTAGAAATTCCACTGTGGAAAGTAAATGTCATCCATTCAGGATGGTGTGGGTAGGGGAGCAGCGTTTTAAACCAGAAACACTCAATATAACAGTGTCAAACCCATCACGAAACCAAACCCTGCAAGGTTCCCACGAGTGCACATCCTGCATGTGTAACTAGACCTTGAAATTTTTTTAAACTTTTTATTGATTCTTTGTGGATTTCACATCATGTATTCCAATTCATCTTCCCATCTCTTCATATCTATCCTTTGCCCTTGCAACCTTCCCCTCAAAATAAAATAAAATTTAAAAGTAAAAAAATCTCATTGTGGAAGCTGTAGTATGGCTCAGTGAGTCACACAGTATACCCTTTGGTCCACACATCTTTCCTTGCAGGTGTACATTGCAATGAGTCACTGGTCTGGCTCAAGGCCTCTGGCCTCTACTGCACTATAGATACTGGTGTATAAACATCGTCCCTCACTGGGACTACTTTTACATATTCTGTTGTTGCCCTGTGTCATGGAGATCCTGCAGCTTTGGCTCTTTAGGACTGCCCCCTTCACATGCTCCAGCAGTTCACAGTGGGGTGGGCCAACTCATAGCCCTGGTTCTGGGCCTGGGTGTTCTGGACTAGGTTGGTCAGCCCTAGTCCAGAACTCTCTCATCCTCACCACCAGGGCTAGCTCACCCAATGCAGTAGGCAGCAAGGGGCGGGGCCAGTTCTCCTGCTCTCATGCCCTTGGGGGCCTGCTCACCTGCACCTACACCTCCAGGCTCAGCTCTACTGGTCTGCCCAGGTGAAGTTCAGGGCCCACTCTCCTGAGTGCTTGCAGCTGTTGAGGGGCAGGGCCAGCTTTCCCACCTGCCACAGGTGGCAAGGGAAGGGTGAGGGCATCTTTCCCTCACCCAGGCACCATATGGCAGACAAGGAGGGGCAGGGGCAGCTCTCCCATTCTCACACCCTCAGGACTGGCTCACCCATGCCCCTCAGGGTGCCCAACAGGGTCAGCTCTACTATGTTGCCCAAGAATTTTTAAAGCAGTTTATTTATCTGTGTTTTATTTATGTGTCGTGTGTGTGTGTGTGTGTGTGTGTGTGTGTGTGTGTGTGTGTGTGCATATACTCATGTGCACACTGGCATACATGTACCAGGGAAAGTTTATGTCATGGCCCTCTTGTGGAACTCAGAGGAGAGCTTCAGGAGTTGGTTCTCTCCTTCAACCATGTTGAGACAGCATCTCTCTTGTGTCTACTACTACATAAGTTCCTGACCAGTTCTGTTTCTGCCTTCCATGTCAAAGCAGTAGTGCTGGAATTACAGATGCATGCTACTGTATCTAGTTTTGGGGCATCCATTGTCCACTCTCAGGCTTGCATGCTACTGCACCTAGTTTTGGGGCATCCATTGTCCACTCTCAGGCTTGCATGCTACTGTACCTAGTTTTGGGGCATCCATTGTCCACTCTCAGGCTTGCATGCTACTGTACCTAGTTTTGGGGCATCCATTGTCCACTCTCAGGCTTGCATGCTACTGTATCTAGTTTGGGGCATCCATTGTCCACTCTCAGGCTTGCATGGCAAGCACTTTACTTGCTAAGCCATCTTCCTGGCTCTTTAAAACAATTTTGTAACATGCGTAACATTTTTTTTAAAACATTTAAGCTGATTCTAGCACTATTGTTCCTCCAGCTTGATTAGAAATCACATAGCAACATTAAGAATGTCATGAAAATGGTAAAAATCATAATCATCCTCTAAGTAATACATTAAAAAAAAGACAGGGTCTCATGTAGCCCCTATCCTCAGAGTTGCTATGTTGCTAAGGATAGCAAGTCCTGATCTGCCTATCTTCATCTCCTAAATGCTGGGTTATAAGTACACCACCATGCTATCTCTAAAATAATGTACTTTAATCATTCATTCATACAGAGAAGATGCAACAGTGTTGGTGACCTCTAAAATTAATTTACAGAAATTCCTTACAAGATTATGAAAGAATTGAGAATTCATCTGTAGCAAATTAGTACAAATGAGAAACATTTAAGAGAAATGGCATTCTCCTTTGTAAGAGAACTCTCTCTTTGATGGATATTCTGAATTTGGTGAATTTGGGGTACCCTAATCCATGCTTAAAAGTTTGAGCTTCAGAATTTCCACAAATATGCATCCTCAACATATGTAACTCTGCTTTGAGAGTCTTTAAAGAATTTTATGAAGACATGCATGAATCATTTCAAAGTTAGAACAGATTATAGATGATTCTTGCATTAGAATTGAACTTGGAAAAAAGGCAGAAATTGTATACATGCAATAAGAATTTTAAGCATTTAATAATATTCTGTCTTCATAAGGGTTGAAACTCTTAATCTTGAACAACCATTGGTTGTATTTATTCTCCTCAACAGGCAGGAAGGCACAGTGCTTGGGAACTCTGTGATTATATGCAACATAGATATCTTCAGAGAGCATTCATATTTTAAAAGACATATGAAAACTGAAAATTCAAAGAACACCTGTGACTCTAATCAGTATGGAAAGCACTTTCCCACTCTGCATAAGAAACCATCTATGAGACAGGAACTTTCTGTGTTGAATCAGTATGCAGAAGACTTTAGTCTGACCCCAAATGTTACTCACCAGAAAACAGGCTTGCAGGACAAACCTGTTGAATGCACTGACTTCCTTAATCAGTCGTATTTTAAGGCACATATAAGAATCTATAATGGGGAAAAATTCTGTGAATTGACTCAATTTGCAGGAGATTTTACATGTTCCCCAAGTAGAGATCTGCCTATTCAAAAGTATACCATAAGAGCCTATGCGTGTAAGATTTGTGGGAAAGTCTTTGGCTATTCTTCAAATCTTAACAGTCACATGTGAACCCACACTGGGGAGAAGCCCTATGAATGTAAGGTTTGTGGGAATGTCTTTGGGTATTCTTCAAATCTTAATAGTCATATACGAACCCACACTGGGGAAAACTTTATGAATGTAAAATATGTAAGAAATTCTTTACTACTTCTTCAAGTCTAACTGAACATTTCAGAATTCATACTGGAGAGAAACCCTATAAGTGTAAAGAATGTGGAAAAGCTTTTACTAAGCACTCGGGACTTTCTACACATGTACAAACACATGCTGGACAGAAGCCCTATCTATGTAAGTTATGTGGGAGATCTTTCACTGTTTCTTCAAACATGACTGAACATTTAAGAATCCATACTGGAGAGAAACCTTATCAATGTAAGGAATGTGGGAAAGCCTTCCATGCATCTTCCTACCTTCATAAACACATACTGGAGAGAAACCCTATAAATGTGATAAGTGTGGGAAAGCCTTCCACACTTCCTCCTACCTACAAAAACATGTAAGAACTCACAGTGCAGAGAAACCTTATAAATGTAGGGAATGTGGAAAATCCTACAAAAGATGTTATCTATTGAATGAACACTTGAAAACTCATATGGTGGAGAAACCCTTTGATTGTAAGGTATGTGGAAAGTCTTTTAGAAGTTCTGCATGCCGTAGTAAGCACATTCGTCTTCACACTGGAATCAAACCTTATAAATGTAAGTACTGTGGGAAAGACTTCACTGTTTCTTCAAGTCTAACTGAACATATAAGAACACACACTGGAGAGAGGCCCTATGAATGGAAAGAATGTGGAAAAGCCTTCACTATATCCTCATGTTTGATTGTCCATAAGAGGACTCATGCTGGAGAGAAACCCTATGAATGTAAGGAATGTGGGAAAGCATACAAAAGGTGTTACCTGCTGACTGCTGACTGAACATGTAAAAACTCACACTGGGGAAAAGTCCTTTGAATGTAAAGTATGTGGAAAACTCTTTGGAAATTCCTCTTGCCTTAATAAGCACATTCAAATTCACACTGGGATAAAACCCTATAAATGTAAGTACTGTGGAAAAGATTTCACTGTTTCTTCTAGCCTAGCTGAACATGTAAGGACTCATACAGGTGAGAAGCCCTACAAATGTAAGGAATATGGGAAAGCCTTCACAACATCCTCAAACCTCTATCACCATGCACAAATTCATGATAGAGAGGTTTCCTCTAAGTATCAAGAATGTGGAAAAAACTACAATAAGTTTTATCGACTAACTGAACATTTAATAAATAAGTCTGAACAGAAACCCTTTGAATGGGAAGAATGTCAAAAGGTTCTTCAAGAATTCTCCACGTCTTAATCATCATAATGGAATTTACAATGGTGAGAAGCCTTATTAATATAAGAAGTGTGAGTTAGCCTTCAAACCAGCTTACTCGAAAAACATGAAAGCTCCCTTGTTCTCAAGATGCCCAAGAATTGAAGAAACGTGAGAGCCATTGGAATGTTAACAAAGTGCACTAATATGTGAGCTCACCCTGGAGCCATATAATGTCACAAATATGAAAGCCCTACTACTTCCTGGGGACTTGTTAAATACATAAGATTCCGCAGTGGAGAAACTGTTGTGGGTAATGTGGAAAGTCATTCTGCTAAGTTCTGTACTTCACCTACGATCTCACAGTGGAGATAATGAAGGTAAGGGAGTTGCAGTCAATGTTTTCTACATTTTGTTCTTCAGCCTCTAATAAACATGGCATTTTATAACCAAGAGAAAATGAGTGAAGAGTATGAGAATTATGGCCACATCTTGAAATATATGCTGGCAAAGATAGGACCTTCAGATTTTTGTTGCTGTTTGAAGCAGCCCAAGTTGGACTCAAACTCTTGTGTATCAGAGGATGGCCTTGAACTCCTCTTAATCCTCCTATATCCACCTCCTGAGTGCTGTGATTACAAACATGTACCACAACACCCATTTTTTATTCAGTGCTGGCAAATGAAACCAGAGCTTTGGGCATGCTAGGCAAGCACTTTACCAGCTACATCCTCAGCCCCTTTTGAATAGTTTTTATATTTATTTTGAATACTTGTGATTCTGCCCTAATTTTTCCTGAAGTGCTGTCTATTTTTCTCACGTAGCAACACCATTCCCATTACATCACTCTGCCTCCCAGATTGCTCCACACAAAAAGTGAACTTCCAGAATATTAACTAATAAATCTGTTCTCTGGAGATTGAACTAGAACTTCATATATACTAAATATGTGTTCTACCCTGGAATTGTGCCCATACCCTCAAATTTTATTTATATATATAAATATAGTTACACTATATACATACAACATATACACTACAACATATATATATGTTGCAGTGTATATGTTGTATGTATATAGTGTAACTATATATATATATATATATATATAGAGAGAGAGAGAGAGAGAGAGAGAGAGAGAGAGAGAGAGAGAGAGAGAGAGAATTTTTCTGTCCCACCAGCTAGCTCCCAAATAACCCCACAGACTTATTATTTATTATGAAAGCTTGGCTGATAGCTTAGGCTTGTTTCTAATTAGCTCTTATAACTTAAATTAGCCTGTTTCAATTAATTTACATGCTGCTACATGGTTCATGGCTTGTTACCTCATCTCCTACATGTCATGCTTCCTCTGAATCTCCTTGAAACTCAGCCCTTTTTCCTAGCATCCTCTGTGCCCTGAAAATCCTGCCTAGCTATTGGCCATTCAGCTTTTTATTAAACCAATCCAAGTGACACATTGTGATGACAGAGTCTCACCATATTGCTCTGGCTGGCCTAAAACTCCCTATGTAGACAATACTGGCCTCCAACTCATACAGATCTGCTTGCCTTTGCCTCCTGAGAGCTGGTATTAAAGATATGTACCACCATGCCCAGCTGTGGCCAGTTCTTCATGTTGTTCAAAAATCTCTGGGAGGGCTAGGGATATAGCTAAGTAGTAGAATGCTTACCTGGCATGCATGAGGCCCTAGGTTTGATCAACAGCACCACACACACACACAAAAAAAAGTTATGCTTTCATAGCTATTCTTTGTAGATAAAAAAAAGTGAAAGTACAAAAAGAGGTAAGTTGAAGAAAAGATGAGTGAATAGCTAGTAATGGGAAATCCCATTCACAATCATAGAGAAATCTTACACTGAGAATGGAAATATTCCTGTAACATCATGCAGTGTAGGTACAGTGAGAACCCTGAATTTTATTTTTTCTCTTTAGATCTACTCTACAGACTGGCAACACAATCAGACTGCATTGCTGATTCAGTCAACAATGAGACTGACAATAAGCCTTCTTTGGGATCTGTCCTTCTGTGTACTATACAGTGTGGAAACAGAAACTCTTTTGGAATTTAATCACAATGAACATGGCTGACATCATGTTCTGCTGTGTTGCAAACTATCTCTAGCAATTCCTGGATGTGGCCAATGGGTGCAGACGCCAAAATCAGCACTAGCAGGTTTCAGTCTCAGTGTTCCAAATTTGTGTATTTCTGATGCTTGAACAACTTTGGTTTTTGTCCTGTAAGGCCATTAGGGCTGTGCCACCCAATGGCTCTTTCTGTGGCTCATATTCTAGCCAAAGTAGCAGTGATCTAATACAAGCTCAACAATAAACCCCAAATGGAAGAGATCTGTGCACCTGTGTGTTGTGAATTTGTAGTGAAGAATATGTTATGGAGTAGTTCTTTTGCAAGTATGAGTTTGCTGTTTAACACGTGTTTTTTTAATGCTGACACTGACGCCATAAATCAGCAGATCAGTTTTGTTTTGTTTCTTTCCATAACCAGGGTCTTCCTATGTAAGCCAGACTGACCTCAAACTTGTAATCTTCCTGCCCATCTCATAACTGCTGGGATTGCAAATGTGTACCACCATATTGATTCAAGCTGTTGACTGAATTAATAATTAAATTCCAAATGCAAACAACCAGGTCATAATTATGCCTAAACACATATCCCTCATACAACCGCAAATGCATTATAAATTTAGAATAGGTGGCAAAGTCCCTTGAGAGACATTCTTTTAGTATCTCAAATATGGTAACCATTGATATTCTCTCTCTTTCTTTCTTTCTTTTTTTTTTTTTTAAAAAGTTATTCAAGCCGGGCGGTGGTGGCGCACGCCTTTAATCCCAGCACTCGGGAGGCAGAGGCCGGCGGATCTCTGTGAGTTCGAGGCCAGCCTGGGCTACCAAGTGAGTCCCAGGAAAGGCGCAAAGCTACACAGAGAAACCCTGTCTCGAAAAACCAAAAAAAAAAAAAAAAAAAAAAAAAAGTTATTCAAGCATCAGAAATACAACATGTATGACTGTAGCCAGAAGAGGGCACCAGATCTCATTACAGATGGTTGTGAGCCACCATGTGGTTGCTGGGAATTGAACTCAGGACCTCCAGAAGAGCAGTCAGTGCTCTTAACCTCTGAGCCATCTCTCCAGCCCCCATTGATATTCTCTTAATTGACGTTACATCACATGATAAAAAGAAAGGAAAGAAAACACAAATATCTGTACAAATGCATTCTTAAGAAAATACAACCGAAACACTCATGTCAATTACAATTCTCCTTTCTGCAACTGGTCATGTGGTCTTAGCTGGTATTTATAACTACCTTCCTCTGCTACCCATTCTGGATTTCCTCCAGTCTCAGCAAGCACCTCAGCAGGCCTTGGCTCTTTTCCTGGAGGAATGACCCACACCTTCACTCCTGACAGGTCTGTGTACTTTGTCACCCTGTCTGGAAGGCTATTGCAGTTTCCCATTGACTTTAATCACAGGACATGATAACACCAAGAGATGCCCTAAAGCAGTGGTTCTCAACCTGTGGGTTATTATCCCTTTGGGGGTCAAATGACCTTTTCATGGGGGTTGCATATCAGTTACCCACATATCAGATATTTACATTACAATTCATAACAGCAGCAAAATTAGTATGAAGTAGCAGCAAAAATAATGCTATGGCTGGGGGTCACCACAACATGAGGAACTGTATTAAATGGTCGCAGCATTGAGAAGGTTGAGAATCACTGCCCTAAAGGATCTCCTGCACTCCAGACATAACCTTTCTTACCTCCATGGTGGAGAAGCAATTTCCCCATGGTAATCTGGATTACTCACCCCTTCTAACACTGTTAATTCCTTTCTTAGCCTGTTAGCTTAAGTGCATCAGAAGACAAAGTGGCCATTAGAAATCTGAGTGTCCAGTTCAATGGATTGTTTGTTGTGGCTCCTGGCAGGAGTGCTTCCCCTCTGGAACCAAAACTTCTAGGCCAGCAGCAGAACTTAAAGTTGTGGGAACAGGAAGAAAAATTTTCCTAGTGGATCACTAGGGATGATAGTGAGTGGAACTAGTCCCTTTTCCATCCCTTTTTTCCTAGAGCCATAGATCCTGTCTATGGGAGACACCATATCATAAACTGGATGCTGATTCAAAACATACCACCTGGAGAACCCTGCCCCAGTCCTCCAGGCTGCAGTGATCTAATTGGCGTTGTGACTGTGTCATCACCACCCAGTGTTGGAATAGCCTTTTGAAGACACTTGTGGGGAAAAAACTAAAGAAAACTTAGAGCCAGGTGTGATGGTGCACACCTTTAGTCCCAGCACTTGGGAGGCAGGGGTAGGCGGATCTCTGTGAGTTTGAGGCCAGCCTGGTCTATAGAGTGAGTTCCAGGACAACTGGGGCTGTTACACAGAGAAGCTCTGTCCTGAAATACTAAAGGGTAAAAAAGGCTATTTCTATGAGGCCAGCTGCTCCAGGATGGTGGGGAACATGGGAAGACCACTGGTTTCCATTATCATGGGCCCACTGTCACGCTTCTCTGGCTGAAAAGTGAGTTCCTTGGTCAGAAGTAATACTGTGTAGAATACCATGACAGTATTCTGTGGATATGGCATTCTGTAAGTCCACAGATGGTAGTTTTGGCAGAAGTGTTACATGCAGGAAAGGCAAACCAATAACCAGAGTAACTCTCTACCCCAGTAAGGACAGAGTGTTGTCTTTCCATGGAGGAA
Source organism: Peromyscus californicus insignis (assembly GCF_007827085.1). NCBI lineage: Eukaryota > Metazoa > Chordata > Mammalia > Rodentia > Cricetidae > Peromyscus > Peromyscus californicus. Next base: position 16,108,529 of record NW_026294402.1, read on the forward strand.
GTGGTCCAATGTAGTCAACCTGCTACCAGGTTGCTGTTTGGTCACCCTGGGGAATGGTGCTGTATCTGGGGCTCAGTGCTGGTCTCTGCTGTTGGCAGATCTGGCATTCAGCAGCAGCTGTAGCCAGGCCAGCCTTGGTGAGTGACGTCCATGTTATTGAGCCCATACATAACCCCCATCTCTGCCACCAAGACCACTTTGTTCATGGGCCCATTGGGCAATGACAGGGATGGCTGGAGAAAGAGGCTGACTGTCCACAGAATGGGTCATCCTGTCTACTTGATGATTGAATGCCTCCTCAGCTGAAGTCACCTTTTGATGAGCATTTACATGGGACACAAGTATCTTCATATCCTTCAACCATTTGGAGAGATCTATCCACATACTTCTTCCCCAGATGTCTTTTTCACCGATTTTCCAATCCTGTTTTTCCAAGTCCCTGACCATCCAGTCAATCCATTGGCTACAACTTAGGAATCAGTGAACAATTGCACATCTGACCATTCTTCCTTCCAAACAAAATGTATGACCATGTGTACTGCCTGAAGTTCTGCCCACTGTGAAGATTTCCCTTCACTGGTGTCTTATAGGGTTGTCCCAGAAAGGGGTTGTAATGCTGCAGCTGGGTGGTACCTGCATGATGTGCAGAACCATCAGTAAACCTGGCCCTAGGCTTCTCTCCCTCAGTCAACTTCTAAGTATACTTATCCCAATTATACTTTCTGGGACTGGGAAAATACCACAGGATGAGTTTGGGGACCCACTGGACCTACTGTGAGACTTCAACCAAAACTCCACTCATCATCTGACCTCCATAAGTCCCTACTTTAACTGGAGGGCCGCAATGTTTCTTAGGGTCTCCTGGAATCACCATTAACTCAGAACCTTTAATCCAATAGACCCTGGAAAAACTGATTGTTTCCTTTCCCCTCAGGTACTATTACCTTTGTAAAAGGCCACTGGTCTCTCTAGGGAAGGACTGGAGAAAGGCTAACCGTAAAACTTTTATGTGTTTTATCAAGGTCCTTCCTCAGGGGAACCTGGCCATCCTTTCATTCAAGGAGTTCTGCATTGGGATAATCTCGAAAATTATTATGGTCCAGCCTTAATAATCTTCTCCCCAGGGGCCCAGGAGAGAAGCTATGAATGGCACGAATTATTTTCAGGAAAAGAATCTAAGTACACCAAGCTCTTCTGTCCTTCTACTATATTCCTCTGGGATAAAATTCTATCTACACAGCAGCTTCATTTCTGCTCTCATGCCTAGCTCCTTTCTTGCCTGATTTCTCTCTACATTTATCTGCTGTCCCCTCTAAGTTCTATCTTAATCCCCTCACCTTAGTTCTGCCCCATCTAGGTTCTCATCCATCTAGTTCTTTCCCTTCTCAGCTCCTCTCTCATCTCCTTCTTTCTCATCATCTTCTTCCTCATCTTGTTCTTCACCATATGGCTCTTCCTCATCTTCCATCTCGTTCTTCTAGTCCTCTCTTCTAGCCCTTCAGTCTAGTTCTTCCCCATCTCAGTTCATTCTCCTCCAGTTCTTGCCCATCTAGTTCTTCTGTTCTCTTTTCTCAGTCTAGTTCTTCCATTCTCTTTTCTCTTTTCTGTCTCATCCGCTCAAGTCTCTGAGGTTTACAGTTATATATATATATATATATATATATATATATATATATATATATATATATATATATATATATATACCCATGTAATAGCAATGCTCTGGTTAAAGCAAGGTCACCAGGCTTGAATTCCCTCAGGGTCAAAAGGAGGGGCAATAAGATCCACACAAAAGAGCAGTAATTGCCAGCCGTCATCTGCAACCCAAAAGGGAAGTGACTAATGGGGAATAGAATCAACTGAGGGCTAAATTTGGTTAATATCTGAGCAAGGTGGATTTTATGTGTTCAACTATATTCTTAGAAGTGGTTAGTTAAAGTGTTAGGAGTCTATCAGTGACAAGTGAAAATAAAACTGTCTTATTTTTCTTTGGCCCCTTATCTGTCCAAGCTATCTTGACTACTGCTTTCTGGCAGGGCCAGGGAGTGTACTCGGTGGCTGGGCAGCCTGAGTCAGCTTGATATACCTGTAAGTAGAAACCCTTTAGTTCTGAGTTAATAGTTAAAGGTAGATCTAAAACTAGAGATAAGACTTTGGAGAGGAAGAAAGTTAAGCTTAATTAGCACATCCACCAGGCCTTCTCAAACAGATAGTCTGGATGCTTAAGTCTGTTCTTAGAGAGTGCAGAGGCATCTCTGATAAGATACTTTTGTCCCTCTGGGGATGGTCCTGGCCGGATGCTGCTAATGAAGATAATGACAGAAAGGCCTGAAATTAAGGATCCTGGCTGTGTTGCTGCACAGAAGGTTATCTAAATATTCCATTAGTAGTGGGGAAATTGTGCCCAATGAATGATGGAAAAGTTACAATAGCACACGAGAAATTCATACTAGGAAACGGCTACTAATCAAAAGCCAGTATCACCAAGACACCTTGAGCCTCAGCTTGACCTCTGGAAGGCCCTTGGCCTTCTGGGTATTAGCTTGTCATAATCAGCTAAAATCCTACTTCATATATTTTTGCAGCTTGCAGCAGGATAATCTTTTTGTACACTGTATGAAGATGTCTCTGTTATACCTCACCTGCCTAAGACACCTTCTGATTGGTTTAATAAAGAGCTGAACAGCCAATAGTTAGGCAGGAGAGGATAGGCGGGACTTCTAGGCAAGACAGGAACTCTGAAAAAGAATCTAAGGCAGGAGATTCGCCAGCCAGACTTGGAGGAAGTTGGATATATGGTACTAAGGAGAGGTAACAAGCCACAGGGTAGAATATAGATTAATATAAATGGATTAATTTAAGTTGTAAGAGCTAGTTGGGAACAAGCCTAAGCTAAGGCCAAATTTTCATAATGAATATAATGTTTCCATGTCAATATTCTGGAGCTGGTGATCCAAAAGAAAGTTCAACTATAGCTCTGGATCTGCAAACTAGGTCAAGTTGGGAAACTGATTCACGGGCCAAGATTCCCTTTTGCCACCATTCAATGTAGCTTTCTTTCATTTTTTTGAGATTTTTTCTGCTTGTACAGATCAAACAAAAATTCAGTAGGCTTCTTATCCATTTCATGCCTGGAAACACCATGATTAATTAGCCAGTACCAAATGTCCATACAAGTCATACCACCATAAAATTCTCTTTACTGTGCATTATGGGTTAGGCCATTATAGACATTACTCTGTCTGTGCCGATCATTCTGTTAACTACAATCACCTTACCTTTGGCAATTCAGTGCTGCCACCTCGCCCCTGCTAACTTGGTGCCTAATTAAACCCACTGCATTGATTTCATCCAACTGGGCAGCAGCAGCATCTCCAACCCTAAGGTCTGGCACAAGGAGAAGGGTGAAAACAAAGCTCTTCAAACATGCTGGTGGTCTCTCACCATTTCATGTCCAATAGGATTAATGATGGGTGTGTCTTCTGGGGTTTCCCAATGTGGAGGGTTAGGTTTATACAGTGTACCCACTCTAGTATTGCAATTGCCCTGAGCCTGAACATCCCTTCATCAACACCAAGCCAAGGGATATCAGGATCTCCAACTCCTTTTCAGTAGACCAGCTTTTGACAAATGCTTCGGCCAACCATTCAAACAGACTTTTGACACCTTTTTAAACTGTGAGTGAGCTTCCATATTAAACCTAGAATCTAGCTGGGCGGTGGTGGCACATGCCTTTAATCCCAGCAGAAGCAGGCAGATTTCGAGTTCAAGGTCAGCCTGGTCTATACAGAGAGTTCCAGAAAAAAACAAGGACTACATAGTGAGACCCTGTCTTGAAAAACAACAAACTATATATATACCTAGAATCTCCACTCAGAGAGCCCATATCAATATACTCAGCCTGATCCAGTTTTATGTTTCTTCCACCATTACTTCACACCCTTAAAATTCATTCCTACACATACTTCCCAGACTTCTGCTTGAATGAATTAGTGAAGTCACTAAGCTCTTTAGTAGTGTAGCATACCTCCTCTCGGAGTACCCTTTCCACCTCCCCTCTAGGAGCCTGCTTAGCCTTAAGTCTGGTAATAGGACTGGAGGCAACTACTGGTGGGCCTTGAGGGACATCAGTATTATCTTGCCTGGCATTTCCTTCAGAGAAAGTCACTGCCAACAATGAAGAATTGATTTTCTCAGTCAAAGGTGAAAAGGCACTATTTCAAGGGGTGGAACTGAGGGTAGAGTGACTACTTGAGAATCTGAGGGTTCTCCACACAACTTCATCCTAAGTTACAGGATCCTATTCTTTACCAATTAATGCCCTTTCTAGCTGATACCCTCCTAGGCTGGGACTTTAATTTTTGCTATAATTCAGTCAACCTTATAATGAAGGCTTCAGTTTGATTTTCCACAACTTGAACTCTGTGGCTGCTAGAAAGAAGATTCTCTATATTCCTCTGGGATAAAATTCTATCTACACAGCAGCTTCATTTCTGCTCTCATGCCTAGCTCCTTTCTTGCCTGATTTCTCTCTACATTTATCTGCTGTCCCCTCTAAGTTCTATCTTAATCCCCTCACCTTAGTTCTGCCCCATCTAGGTTCTCATCCATCTAGTTCTTTCCCTTCTCAGCTCCTCTCTCATCTCCTTCTTTCTCATCATCTTCTTCCTCATCTTGTTCTTCACCATATGGCTCTTCCTCATCTTCCATCTCGTTCTTCTAGTCCTCTCTTCTAGCCCTTCAGTCTAGTTCTTCCCCATCTCAGTTCATTCTCCTCCAGTTCTTGCCCATCTAGTTCTTCTGTTCTCTTTTCTCAGTCTAGTTCTTCCATTCTCTTTTCTCTTTTCTGTCTCATCCGCTCAAGTCTCTGAGGTTTACAGTTATATATATATATATATATATATATATATATATATATATATATATATATATATACCCATGTAATAGCAATGCTCTGGTTAAAGCAAGGTCACCAGGCTTGAATTCCCTCAGGGTCAAAAGGAGGGGCAATAAGATCCACACAAAAGAGCAGTAATTGCCAGCCGTCATCTGCAACCCAAAAGGGAAGTGACTAATGGGGAATAGAATCAACTGAGGGCTAAATTTGGTTAATATCTGAGCAAGGTGGATTTTATGTGTTCAACTATATTCTTAGAAGTGGTTAGTTAAAGTGTTAGGAGTCTATCAGTGACAAGTGAAAATAAAACTGTCTTATTTTTCTTTGGCCCCTTATCTGTCCAAGCTATCTTGACTACTGCTTTCTGGCAGGGCCAGGGAGTGTACTCGGTGGCTGGGCAGCCTGAGTCAGCTTGATATACCTGTAAGTAGAAACCCTTTAGTTCTGAGTTAATAGTTAAAGGTAGATCTAAAACTAGAGATAAGACTTTGGAGAGGAAGAAAGTTAAGCTTAATTAGCACATCCACCAGGCCTTCTCAAACAGATAGTCTGGATGCTTAAGTCTGTTCTTAGAGAGTGCAGAGGCATCTCTGATAAGATACTTTTGTCCCTCTGGGGATGGTCCTGGCCGGATGCTGCTAATGAAGATAATGACAGAAAGGCCTGAAATTAAGGATCCTGGCTGTGTTGCTGCACAGAAGGTTATCTAAATATTCCATTAGTAGTGGGGAAATTGTGCCCAATGAATGATGGAAAAGTTACAATAGCACACGAGAAATTCATACTAGGAAACGGCTACTAATCAAAAGCCAGTATCACCAAGACACCTTGAGCCTCAGCTTGACCTCTGGAAGGCCCTTGGCCTTCTGGGTATTAGCTTGTCATAATCAGCTAAAATCCTACTTCATATATTTTTGCAGCTTGCAGCAGGATAATCTTTTTGTACACTGTATGAAGATGTCTCTGTTATACCTCACCTGCCTAAGACACCTTCTGATTGGTTTAATAAAGAGCTGAACAGCCAATAGTTAGGCAGGAGAGGATAGGCGGGACTTCTAGGCAAGACAGGAACTCTGAAAAAGAATCTAAGGCAGGAGATTCGCCAGCCAGACTTGGAGGAAGTTGGATATATGGTACTAAGGAGAGGTAACAAGCCACAGGGTAGAATATAGATTAATATAAATGGATTAATTTAAGTTGTAAGAGCTAGTTGGGAACAAGCCTAAGCTAAGGCCAAATTTTCATAATGAATATAATGTTTCCATGTCAATATTCTGGAGCTGGTGATCCAAAAGAAAGTTCAACTATAGCTCTGGATCTGCAAACTAGGTCAAGTTGGGAAACTGATTCACGGGCCAAGATTCCCTTTTGCCACCATTCAATGTAGCTTTCTTTCATTTTTTTGAGATTTTTTCTGCTTGTACAGATCAAACAAAAATTCAGTAGGCTTCTTATCCATTTCATGCCTGGAAACACCATGATTAATTAGCCAGTACCAAATGTCCATACAAGTCATACCACCATAAAATTCTCTTTACTGTGCATTATGGGTTAGGCCATTATAGACATTACTCTGTCTGTGCCGATCATTCTGTTAACTACAATCACCTTACCTTTGGCAATTCAGTGCTGCCACCTCGCCCCTGCTAACTTGGTGCCTAATTAAACCCACTGCATTGATTTCATCCAACTGGGCAGCAGCAGCATCTCCAACCCTAAGGTCTGGCACAAGGAGAAGGGTGAAAACAAAGCTCTTCAAACATGCTGGTGGTCTCTCACCATTTCATGTCCAATAGGATTAATGATGGGTGTGTCTTCTGGGGTTTCCCAATGTGGAGGGTTAGGTTTATACAGTGTACCCACTCTAGTATTGCAATTGCCCTGAGCCTGAACATCCCTTCATCAACACCAAGCCAAGGGATATCAGGATCTCCAACTCCTTTTCAGTAGACCAGCTTTTGACAAATGCTTCGGCCAACCATTCAAACAGACTTTTGACACCTTTTTAAACTGTGAGTGAGCTTCCATATTAAACCTAGAATCTAGCTGGGCGGTGGTGGCACATGCCTTTAATCCCAGCAGAAGCAGGCAGATTTCGAGTTCAAGGTCAGCCTGGTCTATACAGAGAGTTCCAGAAAAAAACAAGGACTACATAGTGAGACCCTGTCTTGAAAAACAACAAACTATATATATACCTAGAATCTCCACTCAGAGAGCCCATATCAATATACTCAGCCTGATCCAGTTTTATGTTTCTTCCACCATTACTTCACACCCTTAAAATTCATTCCTACACATACTTCCCAGACTTCTGCTTGAATGAATTAGTGAAGTCACTAAGCTCTTTAGTAGTGTAGCATACCTCCTCTCGGAGTACCCTTTCCACCTCCCCTCTAGGAGCCTGCTTAGCCTTAAGTCTGGTAATAGGACTGGAGGCAACTACTGGTGGGCCTTGAGGGACATCAGTATTATCTTGCCTGGCATTTCCTTCAGAGAAAGTCACTGCCAACAATGAAGAATTGATTTTCTCAGTCAAAGGTGAAAAGGCACTATTTCAAGGGGTGGAACTGAGGGTAGAGTGACTACTTGAGAATCTGAGGGTTCTCCACACAACTTCATCCTAAGTTACAGGATCCTATTCTTTACCAATTAATGCCCTTTCTAGCTGATACCCTCCTAGGCTGGGACTTTAATTTTTGCTATAATTCAGTCAACCTTATAATGAAGGCTTCAGTTTGATTTTCCACAACTTGAACTCTGTGGCTGCTAGAAAGAAGATTCTCTTTCAGGGCACACTTACAAAACTTTAGACCCACTGTTGGTGACAGTGCAAACTTGTACAGCCACTTTGGAAATCAATATGGTGACTTCTCAGAAAATTGGGAATCAATCTACCTCAAGACCCAATTATACCACTTTTGGGCATATACCCAAGGAATGCTTAATCTTACCACAAACAAGGACACTTGCTCAACTATGTTCATAGTAGCATTATTCATAAAAGCCAGAACCTGGAAACAACCTAGATGTCCCTCAACTGAAGAATGGATAAAGAAAATGTGGTACATATACACAATGGAGGATTACTCAGCAGTAAAAAACAATGACATCATGAAATTTGCAGGCAAATGATGGAACTAGAAAATATCATCCTGAGTGAGGTAACCCAAACTCAGAAAGATAAACATGGTATGTACTCACTCATAAGTGGATACTAGGCATAAAGCAAAGGATAACTAGAGTACAATCCACAGCTCCAAAGAAGCTAGTAAACAAGGAGGACCCTAAGAGGGACACATGGATCATATTGGGAAGAGGAAACAGATGAGATCTCCATGGGTAAACTGGGGATGGGGGGTCAATAGAGGGGAGGGAGTGGGGGATGAGAACATGAGGGAACGGGATGGTTGAGCTGGGGGAGAGACAGAGTGGGGAGAGCAATGAAAGAGATATCTTGATAGAGGGAGACATTATGGGGTAAGGGAGAAACCTGGTGCTAGGGAAATTCCCAGGAATCCACAAGGATGACCCTAGATTAGACTACTAGTAATAGTGGAGATGGTACCTGAACTGGCCTACCCTGGTAATCAGATTGGTGAATACCCTGTCATCATAGAGCCTTTATCCAGTAACTGATAGAAGCAGATGCAGAGATCCATAGCCAAGCACCAGGCCAAGCTCCAGGAGTCTAGTCGAAGACAGGGAAGAAGGATTATATAAGCAAGGCAGGGTCAAGATCATGATGGGGAAATCTACAGAGACAACTGAACCAAGCTCGTAGGAACTCACAAACTTTTAGACTGACAGTTGTGCAACCTGCATGGGACTGGACTAGATCCTCTGCATACAGGAGATATCTGTGTAGCTTGGTCTGTTTAAGGGGCCCCTGGCAGTGGGATCAGGATCTATCCCTGGCGTATGAGCTGGCTTTCTGGAGCCCATACCTATGGTGGGACGCCTTGCTTAGCTGTGAGGCAGGGGGATGGGGCTTGGTCCTGCCTCAACTGAATGTCCTAGACTTTGCTGATTCCCCATGGGAGGCCTTACCCCTTTGGAGGAGGGCGTAGGGGTGGGGGGGCAGAAGGCTGGGGGAGTGGGAGAAGGGATGAAAGGGGGATCTGTGGTTGGTATGTAAAATGAATAAAAAAATTTCTTAAATAAAAAAAGAAACCTTTAGACTATGCAAATATGGAGCAGGTCAATTTTATCACTAAATTCATTGCTGTCCTTCACCGTACTCTGAGATTCTGGAAGTTGGTTAATTTTATTATGGAGCTCATGCCTACCCTTTGTTAATTTATCCAGAGATGCTAAAATCAGTTGACCAGCATCATTTTCCTTATTTTTCCTCAAACTGTCAAAAGTTTCATATACAGGATCACCAAATCCATTGCTGTGCACAATTGGCAAATCAGGATAATCAAATGCATTTGTCTCCTTAAGTTTGCAATATAGTTCCCACCATGGGCTTTCAGAACTCTCCCAGCTCCCAGGACAGGCTTCAGTGACTGGAGAGGCTTTGGTAACCATGTGTTGACAAATTGAAAAGCCTATTCTAGATACTTCAAAGATTCATCCTTATACTTCTGTTATAATTCTGCTGCTCTAGAACCAATTCTGGAACCAAAATCTGTATTAGTCTGGGTTATCTAGAGTAACAGAACTTATAGAATGAATCTATATACATATATAAAGGGGATTTATTAGAAGGACTTACAAGGCTGCAGTCTAGTTAATCCAACAATGGCTGGCTGTAAACAGAAAGTCCAAGAATCTAGTTGCTCCGCCTCATCCTCATAAGGCTGGGTGTTTTAGCTGGTCTTCAGTAGATGCAGGAATCCTGAAAAAGTAGACTCTAATGCCAAGGAAGGAATGGGTGTTCTGGGAAGCCCAGGACAAGCAGGCAAAGGGCAACAGCTTCCTTCTTCCATGTCCTTATGAAGTCTTCAGCAAGTTGTGTCTTTTCCCAGCTCAAAAGATCTGGATTAAAGGTGTGTCTTCCTACCTCAAAAAAAAACCAAGATCAGAAGTGCATCTTCCTACTTCAAATTAACCAGAAATCCCTCACAGATATGCCCTCTAGTTTTGGATTTTAGTTCATTCCAGATGTAGTCTGGTTGACAACCAAGAGTAGCCATCACACTGATTTTCCTGGAGTAAAGGTCTCTTGAAAGAGCTCCTGGGGCTGTTAAGGCAGTAGCTTGGAGCTATGTCTCCAGGCCCCACCCACAGCTGCTGGCCCCTTCACTTCACCCTCAGCAAAATGCTGAAAGGGTTGAGGAAGTCTGAATTTCTACAGTAAGAAAGGAAGAAATATTGCCGGGCGGTGGTGGCGCACGCCTTTAGTCCCAGCACTCGGGAGGCAGAGGCAGGCGGATCTCTGTGAGTTCGAGGCCAGCCTGGTCTACAGCGCGAGATCCAGGAAAGGCGCAAAGCTACACAGAGAAACCCTGTCTCGAAAAACCAAAAAAAAAAAAAAAAAAGAAAGGAAGAAATACAAGTTTCACAGCCCTGAGGCAAGCGATGAGTTGGTCTCTGTAATCAGTGTCTGGGTTTGAGCAAGTCAAGCAGAATAGAAAGTAGTTAAGTCTGAAGTCAGAGGAGAGGCATGACTGCACAGAGCTTTCTGGGAAACTAAAAATGTTAATCAGGCCCAGGAGATGGCTCAGTGGGTAAAGGTGCCTGCCACCAAGACTAATGCCCGAGTTAGATCCCAGGTGGAAAGAGAGTGAAGACTCACAGAGGTTGTCCTCTGACCTCCACAGTCCTTGTGATACATGTGAACCTACACACACACACACACACACTATATATATATATATATATATATATATATATATATATATATATATATATATATATATATATATATACACACACATATACATATATATATGTATATATATACTATATATGTGTGTATACACACACACAGAGACAGAGACAAAGAGAGACAGAGAGACAGAGACAGAGAGAAGAGGAGAAGAGAGGAGAGAAGGGGAAGAGAGGAGAGGAGAGTTGATTTTTTTGTTGTTGTTTTCAAGACAGGGTTTTGGAGAGGAGAGGAGAGGGGAGGGGAGGGGAGGAGAGTTGAGTTTTTTGTTGTTGTTTTCAAGACAGGGTTTCTCTGTGCAGCCCTGGAGATCTTGGAGATCCTGCTTCCCAGAGTGCTGGGATTAAAGGTGTACACCACCACCATTCAGCCAAGGAGAATTTTTAAAAAGAAAAAATGTTGAGCTCTACTCAGGACCTTGGTGTACTAGGGAGCCACTGAAGGATCCAGAGCTCCAGAAGCAACATTATCCACTCATTTTGTTTGTTGGACTGGAGAGATGGCTCTGCAGTTAAGACCACATACTGCTGTCCCAGAAGACCTGAGTTCAGTTCCCAGCACCCACATCAGTCATCTTACAAGCATCTTAACTCCAATTCCAGGGGATCCAATGCCTTCTTCTAGACCCCTAGGACAACTTCAAGTGTCTGCACATACACACTGGCAATTAAAAACCAGGCATGGTTGCACACACCTTTAATTCCAGCACAGGTGAAGCAGAGGCAGGAAAACTACAAGTTCAAGGCCAGCTTCGTCTACATAGTGAGTTCCATGCCAGCAAGGGTTGCAGAGGGAGGCCCTGTCTCAAAAGATTAAACTAAGAGGGCTCAGTGGTAAAGATGCTTGCTCCATAAGCTTGACCACCTGGCTTTGATCCTAGGAACCCACAGTGGAAGGACAGAACTGACTTCTGAAAGTTGGCCTGACTGCCACACACACAGCTGCACATACCACCCCACCCCTTTCCAACCTAACCCAGAAATGTATTGGTTCCAACTGTGGAAGCTTCGAAGTCCAAGATGAAGCAGTAGGTGTGGTGTCTGCTGAGGACTTCACAGGTCACAGAGTGGAATGGGAGATGGTCTAGGGAGCAATTTTAATTATGTGGGGGGAGAGGCTGCACCCAAGTGCACGTGCTAAGATTCGCCGCCCTCTCTCTCTACCTTGTTCCCTTTGACTGACCAGGTCTCTCACTGAAACAGGAGCTAGGCTAGCATAGTCTCACCGGGCTTTGGGTGGGTGCTGGGGGATTTGAACTCAGAAACTCATGCTTGTGCAAGTGCTCTTGCACACCTTGATAGCTCCCCAGCCCCCCTCAGAAGTATCTTTGATAGGGACACAAATCTCATACATGCACATCTTCTAATGTAGTTATCTCTGAGTTTAGAGCGTCAACAGACAACCTAAAATTCCAAGTGGTAGAAATAAAAAATACCAAGTCCCATGTGAATCAGTCACCTGAGTGGCTGTGAATCCCCTTGAAGGCCCACGTGAAGACTTTGTATTCTAAGGCAAGAAACATACCAGCTCCCCTCTGATGGGTGAGCTTGGAATAAGAAATGAATGCCTCCAGCTCAGCTCTCTGCAGCCTCTGGGCTCCACCCATGGCAGGTGGTGAGATCACAGATGTGCATTACCCCCACCCCACCCCCCCTGCACCCCAAACTCAGATCAGATCAGTTATATGCTCAGTATCACCAAGCATTTGGCACCTGCACGATCAAGCTGTCCCAACTCAAAAAACAGGAAGAGGCACCAGTACACAGCCCCCAACAGGCCCTGCCCCCATCTCTCTGACCTCATAGGCTCCATCTTTCTCCCCTGTTGACTATGCTACAGAAATGTTCTTGTTTCTGGAAATGCCCAATTCATTTCCTATCTCAGGGTCTTTTTGATGTTACGTGTGTGTGTGTGTGTGTGTGTGTGTGTGTGTGTGTGTGTGTGTGTGTGTGCGCGCGCGCGCACGAATGCAAATGCAGGTATCCATTCAGGCCACAGCACATGTGTGGAGGTCAGAGGACAATTTGCAGGAGTCAGTTCTGTTCACCATAGGGATCGAACTCAGATCAGCCTTGGCAGAAAGCACCTTTACCCACGGAAACATCTCACCAGTCTCTCATTTTTTTTCAGTGCTGAGGACAGAACTTTATGCATTCTAGGGAAGGGCTTTGCCACTGATCCACGCCCTGGGACCCAATCTCAGAGTCTTGGCCTTTCCTGTCATCCCCTAGTTGTTCTCACATCTTGTGTCTCGTCACCTCAGACTTCTGAGGAGGTCCACCCTGCCCTCCCTCCCTCTCAAGTGTCTGTATCCCATGACACAACCCTGGCTCACCACCTGAGAGGCTCTGAAATGATTCCGAGGATGTTTTTGTCTTGGAGACTGGGTCTCATTCTACTGTAGCCCAGGCTGACCTCAAACTTGAACTCCTGCCTTAGCCTCCTGAACACTGGACAGGGGTATACCACGCCTGGCTCACAGATGCGTTTACTTCTTTAGACCCTGCCATCTACACTTGGAGCTGCAGGGTCTTCCCATTGTTCACCGTGCAGCCCAGCACCTAGAAACTTGCCTGGAAAGGGCTAGTAATGTGGCTCAGTGGGCAGAGCACTTGCCTAGCACACTCAAAGCCTGGGCTCTATCCTTAGCATCCATCCCAAAAGTAAGGAGTGGTGGTATATACTTAAAATCCTAGCACTTGGGAGAAGGCAGCAGAATCGGGAATTGAAAGTCATCTTCAGTTATATATAGAGTTCAGGGTCATTATATGAGCTCCTGTCTAAAAATAAGAGCCTGGCAAGATGGCTCAAAGGTAAAGGCACTTGTCACCAAGCCTGACCACTTAGGTTTGATCCCTACGACCCATGGGATAGAAGGAGTCCTACAAGTGTCCTCTGGCCTCCACATGTGTGCTAATAGCACACACACACAGAACACAAAGTAAGTAATTGTAATAAAAAAGATAGATAAATAAAACTGCCTGTGAATAGTAAGTGCTGGGGAGGAGCAACCCCTCTTAAATAAACGAATACACTTTGAAAAACCATTATTTTTCTTTAATAGTAAAATATTATATGCTGTAGAAAACTTGAAAAAGGCAGGATACAAAATACAGAAAATACAATTGAGAAATTTTTAGAACACTAGGACAATCCAATAGCTTGTCTCCCAAGCATACAAGCAGACAGCCAGGCAGACCTCAGGGCCTGAACTCTGTCTACCTGCACCCTGAAAATGACCCCTCTTCTGCAGTCTATTAGAAACTAAGCTTCCCAGGGCTCCAGTGTAGCTCAGGAGCACAGCAGTGCTGGCCGAACATGGGTTTGATCCCCAAGTACTGGGAAAAAAAGGGGGGTGGGGTGTAAAGATTTGCAAATGAATCATGAGGTAGCTATGATGCCTATTCCTAAACGTGTGAACTGGGCCTCCCAGAGGCTGGGTGACAAGGCTGAGGTCATCGAGATGACAGACAACCCCAGCTTGCAGGCCCAAAGGTCCTGGCTTCTCTTCCTTGTGACCTCCAGTTTCCTCAAGCCTGAGTAATTTACATGCTTCAGTTTGCTGCTTACAAGGTCAACTTTAAAAGCTAGGATAAGTCCCAGGGATGGATGGGTGATACCTTCACATCCACCAATCCATGGATTCTTTGGGACAGGCCCTGACAATAACCATGCAGTGGGGCAGGCCCTTGCATAGAACCTTCTCTGCCTCCTGCCCCTCCCAGCCCAGCCCTTGCACCTCAAGCACTCTGAGTTTAGGCATGGTGAGGCAGGAGGACACAATCTGAGCGGGTGTGGGCATTTCTGGAGTGATGAGGGGACCCTGGAAGCACAAACTCTCCAGGGCAGGCATTCCCTCCAGAAAAACCAGGCCTTGGGCTGAGAGGCCCCCAACTGTCATCCGAATCTTACGCACATCTCGGAGGTGGCGGCTGATGGCCAGGAGGGTGCTGTCAGCTGACAGGGTACAGCCCAGTACCTCTAGCCTCTGCAGATAGCTGAGCTCCTGCAGGCTGGCATCCAGCCCGGTCTCGGTGACCCGGTAGGTGCCACCCAGCACCAGCGAGCGCAGGGCTCGGAAGCGGGTAAGGCCCTGCAGGTGCTCGTCACGGAAGGCTGGCACTCGGTCCAGCACGATGCATTCCAGCAGTGGCAGCACTGTGGGGTCCTGCTCCTTCTGCAGCCAGATCATTGAGATCTCACAGCTATGCAGCTCCAGGGTCCTCAGCGTGCTGGGCAGGCTGGTGATGGGCACCATGCTCAGGTCAGCCACGTGCAGGCACAGGCGCTTCAGGTTGGGGCACTTCTGGCCCAGGGCCCTCATCAAGGCAGGGGACAGCTGTGGGGCCTGAGAGCCAGAGAACAGGTAGCCGCCCAAGCGCAGCGAGTGGAGCCGGGACGCCATGTACCGGCGCAGAAGGTGCCACATGACTTTCGGACGCATCTGTAAGAGCCAGAGATTGGGGTGACTGGGTGAGAGGTACCAGGCTCCCAGAAGATTCACCTAGCTGGTGACAGACTTGTTTGGGACCTGGGTTCTGGTGTCCACCTGGGGTTCGGCTCTTCTGCCAGCTTCCTTCCCTAAACCAATGCAGTTTCTTTTGCTGGGTATCAAGACTCGTGCCCTTAAACCCAGTCAGCACATGAGGGAGGTTGAGGCAGAAGAATCCACAGTTCTGACCAGCCTGTCTAGTCAACCAGTAAGCTCCAAGTTCAGTGGAAGATCCTGTCTCAAACACAAACAAATAAACAAGGCAGAGTCCAGGGTTGTGGCGCACACCTTTAGTCTCAGCACTGGTGGGTGCAGAGGCAGGGGGATCTCTCTAAATTCCAGGCCAGTCTGGTCTACATACCAAGTTTCGAGTTACATAGTGAGACCTTGTCTCAAAACAAAATAAACAAACACACACAAACACACACACACAAACACACACACACACACACACACACACACACACACACACACACACACACACACGAGAGGGAAAAAAAAGTCTCGTAGGACAAGTGATTCACTGTTGTACTGGGATGGAATCCAGGATCGGATGTATATTTAGGACATGCCGTGAACTCAGCTATACCCTAGCTCAGATCATACACTTGTTTGTGGTGGTACTGGGGAATGAACTCAGGACCTTACACAGGCCAGGAAAACACTCTAGGACTAAGTCAGGGTTCCAGGCCTTTTCTGAATTTGTATTTCAACACAGGGTCTAGCTAAGTTGCCCAAGCTGGCCTTGCATTTATGATCTTCCTCCCTCGGCCTTCGTAGTAGCTGGGATTACAGGCTGTACCAGACTCAGCTTTATGGTATAAATTTTGTTGACCATTTTTTCAGAGAGAAATTAAATGTTTTTCTTTTTCAGTTATTTTGATAGTTGCTGGAGAGATGACTCATTCTTTTGAAAGGTGTCTTTATGACTTTCTCTATTGTGTTACTATAAAATTTCACTGGGTGGTAGTAAACAACACCTTTAATCCCAGCACACAGGAGATCTCTAAAGTTCAAAGCCAGCCTGGTTGGTCTAGAGAGTGAGTTCCAGGACTCACAGAGGAACCTTGTCTCAAAATAAATAAATAAATAAATAAATAAATAAATAAATAAATAATCTCATGTAACTGTTATGTTTGAACATGTATTTTAG